>NC_080074.1:28853477-29453477 GCF_949987535.1 Balaenoptera acutorostrata
TTTTCCCCCATCACTACATTTCTAAGAGTCCAAATGGAGAATTATAATTATGGAAGGTGATGGAATGAGTTGAGCTCCACAGATGCTGAGGCAGCCGGTTTACTATTAGATTTCAAAGGCAACATTCCCAAACTGATGCCTAAGGAAATTTGTTTTTATTTGGATAGCAGAGAACTCGAGAGGAATAAAATGATAGCTTTACAAGTGCTATTCAGCACTACTATGTAAATAAGTAGCTTACAAAGCCAGACTTAGCGATAAACAAAGGAACATGTCAACTGACATTCAAATCTCATCACTGCATTGATGTAATCATCCTAGGTATGGGGCGAAATAATTTATATAAATGTGTATAGAGGCACAGAAAAATCACCAAATACAAATTTTCAACAATTTATCATCCAACAACATAATCCTCGACAATAAATGCTAGCAATACCTGATTGTTCTTGTGTTTCAGCCGTTTCCTTTATTTGAGCAACTAGAGATTTCTAATGACCTCCTCATCACATCAGACTGGTGGGACTGACCTCGTTCAGCACAACCAATTGTTCATAATTGGGTTTTGTGAACTGTGCTGAGTATTAGGTGCTTTCCATTGAAACTGCCTTCTATGTGATTCCCCACGAGTCCCATCCATTTCAGCTTTTCATTTCTTGCAGTAATGTGGTCATGCTCAGAGCTTCAGAATCTTTACAATGTGATGAGGGATATGGGTGGGGATCTGTCTGCTCTGAGATGCAGGGGTTATAATGGCCTCCCTAGCTAAGGATTAGTGTTTGTGCATTTCAACCAATCGAAGAGTTCAGTTATTATTTAAAGTAGTTGATTCCACTTACTGGTCCCCACACTGATTCCACTCTGTGATCAAATTCTTACCCATCCACTGTGAAATGAGGAGAAATAAGATTAAGGTAGGGAGTTTTAATAACTCTAAGCTATTTTATTTTAATTCTGAAATTCCACTTCTTGGAGTCATTCATGTGAAATGGTGGAGGTTATAGATGGTAATAATGCTGGTTTTAAAATCCCTACTTGGATAAACTAAGAATTGACAACTATATGTCAACTCCACAACTATTTAGACTTTGCTGGTCTATAAAATCCAAAATTTACTATCAAAAATTTTATTCAAAAACGTTTTGAGAAAATTACTTATTCTTTGAATAAAAGATAAAAGATAACAAAGTTTCATAGATATTTTGCAGTTAAATCCCAGATTGGGTAAATATCTAATTGTAAAAGGCAGAACAATAAAAGCCACTGGAAAAACTAAATAGTAAAATATTATCATCAGACCGAGGAAAACTTCTAAACAAGACAGGAAACCCAGAAGCCATAATGGAAAAAAAAAATTATAAAAGTACAGATTTGACCTTAAGGATGTTAGTTCTCAGAAAGTTTATTATCCAGGTCCCTTCAGTTTCAGCAGAAGTCAAAGTTGTCATGATACAAAAATGCCCCCTAATAAATAATAACGACCCCACTCCTTCCCTGATTAGTACTAATACCTACTTCTGTCCATTATATCAATAAACTAATTATTGTCTGATGTTGCAGAGAATGAATAAACAATTCAAATTCTAAACAAATTGATTGCTAAGTGAAGTTACAAATCTTATAAATGTTTCAGGATTTTGTGAAATGATTACAGCGATGTTGGAGAATTGCTTGAATCATAAGCAAAGTTGCTGACAAATGAGGATCCAGAAGAGTTGGACCAGTTAACAACTACTATAGAGGTCCTTAGGCAAAAGAATAAAACTCTCTAATATTTTTACAAAATAGATCCTCTTTATGATCATAGTGGGAAAACACTTATGCTGTGGAGGACTTTTTAAAGTGCTAGAATACAATCTGACTTATACCTTACCACTATCAAAATAAACCAATTTTCTTCGAATGTTCTAAAATTAGCTAATTTTTAGAATTAAACTTAATATCAGATAAAAATCACCTTAATTCCTTATTGTCATTTTATTTTAAAGATAAAGACTAAATCAACTTTAAAATGTATTTACCATGACATTTTGGTCTATTTTTATTTTATTTATTTATTTTAAAATTTGTTTGTTTGTTTATTTACTTATTTATTTATTTATTTATTTTGGCTGCATTGGGTCTTTGTTGCTGCGTGAGGGCTTTCTCTAGTTGCGGCAAGCAGGGGCTACTCTTCATTGTGGTGTGCGGGCTTCTCGTTGCGGTGGCTTCTCTTGTTGTGGAGCACAGGCTCTAGGTGCACGGGCTTCATAGTTGTAGCACACAGGCTCAGTAGTTGTGGTTTGCAGGCTCCAGAGTGCAGGCTCAGTAGTTGTGGTGTGCAGGCTTAGCTGCTCCGTGGCACGTGGGATCTTCCCAGACCAGGGATTGAACTCGTGTCCCCTGCATTGGCAGACGGATTCTTTACCACTGCGCCACCAAGGAAGTCCCCTATTTTTAAAGTGGAGTCACTTAATTTAGACTTATTCTTGTATCAGATTTCCTTGGTGAGCACCTATTCATAAATGTACATGCTTATATATATGGAGGAAGACAAGCAAAGACTGGGAAAAAGTATTTGTAGCACCCCCTACTGATAAAAGGTTATTATCTTCAATATAAAAAGAGCATCTACAAATTAATATGTAAAAGATAAATACCTCATATAAAATACTAATGAAGAGTATGAATTCAGAGACCAAATTATTAATTCAGAAGAAGAAATATAAAGCTATGAAGAGATACCTAACTTCACTAGTATTCAAGGAACAGTAAATAAACTAAAGCAGTGAGCTAACAGTTTCACCCATCAAATTGACAAAAATTACACACACACAGACACACACACACACACACATTCATTCCATTTTGGCAAGAGTGTGAAGAAATGGACACTCTCATTGGAGTGTGAAAATTAGATTCCTTTTTGCTGACTAATTTGTAATCTATACTAAAATCTAAAATAAGTATACTCCTTGACCTAGCAATTCCACATCTAGAACCAATTTTGTACAATATTAGCAAGAATACATAAAAATATGTATACAGGATATTCATTATAGCATTATTTGTAGTGACAAATAAAAGAGCTTATTAGAAAATTTCAATACATGTGGTACATTCATACAATGGAATATCAAAGACTCATTAAGTAAATGAAATGTGATTTTTTTTTAAATGTCCAAAGTATAGTATTATGTGAAAAAAATCCAGCAGCAGACAGATTTGTTCAACACTGTTCCATTCCTGTGAATATATAGGTTTGGCACACATGCACACCATGTACACACACACACACGTTAAAAATCAGGTGTGGTATTCACCAAATTCTTAACAGTGATCATCTTTGGGAGGTAGGATTGGTAGGGAAGAGAGTGAGTCTCACTTCTTGCTTTATATTTATTTTTTAATGGCGGAATAACAGGTGAGTATGTTTTTTTGTGTGTGTTTTTCAATATTTTAAAATATAAATATATAAATAAATAATACCAATGGCTGAAAAAAGGCCTAGGACCTTATTTGAGGCTGCAGATGGTATCCAAGGTGATTTCCATGGCTGAGAGTACACTTACAGCCAAGATTCACATGCATGCCCTCCTGAGCACATGCTATTTCTCATCATCTAGTTCCGTTCTCTTCACCTGGGGTCCGGGGATTCACAAAGATCTGTGTGTAAAAGTAAGGGGGTCTGTGTACTTGAAAGGGAAAAAAATTACATCTGCGTTTTTACTAACCTCTAATTGAAATTTAGCCATTTCTAAAACTAAGGGGCCACAAATCCCAGAATTGTTAGCAGTATCTGCAACTTTGTCAACAATAGAAATCATAGCTGTTTTCATATCTCACTGCAATTGTTAGAGGCATCTCAAAACATAACTTTTGAACTTCTCTATCCTCAGAATAAATCATTTCAGACCCTCCATTAGATCTTGTTCTCTAACACAGTGAAAAAGAAGCACATCTATTACTATATCACAAATATGAAGTTTTTAAAAACTATTTTGATAACTATATATCAGCATAATTGGTTTCCTTTGTAATCCTTGTGTGTGTGTGTGTGTACGCGCGTGTGCGCGCATTTAAACATTATTTGGAAAAGGAGTCCATAGGATTCATCAGACACCTCCCTCCCCTGCCCCAGGGGCCATGGCACAAACATAAAAACATAAAATAAGAATCCCTTTAAGTATACTGGACTTTTGGAGAAAGACATTGGAATGTAGTAAACATGATGCTAGATTGTAATTTAGAAGTTTGCGGCTTACTCTTTACATCCTGCCCAAGGATAGCCTTGAAGACTTTTGAAAGCTTCTACTCTGTGCCAGGCACTTTTCCAAGTTCTGAGTTGATGATGTTCAATGAACAGGCAATGAGCAGTTCAATAAGCTCACATGGAGCTTACATCCAGAGAGATGAGGTGGGCAGAAGGTAGATAGAAAATAAACAGGAGATCAAATAAATAATTACAGATAGAAGTAAATTCTATGAAGAAAATAAAAGACTATGGACAGGGATTTAGAGTCTTTTGTAAGTGCATCAGGAAGCTATTGTATGTTTTAAGCCGAGTGGAAAATTGATTATAGGAGGACAAAAGATAGGGGTGGTTTGGAATATGGAGATGGAGACATGGTAATGGAGAAAACTGGAAGGAAATGAGTTATGTTTGGTTGCTGACCAATAGTTTCCTCACTCCACTTAAGGAATAGAACATCCATTCTCGAGATTATAAAACCAATCCTCTCAAATCACTAGTATATTCTGTAGATTAGACTACATTATACCTGAACAATCGTATTAAAACATGAATTCAAACTGGTCATTGGACATGATTTAGAGAGGCAATAGGATGACTGGGTATAAGCTTAGGCTGATAGAATTCCTGCAGAAGATTGAGCCACATCTTCCCTGTAGATACAAGGAAAACAAATCAGATTCTGTGAGAAAAACATGTTGACAAAGCATGCCATTCCAAACCACCAGAAAAAATTAGGAATCGTATCATATTCAAAAGATTAAGGACAAAATGTCTCGGGATAGAGCAGTATTTTCAACAAAGGCATGCATGACCACACTTGCAAGATGGAAGCCTGCTAACCAGTTCCTAGCAACGCTGGGGATCTTTCATAACAAGGAGCCTCTCAGCTCAATGACACACAGCCTTCATCAGCAACAGCTGTGTGATCATTGTTAAGGCCTGGCAGCCTCAACACGTTGGCAAAGCGCCTTGTGCAACGATATCACCAGAATTATCTATCAGGGGTATGATACAACGCAATTATGTTGCTGCTTTTGATGTTGTTGCTGTTGCCATTCCTATAGCTACCATTTATTGAGCGCCTACTCTGTACCCTGTGGTTTACTAGGAACTTTACGTATATTGTCGTACGTAATCCTCATACAAACCCATGAGTTACGTACTACTGTCTGATGAGTTCAATGTATTGTTTGTATTACATATGTAATATATGCATTGTATGAGTAAAAATCTGTCTGTTAGACAGATAGGACATTTCCATAATTGCAGAAAGTTCTCCTTGACAGTGCTGGATGCTAGATGCTTAAGCAAATGTTCTATGCTGTCCAATTCAGTATCCACTAGGCACATTAGTTATTGAGCTCTTGAAATGTGGCAAGAGCAAATGACGAACTAAATTCTAAATTTTATTTATTTAAATTGTATTTTAAAATTTTAATTTTATTTAAGTTTATGTAAATATAAACTTTTTTGTTTATGTAAATATATAAAATAAGTATATTTAAATAGCCAGTGTGGTTAGTGGCTACCATATTGGACAGCACAGGTCTAAGACCAAGTTCACATGGCTAGCAAATACCAGAAATAGGGATTCAATCCTGTGATTATCTGGTTCCAAAGTCATACTTTAAAAATTAGTAGTAGGTGGGCACCCTAAAGGATGCTATCATGTTTGCACCATTAGAGCATTTCAGTTAGTGCTTACAGCTACTTTCTTCTCTGTGAGCCTAAATTCTGGTGCCTTTAGCAATCTGTCCCTGAATATTCTGTATTCACAGGCAGTGTCATCTACTGTGGACACATGGGTATTAGAACCCCTTGGTTATGTCCATCAAGCTAATCAAATGTGGAGGTAGGAAGTAACACTGAAAGAGAAACTAGTGGTGCTAGGTATTTTCTGTTTGTCCCCTGATCCACTCCCTACTGTTTTCCACTCTGTTCTGGTCCAGAGGCCTGATAGTCTGTGGTCTGCTTAACAGAGCTTCCTTGTCCTATGGCTTCTGGTTGGGCCCAGCCAATGGCAGCCTCTAGTCAGAACTTGAAGGGTAGGAAGAGAAAGAGGTCCAGGTCTTTATTCCTCCCAGCTCTCTCTGCCAGGCTGTTGTTCAGCAGTGACTACATAATTCTACTTGAGAACACAACTCCTAGTGAGTGGCTCTCTCAGCTGCAGTTCTCACTAGGTTCCAGTAGTCATTCCTACTATTTCCCCTCCAGCTAAAACTGGTAACAGCTTTACACTGTTGCCAGCCCTCTGGTGCTTCACTGAATCTTGTTGGTTTTCCTTAACCCTGTCTGCAGTTTTGTAAACAATTTCTTTACTAAACTCCTTTCTGCAACCCCTTTTGACTGTCATTCATTTCTTTTTTTTTTTAATTCATTTATTTTATTTATTTATTTTTGGCTGCATTGGGTCTTTGTTGCTGCACGCGGGTTTTCTCTAGTTGCGGCGAGCGGGGGCTATTCTTCATTGCGGTGAGGGCTTCTCATGGCAGTGGCTTCTTTTGTTGTGGAGCACAGGCTTGTGGCACACAGGCTCAGTAGTTGTGGCTTGCAGGCTCTAGAGCGCGGGCTCAGTAGTTGTGGTGCACGGGCTTAGTTGCTCTGCGGCATGTGGGGCCTTCCCGGACCGGGGCTTGAACCCGTGTCCCCTGCATTGGCAGGCGGGTTCTCATCCACTGCGCCACCAGGGAAGTCCAGCCATTCATTTCTTTGAATATCTTGTCTCTTGCTGGAGACTCAGATACTTAAACTACTTGATGAATTTAAAGAATAAGAATTATTAGCTCACTAATAAACTAACAATAAAGAAATAACGTGGTATTTCATTAAATGGTTATACATATTCTTAGTCACAAAAAAATAATGCAGCACATTACAGATTATATATATATGAAAGCTTGGCCAAAAAGCAATGTCTAATAACCTGAACTTTATTTTGTTATTAAAAGGATCCAAAGAACATATATGAACAGGGCCATTCATTGTAGCATTATTTTGTATATAAAAAAGTTGAGGCAAAATTATATGTCCATCAGAAGACATATGGTTAAGTCAGAATAGCCATAATCAAAAAATCTACAAACAATAAATGCTGTAGAGGGTGTGGAGAAAAGGGAACCCTCTTGCACTGTTGGTGGGAATGTAACTTGATACAGCCACTATGGAGAACAGTATGGAGATTCCTTAAGAAACTAAAAATAGAACTACCATATGACCCAGCAATCCGACTACTGGGCATATACCCTGAGAAAACCATAATTCAAAAAGAGTCATGTACCACTATGTTCATTGCAGCTCTATTTACAATAGCCAGCACATGGGAGCAACCTAAGTGTCCATCGACAGATGAATGGATAAAGAAGATGTGGCACATATATACAATGGAATATTACACAGCCATAAAAAGAAACGAAATTGAGTTATTTGTAGTGAGGTGGATGGACCTAGAGACTGTCATACAGAGGGAAGTAAGTCAGAAAGAGAAAAACAAATACCGTATGCTAACACATATATATGGAATCTAAAAAAAAAAAAAAGGTTCTGAAGAACCTAGGGGCAGGACAGGAATAAAGACCCAGACATAGAGAATGGACTTGAGGACACAAGGAAGGGGAAGGGTATGCTGGGACTAAGTGAGAGAGTGGCATGGACATATATACACTACCAAATGTAAACTAGATAGCTAGTGGGAAGCAGCCGCATAGCACAGGGAGATCAGCTCGATGCTTTGTGACCACCTAGAGGGGTGGGATAGGGAGGATGGGAGGGAGATGCAAGAGGGAGGGTATTATGGGGATGTATGTATACGTATAGCTGATTCACTTTGTTACAAAGCAGAAACTAACATACCATTGTAAAGCAATTATACTCCAATAAAGATGTTAAAAAAAAGAAAAAGACGTACGGTTGGAGTACTTGTTTTATAAGGAAAACTATGTAGTCATTGAAAAGAATGAGGAATGTCTTTAAATACCAAAATGGAAAGATATCTATGACATACCTTTGAGTGGAAAAAAAGTTGTCAAACTGTACATACAATATATTGCAATATTTCTAAAAATAAATGTGAATTAACTTATTCCACAAATATATTGAGTACCTTCTATGTGTCAGGCATTGTTCTAGGATCTAGGGATTTAGCAGGAATCAAAACAGACAAAAGTCCCTGTCCTCGTGGAGCTTGCCCTCCACTGGAGGGAGGCAGACAATGAATGACATTAGTCAAATATATAGTATGTTAAGAGATGAAGTATGCAGAGAAAGGGGTAGAGAGTGTTGTACAAGGAGCCCAGTGTTGGAGAGGATGGTGAGGGAAAAGCTCACTGAAAAGTGACATTTGAGCATAAATGTCAAGACATGAGCATAACTGGGAAAAGAACATTTGGGTAGTGGGAATAGGAAGTGCAGAGGCCCGGGGGTTAGGATTAGGGTTAGGGTTAGGAGCACACTTCAGTGTGCCTGATGTGTTGGAGAAGAAGGTGAGGACGGCAGAGTGGCTGAAGCAGAGTGAGTGAGGAAGAGATTCATAGGAGAAGAACTTAGAGAGGTAGTTAACTAAATATATGTGTTTGTATGTGGATTTTAAAAGGTCTAAAAAGTACCCACCAAACTCTTAACAGTAGTTGTTCCTGGGGAATGGGGAACAATCCTTCTTTTTTAAGAAGTATTCAGGGTTTTTTTTTTTAATTGAAATATAGTTGATTTACAATGTTGTGTTAGTTTCAGGTGTACAGCGAAGTGATTGTTATTTTTATCTATCTATCTATATTCTTTTTCAGATTCTTTTCCCTTATAGGTTATTACAAAATATTGAGTATAGTCCCCTGTGCTATGCAGTAGGTCCTAGAGATATTCAGTTTTAATTTTATATATTGATGTATTTTTTTAATAGATTTATTTATTTTTTATTTATTTATTTTTGGCTACGCTGGGTCTTTGTTGCTGTGCGTGGGCTTTCTCTAGTTGTGGTGAGCAGGGGTTACTCTTACTTGCGGTGCGCAGATTTCTCACTGTGGTGGCTTTTCTTGTTGCAGAACATGGGCTCTAGGCGGGCGGGCTTCAGTAGTTGCGTCACACGGGCTCAGTACTGTGGCTCGCGGGCTCTAGAGTGCAGGCTCAGTAGTCGTGGCGCACAGGCTTAGTTGCTCCGCGGCATGTGGGATCTTCCCGGCCCAGGGCGCAAACCCTTGTCACCTGCATTGGCAGGCGGATTCTTAACCCCTGCGCCACCAGGGAAGTCCCTGATGTATTTTTTTAATGTTAAAATAGATGGGGATAGCTTTTAACATTTTAAACCCATTTGTTTTTTCAAAGAAGAATCAGAAAACAAAAGACCATGTAGAGGTCTAGTCTTGCCAAAAAATTAAAAATAACTCTCCAAAAGCAGCAGTATTTTTATCAAAAGTGACTCAAGACATATTTGGTCAAAATCACACGTTGATATCCCAGGATTATTCTGAGTGTTAACCTCAGTGCACTGAGTTCCATTTTAAATGCCTGCTATGCCAATGACAGCCCCACAACAATTACTTACATCCCTTGTCTTGCTAGATGCTATAGCCTCTGCCAGTGGATTTGCATTTATTTCTATTGAATTTAGGGAATTTGTATATGAGAATATCATGAGATGTCACCATTGTGATTCATTAAGCAAACCAACAGCCTTAATAGAAGCTAAGGATGCCCTGAAGCAAGTTGTTAGAAGAAATTGGCCAAAACAACTTGTTAGATTCTTCATTCAATATGCAATTGCATATTCAACAAAAGTCCTTCTGGGCTTCAACTGAGACAGCATGGCAAAGCTCACTTCAACTGACCTCCATAAGATTAAATCGAGATTTCATTCCCTCCCTCTTTTGCTCATTTTTACGAGAATAGTTATTCTTTTCAGGAACTGTGGGATCTCTCTCTTCCTTCTCCCCTCACTTCCTTTTTATTTTCCTCTTCCCTTCTCAACTCATGTCCATATTACCCTCATTTTTTCCCTCTGCCACATAAGCTGCACATTTCTCTCTTTCCTTCACACCCCTGCTGGCACCTTTCTCACGTTTGGTCTCTCTCCTGTCTCCCTCTGTTTTCCTTTTTTTCCATGTATCTCTTTTTCTAATTCATATCAAATGTTCATAACATGAAGTTGAAATATGTTATAATAGACTTTTTACTTTTTCACCTTCTTTCTTTAAAAAGAAAAGAATCAAAAACTGGGAAAACTCTGTAAAATACAAATAAAGTACTTTTCACGTATTTTTTTAAAAAGACAAAGAAAGGAATATGAAGGCTTGCCCAGGTGGTTTTCTATCACTATATTTGAGGGCATGGTGTGCACTGGATGAGAACGAGACTGTGGGTAACTCAGTGGGGTGTTGCTCTGGTGACTAACAGGAAGGCATTAATTAAAAGAGAACTTTTAGAAGAAAAATGATTTGGGATATCTGTGGTGCCAGTCTCCATTCCTGTGCCCATAAAAGATACTGCCAGCCAGTCACTGCCTTGCGCCTTCAGGGGTGCAGTTTCAAGATCCTTCTCAACACAGCACTCCAGGCAGCCAATACCATTCATTGACATTAAGGGTGAAACTTATTTATCATCCTGCTTTGGAAGCATCTCTTCTAGAATCATCTGACTTTGGGACTGGGCTGTACCACTTCTCCAGAACCACAGGGTAAAAACAGAAGCAGTAAGTCTCCTTGGTCTTAGGGAACTGCCTCAGGGCTCTAACTTGGATGAGCTGGTCAGGACTTTTCTCCAAGACACCAAAATGTAATGAGTAGAATTTTAATAATTTTTAAAGGTTCTGTAATTTTTCCTTTTCCATTACTGACTCCCTTGCTGTAGGGAAGAGATTCCTCTGGCCAGGCACAGACCCTTCAGTAGCTGATGTACTCTATGGAAGGAGCCAGGGAGCAGAGGTCAAGGGCAGGTTGTCCATGGCCCAGGTTCCCTGTCTCCTCTTCTGCTTCCCCTCTCCTATCCACAGCCTGCCTTGACACGCTCCTGGTAACTCAGGACTACATTTTTTGTTGTTCCATATCCCGGTTATTGCTAAATGTACCTCTAGAATTACTTGGTCTTTTTTACTGGATAATGGAGCCAGTCTTGCTACATTAGTACCTCCTTTTCGGTGTGAACTGGGGAAGTCTTAGAGCTAAAGCACAGTTTGAAAATATGAGTCAGAAGCCTTAATAATACCTGTCTCTTTAACCTAGTGAATACAGTTTTATAACAAATTAAATAAAAATTTAACCACACACACACAAGTTATTCATCTGAGCATTGTTTGTAACAAAGAAAATAGGAAGCGATCTAAATCTTGAACATTAATGAACAAAAATTCCATATGGAGTAACATGCGAACACTTAATCCGATGACTTATTTATTATATTTGTAATATATTGTTAAGCTTTAAAATTTAAACAGAATAAAACTGCAAACAGTAAAAACTCTATCATCTGTTTGCAAAAATACTGTATATGAAACAACTAAAAATATCTGTGAATAAAATCAAAATATTACTAAAGCTTATCTCTGAGGGGTGGGCTCATGTATTATTTTTATTTTCTTTCTTTTGCTTATCAATCAGCAGTTTCTATATTTTCCAAAATGAATCTATAAAACGTTTTAAATATAAATAAATAACAACAATGAAAGCATTATTCATTTTAATGAAAACCTCCTTTTCATTGGTGATTGTATTAAGTGGGGAAGAGTATTGAGACTGCTTAAGGTGGTATGGGGCAATATTAATGCATTAATTTCATCTTTGAGTTTTGTAGTTCTTACTACAGTGCTTTGGAAGGAGGAGGGGCATTGGAGTTGCCCCATGTTGATAAAGGGCTGTTTGTTTCAACTATGTTTATCCTGTGATTGATTTATGGGGTAGGGATGGTTTTTGTTTATTATTATTGCTACAAAATATAACAATATTGCAACACCTACTGAACAGGTGGTTATGAGGAAGGAATGAACCTGAAATGAGAAAGTCCTTTTTGGAAGTACAGTTATGTACAAACACACAGTGCTACTAAGGTATTGTCGTATAGTCCAAACTCTTCACTGGTTGAATTCTTTAACTGGTCCTTTTGTAATCATGGAGGCACAAATATGTCTGAGTGAGGAATAGAATGACCACATCAGATACACATTTGTGACCATTTCTTATGCCCCACATCTCCTCTTGAATTTAAATTAGCCTCTTATTCAGTTGACTCGCTTTCTGTTTTTCTTCCAAGTAAAAACAGCACAAAGTCAAAACAGTTCAGAATAAAAAACTGAACACTAACAAATTGCAAAAGATTAGTAAGTTTAGTGCAGTGGTTTCAATGTGTGCTTCCTACCAGCAGCACTCAGGGCCACCTTGTGACTTTTCTGAGCCAGGGACACTTTGCCTTCATGTACCCATCCCTACATTAAATGAATAAATAGATAAATAAGAATTAATATTGTCATACTGCATTGATGTAAAGATGAATATAGTCCAGCTTGGATTATCATTATATATTCACTATTATTATTTTCTTTTGATTTTAAGAGCGATTAAAACCAAACGCTTTTCCTGGACCTCTAAAAAGTTAAGTATGCTATAGGCACTATGCCCACTGTGTCTAATGAATAAGTTGGTCCTAGCATCACCTGGAAATTTGGGAATGCAAATTCCTGGGCCCTACCTTAGACTTAATGAACCAGAAACTCAGCAGTGTATTTTTTTTTAATAGGTCTTTATTGCAGTATAATTGCTTCACAATACCATGTTAGTTTCTGTTGCACAACAAAGCGAATCAGCCATATGCATACACATGTCCCCATATCCCCTCCCTCTTGAGCCTCCCTCCCGTCCTCCCTGTCCCACCCCTCTAGGTCATCACAAAGCACCGAGCTGATCTCCCTGTGCTATGCTGCTGCTTCCCACCAGCCAACTATTTTACATTCTGTAGTGTATATATGTCAATGCTACTCTCACTTCGCCCCAGCTTCGCCCTCCCACCCATGTCATCAAGTCCATTCTCTATGTCTGTCTCTTTATTCCTGCCCTGCAACTAGGTTCAGCAGTACCTTTTTTTTTTTTTTTTTAGATTCCATATATATGTGTCAGCATGTAGTATTTGTTTTTCTATTTCTGACTTACTTCACTCTGTATGACAGACTCTAGGTCCATGTACCTCACTACAAATAACTCAATTTCGTTTCTTTTTATGGCTGAGTAATATTCCATTGTATATATGTGCCACATCTTCTTCATCCATTCATCTGTCGATGGACACTTAGGTTGCTCCCATGTCCTGGCTATTGTAAATAGTGCTGCAATGAACATTGTGGTGCACGTCTCTTTTTGAATTATGGTTTTCTCAGGGCATATGCCCAGTAGTGGGATTGCTGGGTCATATGGTAGTTCTATTTTTAGTTTTTTAAGGAACCTCCATACTGTTTTCCATAGTGGTTGTATCAATTTACATGCCCACCAACAGTGTAGGAGGGTTCCCTTTTCACCACACCCACTCCAGCATTTATTGTTTCTAGCTTTTCTGGTAATGGCTATTCTGACTGGCATGAGGTGATACCTCATGGTAGTTTTGATTTGCATTTCTCTAATAATTAATGATGTTGAGCATCTTTTCATGTGCCTCTTGGCCATCTGTATGTCTTCCTTGGTGAAATGTCTATTTAGGTCTTCTGCCCATTTTTTAACTAGATTGTTTGTTTTTTTGATATTGAGCTCCATGAGCTATTTGTATATTTTGGAGATTAATCCTTTGTCTGTTGTTTCATTTGCAAATATTTTCTCCCATTCTTAGGGTTGTCTTTTTGTCTTCTTTATGGCTTCCTTTGCTATGCAAAAGCTTTTAAGTTTAACTAAGTCCCATTTGTTTATTTTTGTTTTTATTTCTGTTACTCTAGGAGGTGGGTCAAAAAGATCTTGCTGTGGTTTATATCAAAGAGTGTTTTTCCTATGTTTTCCTCTTAAAGTTTTATAGTGTCTGGTCCTACAAATTAAGTCTTTAATCCATTTTGAGTTTATTTTTGTGTACGGTGTTAGGAAGTGTTCTAATTTCATTCTTTTACATGAAGCTGTCCAGTTTTCCCAGCACCACTTATTACAGAGGCTGTCCTTTCTCCATTGTATGTTCTTGCCTCCTTTGTCATAAATTAGGTGCCCATATGTGCATGGGTTTATCTCTGGGCATTCTGTCCTGTACCATTGATGTATATTTCTGTTTCTGTGCCAGTACCATACTGTCTTGATTACTGTAGCTTTGTGGTATAGTTTGAAGTTGGGGAGCCTGATTCCTCCAACTCCGTTTTTCTTTCTCAAGATTGCTTTGGCTTTCGGAGTCTTTTGTGTTTCCATACAAATTGTAAAATTTTTTGCTCTAATTCTGTGAAGAATGCCATTGGTAGTTTGATGGGGATGGCATTGAATCTGTAGATTGCTTTGGGTAGTATAGTCATTTTCACAATATTAATTCTTCCAATCCAAGAACATGGTATATTTCTCCATCTGTTTATGTCATCTTTGATTTCTTTTATCAGTGTTTTATAGTTTTCTGAGTACAAGTCTTTCGCCTCTTAGGCAGGTTTATTCCTAGGTATTTTATTCTTTTTGTTGCAATGATAAATGGGAGTGTTTCCTTAATTTCTCTTTCTGATATTTTGCTGTTGGTGTATAAGAATGCCAGAGAATTCTGTGCATTAATTTTGTATCCTGCAACCTTACCAAATTCATTGATTAGTTCTAGTAGTTTTCTGGTGGCATCTTTAGGATCTTTTATGTATAGTATCATGTCATCGGCAAATAGTGACAGTTTTATTTCTTCTTTTCCAATTTGTATTCCTTTTATTTCTTTTTCTTCTCTGATTGCTGTGGCTAGGACTTCCAAAACCATGTTGAATAAGAGTGGCGGGAGTGGACATCCTTCTCTTGTTCCTGATCCTAGAGGAAATACTTTCAGTTTCTCACCATTGAGTATGATGCTTGCTGTGGGTTTGTCATATATGGCCTTTATTATGTTGAGGTAGGTTCCTTCTATGCCCATTTTCTGGAGAGTTTTTATCATAAATGGGTGTTGAATTTTGTCAAAAGCTTTTTCTGCATCTATTGAGATGATCATACGGTTGTTATTCCTTAATTTGTTAATGTGGTGTATCACATTGATTGATTTGTGTATATTGAAGAATCCTTGCATCCCTGGGATAAATCCCACTTGATCATGGTGTATGATCCTTTTAATGTGCTGTTGGATTCTGTTTGCTAGTATTTTGTTCAGGATTTTTGCATCTATGTTCATCAGTGATATTGGCCTGTAGTTTTCTTTTTTTGTGATATCTTTTTCTGGTTGTGGTATCAGGGTGATGGTGGCTTCTTAGAATGAATTTGGGAGGGTTTCTCCCTCTGCAATTTTTTGGAAGAGTTTGAGAAAAATCGGTTTTAGCTCTTCTCTAAATGTTTGATAGAATTCGCCCGTGAAGCCATCTGGTCCTGGACTTCTGTTTGTTGGAAGATTTTTAATTACGGTTTCAATTTCATTACTTGTGATAGGCTGTTTATATTTTCTAATTCTTCCTGGTTCAGTCTTGGAAAATTGTACCTTTCCAAGAATTTGTCCATTTATTTGTGGTTATCCATTTTATTGGCATATAGTTGTTTGTAGTAGTCTCTTATAATCCTTTGTATTTCTGCAGTGTCAGTTGTGATTTCTCCTTTTTCATTTGTAATTTTATTGATTTGCATCCCCTCCCTTTTTTTCTTGATGAGTCTGGCTAAGGGTTTATCAATTTTGTGTATCTTCTCAAAGAACCAGCTTTTAGTTTTATTGATCTTTGCTATTGTCTTCTTCGTTTCTATTTCATTTATTTCTGCTCTGATCTTTATGATTTTTTTCCTTCTACTGACTTTGGGTTTTCTTTGTTCTTCTTTCTCTAGTTGTTTTAAGTATAGGGTTAGATTGTTTATTTGTGATTTTTCTTGTTTCTTGAGGTGAGATTGAATTGCTATAAACTTCCTTCTTAGAACTGCTTTTGTGGGATCCCAAAGGTTTTGGGTCTTCGTGTTTTCATTGTAATTTGTTTCTATGTATTTTTTTCTTTCTTCTTTGATTTCTTCAGTGATCTCTTGGTTATTTAGTAGCACACTGTTTAGATTCCATGTATTTGTGTTTTTTACAGTTATTTTCCTGTAATTGATTTCCAGTCTCATAGCATTGTGGTTAGAAAAGATGCTTGATACAATTTCAGTTCTTCGATGTTCCAAGGCTTGATTTGTGACCCAAGTTGTGGTCTATCCTGGAGAATGTTCCATGTGCACTTGAGAAGAAAGTGTATTCTGCCACTTTTGGGTGGAATGTTCTATAAGTATCTATTAGATCTATCTGGTCTATTGTGTCATTTAAAGCTTGGGTTTCCTTATTTATTTTCTGTTTGGATGATCTGTCCTTTGGCGTAAGTGGGGTGTTAAAGTCCCCTACTATTACTGTGTTACTGTCAAGTTCTCCTTTCATGGTTGTTAGCATTTGCCTTACGTATTGGGGTGCTACTATGTTGGGTGCATAAACATCTATAATTGTTATATCTTCTTCTTGGATTGATCCTTTGATCATTACGTAGTGTCCCGCCTTATCTCTTGTAACAGTTTTTATTTTAATGTCTATTTTGTCTGAAACGAGTATTGCTACTCCAGCTTTCTTTTGATTTCCATTTGCATGGCGTATCTTTTTCCATCCCTTCACTTTCAGTCTCTATGTGTCCCTAGGTCTGAAGTGGGTCTCTTGTAGACAGCATATATTTGGGTCTTGTTTTTGTATCCATTCAGCCAGTCTGTGTCTTTTGGTTGGGGCATTTAATCCATTTACATTCAAGGTTATTATCGATAAGTATGCTCCTATTACCATTTTCTTAATTGTTTTGGGTTTGTTTTTGTGGGTCTTTTTCTTCTCTTGTATTTCCCGCTTAGAGAAGTTTCTTTAGCATTTGTTGTAAAGCTGGTTTGGTGGTGCTGAATTCTCTTAGTTTTTGTTTGTCTGAAAAGCTTTTGACTTCTCCGTCGAATCTGAATGAGACTCTTGCTGGGTAGAGTAATCTTGATTGTAGGTTTTTCTCTTTCATCACTTTACGTATATCCTGCCATTCCTTTCTGGCCTACAGAGTTTCCACTGAACAATCAGCTGCTAACCTTATGGGGATTCCTTTGTATGTTATTTTTTGTTTTTCCCTTGCTGCTTTTAATATTTTTTCTTTGTATTTAATTTTTGTTAGTTTGATTAATATGTGCCTTTGTGTGTTTTTCCTAGGGTTTTTCCTGTGTGGGACACTCTGTGCTTCCTGGACTTGGGTGACGATTTCCTTTCCCATGTTAGGGAAGTTTTCCACTATAATCTCTTCAAATACTTTCTCAGACCTTTTCTTTTGCTTTTCTTCTTCTGGGACCCCTATAATTCGAATGCTGGTGCGTTTAGTGTTGTCCCAGAGGTCTCTGAGATTGTCTTCAATTCTTTTCATTCTTTTTTCTTTATTCTGCTCCTCTGCAGTTATTTCCACCATTTTGTCTTCCAGCTCACTTATTCATTCTTCTTCCTCTGTTATTCTGTTATTGATTCCTTCTAGTGTATTTTTCATTTCAGTTATTGTGTTGTTCATCTCTGTTTCTTCTTTAGTTCTTCTAGATCTTTGTTAAACATTTCTTGTATTTTCTCAATCCATGCTTCCATGCTATTTCCGAGATTCTGGATCATTTTTACTATCATTACTCTGAATTCTTTTTCAGGTAGATTGCCTATTTCCTCTTCATTTATTTGATCTTGTAGGTTTTTACCTTGCGCCTTCATCTGTGACATATTTTTTTGCCGTCTCATTTTTTTTTTTTTAATGAGTGGGATTGTGTTCCTGTGTTACTGGTTGTTTGGTCTGCAGCTTCCAACACCGCAGTTTGTAGGCTATTGGGTAGAGCTGGGTCTTGGTGCTGAGATGAGGAACTCTGTGAGACCTCACTCCAATGAATATTCTGTGGGGTCTGAGGTTCTCTGTTAGTCCAGTGGTTTGGACTTGGTGCTCCCATCGCAGGAGCTTCCCCCCTGACCCCACGCTCATGAATCAAGATCCCGCAAGCCGCGTGGGGTGGCAAAAAAAAAAAGAGAGAAAAATAACAAAGTAAAAAATAAAATTAGACTCGGAAACTAAAAGATATGTTAGAAAGAATGTAAAAATAAAATACAGGTGAATCAACAACCGGAAGGTACATCAGTACCACAACAGTAAAAAAGAGGAGGAGGGAAAAGAGAAGGAATAATGAGGGGGAAAGGCCTTGGTTGTGGAGAGCAGGGCCTAAGCAATGGTGAGGTTTGGGCAGTGTGCGGGGCCAATGCTCAGGACCCACAGGGCTGGAAAAGGCCCTGGGGGCTGTGGCAGGTGGGGCTTAGGCTCAAGGAACAGAAGGGGCCCAGGCATGCCCCCCACCCCTGGTCTCAGAGGACAGGGGACCTCACCTGGGAGCCCAGCAGGCTTCCTGGGCTCGAGTGGGCAGGGCAAATGCCCTCCTCTCCTCTCCAGCTCCTCTGTTCTGGGGGCTGGGAGGGCCTGTCCCGCCTGCCTCTCCTGATCCCCCCGGCCTCCTTCCTATGCCCCCAAGGACCCACAGCCTGGAGGGGCCGAGGAGGGCGGGGGATCAGCGTGGGAGCCCAGCAGGCTCCCCGGCCCAAGTGGGCGAGGCAATCACCCTCTGCTCCTCTCCCGCTCCTCCCAGGGGGCCCCTCCCGCCTGCCCCTCCTGATCTCCCTGGCCTCCCTTCTATGCCCCCAGGACCCATGCAGCCTGGATGGGGCTTTGGAGGGGGGGGGTACCGGCCTGGGAGCTCAGCAGGCTCCCCGGCCTGAGTGGGCGGGGCAGTCACCCTCCGCTCCTCTCCTGCCCTTCCCAGAGAGTCCCTCCCACCTGCCTCTCCTGATCTCGCCAGCCTCAGGGGTGCAGATCTTGTCTGGCCTCCACTTCTCCTCCCACCTCGGTCCCCCTACGTCCTACTGGTTCACTCTGGGGTTCATCCCATCTCCTTGGGGGTCAGAGTCCCCCACCCGCGGCTGGCAGGGGCCCTAGTTGTGGGGAGACGCTAACTCCGTGTCTTCCCATGCCGCTGTCTTGACTCTTCCCCCCAGCAGTGTATGTTTTTACAAGGCTTCCAGGTGATTCCGAACCACATTCAAGTTTGAGAACAACTGGTTTAGACAATTCAAAGCACAATAGCTTGAACCTTACTCTGTAGAAGCTAAAAATTCTCCTTATCAGCTCCAGATTTTACTTCCAGGCGAGGCAAATGACCTCCATTGCCCCAGGTCTGTTTTTAGAGGTCAGAATGGGCGGTCATTTTTTGACTCTTTGTCAAATTTGGCTTTATCACATAGAATATGTTTAAAGACTTGAAAAGCAATATCTTACAAAGGACCCAATCACTCAGACTTTAAATGGTTTTATATTTGTGAATTTTATCTTGGGAGAGAAAAAGACATATACCTTCTAGTGACAGTCTATGTATATATATATCTGTATAATGCAGTACACGTGTTTTAAAAATCACTGCACTATGCCAAGTCATGCAATAAAAACCAGAGGCAATAAGAAGTTTGGCACATTGTTATCAGTGACACATTAAAAAAAAAAGAGGGAATTCCCTGGCTATCCAGTGGTTAGGACTCAGTGCTTTCACTTCTGGGGGCCCGGATTCGATCCCTGGTCGGGGAACTAAGATCCCAAAAGCCGCATGGCACAGCCAAAAAAAAAAGAAAGAGAGGAATCTAATAGAAACAGTCATAGCATTTCCCCCATCCAAAATGGTTAACGAGTGCACAAGTACTAAAAAATTTATGACATTTTATCTTGAAAGGGACTTGAAATTTGCAGAAGTGAGCATCAGAAGGATTGTAGCTTTTGAGTTATTTTGAAATAGTAGAGAGTTATCTGAAATGTGACGCAAAGTGTAACACTAGGTGTGGGTGAATGTAGCTCACGACACGTGGTAAAATAACAGCTGGTAGATGTTGGAGGTGTATGTATATGTGCATTTTGTGTATTCATATGTAGCTTGGTTCATCTGGGTGCAGTTTTCTGCATTCATGTAGTGTTTCTCTCATGTGAAATTGTACATAAGGAAATGCAAAATTTGCATTATGCTCAAATTGTTCCGTAATGGAACAAATTCATATTCCCGAGCAAGCATTATAGCAGAGCTGACTCTGTGTGTGTGTGTATAATGTTACAGTTCCCCATATAAATTCCATATGTAAGTGTTATTCCTCCATCTGAAAGCTGACTTTGTATATCCTATGAGTTCAATGTTATTGTTTTGTATACAACATTAAGCATGAATGGACGAGTAAGAGACAATTTATGTGTGCATATATCTATTTATGCTAATGTACAATAAATTGTATTAGGAGTAATAATGCATTACTCAAATATGATCCTAGGAAAATTAATTTGTGTGTCAATCCAAAACATTTTAATTGTGAGTTTGATCAATATCTATATTTGTTAATTCTAAGGAGTAACTGGCAATTAAATTAGCTTTTTTCTTAATCTTCCACACTGGAAATAAATGAAGAATGAAATCACATTTTTATTATATGATTTAAAATTGAGACATAAGCTTTGTTGATACACAAAAATAAATGTTTCTAGGTTCTCAGATTGTGATACCAGCCATGGCAGTTTTAATTTTGCCCCAACAATTGTTTTAAGGAATTAAATACAGGCAGTCCTTGCTTTCCATGGTTCTAATATGCACACATTTCAGTAACCATGGTTTAATTAAATAACACCAGTCCCCCAACACCATGGTTCAAATTTCAGTTACCATGGTGTTTTAGCTGTGAGTAATTGCGTAAAGTCCAAACTTCACCACTAGCTCTTCAGTCTGCCAATCACTATGTAAATAACAGATTCGTATCACAATCAGTGACTAATCCCCTCACATTTTTTAGTTAGTCATTTTATTGGCCATCACACATCTATTATTCAGTTCTTGTCTAGACAGCAAAGCATATAGTTGTGTTGCTTCCTTGTCTCCCAGTGATAAAGCCATGCAGGCATTTTACGAAACAACAATTGAAAGAGGGAATTGGCCAACAAGTGAAAAATGCAGCAAAGAGACAAAAAGTGTTTTGTTCACTGGAAGTGAATTTTGACCTTACTGTAAATAGAGTTATGGAAGAACTTAGCTGACCCTGGGAAGGTTGACACTGCTGCAGTTGGTGAGTCTCTAAATACCTAGGTAGAAGAACTTAGTGAAGCTAACTTATCAACATAAATGAGGGAAGTGGTTGTGACGACAAGGATGAAGATGTTGCAGAGGAAGAAACACGAGCAAAAATCTTCACATTAAAGAAACTATCAGAGATATTTCATTACAAAAGATAAAGTGTTGGAAGCTAATGGAAACTTTGAAAGGTGTGTGACAGCTGAGGGACAGATATGATGTTTGCTCCATATAATAAATTATGTGACAAGAATAAGACAAGTACTGTTCAAACTACTCTTGATAAGTTGTTTTTACAACGAAATAAAACACCTTGGTTCTCAAAGTTTCTAATGTTTAAATTATAGTATACTAAATAAGTGTTAGTTTTACTGCTTTTTAAATTTCCTTGTACATTTATAACCAACAGTAAGATTAATGTTACGTTAACAATAACATTAACGATAATGTTAATGTTCCAACAAAAGATTTTAAAGGTCACCGAACAATCATAATTTCTTAGTTGATTTTTAAGATAGCTTTGCACATTTCAGCTTGCCTGGTTATTTTTACTGTCCTGCACTATGTAAAGTGAGGAGTGCCTGTATAACCTATGGAAAATGTGAATTTGTAGTTATCTCTGGACTATTGACAATAATAATAAATGTGCTAAGAAGATGTTCATTTTTTAGAAAACTAGGATAATTTTATGTTGTCCATTGCCAAAAATCCATCCAATATCACTGGTCTTATTTTCATACAAGTACTTGTTTAAACAATATCTGAGATACCCATTAAACATGAATCTGATCCCATTTGAAGTCCTCTAAGGCAATCAGTTATTTTGGTGGAACAGAACAGGAGAGAGCAAGTGAGTGAGGAAAGATATCCAGTTATTGAATTCTGTCCCATCAGCTGTGAGAAGTCTTGGAACCAAGCTAACCAATGTTCACTGAATTTTAGGTTAAAAATATTTAGTTCAGGGACTTCCCCAGTGGCGCAGTGGTTAAGAATCCACCTGCCAATGCAGGGGATACGGGTTCGATCCTTCGTCTGGGAAGATCCCACATGCTGCGGAGCAACTAAGCCTATGCGCCACAACTACTGAGCCTGTGCTCTAGAGCGCACGTGCCACAAATACTGGGCCTGCGTGCTGCAACTACTGAAGCCTACACACCTAGAGCCCATGCTCCACAAGAGAAGCCACCGCAAGGAGAAGCCCACACACCACAATGAAGAGTAGCCCCCGCTCACCGCAACTAGAGAAAGCCTGAGCGCAGCAATGAAAACCCAATACAGCAAAAAATAAATAAAATTAAATCATTAAAAAAAAATTTAGTTCAAATAAATATTTTAGTAATATGTACTATAATTTACAGATCATTCTTACCACTTGTGAATAATAATGTCTGATGTAAATAAGAGAGAAATTTTTAACATCTCCTTTACAATAGGATGCTATATCATAATTACAAAAGGAAAAAGAATTAAGGAAAACTAATAGCGTTGGGGTAGTAATTCTTTATGGGTGTTTTGTAAATCATTACTAATCTACCTTGGGCTGAACTTGTTTCAAGAAAAGTACTACCAATTGGTGCTTTAAGAATTACATTCTTAATAATTACCTTCTCTGCCTATATGTATAATTTAGAGATCTAGTGTTTCCCTTTAATCAGAACACCAGCCTCATCTTTAATCAGCTGTGTAAGTAGGATTTTCAGATAGGTTATTAATTAGATTTAAATGCAACTGCCATCCTTGGTATTTCACATTGAAGGCTAGGCGCTGGCTTTTACTTGGAGGTCAAGTTCACTTAGAAAATAATACCTTTGAAGTACAGCCTCTGTTCCTCCCACCAATATGTGGGTATGTGATTCAACTCATTTTGCTACATTGAAATTGTAAGAATTTCTCTTTTTTAATGTTATTTATTGCAAGTAAATGTTTGTGTCCTCCACAATTGTGCCTACATTTACACAACAAATAAATAATCTGGAGAAAAGCAAAATATTTCATTCATAAATCAGTCGTTTACTTTGTACAAAACTCAAAAATCAGTTTGATACCCACCCCCACCTTTTTTCCTCTTGCAAAATGACAGCAGTATTTACTGAAATGGTTGAATTTACCACCTGTTTTGACATTGTGTAGACATCCCTTCAGCCAACATTAGGCCAAATGTTATAAGAAACCTTAAATTCAGACAAATTAGTCAAAGATTTCTAAACTACCACATTTTTATAGTGTGAATGATTGATTGAAATTTGTTGGGATTCCAGAAAAACTAAAACAATCTCAATGAAATTAATGAGTAAGTTATAAGGCAACTGGCAATTCTGCAATATGTTTGCTTTAGCAGAAGCAATTAAATTTAAAATAACAAAAACAGGAAATTGTACACAAGAATGTGGAAAGAATAGACTGAAGAAAAATAGAAGTGGAGTATATTAAATTATACTCCTGTTTGTTTATGTTTCTGTATCTTCATTAGAGATGATTAACATGGAATCTTCAGAGTGTTCCATATATAACATGTGCTTGTATGATGCTTTTATATTTTCCATATTCAGAAATCTAACTCTGATTTTGAAAACCAGAAGAAAATTATGACTCTAACTATGTAAAGCAGCATGCGTAGGCCGGGTCCTCTCAGGAAACATTAGATGCTAATGCTTATCATCAGCCTGTCTGTCCTGCATGGGACCATTGTGATACCAGTGGGAATGTTTAGTGGCAAACTGTAATGTGAACATGACAGTTGAGCAAGCCAAGTGGCTGCTTTCTCTGAGTTGTCAGATGTAGAACACTGTTCCTTGAGGGATGGAAAGGAAATGGCATTCTCTTAAGTATCTACCATGTGCCAGATACTCTGCCACTGACAGACTATGCTATTTTTTTAAAATTTTTAATTGAAGTATATTTGATATACAACAGTATATAAGTTACAGGTGTATAATATAGTGATTCACAATTTTTAAAGTTTATACTACATTTATAGTTGTTTTAAAACATTGGCTACATTCCCTGTTTTGTACAGTATATCCTTGTAGCTTATTTTATATGTAATAGTTTGTACCTCTTAATCCCCTACTCCTATATTTCCCCTTCCCCCTTTCCTCTCCTCACTGGAAAACACTAGTTTGTTCTCTGTATCTGTGAGTCTGCTTCTTTCTTGTTATGTTCACTAGTTTGTTATATTGTTTAGATTCCACATGTAAGTGATATCATACAGTAATTGTCTTTCTCTGTCTGGTTTATTTCACTTAGCATAATACCCTCCAAGTCCACCCATGTTGTTGCAAATGGCAAAATTTCATTCTTTTTGATGGCTGAATAGTATTCCATTGTATGTGTATACCACATCTTCTTAATCTATTCATCTGTTTAATTTTTAACTTTTATTTAGCTATAATTGATTTCCAATATTGTGTTAGTTTCAGGTATACAGCTTCATATTCTCTTCCATTATAGGTCATTACAAGATATCGAATACAGTTCCATGTGCTATACAGTAAATCCTTATTGTTTTATTTAAGATCTCACACCAACCTTATGCAATATGTCTACTGTGCTCATTGTACAGATGAAGAAGCTAAGACTCAAAGAGTTTATATGATAAATAAATCTTCCAAAAAGAAAGTTGAATGAAAACAGCAATTACAGAAGATATCCTCAGGATAATATAATTTATGTATTTTTTTCAAAACATGCCAAACAATATACACATTGCCTAGTCATAAATACGTATATAGTAATTGGTTAAGGATATGGGCAGTAATAATAAACACCGAATTTAAAATTATTCTTTTCTGGTGGAGGAAAATGGGGTCAGACAGAGTGCACAGAAAGGCTTTCATTTCATTTCCATGTTTTATTTTTAAGCTGGGAATTGAGCATATGGGTAATCATTATATCATTCCCTACACATTTTTTGTTTTTTTGGCTGAAATATGTTGTAAGGATTTTAAAAGTAAAAGTTCAGCAACTTGTGGAAAGTCACGCAGCTATTAAAGAGGAAGCAGAACTGGATTCAACACCAAGTCTGCTGATCCTAGAGAACGTGTACTCTCTGCTCTGCCTTATACTTTGCACCAGCTGGGAGATGCCGAAGTATTCTTGCAGAAACTGTTTGTCTAGGAATGAAGAAGGTGATCCGGGATCTCCCTAGGACTAGGCACCATTGAATAGGGGTGGAGTGAAGAGGAAGGAACCAAGTGGGCCTGTGTTTCATGGTGAAGAAACCCATGCCACTTAGAAGGATTATCAAAGGTGCTCACTGGAGTCCCTTTCCTTGCTTCTGCTGTTGCTGCTGCTGCTACATTCAAGTTCCCCCAGACGATAGAACAGATGTTATTAAAAGAAAAAAAAAAAAAAACTGGCTAACTTATTAACCACTTCAATATAGTAATAAAGCTAAGCAAATAAGCTGTAAAGTTCCATCACAATTATAATTCTTCTTAGGGATAATGTCTAGGAATACCTCGATGCTGGCTGCAAAATTAATTTTTGATGTACTTTTCAAGTGCTGCTACATTAAAGTTCTTAAAATCAACATCACAGAATGTTCCTTTCCTCCTCATTCCTCCCTCCTAATCACTTATATGGTTCACAGAGAACTATTCCAATATGATTGGAATTGGCCTGGGAAATATATATCTTTACATATTTTACTACACCCTATAGATTTATTATCTCTGACTCAACTGATCAGTATATTCCTAGCACCTGGCATAGACACTGGTACTTGGTAGGCAGTCAACAAATATTTGTTGAATTGAATATGAGAAATATTATCTTCTGTTTGCATTATTTATTTTTATAAGGGAGGCAGTGGGCTATAGTGAATAAGTCTTAGCAAGGAGTCAGCAGTTGGGAAGGAGGCCATGGGAGTCATTCGAACTTTCTGGAATCCTTGCTCACTACTTATAGCACTTTGGGCAAACTACTTAACCCTTCTAAATCTCAGTTTCAGCTTCAGAAAAATTGGGATAATATTAATGCCTCTTACTTAAGTTTGTTGTGAGAAGTAAATGAGATAATGCCTCTAACATGCTTAGAACAGTGCTAGGTACAATAACTAGCGTTACAGTAAGTACTCATAAATGTTAACTGTTATTGAGATCATTTTTGGTTCCTGCTCTATAACCTTTGTTTTTATGAGAGAGGTAGACAGTGTAAATGTCTCATTGCTCTGTTTTTAGGTTTTGTTTTGTTTTTGTACTTTTAAGATGCCTTATGGAGCTACCCATTTTTCTTTTCCTTATCAAAATGTCTCTTTCTTAACAGCAAAGTCACCATTCACCTACTATTGCGGAAGAAAAATGACTTTAATCTCAAAGGCAACATTAAAAATAAAGAAAAGGAAAATCAATAAAGGCAAAGGTCATAGAAACAGATGATTCGGACATACAGCAATGTTTCTGAGCATTGGGGTTATATACACAAGTTTAAAAAGAAATAAGCAAATAAGCAGGATATCTGGAAGAAAAATTACATGACTTGGATACCAATGTCCAAACAATTTTACACGTCAAACCTTTTAAAGAAGCCATGTAACTGAAAAGTCTTAAAAGACTATGTCCAAAGATTTCATTCTCTAGCAGTGTGTTTTCCTCTCTGTAGGAGCCAGATTAAATACTCTTATACACACACACACACACGTGCGTGCACACACACACACCGTGCCCCAAATCACTTATATTTTCCACCATGGAGAAATGGAGAATTTAGAGGTTACTTTAAGAAAAAAATAACAAGACAGCAAGGCTGAGGTTCGGGTAAGCTTGTTATTTCTTATTGCTCCTGTTCATCATCAGATATGGCCAGTGTCATTCATTATAAAATATTTGTTTTAATCATCTTCAGGACTTTTTCAATGATTGTTTTATATACAGGAAGAAGTTGCAGAAATTTATCACTTAGGGCAACAGCTTTGAAACATTTTTTACCATTATCCCCAGTAAGGAATGCATTTCATTACAATCAAAGGGTTCTATTTTATTTCATTTTTAAAATGTTATTTGTGACCCACTACATTTATTTTCACAATCCACTAGTGGGTCGTGACGCACTGTTTGGAAAACACTGTCTTAGGATGTTCCATTCAGACTTTCCCACTGAAGTACCCAGAGCAGCAGGGGAGAGGGAAAGTTTTGGGGGTGGGGTTAGAGGAGAAGGTTGAGAGAAGAAATATGAGGGCCTCGCCCAAGTGCAAAATTTCTTTAAAGTTTCTTTATTTCACCTTTAAGATTTATCCAACTTTGGCATTAGACACCAAACAAGACCATTAGTTTTCTATAAAAGGTTTTAAATCTCCCAGTATAATAAAACAGATGCTCCAGGGACACATGCTGTGTTATCCTGGGGCTACCTCTGCTGCTAAGGGTATGCACAAGTTGCAGTCTGCAAAGCAGGCTCTCTTGGATGATAAATTTACCCCCAGATAGTTTGTGAATTTACCACAGGCTCAGGGCTTTTTGACTGTCTGACGACCATTCAGCACAGGTCATGTAATGATCTCAATGAGAAGATGAGGACATTCCCCTTTCGTCTGTGGACATATGTCTAAGTGTGAGCCCTTCGCCTTTCTCTTGCACTTCTGGGCCTGATGACTGGGAAGGTGAGAGCCTAACTGGGTGACTCAGACCCTCATTAGCCCACATCACACATGCAGAGCCTCCAGACAGCTGCTGTGGCAGGAAGGGCACAGGCACTGCTAACAAGGTCACCCTGCAATGGGCTGAAAAGAGCTGGTCATGATGAGCCAGATGATGAATGTGGAGCCACGGAATCAATCATTTTGAAGGGAGAACATGTTAATTCTTCTTTTTCTATGCAATGGGCTTGACAGCAGTTTGACATCATCCTTGCCCTGAATCAGCCATCACCAAGATCACAGTGGGCCAGAAGGAAAATGGAGAGAAAAAGTAAATAAACTAAGGGAGGGAGCAGCTTGGGCATTTTTAAAGCATTTTCTTTTCTTACTTGGTAACAAAGGATCCCAGTGGCTGTGTAGGATCCAAAGATGAAATGAGATGACGTAGGTACTATGTTTTCTCAAAGAGAAACTTTCTGAAAGCTCAAACTTTTCCTTTGGGAAATGATACCCAGAAATATGGTTTTAGGTATATGCATAAATTAAAAAAAAAAAGCCTCAATAGAAACCCAAGAGAGATCTCTTTGACTAAACTATAGCTATAGATGGTTATAGATACAGATATAGATAGATATTAGCAATGGGGCTTAAGCAAAAAACTTTTTCATGAACCCAAATTGGAAGATTGCTGCAATAAACCATTTAAATGTGAGTATAAACTATGTCTCTCTCTCTCCTTTTTCTTCTACTATGCTGGCTATTATTCCAGCCATAAACCAGGTCCTATAACTAAGGTAGGTTTCAGCAGAATGCCTTAATGTAGTAATAAAAAGGACCCTGCAATTTAAAAAGCCAAGCCTCTTCTGTTTCAAAGTACAAAGGGTTTTATTTCTTTCATCATTAAAAGAATAAAGTACATATGTGGAAATATGGACTTTCGGGAACTTGAACACTCTGTTTCTCTAGCTGAATTTATAGTAATGAATTCCAAGTTGCAGAAATTATTTTAGGCAGAAGTAGCCACTGTAATAATATTTAATTACCCTCAAGAAAAAAAAAATAATTAGGTTGGCTGCAGAATTTGAACATGAAGTTATAAAATATAGAGACATGAATCTTGTTGCCTTCTGGGACATTTCTGACTGCCAGACATGTAAAACTCCTGGATTCAAAATGTATAATCAAAGATGATTCATCAGAGGGTGTTTTTTAAAAAATATATGAAATTAAAAAGCCAAATCAGATTGCAAAACTATCTGGTTAAAAGATTTAAAAGACTGCTGGGTGACATGTAAGTATGCTATTGGATGACTTATGAAATATAGTTAAATGACATGAAAATACTGAAGCTTGTAAAATGCAAGTTTGTTTTTTCCAGGCAGCATGCATACAGGTATGGAAAGGAAAAGACTATCAGTTTTGCCTTTTCATCCCAACTCCCTTCCCATACAGAGCCTCCCCTCTAACCAGAAAGCCTGACAGCCATTACCAGCCACCTACTAAGATTTTTAATATCTAGAAGGTAACTGAAGCCTACACAGATTACCGCTGTGTGGTAAAGTCAGATTTGAAGCAGATTATCAGGGTCGTTAGCATGCCCTAGAAATCATCATGTTAATTTTTTAAAAAGTATATACTTTCTATTTTTATATCTCATTTTCTGGTATATTCACTTATTTTACTCCTACAACAATTATGTGAAGCAAGAAATATCACTCCCATATTTTAAGTGAAGAAATTGAGGTGCTGAGTCATGCTGTTCTCCAGACTAGGTGATATCCCCTTTTGTAAATTCTCATAGCACCTGCTGTTTCCTTACAGCACTTACCAGAGTCACAATTAAGTAATAATATTTGTCTTCCTGCCTGGACCATGAACTTCCTGAGAGCAGGAACATGTCCCCCTTGTTTATCACTAAATTTCAATCGCCTAGCACAGAAGGGTACTCAAAAAAGATGTGACGATTGAGTGAATAGATAAGTAACATTTCCCCAAGTTCCACAGGAAATAATTGAAAGAATCAAGATTTGAACCTCTTGAAATATGGGGATAGTGGTGCCTACTTCATAATGTTGTGAGAGTTATATCAATATACATGTAGCACTTAGAACAGTGCCTCCATATGGTAAGCACTATCTGTGTGTGAGCTAGTACTACTACTACTATTGCTACCATTACTACTACTACTATTACTACCATTACTACTATTACTATTACTATTAAAGTGAATCTTTCAACTGCTCTCAAAAAACACCTTGATTCAGCTTGGTCTAGGCCAGACCTAACTCTTTTATTTTTTTTTAATAGATCTTTATTGGAGTATAATTGCTTCACAATACCATGTTAGTTTCTGTTGCACAACAAAGCGAATCAGCCATATGCATACACATGTCCCCATATCCCCTCCCTCTTGAGCCTCCCTCCCGTCCTCCCTGTCCCACCCCTCTAGGTCATCACAAAGCACCGAGCTGATCTCCCTGTGCTATGTTGCTGCTTCCCACCAGCCAACTATTTTACATTCTGTAGTGTATATATGTCAATGCTACTCTCACTTCACCCCAGCTTCACCCTCCCACCCATGTCATCAAGTCCATTCTCTATGTCTACCTCTTTATTCCTGCCCTGCAACTAGGTTCAGCAGTACCTTTTTTTTTTTTTTTAGATTCCATATATATGCGTTAGCATGCGGTATTTGTTTTTCTCTTTCTGACTTACTTCACTCTGTATGACAGACTCTAGGTCCATGTACCTCACTACAAATAACTCAATTTCGTTTCTTTTTATGGCTGAGTAATATTCCATTGTATATATGTGCCACATCTTCTTTATCCATTCATCCGTTGATGGACACTTAGGTTGCTTCCATGTCCTGGCTATTGTAAATAGTGCTGCAGTAACATTGTGGTGCATGTCTCTTTTTGAATTATGGTTTTCTCAGGATATATGCCCAGTAGTGGGATTGCTGGGTCATATGGTAGTTCTATTTTTAGTTTTTTTAAAGAACCTCCATACTGTTTTCCATAGTGGTGGTATCAATTTACATTCCCACCAACAGTGTAGGAGGGTTCCCTTTTCACCACACCCGTTCCAGCATTTATTGTTCCTAGCTTTTTTGATAATGGCCATTCTGACTGGCATGAGGTAATACCTCATGGTAGTTTTAATTTGCATTTCTTTAATAATTAGTGATGTTGAGCATCTTTTCATGTGCCTCTTGGCCATCTGTATGTCTTTCTTGGTGAAATGTCTATTTAGGTCTTCCACCCATTTTTTAACTAGATTGTTTTTTTGGTATTGAGCTCCATGAGCTGTTTGTATATTTTGGAGATTAATCCTTTGTCTGTTGTTTCATTGACAAATATTTTCTCCCATTTGGAGGGTTGTCTTTTTGTGTTCTTTATGGTTTTCTTTGTTGTGCAAAAGCTTTTAAGTTTAAGTCCCATTTGTTTATTTTTGTTTTTATTTCTGTTACTCTAGGAGGTGGGACAAAAAGGATCTTGCCGTGGTTTATGTCAAAGAGTGTTCTTCCTGTTTTCCTCTAAGAGTTTTATAGTGTCTGGTCTTACATTAAAGTCTCTAATCCATTTTGAGTTTTTTTTTGTGTATGGTGTTAGGTAGTGTTCTAATTTCATTCTTTTACATGAAGCTGTCCAGTTTTCCCAGCACCACTTATTGAAGAGGCTGTCTTTTCTCCATTGTATGTTCTTGCCTCCTTTGTCATAAATTAGGTGCCCATATGTGCATGGGTTTAGCTCTGGACATTCTATCCTGTACAATTGATGTATATTTCTGTTTTTGTGCCAATACCATACTGTCTTGATTACTGTAGCTTTGTGGTATAGTTTGAAGTCAGGGAGCCTGATTCCTCCAGCTCCGTTTTTCTTTCTCAAGATTGCTTTGGCTATTCGGGGTCTTTTGTGTTTCCATACGAATTGTAAAATTTTTTGCTCTAATTCTGTGAAGAATGCCATTGGTAGTTTGATGGGGATGGCATTGAATCTGTAGATTGCTTTGGGTGGTATAGTCATTTTCACAATATTGATTCTTCCAATCCAAGAACATGGTATATTTCTCCATCTGTTTATGTCATCTTTGATTTCCTTCATCAGTGTTTTATACTTTTCTGAGTACAAGTCTTTCACCTCCTTAGGCAGGTTTATTCCTAGGTATTTTATTCTTTTTGTTGCAATGGTAGATGGGAGTCTTTCCTTAATTTCTCTTTCTGATTTTTCGTTGTTGGTGTATAGGAATGCCAGATAATTCTGTGCATTAATTTTGTATCCTGCAACCTTACCAAATTCATTAATTAGTTCTAGTAGTTTTCTGGTGGCATCTTTAGGATTTTCTATGTATAGTATCATGTCATCTGCAAACACTGACAGTTTTATTTCTTCTTTTCCAATTTGTTTTCTTTTATTTCTTTTTCTTCTCTGATTGCTGTGGCTAAGACTTCCAAAAACTATGTTGAATAAGAGTGGCAGGAGTGGACATCCTTCTCTTGTTCCTGATCCTAGTGGAAATGCTTTCAGTTTTTCACCATTGAGTATGATGCTTGCTGTGCGTTTGTCATATATGGCCTTTATTATGTTGAGGTAAGTTCCTTCTATGCCCATTTTCTGGAGAGTTTTTATCATAAATGGGTGTTGAATTTTGTCAAAAGCTTTTTCTGCATCTATTGAGATGATCATACAGTTTTTATTCCTTAATTTGTTAATGTGGTGTATCACATTGATTGATTTGTGTATACTGAAGAATCCTTGCATCCCTGGCATAAATCCCACTTGATCGTGGTGTATGATCCTTTTAATGTGCTGTTGGATTCTGTTTGCTAGTATTTTGTTCAGGATTTTTGCATCTATGTACATCAGTGATATTGGCCTGTAATTTTCTTTTTTTGTGATATCTTTTTCTGGTTGTGGTATCAGGGTGATGGTGGCTTCTTAGAATGAATTTGGGAGGGTTTCTCCCTCTGCAATTTTTTGGAAGAGTTTGAGAAGGATCGGTGTTAGCTCTTCTCTAAATGTTTGATAGAATTCGCCCGTGGAGCCATCTGGTCCTGAACTTCTGTTTGTTGGAAGATTTTTAATTACAGTTTCAATTTCATTACTTGTGATAGGTCTGTTTATATTTTCTAATTCTTCCTGGTTCAGTCTTGGAAAATTGTACCTTTCCAAGAATTTGTCCATTTCTTTGTGGTTATCCATTTTATTGGCATATAGTTGTTTGTAGTAGTCTCTTATAATCCTTTGTATTTCTGCAGTGTCAGTTGTGATTTCTCCTTTTTCATTTCTAATTTTATTGATTTGCATCCTCTCCCTTTTTTTCTTGATGAGTCTGGCTAAGGGTTTATCAATTTTGCTTATCTTCTCAAACAACCAGATTTTAGTTTTATTGATCTTTGCTATTGCTTTCTTCGTTTCTATTTCATTTATTTCTGCTCTGATCTTTATGATTTCTTTCCTTCTACTGACTTCGGGTTTTCTTTGTTCTTCTTTCTCTAGTTGTTTTAAGTGTAGGATTAGATTGTTTGTGATTTTTCTTGTTTCTTGAGGTGAGATTGAATTGCGATAAACTCCCTTCTTAGAACTGCTTTTGCAGGGTACCGTAGGTTTGGGGCTTCGTGTTTTCACTGTCATTTGTTTCTATGTATTTTTTTCTTTCTTCTTTGATTTCTTCAGTGATCTCTTGGTTATTTAGTAGCACACTGTTTAGCCTCCATGTATTTGTGTTTTTTACAGTTTTTTTCCTGTAATTGATTTCCAGTCTCATAGCGTTGTGGTCAGAAAAGATGCTTGATACAATTTCAATTTTCTTAAGTTTTCCGAGGCTTGATTTGTGACCCAAGATGTGGTCTATCCCAGAGAATGTTCCATGTGTGCTTGAGAAGAAAGTGTATTCTGCCACTTTAGGGTGGAATGTTCTATAAGTAACTATTAGATCTATCTGGTCTATTGTGTCATTTAAAGCTTGGGTTTCTTTATTTATTTTCTGTTTGGATGATCTGTCCATTGGCATAAGTGGGGTGTTAAAGTCCCCTACTATTATTGTGTTACTGTCAAGTTCTCCTTTCATGGTTGTTAGCATTTGCCTTACGTATTGGGGTGCTACTATGTTGGGTGCATAAACATCTATAATTGTTATATCTTCTTCTTGGATTGATCCTTTGATCGTTATGTAGTGTCCCTTCTTATCTCTTGTAACAGTCTTTACTTTAAAGTCTATTTTGTCTGAAACGAGTATTGCTACTCCAGCTTTCTTTTGATTTCCATTTGCATGGAGTATCTTTTTCCATCCCTTCACTTTCAGTCTCTATGTGTCCTGAGGTCTGAAGTGGGTCTCTTGTAGACAGCATATATTTGGGTCTTGTTTTTGTATCCATTCAGCCAATCTCTGTCTTTTGGTTGGGGCATTTAATCCATTTACATTCAAGGTTATTATCGATAAGTATGCTCCTATTACCATTTTCTTAATTGTTTTGGGTTTGTTTTTGTGGGTCTTTTTCTTCTCTTGTGTTTCCCGCTTCGAGAGGTTTCTTTAGCATTTGTTGTAAAGCTGGTTTGGTGGTGCTGAATTCTCTTAGCTTTTGTTTGTCTGAAAAGCTTTTGACTTCTCCATCGAATCTGAATGAGACCCTTGCTGGGTAGAGTAATCTTGATTGTAGGTTTTTCTCTTTCATCACTTTAAGTATATCCTGCCACTCCCTTCTGGCCTGCAGAGTTTCCACTGAAAAATCAGCTGCTAACCTTATGGGGATTCCTTTGTATGTTATTTTTTGTTTTTCCCTTGCTGCTTTTAATATTTTTTCTTTAAATTTAATTTTTGTTAGTTTAATTAATATGTGCCCTGGTGTGTTTTTCCTAGGGTTTTTCCTGTGTGGGGCACTGTGTGTGACTATTTTCCTGTGTGGGACTTGGGTGACTATTTCCTTTCCCATGTTAGGGAAGTTTTCCACTATAATCTCTTCAAATATTTTCTCAGACCCTTTCTTTTGCTTTTCTTCTTCTGGGACCCCTATAATTCGAATGTTCGTGCATTTAGTGTTGTCCCAGAGGTCTCTGAGATTGTCTTCAATTCTTTTCCTTCTTTTTTCTTTATTCTGCTCCTCTGCAGTTATTTCCACCATTTTGTCTTCCAGGTCACTTATTCATTCTTCTGCCTCTGTTATTCTGTTATTGATTCCTTCTAGTTTATTTTTCATTTCAGTTATTGTGTTGTTCATCTCTCTTTGTTCTTTAGTTCTTCTAGATCTTTGTTAAACAATTTTGTATTTTCTCAATCCGTGCTTGCATGCTCTTTCCAAGATTCTGGATCATCTTTACTATCATTACTCTGAATTCTTTTTCAGGTAGATTGCCTATTTCCTCTTCAGTTATTTAGTCTAGTAGGTTTTTACCTTGCGCCTTCATCTGTGACATACTTTTTTGCTGTCTCATTTTTTTTTTTTTAATGAGTGGGATTGTGTTCCTGTTTTACTGGTTTTTTGGCCTGAGGCTTCCAGCACTGGAGTTTGTAGGCTATTGGGTAGAGCTGGGTCTTGGTGCTGAGATGGGGAACTCTGTGAGACCTCACTCCGATGAATATTCCCTGTGGTCTGAGGTTCTCTGTTAGTCCAGTGGTTTAGACTCAGTGCTCCCACTGCAGGAGTTTCCCGCCAAGCCCAGGCTTGTGAATCAAGATCCCTCAAGCCTCGTGAGGTGGCAAAAAAAAAAAAAAAGAAAAGGAAAATAACAAAGTAAAAAATAAAATTAGACTCGGAAACTAACAGATATGTTAGAAAGAATGTAAAGATTAAAATACAGATGAATCAACAAGCAGAAGGTACATGAGTACCACAATAGTTAAAAAGAGGAGGAGGGAAAAGAAGAAAGAAAAAAAAAGAGGGAGGGAAAGGCGTTGGCTGTGGAGGGCGGGACCTAAGCAAGGGCGAAGTTTTGACGGTGGGCAGGGCCAATGCTCAGGACCCACAGGGCTGGAAAAGGCCCTGGGGGTTGTGGCGGGTGGAGCTTAGGCTCAAGGAACAGAAGGAGCCCAGGCATGCCCCCCATGCCTGTTCTCAGAAGGCAGGGGACCTAACCTGGGAGCCCAGCAGGCTTCCTGGGCTCGAGTGGGTGGGGCAAACGCCCTCCTCTCCTCTCCTTCTCCTCCGGTCTGGGGTCTGGGAGGGCCCCTGCCACCTGCCTCTCCTGATCTCCCTGGTCTCAGGGGCACTGATCTTGTGACCTCCCCTTTTCCTCCCCCCTCGGTCCCCCTACGTCCTACCGGTTCATTTTGGGGTTCCTCCAGTCTCTTTGGGGGTCAGAGTCCCCCACCAGCGGCTGGCAGATGCCCTAGTTGTGGGGAGACGCTAACTCCATGTCTTCCCACACTGCCATCTTGACTCTTCCCCTCTACAGGTGAGACCTAACTCTTTTTTTATTTTTTTTTGAATTTTTGAATTTTATTTTATTTATGGCTTCCCTGGTGGTGCAGTGGTTAAGAATCTGCCTGCCAATGCAGGGGACACAGGTTTGAGCCCTGGTCCAGGAAGATCCCATGTGCCGCGGAGCAACTAAGCCCGTGCGCCGCAACTACTGAGCCTGCGCTCTAGAGCCCGCAAGCCACAACTAGAGGAAACCCACGTGCAGCAATGAAGACCCAATGCAGCCAAAAATAAATAAATAAAAATTAAAAAATATAAGAAACCTAACTCTTAAATGCGAAGTATTTTTAAGCAAGCCGTATTTGTCAAACTATCTTTCTCAACGTTCAGTTTCTGGGCTCCAACGTGCCAGGCAGAACTTTCAGAGTGACATCTGAGTGGCTTCTTTAATTCCATGAGCAGCAGAGGTGGGAGAAGTGTTGAGCCAACATGTACATTCATCCCAAACTGGGAACTGAACACTCCCTGAATTCTAACTTATCTCTTAATCTGCCTGAGTGCTCCCAAGTTGGCCCTGTTAGGAGTTGCCTTCTGGCTCTGACGTGCTTCCTGAGACTTGGCAAATGGAGAGCTGTCCTTGCCAGTCACCCTGACCATGTGCATTTCACAGCCTCTGTTTTCACTGAATCATAGGACAGGAATGGAACAGGGAGAGGCAGCTCCTCCAGAGGGAGGACAGGAGAGGCGCCCATCTCAACTGGGAGAGTGTCCCGGGTTGGAACCCCCACTTCTCTCATTATCATCTCTTTAGTCGTGAGTGAGTCCCTGAACCTCTCTGAGACTCAGTTTCCTCATCGATAAACCTGTTTGATTTAATATGTACCTCATGGGATTATTACAGAAATTTGATGAGTTAGTTAAGCTATTTGAAAACCCATTGCAAGATGTCTGGCCCTCAGTAAATATTAGTTGAATTTGAATCTTAAATCTAAACCCTTTGATAAGCAGCCTCCAGGAAAATTTCCTTTTGCTCTTTGGCAGCACCTCTAGAAGAGGAACCTGCTATGTTGCACACAAACATGCCCTTATCCGTCAGGGTGGATTTGGATATGTATTTGCATTTTCATCCTGTTTAATCCCTTCTGCAAAGAGACCTACCCACTTCATACTCCTCCTCCGCTACCTATCAGGGGTCTTTCTTCTAAATTTCCAGCTTCTTCTAGCCTTGCTGTGCGCATCTGTATTTTCAGCCAAGACCTCTACCCTTCCTCATCCTGCCCCTACCCCTCATCGGTCCTCTAATTGTTCCTTTCTTACTTCGCCCCTGTAGGATAACCTCATTCTATTGTAAACAAACTCCATTATGTAGGCACTGTGGGGAATGTAAAAGTAAAAGGCACCATTGCTGCCTATTGCAGCTGTCTAAGCTTTTTTCACTCTTTTCAATCCCTGATCTCACAATTCCCAGTCTTGGCACTTAACTACATCTCTCCGTCTGTTGTGCAATATAGGATTATCTCTGTGTAATTTTCCACAAACACAGTTTAGCTGTTCCAAAAGAGAAAAGCTTATTTTTTCTTACCCATAGAACTCCCATGAAATCATTATACAATGCTTCTAACTATGAATGTTTCTGTTAAAAAGCTGGCAGTAGGAAATAGTTGAAGGTTTATTGTTAAATCTATGAAAAGTTAGTGTGCAGGTGAAAGATGAAGCACAAGCAGTTTCTTGGCATTCCTAGGGCTTTTGGCTAGGATTTAGAATAAGAATGGACTTTTTACTCAGACGAAAGCCCATTCATTTTCTTCTTTTAGCTCAGGAAATAATGGCTTCCTTTAGCTAGGTAAATAACTTTAAAGAAAAATGAGACAGGATGTGTATAGCTTAATATCATCAAATGGTATGTGGGTGTCATTATTTAAGACAGAATTTAATGTTGAATAGTGTATTAATCCACCTCTCAAAGACTGTTAGATGATTTTGGTATTCCCCAAAACTGAAATTATGATCTTTGATGGCCTGAGATACTCCCTTCATGGAGTTACTAACAATAAGGTTTGGTTTGGCGTACAGCTCTTCATGCATGTCTTATTCTTTTATTTCAACTTTTCTCAGGAAATAATCTGTCCAAGTCTCTTTTCTCACATGTGGAGAAACCTGTATTGTTAGTTAATACATATTGAAAGTAGTGTTTTGGGTACTGAGGAGATGAATCTAATGCATGACGTTACCCCCACTGTAAATGCTGACTTGCTAAGGATGATGTTTAGCACCATAAATGCTGAAAATTATGCTAAGCCTCGACTTGGCGTCCGGCATAACTGGTCTCTCTCCACTCCAGGATCACTGCTGATATTGTCCTTAAACATCAAAAATCATGTTACTGTGTCACTTAAAATCCTTTATTAGCATCAGCAGTATAGAGCACATATCCATCAGCATTTCACCCATGACCCTTCCTGAGCACCTGCCAACCTCCCTTTACCTTCCCAGTTTCTTCTCCTACCACCCCTGACTTTGAATGTGATGTCCCAGCCCAACCAAACTATTTGTGATTCTGGAAACACACCAAGTCCTTTGGTTTCCATGCCTTTTCATCACAGTTCTGGAATGTCCCCCCATGGTTGTGCACCCACCCCCCACCCGCCTCCTTCTGATCCGTACTCGACTATCCTTCAATTCAAGAACAGATTCCTCCTCTAAAAGAAGGCACCTCTTCTGTGAACCCTGTTTTGACTCTTCAGTCCTTGAGTAGATTATGTCCTTCCCTTCCCTCTCTCCTTTGTGCTACCCTAGCCCCTTAGAGCTGTGTGTATACCTCTATTATAGCATGTTACACACTGTACTATAGTGACTAGTCTACCCCACTCGCTGACTTGTCTCTTATAAACTGGAGTCAAAGGCTGTGCTTATTCATCACTGTCTCCCCAGGGGAAGACCAATCAGCACTGAGTAGTCACTCAAACACTATTTAATGAATTAATGGTCTAGATTTTTGTCATCAAGGCTACGAAACCTTTTTACAAAACTGGAACTGGAGAAACCTGACATATAAAACAGCAAATGAATGAAAACGAATGCTCCAAGGGCAACTAACTTCTTCATCTATTGAAGGAGGGCCGTCAATTAATTACTCATTTTCACAAGGAATTATATTTAAGTTTAATGAATGTTTGAAAACAATAACTCAGTTTTTTCTAGACTCAAATTAATGTTAATATTTAGTAAGACTTTAGGAATACTATATGTCAAAGATATCTTAATAAAGTTGTTAAAAAAATTTTAAACTTCAACGACAAAACTGTAATCCATTAGAAGCCTATCAGTGCATCATGTACTACATGGGACTGTGCTAGAAATTTTAATAAGAAGAAATGAAAGCTTAGAGCTGACCAACAACAAGAAATAATTGAAAGTTTGAAGCAAATTATTTAAAGGTAGATAGGCCAGTTGTTTACTAGTTATTACTGACATTTAATTAAGTGTGGAGCCGTGTGCTTTCATGTATAGAAGATATTTGTGATATTATATCTAGGAGCTTGGACTATGGAGTCATCCTGCCTGGGGTTCAAAATGCAGCCCAGCCACTTTCCATAGGTTTGAATTCTTAGATAAGATAATCAACCATCCATGTCTCTATTTCCTCATCAGCAAAATGGAGCTAATAGTAGTACTTACTTCATAGAGTGAATGTGAGGATTAAATTAGAAAATCCACCTAAAGAATTTAGCAAGCAATCAATTTTCAGTAGTTGTCAGCTGTTATTATAATTTGCCTAGTTAAAAGAAAGAAGAAGAAGTAGAAGGGCTCAATACCCCAAATGTATTATATAATACAATAGAGCCAGCACATCTGAAACATGGATTCTCAGAACCTGGTTAAAATTTTAGTCCTTAAAGAAAGGTTGGGAGGAAAGGAATAGAATTCTTCTAGAATTCCAGAATGACTTAGCTAATTGCCCCCATATGGTAAGGGAGGAACCATAATGAACAGCTGTATAGTGAATGCAGAATGGCAGCCTGACCCTGCATCAGCTTCAGAGTTAGTTATTCCTACTTGGGTGCTTTCCTTCTGCTGTACAAAAAAAGGGGAAAAAAATGGGGGCGGTTGCTATGGTGGGGGGTGGTAATGGGTGGGCAAAATGGGAGAAGGAGACCAAAAGGTACAAACTTACAGTTATAAAATAAATAAGTTCTGGGGATGTGGTGTATAGCATGGTGACTATAGTTACCAATCCTGTATCGTACATTTGAAAGTTGGTAAGAGAGTAGATCTTAAAAGTTCTCATCACAAGAAGAAAAAATTGTAACTATGTGTGGTAATGGATGTTAACTAGACATATTGTGGTGATCATTTTGCAGTATATACAATGTCAAATCATTACATTGTACACCTGAAACTAATATAATGTTATGTCAATTATATTTCAGTTTTTTAAATTGGAGGTTAAGAATTAGAAATGAAGTGTATTTTTAACATTAACAACTACAAAATATTTGTTTGTTGCAAATACCGTAACAGTGGGATTTTTCCTAAATATTAGAAAATTCAGGAGTCCTAAGCATATTACCATTTCCAAAGTGGAAGTTCTTTCCTTTCTTTCTTTTTTTTTTTTTAATAACAGGTACTTGAAGATTTACTATACTTTTCTCTCTTCTTTTGCAAATGTTTGACAATTTTTATAATATTTTTTTAAAGTCGGTGTCAAATGTAAATAGCACCACAACAGAATTTTTTTATTACAAAAATCTTTCTGCTTCTGAACTTTGCTTGTAGTCAGATGGAATAGATAGAATTTGATTTTCCTTATGTAAAATCTTCCTTTCTGTTATTCTGCTTGGTGATAGGTCCTTTCATTCTGATGTTACTTTGAAAGCTCGTTCTTGCACTTAGGTCAATTTTCCTTTATCTACTTGTCTCTCTTGCCAATATTACTATTGTTCTTGCTGCTACTCCTGAGAAAATGGAACCTCTAGATTCCACCATCACCATCATGGGATTTTGGAACTCTCCCCCATAGGAACTGGTTCTGAAAGGCCGTCAGCACCATGGCAGACAAGTTCTAGAAGTTCTGAGACTAGAGATGTAGGACAGGTTATTTCTCACTCTGTTTTCCAGAGGACCTTAAAGATAGTATCAAGCTCTCTCCCCATGAAGAACAGAAGGTGGTAAAAATTGAAGCCCTACCAAAGGGTTGATGGCAGATCCAAAAATAAGGCCCAGTAGCAAACAGCAAACTGAGAGGTCATGGCAGGGCTCCAGGAACAAAACCAAGAAAATCCAGAAAGAGAAGAGTGAGCAACAATAATCAGGGATGAGTGAGTGGAGAGGGGCAGAAGGGACCAAGTGCACAATGATTCATGGTCTTTCCTTTGTACAGTTTTCTCATGAGAGTGTTTGAGCTTCTTGATTTTACTAGCTTACTGTCATAGTTAGCTGGAAATCCTCTCTGTGCTTTACCTAAGTGTTCCTTAGTTCCCTGACACATTCAAGCTAAAATAAAATAAAATAACAACAAAAATAAAAACCCAATCAAAAAATTAATTCAAATTTCCTTGGACTATTGAGTAGAGCAGAGAATTATCTCTATTTACACACTTGTCTTTATAGACTTAGAGAAAGAGTAATATTTGAATAAAAACTCAGTGGTGAAATGGAGCATAAATTTACCATGCATAGAATTAAGTAGACAAAGAAAAAAACTTCTTTGCTTCGCAATAACTGGTCAGATTTTCCCCCTGAACTCGAACCCTACTGAGAGACAAGGAAGCAGATTTTAAATGGACCAAATAATGGTGTCCCAGTATGTTTCCACTTAAATAGTAGTCTCTTTTGAATGACTCATGGTATTTCAGGTAATTTCTCAGTCTTTTAGATTTTTCTTTTCCTTCTTTCTCAACCTCAAGAAGTCACCTATGTATGGGGGAGTGACAGCTCATATTGATAGACTTGATAGGTGACCTCTGTTCTGCAGACCGTCGGAAGGTCTGCACTGGTTCCTGCCGTGAAGTTGCTAATCTGGTCTAGTTTCTGGACTATCATCAGCTGAGATATGCCCGGTTCCTCCTGGTTTATAATTTACAGCCCACATCTAAATTCTGGATTTGCAGCATCCGGAAGCAAAGTCTCTGCATTCTGCAGCCTCGCTGTTACAACTGCAGGACTCTCAGCACTTCTCTATCACCTCATCAGGACACTAAGGAACATTTAAAGTCCCTGCAGGGAATTCCCTGGCGGCCCAGTGATTAGGACTGCAAACTCTCACTGCTGAGGGCCTGGGTTCAATCCCTGGTCGGGGAACTAAAATCCCACAGCTGTGCGGGGTGACCAAGTAAATAAATAAATAAAGTCCCTATACACCTGCTTAGGTACTAGCAAACAGGGGGACTTGTCAGGCTCATCTATTGGGTTGCCTCCCTCTATCAGTATGGCTCCCATTTCATGCTGGACACAGCCCCATGCCACAAGCTGGGCTCTTTGTAAAAAAACTGCAACCAACCTCCCTCAGGGTATCCTGGTGAAGTGGTCCACTAATATAGATGCTTTAAGAAAGGCCTTACATACCAAAATGAATTTCCCATGCTCTCCCTTGGTCAAGATTCTAGAGGAATTCAAGAGGAAGAAATTGATGCTTAGGACTTAGATATAGATATTAGGTTTCTTTCCTCTCTTTCTATTTTCACTCTCCTCCCATATATCACTGGGGTAGAAGGAACAGGCTTTCTCCTTATTCACGTCTCTGGCATAGACTTCCTCCAAGTCATAGTGTCCTTCTTCCTAAGGGCACTAAGCCTCACTGTTCAGTGTAAATGGTAGAAAAGGCATCCTTACTATGCTCTAGAAGAAGCTCCATGGTCTGGTAGGCTAAGCCTGCTTTTCAATATTAATGGTAGCTAAGAGAGAAGTTAGAAATAAATCCTTTGTTCATTACAAAGTCCTGTATTCAAAACTTCTGTCCCGCTAACGGCGCTAAAATACTCTACTCTGCATCTCAAGGATGGAATACTTACCCCAGCTTGCTCTGCATTCCTACTGAATCAATCCTGATCCTCCTCAAGGCAAATGGATGCCCCTTTCAGAATAAGAAGGAAAGTTTCATACCAGAGAAGGCAAAAGAAAAATGCACATCCAGTCTGCTTTTCTAAAGTAGAGTAATTTTTATATCATTTTAATTTCCTTCCTCTCCTCTTTTTTTTTTTCTCCCACCTTTCCTTTTTCTTCTTAAGATTAGCTGAATCAGTGAGTACCACGTCACTGTGATGTTTTTCATTTGCTAAAGGTAGTTAATATATTTGGGTACGTTTGCTCTCCTGGTACTTTCTGGAAAAGGACAATACTAGAGTGGTCAAGGGCTCCCCTTAGGTGCTGAGTCACAGAGAGCTGGATTCCAATTCCTGGCCTAACACAGTCCCTTGAGCAAATCATTTTGCCTCACCAAGCCTCTCTTGCCTCATCTTAAAAATTAAGATAACAATATTTATATGAGAATATAGTTGTAAAGATAACATCAGGCGTCTCAGTCTTAACACATCCAAAATTATGCTCTTGATTTTCCACCCTACAGAGCTGTTCCTCCTCCAATTTTTCTGTCTCAATAAATGGTAACTCCTTCCTCCAAATGCTCAAGGCAAAAACATTCAGTTCATCCTTGGCTCCTTGCTTACTTTCTTACCACATCTAAATCCCCAGAAAATCCTGTTACTGTGCTAACTATATGTAGAATCTGCATTCCTCATCACCTTCACCTATATAGCACCTTACTCCAAGGAAAATTGACCCATCATTTAGTTTAAGTAATATTTTGTGCTGCATCAGAATATCTCACAAGTTTAACACCAAAGATGTTTGTTTTGCACTCCTGATCAATGGGCAGCTGTCATCCAAGGAGTAATTCTGGGATCCAGCCTCCTTCACTATTATGGCTCTGACCTTCAACATCGGCATCAAAGCTGCAAAAGCAAAAGAGCATGGAGGGCTGCACATGAGAAATTTTGTGGGCCAGGCCTGGAAGTGGTGTGCATCACTTTTACTCATATATCATTAGTCAAAACTCACTTAGATGGTCATACCTAACTACAAGGGAGGCTAGGAAAACTAAAGAAGAGGAAATGAGTTTGGTAAATAGGTAGGCAATCTATGCGACTTTCAATCTAGACATTAATTACAAACATTTTCTAATTTCCTATTTTTACCTTTGTGTTTCTACAGTTTTTTCTCAATATATCAACCTGATGATCCTTTAAAAACTTAACTCAGATCATGTCCCTCCTTTGTTCAAAGCCTTCCAATGGCTTTCCTTCTTTCTTGTTTATTCCAAAGTCCTTATCATGACCTCAAGGTTTATATGATCTACCTCCCACCAACTTCCTTGATTCATTTCTTACCAGTCTCCCCCCCGCCCCCTGCCCCGCTCACTCCCCTGCACACTGGCTGCCATACTAACCCTCCAATATGCCAAGCGCTTTCACATTTCCTCTTCCCTCTGCCTAGAACACTCGTCCCCTTAGATATTCTCAGGGCTCCCTCTCTTGCTGTCTTCAGATCTATGTTCAGACTCCAGCTTATTAAACAGCCTGTGTTGAATAACCTATCCAAGATGCTGCTCTTACCTTCCTTTCTCTCCATTCCCTTTTATATCTCACTTAACACATTATATATTTGCCTCTATGCTTATTGTCTCTCTTCCAAGATTAGAATATATTGGGAATCCCCTGGCGGTCCAGTGGTTAGGACTCTGCAGTTTCACTGCTGAAGGCATGGGTTTGATTCCTGGTCAGGGAACTAGGATTCCGAAAGCTGTGCAGTGCGGCCAAAAAAATAAAGTAAAATAAAATAAAATAAAAATAAATAAATGAAATGAAATGATTAAAAAAAAAAGAATGGGGCTTCCCTGGTGGCGCAGTGGTTGAGAGTCTGCCTGCCGGTGCGGGGGAGACGGGCTCGGGCCCTGGTCTGGGAGGATCCCGCGTGCCGCGGAGCGGCTGGGCCCGTGAGCCACAATTGCTGAGCCTGCGCGTCTGGAGCCTGTGCTCCGCAGCAGGAGAGGCCGCGATGGTGGGAGGCCCGCGCACCGTGGTGGGGGGTGGCCCCCGCTTGCCGCAACTGGAGGGGGCCCTCGCACAGAGGCGAAGACCCAACACAGCCAGAAATGAATAAATAAATAAATAAATTTATTAAAAAAAAAAAAAAAAAAAGAATGTCTTCTCTCATGGGAGGAGAAACTTTGTTTCATCCCTAGCCCCTTGGTACTAAGAATAATGCATGGAGCAGGGGCTTAACAAACATTTTTTTAATTATTGAAAAAGTGAATGAATGAGTGGATGAACTGTTTAGCACATAGCCTGTCAAAAAGTAATCAATAAATGATAGCATTGCTGTGATAACCAAGTTTTTCTCTTAGATTGGAAAGAATGTTGACATTTTTTCCTATTTTATTCAAATTTTGTTTTCATGATTTAAAAAAAAAAAATGCAAATACAAGACTAATTTCTTCCTTATGCTCTCATCATCCGTAACATGACCTCTCTGTTCTTTCAACTTTTTCATCTTTATACTTCTACTTCAATACATGAATGTGTCCTACACCTATAGAATGAGGTGGGAGCAGGATCACAGGTAGGGAAGAAAGGAGAGTAACTTATCATTCAACATGCTGCTACAAGTAAAAAAAAAAAAAAAGTTAAATGACCACATCTTATGCTAAAAATGGATAAGATAAAAATCATAGCCAAATATAATCATTTCTGCTTGATTAAGAGAATTTCAAAATAATTTGTATGTATATTCAGGGCCTCATTTTCTCAAACTAAAGCAAAAGCGATCTCTATGACTGGAAATAAGGTGAAATAAATATGACTCTCTTTTTTCTTTTACCTTATGAAAAAAACAAAAACTCTCAAAGCATTTCCAAAATTTCTTAGACTTTTGTTAAGCAAAGTATTCCACCTGATGTAGCTTGTAGACAGGAGAAAAAAAAATCACATCCTGAGAATAGTCTAATCAGGGGTCAAAGGTAACTAGAGTAGAATTTCTGAACTGTAAAAACGATATTAAAATGTGACTTTCAGTTAGCTCAGAAATGAGCTCTAACGCTAAGTATGTCTACAGAAATGACACCTTTTGTTCCTCCAGTAATTGGGATGTCAAAGGGTAATTTGGGGCTACTCAGAAAGATTCAGTGTCTGATTTTCTTAACTTCTAAGCTAATTACTGGTACATAATGAAAATTTCTAGATAGCCCTGAATTCTTGACAGGTAAAAAACATTCTTAAGAAATTGTGATCATAAGAGTTTTAATATTCATTTCATAACTTTCTTTCTTCAGAAATATCAAAATCTGTTCAAATTAGTGAAGCTTTTTATTTGTGTGTGTGTGAGGTGTGAGTGGGGCTTAGGGAGGCAGTTGAGAACTTTCAGAGTCCACTGTTACATTAGTGAATATATGTTGTATGGTAGGATATGAATAGCACTGATTTTCAGAACACTTTGAATCTGCTACTTCTAGGGCAAAGTAATTTCAAAGGAAGACACGACTTGTTTGGAAATGACAATAACCTTCTTAGATCACCTGTGGACCAGATATTGAGTTGCTCCATCAACTGTCTTCTGGCAATGACAATAGGAACCACTCACCAGTTCCTCCAACTAAATGATGGTCAGGCCTCAGCTAAGAGATGAGTCTAGGTCACAGCCAGGTTGAACTTGCAGAGCACCATGTTAAGATAGAGTCAAGGGAGGGCAAGAACAGATATGCCAGGGGGTAAAATCATAATCATCCAAAAGGAATTCTGAGCATGAAGTGAGTAAAAGGTCCATTCCAGAGAGTGGTTGATAAGTTAGGAACAAAAGTCTACAGCTGGGAGTGTGGGCACAAGTTGGAAAGCAAACCTGGGGGTAGGGGCTGGTTGATTAGAGCTTCTGGAGTCAGAGGAGATCAAGGCAGCAAGACAGAGCTTCACTTGCCTGGGCATGCTAAAGAAATGATAAGAGGGAGGAGGGGAAGGAGGAAAAATGGGGGAGTAGGGTCAGGAGCATGTGGTGAAACAAGAACTTGCTGGATGTTTGCCTCCAAGTGTGGCTTTATGATTCACTTGCCTCAGAATACCCTGGGAAGCATGCTTCAAACACAGATTCCCAGGCCCCGCCCCAGACTTCCTGAATCAAACCGCTGGAAGAGGAGCCTAGGAATTTTAGACCTTTAACAGGCTCCCCAGGTATCTTAGGCACATATACGTTTGTATGCTAAATTCTTTACCTGTATGGTTTTGCTTAATCCTCCAACAGCTTTGTGAAACCTGTACTATTATGATCCCCTCCCTAAACAGGAAACTGGCTCTGAGAAGCTGACTGGCCCAAGGCACAAAGTTAATACATGGCAAAGCCAGAATGCAAACTTACACATTTTGATTCCAGATTCTGTCATTTTTAATCACGCTAGACCAGGGGTCCTCAAATTTTTTCTGTAAAATGGCTAGGTAATAAAGAGTTCAGGGGTTGTGGCCTAAAAGGCCTCTGTTGCAACTATGCAACTCTGCCAAAGACAACGTGTAAACAGATGGACGTGGCTGGTTATCCAATAAAACTACAAGAACAAGCAGCAGATCTGAGGACACTCTAGACTTAGACTTGCTTTTCAGAGTGTTCGGAACAGCAGCATCTTGGAAGCTTGTTAGAAATACAGAATCTCGGCCTGCTCCAGACTCGCTGAGTCAGAATCTGCATTTAACAAGGTCCCCAGGTGATTTTCATGCACATTATAGTATGAGAGCCCTACTCCAGGGCATTTTCAAAGATCTTCCCTCAAAGCTGTCCTTATGGCATTTGATGTCCAACCTTTCGGTGTATGAACTCAATTTCTGATAGTGAGTGAGCTAATTGCCTTCCAAAAGTTTTAAAATGAATAATAAAAATCTTTAATCAGGAAAAAAACTTTCAACTAAACTCTATCAATTACTCTCTTCGTCTCTTTTTGTCTTTATTCTTTGCAGCACATACATAGTCAGTATTCATCTCCAAAAAATGAGGAAAGAATGGGAATGGGGTTATTATTTAACTTTTTATTTGGTATCTACTTAAAGTTGCAAGGATAGTATAAACAACTCTCTCCCCAGATTAATTAATTTTTACATTTTGACATCTTCCACTTCATTATAGTATCTATGTCTAGATAGATAGAAGATGATAGATAGATACATACATACATAGATAATTTTTTTCTTTCTCGAAACCATTTGAGTAGGTTGCAGAAATCATGTCCTTTACCACTAAATACTTTGGTATGGACTTCTCAAGAATAAGATAGTTCCATTACATAACTACACTTTAATGATCAAAATCAGGAAATTTAATATTAATACACCACTATATATTATCTAATCCACAATCTATATTCAAATTTTGTCAATTGTTCTATCCAGGGTCATACGTTGTATTTAGTTTTCATGTCTCTTTAATCTGGAAGAGTTCCTCAGTTTTTCATTGTGTTTCTTGACCTTGATATTCTCTGAGCGTACATTTTAGTTATTTTGTAGAGTGATCTTCAGTTTGGGTTTATCTGATGTCTCCCCTTAATTAAATTCAGGTCTTGCATTTTTGACTGGAACATCCCTAAAGTGGCATTGGGTTTCTCTTGCTACAGCATATCAGGAGGCGCACGATGTCACTTTGTCCTAATGTTGGTGATATTAGCTTTAGTCACTTAGTTAAGGTGGCATCTGCCAGGTTTATTTACTGTAGAGTTACTATTTTTCACTTTGTAACTAAATATCAGTAATTTGTGGGGAGATACTTTGAAAGTATATAAATATCCTGTTCTTCATAAAATTTTTACCACTAGTTTCAGCATTTACTGATGATTTTCTAACTTGACCATTCCCTCCATATGTAGTAGTTGGGATTCTACTGTAAGAAAGAGCTGTTCCTTCTCTCCCATTTATTTATTCATTCATCTATTAATTTATATCATTATAGACTCATGGATTCTCTGAGATAATATTTGCATCAATCAAGGTGATCTTAATGCACACAGAAATTTGAGAACCACTAGTTGAATGAAGAAAGTAATGTCCAAAGAGGTTAATTGATTACCCAAGATCAGAGTATTAGTGAAAGACTAAAACCCTCTCTCCCAACCTAGTATTTTCTTCATATTAATAATCTCCAGATCTGGAGAGTGAACACCTACTGGATCATCTAAAGGTGAATCACCTGAAAAACCTGGTAAAATGCTGTTTCCAGGGATTCTGATTCAATACATCTTGCATAAGGACTTGCAATTTGTATCAAAAAAAAAAAGGCACTTAGAGAGCACTTTCTATCTGTGTACCTCAGTGCTTTTTAGAAGGAAAATATAAACTATGATAATATGTCTTTGAGTCTAAGATAACATTCATTTTAAGAAACATCAATTTAATTATAGTTTTTAAGGCAAAATGAGAATCGGTGTCACATTGAATATAAACTTTAAATGTATACATTATATACATTTCAGGTTTCAGAAAGATGAAAATAAGAAAAATATTCATCTTAAGCTTATAGAAATATGTAAAGAAGATCTTTAGAACTATATGACTTTACATGTGTAAAATAATTAGGTAAATATCCTGCTTCATAGCACTTACATTAGTTGCAATTGGTTTTTTATTATGTTATGTGGTAATGACTCCCCTCAGTGATGGACAGCCAGTTCTATAAGGTCAGTCTCAGTATGTAGTCTCAGTATTTAGTTAGCATTTATTTGAGTTGTCTGTAGTCAGCATTAGGCAGGTTAGTATATTACCACAATGGTCATAGGTCTAAAGCAGGGTTTCTCAACCACTCGTGACATTAGGGCCTAGATAATTCTTTGTTGTAGGGGACTGTCCTGTGCATTTTAGGATGTTGAGCAGCATTCCTGGCTATGGCCAGGAATAGCTCCTATATTCAGTACCACCACCCACCCAAGTAGTGACAATCAAAAATGTTTCCAGGCAGAGTGACCCTGGAGGGCAAAATCACCCTTGCTTTGAGAACCAATTGCGTTGGGCTGAACAGTGATTCCTCAAACCATAATTTCACCAGGAGCTGACCTGTAAATGTGACCTTATTTGGAAAAAAGAGACTTTACAAATATAGGTAAGGATCTCAAGATGAGATAATCCTGGATTTACGTGGGCCCTAAATCCAATGACTGGTGTCCTTCCAAGAGAGAGGCAGAGGAGATCGGAGAGTCACAGAGACTCAGACAGAGAGATACTAAAGACACAGGCAGAAAAACGCAAGCCACCACAGGTTAAGGAAAACCTTCAGCTGCCAGAAGCAGGAAGAGGTAAGGAAGGATTCTCCCTTGGATGCCTTTTTTTTTTTTTTTTTTTTTTGAAGTATACAAATTTGCCATCCCTCCTCCTCCTTATCTATTCCACCCATTTCTTTTTTTTTTTTTTTTTTTTCATAGTGAATACAGAGAGATGTCAGAGGAGCTAGTTAGAGTAGCAAGTATTAAATTTATTTATTTATTTATTTTTGGCTGTGTTGGGTCTTCGTTTCTGTGCGAGGGCTTTCTCTAGTTGCGGCAAGTGGGGGCCACTCTTCATCGCGGTGCGCAGGCCTCTCACTATCGCGGCCTCTCTTGTTGCGGAGCACAGGCTCCAGACACGCAGGCTCAGTAATTGTGGCTCACGGGCCCAGTTGCTCCACGGCATGTGGGATCTTCCCAGACCAGGGCTCGAACCCGTATCCCCTGCATTGGCAGGCAGACTCTCAACCACTGCACCACCCGGGAAGCCCCATCCCTTGGATGCCTTTAGTTTGGACTTCTGGCCCCCAGAACTGTGAGAGAATAAATTTTTAGTTTTAAGTCACTAAGTGTGTGGTTGTTTGTTATTGCAGCCCTAAGAAACTAATACACCACTGGTCTCAGGGAAAGATAGGCTTCAATTTATAATATGTGTATATTTATTTAGTTGTAACTGTTATTTAATTACAGATGATAGAAATACAATTTGCACTGGCAGCAAAGGGTATTCATAGGAAAGATACTGAGCTACTTGAAGTAATCAGATAAGGGCTGATTGGTCAAACTTTGCAAAAGTTAGGGATTCGTTTAAGCTTTAGAAAAAATTGGAAGTAGGTATTTATACATCGCCCACTCTTTTTCTCCATCTATTGTTTTCTCTCTTCTCTGCTTCTCTGTGCATAATGGCATGCTCTACAGGGACCAAGGCCATCTATGGTCTCCAAGGTTTATACCTGGAGGGTCCCACAGGCAATGAGAGTCTGATTTCTCTGCCTTAAATTTTTAAATTCTGGGAAGAGAAAACATTGACCCTACCTTTGTCAGATGCTTATTCCTAAAACAATCAACTATGGCAGAGGCAGGGCATGGCCATGTAAAAACTTTGTACTCCTTATACAACCATATGGATGGGATTAGAAGGCCAGTAGTTTCCAGGAGAAAAAAAAAATTCTGGGCATCCAAAGCTACAAATACCTACCATGGTACATAAATCAACATGATTAGCTTAGAAGTATAATTCTCCTATTGACACATTTTTTGGAAAGCATGATGTCAACTTAATGTTTCCTCCCACTCTGAAATTAGTCATTTGACCAGATGTTTAGATAGGCACAGTGGTAGCAAAAAAATTATTGGAAAACATAAATAGAAGTGCCCAATGACTTTTAGTGTCGTAGAGGCCCCATAAGTGAAAGAATAATTGAACCTTCAACAAAGTCCTGGGTGTGGAAATCCCACAGCAGAACTGTTCAGGGGTAAATGCCTCGGCTTTGGGATCCAAATAAAGCCTGTAATGAATCCGTCAGATGTCCTCAAAAGAGATCTATTTCTAACTTGATTAGAATGATCAAGTATATTGTTGTCATATTTTGAATGAGATATAAAATAAGGTAGGGCAAATTTTTAAATTCTCCTCGATTTAGTTCTCTGTTTTTTATTAATCCATTACAGCCAGTCCTTAGAGGCCCTGAATTTCATGCCTCATCTGTTTTAGTACATCGGGTCCTTTCCCAGCCTGTGCTGACAATGCGGGTCTTTTGTGTCAGTGCCCTATTGGATTACAGAGATTACTGACACATTTCCTAGGATCAATCCATCTAGAGATTTAAAATGCACCATCCTAATATGGAGGTGATGGCCTCAACACATGGATCTTAGCACCTCGTTTGGACAGTAGAAGTGAGACTATAATTGGTAACATCTTACAATCACTTTCTGCCACAAGGAGTATTTTCCGTGTAGCAGACTATGACTGAAGAGTATCTTTTCCAAGCCATAGAAGCCAGCAGATACTCTGAGATTAAGGGAGCAAAGAGAGATGTTTTAAAAATATGTTCTTCAGATGTTTTCACAATTGACTCCTCTACTGCATAAGGAGCCCTTTGCTCAATATTCCGTTAGTACAGTGATGGATTAAAAGACACACACTCCTGAATCACAGAGTGGTGGATGCTGTGATGCCCTGGTCAGATATCCCCTTCCGGACCCAAAGACTCTTTCTCCCAGCTCCTGGGAGTACCGGCTGCTGACTGCTCAGACTACCCTTTAAAGGGCCCTGCCTTGTCCCAGGTTACGTCCTCTCCTGAGAGTAGTCTGCAACCTGGATTCATCCTGGATGTAGGGGCAAAAAGGCCCAGCTGCCTTGCCTCTACTTGGGGCAACTCTGAAGGGCCATCCCAGTGCTAGAGCTTCTTGTGTGGGGGGATGGACGGAGGCCGCAGTGACACCTGCATCACAGATCAGTGTCTACTCCTGCTGCCCCCTGATGCTCACTCACCCACAGGTGTTGTTCCCACAGCACTCCCCAGTTAACCACTGGTAAGTACATCTCTGCCTCTGAATAGTTGAGGACCCCAACCTAAGACAGAGGGTTATATTGAAAATATTGGACCCAGAAGCAGTGGATCTGAAACAATAGAGAAAATTATTCTGGCAAGAATGTGTGTTCACAGGGAGCTCTACACTAAACCTCTAGCTACTTCCTAGCAACCAAATGAGTGAACGCTTGAATTTCTGCACAACCTCTGGTTCTCTAAAAGGGAAATAAACTGAAAAGGGAGGAGGAAAGGGAGAGAAGGAGGAAAGGAGGGAAGGAGGAGGGAGAAAAGAAGAAAAAAGTGAGCTGAATAAACTCGTAGTCTGCTTCGCAGTTTTACACTTTTGAGAGTTCCTTTTAAGTACTTGCAATAGTTATTTTTAGAGTATAGTTACCATTTATTGTGTACCAATTATAGTCTTGCTACTTTACATGTGCTATTTCTTTTTTTTTTTTTTTTTAATTTTTTTTTCCCCCCTACTTTATTTATTTATTTATTTATTTATTTTGGCTGTGTTGGGTCTTCGGTTCGTGCGAGGGCTTTCTCCAGTTGCGGCAAGCGGGGGCCACTCTTCATTGCGGTGCGGGGACCGCTCTTCATCGCGGTGCGCGGGCCTTTCACTATCGCGGCCCCTCCCGTTGCGGGGCACAGGCTCCAGACGCGCAGGCTCAGCAGCTGTGGCTCACGGGCCCAGCTGCTCCGCGGCATGTGGGATCTTCCCAGACCAGGGCTCGAACCCGTGTCCCCTGCATTAGCAGGCAGATTCTCAACCACTGCGCCACCAGGGAAGCCCACATGTGCTATTTCTAAACCTAAAAAAATTAGTCATTTGAAGGAAGGAAGGGAGATAATATTATCAGAGAGGTTAAGTGATTTACCCAAGGGCACAAAGCTAGTAAAAGACAAAACAAGAATTTAAAACAACCTTTGGCACTAAATCCTGCTGTCTTTTCTCTAAGTAAGGTGCTGCCTCTCTTCACAGTGAGGAACTCTGACCCACACCAGAAACAAAGTTTGGCTTTCTTTTGAAAGATAGCTACTGTATTACTTGGGACTTTTTTCCCAGTAAGGGACAGACACTCAATTCAAACTAGCTTAGACGATAATTTATTATGAATGAGGATACTGAGATGTTTCATGGAACCTAAGAAAAGAAGATTACTTTTCCTTGATCTCAGAGAAAAATTGCAACCAAGGACAACAAAACTTTTAGAATTCACTTTCTCTTTGCCACATGTGGAAAACATTACAGCCGACATCTTTGGAACTTTACAGCTCTGAGTAGAAAGACCAGCCTATTTTCTTTGTCCCGAGGGGAAAAAAAATATCCCACTTCATTAGCCAACCCCACACCAATCACCTCTGACCTGGAATCAGAATTACAATGTAATATGTTTGTCTTTACCATACCCTGTGGATAGAAGCAGCAAGAAGAGAGTAAAGATTCTAGAAAGAGGAGGAGGGGGGAAGGATGGTAATAAATATCACCATATAGATTCATCATATGTACTCACAACTTATGAGCTCCATAAATTTGTACACTGAGCAGCATTCTGACTTTTTTTTTAGATATCTCTCAAACATATCACCATACAATTTGGCAGTTCAGTGAAAAAAGGCAGGCAGGTTTAGCTTGGAAAGCAGCTCTAAGATTGTACCCTTATCATTACAGAATGTGTGTGTGTGTTTGTGTACAGTCCAAAGAAAAAGGGGTTGAAAAGATAAAGCAGGAAGGAAAGTCTGGTTCATTTGGGAAGCTGAAACTTTCCTCACTAAAGCCGGAAATTAATTTCTTCTTGATGATGATGGCCGAAGGAGATTGAATAGAAAGAGTAGGTGATGAAAAAGCTTAAGATACATTTTTCTGACGGCATTGTACATGAAATCCTAAGAGAAATTAAGCAGAGAGTTTGTGCTTCCCTTGGAAGTGAGTTAATAATCAGATATGTATTTTATTAGCTTATGCTTCAAAACATTTCCCCTCCAGGCTGGCCAAAGAGGGGCTCCCCGAAGGAGTAGCCTTTCTCTCCAGGCCCTACTTGCAGACCTCGTTGCAGACCCACCTTCAAAGTGCACAAAAGGACAAAAGGGCCTTTCATTCTATCCTCCCTAGAAGGACTTGAGGTTGAAAATGGCTATTTGTTCCCTCTGTGACATATACGTCAGATAATATGCATGGGCATGCCTAACTGACTGCCTGCATTATGTATGAATTAGACCCTACTCTTGTTCGGCAACAGCTGGAGAGATTTTTCTCCTCCAAATACCCAGCTGCAGTATAGCCCCTCCCCACACACACGTGCCTGTGCTCCACACACACACCCCCTACGTGGGCACTGGGGACAATTGCTCTAATTTCCCAGAACCTAAGGACCGCTCTAGCCAGTGCACTGTGTTTTTGAGTTGCTTTACTATTATTAAAATTTGTTTTTCTTCCATAGTCACTGCTGCCATTTTATTAATGGAACAAAGACTCTGGCCGGACAAACCCCCTAGTAATCACGTCAATTCATTCTCACGACCAGAAGCTTCTAAAAAACACTGTTTTTTCAAGCTGTTGGTTGGATGATGCCCCTGGGGAAATGCTTGCCACTTTTAAAGATGTTCTGAGCCAAGAGAAACTAGGATAAAGGCACCATTGGGTAGTTTTTCTTGTTGCTATTTCTTTGTTTTCACAATCCATTATCACCAAGTTCCTGATCTCTTTTACTGAAAACAAGATGTTGTAGGGAAAAAAAAAAAAGAGAGTTATAACTATGATACCACTTATGCAGGCCTAAGTTGAAGCGCCACCTAAATGATATTGTTTTTAGGATGAAAGTCACAAAACCTAGACAATTATCTGGCCATTTGCAAAATATTTTAATGAAACAAACATTAAAACATTTTGGGGTTAGAGGATCTGAGTAATTGCTTGAATTTTGCAATTCCTTCTGGATGTTTGCCATCCTACAAAATAGTTTGCACGTCAAAGAAAGAAACATTATATGTTAGAAAATGTTATGGGGAGTGATGTAAGTTTGTTTCAGTCTATTTAACAGAAGGGAATGTGTTTGTGGGCTTATAAACAACCTAATCTATGGGCTGAAAATATCCTGCCAGAATTGACCCCTGGCCACCTTCTCCCCTAGAATAAGCTCCTCTTGAAATGTTTCCCAAAGAGAGGAGACTTTATACAGTGACCTCCTGAAGATTCAGAAGAAAACATAATAATCTTTGGTAAACTTGGCTGCCTAGTTGAGAAAGCTATATGAAGAGTCGAATGACTTGTTTTCTTGCTGAAATGTCCTCTATAGCAGAGGTCAATCATCCATCCACTTTCTCCATTAGACAGCTCGAAAGAATAAGGACATAAATGTAATCTCCTTCTATATCTCACCAGATTTCTGAGGTCAAAGCATTTATGCAGTGAGGTCTTTCAGTACCATTAACCGTGAAAATATCCAATATCAAAATAATTCTGAATTTCAAAACCAATTTGAGTTTTAATCTGAGTATTCAGGGTATTCACCCTTGATATTGATGCATCCAACCATCAATTCACCTTAAATTGGTCAAACTGATGAGGTCAGTGGCATTCAATAAAAGACCGCAATGTAGTGTCACCATTGTTTGTATGACTGTTTTTTCCTTTTCTCATTATTCCCTCAGCTCAGAACTTTGAGCTGGTGGATTGGGATATATTAGAAAATTTGGAGGCTTCTGGGTATTATTGGCTCAGCGCCTTCCTCCCTTTCAGCCGTGGTGTGAGGGTGGTGGAGAGGGTGAGGATGTTGGAGAGGTAAATGGGGAGAGAGGGGTATTTAATGTTAGAGGGAACGTGTAATAGCTCTCATCAACATGCTGTTGAGCCAGACCATCCTTGGAGTTAAAAAGACATGAGTTTTAATTTTTAGCTTCACTAACTCCTAACAGATTTTTCTCTGAGCCTTGTTTCTAAAACAGAGATAATATCTTCCTTTCTGAGTATTAAAACTGATCTTGGAAGAAAAGTGCCTAGCATGGTACATGGCACATAGTAAACTCTCAATAAATCTAAGTTACTCTCTCTGCTACTGTTCAGTTCTCTGCAGACACTGTCCTAAACCCCAGCCTATTTGTCTAGAGCCCTATAAATTACCATTTTTATATATTTTCTATTTTAATTCTTACAAGAATCAAAAGACACTTATTATATCACTATATTAGAAATTAAGATGCTAAAAATTAAATAATTTGCCAAACTTGAACCCAGACCTTTTCTCTCCAGAGTCAGGATTCTTTGGTATTGCAAAAACTTTATGTGATAGATTTCACCACTTCTCCTTGCCATTATAACCCTTTCCTTCCACATTTTCTAATATTGAATGTATAATGCTTTTGACTACAAAGGGATAAAAGGCTACAATTCATTGTATTTATTGTAAAAAAGATCTCTCTGGATAACTATGCAAGGGGCCAGTTAAATTCATTTACTAGTCTATTTGGGGCCAACTTCTTATCCATTCTCAAGCTCAAAACACATTGTATTCTAAGCCCATGCTTTGAAGAAATCTAGTAATAAAGAGAGTTGTCTGTGGGAGGTCTGTTCCTTGTTGTTTCCAAATAATCATTAAGTGGACATATGGTGAATTGAATTCATACCAACACTTCTAAGTCTATTCAATTTTTTTTTTAAATGAACTAAAGGGTAACATCAATTTGTAAGCATTTTCAGAACTCTTCCACTGAAAGTAGGTTTTACCAATCCCAGTTCTCATCATATGAACTGAGTTGAGTATAAAAGAAAACAGATCTTTGCAAAAAGATAGCCAAATCAAACATGACAGGTATAGGGTTTGGGATTATGTATTTGCTCCTAAATTAAATGCTTTCAATGGTGATCTATCATTAAAAATTAACAGTTTTAGCATTGCTTTTCCAACATTTGCAAATCACGAAGGTGACTTGTGGAAAACAATTTTCTTCAGTGGCTGGGCTCTCCAACTGCCTGTAATTTGATTATGAATTTCGAATCTACTTTGTGTGGCAGAGGGTATGTGCTAGGAAAGGAGGGTTAGTAGGGAAGGAGCCAGGGTCTATAGTATGTATTTCCTGAGTAGCTGAGTAACACAGGTGAGCATTACCCATTTACATTTACTCCTGCAGCATTTCAAAGCCTACAGATCAAGGGCGAATCTTCACCATCTTGATAACATTAGTCTCAGTAAATACTATTCCCTGTGTGCCTCAGAGGAAAAGATCAAATTACCCCAACAAACCTAGACAGTTGAGAGATTTTAGTAATTTTCCCATCCTATTTTCTCTCTCTCTCTTTCTCTCCCTCTCTCTGTCTCTCTGATAGATGGTATAAATTGCTCTTAAGGAAAGTTATAATGTGATGAGATTAGGTTATTCTTCAATAATAAATGATTATTCAAACCTTTTGGAGACATATCATTCTAGTGTACACAATAGTAGATCTTCTCCTTTGTGTTTTTGGGGAATGAGAATGGGCTTCTAAAAGATCCATGGATTCCAGCCTTTAATGGGCTTTGAAAAATACCAGACTTGAGGGTAGTAAGTTGACGCCATTAGGAAAATTCAATAATATTCTTATTTTCCTATTATCATAGAGGCATCTGCTGCTTGGGGAGAAATAATGAGGTAAAGGTTTCTTTCCTACACATCAGTACTATTTGGAGATCTCATGGAAAACTGTTTCTGCAACAAAGAGCAAGTATAGTTCTGCAAGTTAAGGACAGATTGTGTCCTGTGTAACCAGACATACTGACTCCTGCCTGCCTAATATTTAAGTGGAAAGTTGACACTTGGCTCTCTGACATAAGCTCTGACCTGACAAAGCAATATAATCTTCTCAAATAAGGTCAGAATGGCTAGAAAATCCCAGCTATTTACTATTGAGCTGATTTTCAGAGCCAAAGGGCCTGTTTGCTTTAAATCAGCATACTCCATCCACCTTCCCTTCACTCTGGAGAGTAAAAACAAAACAACAACAACAAAAAAATTAACAAACTTGGAGAATCTCTGAGATTTTTTTTCCAAATTATGAACATCCTTCTGATTTCATTTTCTAATTTGTAGGGCACAATAAATATCAGTGATAAAGGCATATCCTTTAAAAATATAATCTCAACCCAACCAGAATTAACTGTTTTCAGTTATGATTTCTAATGGATCTCTTTTCTGGGGATCAGGTTTTAGAAAACAGAATAAATTAATGGCAGATACCAGTCAAAATTCTGTGTTCCTTCAGGACCCAGTTTCTGTAAACTCCTCTTAGTCAAAGAATTATACACACACACATCCACAGCACTATGGTGAAGGGGACCTATCAGTAAAAATCCCTGCTAAGGGCATTTCTTTAATATGTTTGGAATTGTAAGAGGGAGAGGATTTTCTCTTCAAACTCCAGCCTCACATACCTTGGAGCTGATGAATTCTGCACATCCCTGGGATTTGCAGGAGGTTACAGAACAAGATTACACACCCTGGTGATATATTTACTGCAAGGACAACCCGGGCACAGCTGCAGCTTGAAACCAGAAATGTGTGGAAAGAGTCTAACCATGAAATACTTAAGGCTATTATTTCATCGGAGCATCCTTGTATACCCAGGAAATGAAGCCAATCAATTTTGCTTTTCTTTTTCATTGTTGTTGTTGGTTTAATGCAATTTCATCTGAGAGGATGAAAACTGGTACCTGACTTTATTATTTACTCATGTAAAATCAGGGCTGAGAAAAAAAATCAGTCCAGTAATAGGGATTATATGTAGTTAACTGATCTGCAAAGAATGAGAAGAAGGGAAAGCCCTCCATTTATGCAAAAATGGATGGTGGGGTTTGCCTCTCCTTTTAGAATTAAACTGCAAATGTCATTTAACATTGAATGGCTTTAGAAACAATAATCACACTGAATTTCTCAAGTGGATTCCCCAGACTTTTTCCTTTTTCTCCCAGTTCCTAAATAATTATGCTGAGGGCACCGTGGATAGAGTGACTAGCAAAAATAGACAATGCCCTCATGGAGCCCATAACCTTGCAAGGAAAAGAGACATTAAAAGGAGAAGAAGGACATAGATAATAACAGAGTTACGAGCCTCGATAAAGCTAGAAGGACAAAGTACTCCAAGAGAGCGCATTACATGCCTTGTATTTATGTGTTTATTTATCTGCTTTCTCTATAAGTCTGTGAGATTCTTGACCGATGCAATGTGTTATTTAAAATAACTGTTTAAAAACTTCTATTTTTTATCATTCTGTTCCCAGAGCCTTGCACAGTCCATGGCACATGGTAGACGCTTAGTAAACTTGGTTAGTTATGTTTGTTGAGGAAAATTGCAGTTGCTAGAATTACTCATGTAATCCTTACAAAAATCCCATGAGCTAAATTTTGCAGGTATTAGTGTTCTCATTTTACTGGTAGGAATACAGAGGAAAAATTAAATGATTTGCTCAGACTCTCTCAGCTAGTAAGACAGAATGAAAACAGGTCTCTGAACTCTGAAACCAGTGTTCTTTCCCCACACAACACTGCCTCCAAAAAAAATAGATAAGATAAAGAATAGAAATAATACTAATGAAACTAACAGACAATATATGCTTGTTTGCATGTCAATAAAGGGAAAAACCAAACCAGGAAGGAGGAAACTTCAGAGTTGAACACGGATTAAAATGAATGCAATTCATCCTCAAATAAAAATGCTATGGGATAAAAGCCAAAAACTTTCCTTAGAGTTTTGTATCTCCAGCAACCTGTATTTAAACAGGTGTAATTCTTTTTAAAGAACCCTCCTATTCAAACTTTTGAAAAAGAAGATTTGCCTTTTAATGGGAAATCTTTATTCCATCATGGAGGTAAAATACAACTTCACAAGTTTGGTTATTTATTGTTGATTTTAGCAGACTTTTTTTCCCTAAACTACTGTAGTTAGCATATAAAAAAGACAGACTGCAGTATATTTGAGGCCAGACTGGAAACATCCACAGGAGGTGTCTTAGCTTGTGCTTGCCATGACAAAGTGCCAGGGACTGGGTGGCTTGAACAACAGAAATTTATTTCTCACAGTTCTGGAGAGTGGGAAGTCCAAGATAAAGGTGCCAGCTGGTGAGAGTTCTTTTCCTTGTTTGCAAAGGCCTTCTTGCTGTGTCCTTATGTTGCAGAGAGAGCTGTCTCTCTCTTTCTTCCTCTTCTTATAAGGCCACTAATCTCATCATTAGGGCCTTACCCTCATGACCTACTCTAACCCCAGTTACCTCCCAGAGGCCACACCTCCAAATATTATCACACTGGGGGTTAGGTCTTCAACATAGGAATTGGAAGGGGGTAGGGGAGAAAAACATTCAGTTCATAACAGGAGGTATAACTAAAAGAAATAAAACTGGTTGCATTACACACACACACACACACACACACACACACACACACACACACACGAGACTAAGCCACCTCCAAAACGTTGACAAGAAGACCATGGGTGAGGTTATGCCTAATCTTGAGGAACTACCTCTGAATAATAGAAATTAGAGTCACAATCCACAATGGAAGACCAAATAAAGCTAAACAGGAATGAGTCATGCATTTGACATTATTTTTTAAGAAATCAGAGATATTTAGACATAAATAAGTCAGCAGGAAGGTCAAACACTGGTTTAACTGGCCCAAAAGAGCCTTTTGAATTTAACTTGAGCATCTTGGAGCTATAAGAGCTGAAACATCCGCATTTTAAAAGGGTACAATGTTCACTGAAATACAAAATGTTTGAAATTGAAAACTACTCTATTGACTATGGTTTCCAATTTATCACCAAAGTGGAAGAAACTGAGCACAATTTATATTTTGTTATGTTCTACCTAATTAGCAAAAACAAAACAAAGAAAGTATATACTGTAATGCTGCTATATTTCAGTCCTTATGAAAAAAGGTTGATGACCAATATAACCACCAGATAATCAAAAACTTGTCTTGATTAATTGTGATATTAAGGATAAATACGTGCGCATGGTGTGTATTTATTTTGATTTGTGTCCTGCCTGCTTTCAACTAGAATTTGTGGTGGTAAAAAATAAATCACTATATTTAACAACTCACATTTGATTGCACAGTACAGAAAACCCCAACTACGATGGTTTAAGCACAGAAGGGAATTTATTGGCCCATATAGTTGACGACTTGAGGTAGAACACAACTAGATCCAAGAATTCAAAGAGGTCAACAGGCCTTGGTCTCCTTATCTTCATGTCTCAGATCTGCTTTCCTTTGGACTGACGCCATTCTCAGGCACTCTGTACTGTGGAATAAGATGGAGGCCAGAAGCTCTAGTTTTTCATCCCATCCTGTTGGCCATTCTACTGGAAAATTAACACCTCCTTTACAGTCATGCTAGTAAAAGTATATGAATGCGCTTTGATAGGCCTAACTTGTGTCATGTCATGGCTTCATTCTTGATCCAATTACTGAGGCCAGGGCAACAGAGCACACTGATAGGCCTGGCCTGGGTCATGTTTCCACCCCTGGGCTCTCAAAAACTAGAATGAATTCCCTCTAAACCACATGGACTGAGAATAGGGAAAAGAAAGTAAGCAAGAGTATTGAGATTCTATTACCACAAAAGGGAGAAATATTCTTCACGTAGTTGAACACTGTGGATGTCTACCCCAATCCAAGTACAATAAAACTGAATCACTGACAAATACTGGAAAGCAGAAGTCATGTATAAATGAGGTGATGGTCTTGGGGGTGAGGGGAAAGAAGGGGAGATGATATGTCATAGAAACCTGGATTGAGAAAATCTGGAATGATCAAGTATAAAACTTTGCTCTGAGTTTCCTAGAAGCAAAGGCAAGGAGAGACTTTCAACCGAAAAGAAACACTATCCTCATCTAAAGAAAGGAAGCTCTCAGCTTGTCGGGTGATATAGATACTTTTTTGGCTCTGAATTCTGAAAAGAACTTGTCTCCAAGTCCTTTAAATAAGACTGAGCCACATAATGAGGTACTATTTTTTTTAAAAGCAAGTTTTTAAATAGAGGCGGTACCCATTCTGCTCAATGAAGGCCAAGGACATAGCATTACACTGTAGCTCTGGAAAGTCAAGTATTCAAAAGGCTATAGTGACTCAGTCCAAGTATGCAACCTAATGAAGGACTCAAAGGTAGAAAACCTACAATGAAATACTAGCCCTGCCGCTTATTAACAGAGCCACCTTAGCTAGGTCCCTCTCGTTCTCTGAGCTTATGTTTATTAAATGTAAAGAAGTGGTAATAATAGCAATATTTTCTGACTATATGTGAGAATTAAATTAAGTAACATGTCAAAGTACTTCTAACTCTCTAATATGTAAGCAGATAGGTAACATATTTTCATCAGACAAATTGATACTCTAGGATCTTCTAGATAAAGGATAAAGTCAGATCAGATTATATATATTTTATAATTAATTACATAAAATGTTCAACCGATGAGTCATTAAATAGTGAAAGACTATTTTAAGTTTTCATTGTAGTGCTAATAAAAGCCTTTTTTACTCCCCCCTTTTTATTATTTTGCTCTTAAACTTCTCACATTTCAAAAAAGTGAGGTGTCATCCACAAGAGAAACAGTCGTTTTTATTTGTGAAGTACTTTAAGACAGTGATTATAACACTGAATAAAGCTTTGCAGATATTATTATTACCAATATGATCACTACCACCACCATTACTTCTACCAATTGCTACAATTTATTTAGCATTTACTATTGGCCAGACAGGAAATGAAATGCTTCGCATACATTAATAACAAAATCCCTGAACTAGAAATGAGAAGGGTGATTTTTATAATGCCTCTCAAGAGCAGTAGAACATTAGACTAATCACTTATCTCTGGTCCTGGGTTTCTCTAGGCTTGGATTGATACTGATTGCACATCTTAAAAGTTTCCTTCCAGACTTCAATATTCTATTACTACTTTGTCAGAGTCAACTTCATGGTGCAAAGGTTGCTTCTCACATTTGTGGTTTGTAAGTGCTTTTACCCCAGTTATGAATTGATACTTTTCTTAGAATGTTCTCTTTGGTAGTTTATCAAAAGCAGCACCATCATTTTCTTTCAATGAACTGATGGGATATTCTTCTAGAAGAGAGAAGGGCATGTCTTCTACAATTTGTGGAATTTTGTGGAATGTGTTCCCTGAAAGAAAATAGTAAGGAGCCAATAAGTTTGTGTCACTGCCTTAAATTAGTGAGTGGTCATTGTATTTCAAGCAAAAATGCATTTCTTTTTTTTACCTTTATTTATTTATTTAAATTTTAAAAATTGAGATATAACTGACATAAACATGATTTCTTAAATCCCCTAGCAGTTCAGCAGCTTGCATCAGTTAAGGTCATAGTTAATATACCAAATGGTACCTAGCAGTGGTTTTCTTTTCTTTTTTAAAAATATTTATTTATTTATTTATTTATTTATTTATTTTGAGCTGCGTCGGGTCTTCGTTGCTGTGCACGGGCTTTCTCTAGTTGCGGAGAGCGGGGTCTACTCTTCATTGCGGTGCGTGGGCTTCTTATCGCGGTGGCTTCTCTTGTTGTGGAGCACGGGCTCTAGGGGGGTGGGCTTCAGTAGTTGCCGCGCGGGTTCAGTAGTTGTGGCTCGTGGGCTCTAGAGTGCAGGCTCAGTAGTTGTGCCTCATGGGCTGAGTTGCTCTGCGGCATGTGGGATCTTCCCGGACCAGGGCTCGAACCCGTGTCCCCTGAATTGGCAGGTGGATTCTTAACCCCTGTGCCACCAGGGAAGTCCCCTTAGCAGCGGTTTTCAGTTTGGGCTACACATTATAGTTACTGGGGAATTTTAAAAAATATTAATGCCTGAATCCCACCACAGAGATTCTGATGCGATTGGTCCAGGGGGGCAGACTGGATATTGGGATTATTTTTTCCAATGCTTTGCCAGATGATTCCAATGTACAGTCAAGATTGAGATTTACTGGCCCATCTGGTGTTACCAGTGAGGCAGGGCATCACATACTCGAAGATAAGATGTACCAATCAGGAAGAGGTGGTGGATGCTCTGTTGGAAAAAATCAGCAGGATCGACCAGTCGGGCCCCAACCAACACTTACACGATATGTGAAACAGGCAGTATAGAAAATGTCTGGTTGTAAGAAGGAGTTTTTACTTATGTATGTTACTTGGGTGGCTCATCAACTGAGTTAAAATGGAGAAGAAATGTATGTCGTCTTCAATGGGAGACTGTGCCTTTTTTCTTTTTCTTTTTTTCTGCTGGTTTTTAATTGTCAAAATCCAGAGGAGGCGCCTGGGAAAGGTGTATATTTACCACATTCTCCTGACCCTCCAACTCCTTTTGGGCGGCACCAAATTTCTTTTTCTAATTCCAAGGTCTTTTGGACATGGTTTATAATATCATTTTATCCTGCAAGGTCTATTTTAATTGACAGAACCAATAGACACAAGAAGTCATTACCAAAATAAGAATCCAACTCGAGTAATCCTCTGGGGATTTCTTTGCTTTCTTAAATAAAATCCAACACATGGTCCTGTTCTGGCATGTTTGGGAAATTACGCCCATTATGTCTCTTTGTTTGCTTTTAAAAGCTGCTTCTTTAATTTCTTGCAAATTTTTCTGTCCAAAGCTAAATTGATTCTGCACAGCAAAGATAAACTCCAGTCCAGAAACTAGAAAGAAAATGTTTATGTGGTTGAGGTGCATATTTATAGAATTCCTGATTGGGTGGTGAGACCCGGAGGGTCAGCAGTCCAGCTTCTGGTGGATACAATAGCCCTTTTTTAGTTCTTTGAAATGAGAGGTTTTCATCTCTACCATGAAGCTTGTCAGGTCTGGTCTACAGATGGCTGATATTTGTGATCTTTCTTATATCTACTTGTGACTTCTTAGAAGAAATTTTGAGGTTACATGTATAAATAATATGGAAGGAAGTGAATACTTGAGGTTAATATTTGTAGGAAACACCAGGGAGGGGACTTTTTGCTAAAGTTTTTTAGAAAACCTACTCTACTTCCTACAGACTGACGTAGTAACCCCAAGACAAGGGGTTTTCACAAATTTTTTTTCCAGTTTTTATAATGAATGCAAAACTGTATCCCATAATCTGAAGCAGAGAGAAATAATCAAATTAGTCACAGTGTTATACAATATTTTGTTTGTTTGTTTGCCTTTCCATTTTACAATATGATGAGAGAAAAATAAGATATTTTGAAAAGCAAAAGCATAAAAAAATAAATTTCCTCCATGTAGCATTTAGGGGTGAAAAAAAAAAAGAGTAGGAAAGGCCATTAATTATAATATACTCACTGACTACCTGAAGATTTCAGAGTTTTTATTTTTTTGCATTGATTTTCCTATTGGTAGGAGTCCTTACTGTTTTGTTTCCTCATAGCTCAGCCTTTATCACTGTTAAATAATGTTAGATATGTGTGTACATGTATGTGTTTATATGCATGTGTGTGGCATGTGTTAAAGGAATTTAGAAATATAGTAACAAATTTTCTCATAATACAATTATATTTTGATTCTAAATGTGGATTTTATTAAACTACAGGATACATGTAAGAAGTTTTGGCTATAAACAGTGGTGATCATTTTGTAATGTATAGAAATATCGAATCACTATGTTGTGTACCAGGAACTAACATAGTGCTGTAGGTCAATTATACTTCAAAAAACAAACAAATAAACAAACTCGCAGAAAAAGAGATCAGATTTGTAGTTACCAGAGATGAGGAGTGGGGGCAGGGGGAATTGGATGAAGGCAGTCAAAAGGTACAAATTTCTAGTTATAAGATAAATAACAGGGATGTAATACACAACATGATTAATAGAATTAGCACTGCTGTGTATTATACATGAAAGGTGTTAGTAAATCCTAAGGGTTCTCATCACAAAGAGAACATTTTTTTTCTTTTTCTTTTATGTTGTATCTATATGAGCTGACGGATGTTCACTACATTTTTGTGGTCATCATTTTATAATGTATGTAAGTGAAATCATTATGCTGTATACCTTAAACTTATACAGTGCTGTATGCCAATTATATCTCAATAAAACTGGGAGGAAAAAAAAGAAGTTTGGGCTGTAAATATTAGAAACCAATTTCAATTAGTTTAAGCAAAAATTAAGCTTCATTGTAGGGTTATTGGTGTTATTTCACAGTACCTAAGGGCTAAGATATGTCAGTGTTTTAGGCTGCTTTTAAAATGAGCTCGGGCTTCCCTGGTGGCGCAGTGGTTGAGAATCCGCCTGCCAATGCAGGGGACACGGGTTCAAGCCCTGGTCTGGGAAGATCCCACATGCCGCAGAGCAACTAGGCCCGTGAGCCACAATTACTGAGCCTGCGCATCTGGAGCCTGTGCTCCGCAACAAGAGAGGCCACGATAGTGAGAGGCCCGCGCACCGCGATGAAGAGTGGCCCCCGCTTGCCACAACTAGAGAAAGCCCTCGCACAGAAACGAAGACCCAACACAGCCATAAATAAATAAATAAATAAATATAAAATGAGCTCAATGATCCCTGACTCCTGGTATTTACACCATGTATAATCTCCTCCCCATGAGTGTAGACTGGAAATAGTGACCTATAACAAATAGAATACAGCAAAAGTGATGGAATATCTCTTCCAAGATTAAGTTATAAAATTCTGTAGCTTCCACCTTGTTCTTTCCCTTTCCACCCTGATGAAGGCAGGTGCCGTGATGTGAGCTGCCCTGTGAAAAGCTTATATAGCAAGGAACTGAATCCTACCAACAACCATGTGAGAGCTTGGAGAAAGATCCTTCCCTAGTTGAGAATTCAGATGAAACCACAGACTTGATCAACACCTTGACTGTAATCTTGTGAGAGACCCTGAGATGGAGGATCCAGTTAAGCCATGTCTAGATTCCTGACCCACAGAAATTGTGGGGTAATAAATGCTGTTGTTTTAAGTCATTTAGTTTTGAGTTAATGTGTTACATAACAATAGATAACTAATATAGTCAGTAACAGACTGGAGGAACACTAGGGAAATCCATAAAATATTCCTTTCTGCTCCTTGATTCTCTTTTTCTCTGGTTGTCTGTCTCACTCATCTCATTACCAAACCACTTTGCCTGCTCCTCAGTGCAAAATACACCAATAGCTGCCACATTTACCTGCCCTCTGTTTCTGTCATACAGAAGGAAATTAATGTCTTTTTAGATACATTTCCAAAACTCTAATGGCGGGAATCAGATTGGCTGATCTTGGATCAGAAATGCATCTCTGAACCAATCATCTACCCCAGGAGGGAAACACGCAAGGAAGAGACTGTGATTGATCTTGGTTGGATCAAGCGTACTAATGCCACAGTGTTTGGAGTAACTATGAAGACTGGAGAAGGTAGATGTGTAATTTGTTTCAATATTTTGTTCACTTTAGCCTACTGTTTATACAATTTGAATTACTAGTATATGTTAGTAATATATTTGAATTACTAAACTAATATATACCATTACTCTAAAAAGTAAATATAGAAAAAATTAAGGTCTCTAAAAGACTTCCCACCTAGAAAATGCATCATATGAAACTTGACATTTGTGCAAGGTACATGCCAAGAAGTAGAAAGTAATAGACACTGACATTCTTGATTATTCAGGAAGGATATGGTTTGACATTTAAGGCCAACTGAAGCTTCATACACCCATTGTATCACAGGCTCATTTGGACCTCCATTCTCTGCCTATTTTCCTACATGTGTAGAAAAACTGATAAAATTCCAGCAAAGTGGGGAAAAAAATGTAAGATCAGTTGTTATACCAGGATGGTGAGCGTTTATCAAGCTACAGTATTTCTCTAGCTACAGTTGTGTAATCGTGACAAATGAAAAGATTGCTTCAGAACTGCCTATACGTATAAGAGCAGAACATTGACTGTGATCAAACAATGTAGACAAAACAAAATGGCTTTGCTGCTGTCTCACTGGGATCCAAACAAAACAAATGGTAGACGATTACGTAATATATGTGTGTATATATATATATTCTTTTTTCTTTATTGGAGGGGACACCCAGATGATTATATTTTGACCATCAGACTTGCTTTGTGTATCAAAGTGTGTTCAAAAAATTAGCTCTGAAATCAGAGAAAATAAGCATACTTTCCTGCTATCTTGGTGTACTAGGAGTATCAGTGAGAGGTTAAAAAAAAAACATCCTGTTGGAAATGACCAAGGTAATATGATCATGTGTGCAAGATGCTAAAGGGCAGTTAGTCAGTGCATGGGTTGTCTTTGGAATCAGAGGCAGGAATGGTGGGGTGATGAGCACACAGTATCTATATACAACATAGCAAGTGTCTGAGGCACCAGAGCTTTAGACCCACACTACTTGGGTTCAAATCCTGCTTTTGCCAAGTACTAGACTTAGGACACATAGTTTATATTCTGTGCCTCAGTTTCTTCATCTTTGAAATAGGGAAAAATTTAAGAGTACCTACCTTTACAGTCTTGTTGTAAAGATGAGATAAAATAATTGATACAAAGAGTCTGGCACAATGCCTAATATATATTAAGCACTCAAATGTTAGCTAAGATTATTACATACTTTTTCATGATACCAGTTATTTAAACTCCCTCAACCTCAATGTCCTCATCTGTCAAATAGGGAACTGATTTTAGCAATGACACCTATAAAGTTACATGTATGATCCAGAATATGATATTATGCACTCACTCAATCTAATATATGTTTTCTTAATTCTTTGAAAGTGAGAAGGGAAACTGAGCTGGTAGTTGCTTTGCAATTATCTAGGATCACAGCTGCAGTCAGCATGGTGGTAAATTAGTTTCCTAGGGCAGCCATGACACATTACCACAAACTAGATGGCTTAAAACAATAGAAATTTAGCCCCTCTCAATTTTGGAGGCCAGGATTCCAAAGTCAAGGTTGCAGCAGAGCCATGTTCCCTCTGAAGGCCTTGGAGGAGAATCCTTCCTTGACTCTTCCAGCTTCTGGTGGTTCCTGGTGTTCTTTGGTCGATGGCTGTGTAAGTCCAGTCTCTGCCCCTGTCTTCACGTGGTCATCTTCCCTATGTGTGCCCGTCTCCAACCTCCGTCTCCTTTCTCTTATAAAGACACCAGTCATTGGATTTAGGGTCCACCCCAAATCGAGTATAATTTCATCTGGAGATCCTAAACTAATTACATCTGTAAAGACTTTATTTTCAAATAAAGTCACATTCTGAGGTTCTGGGTGGAAATTAATTTTGGGGAGGGCACTATAGTATTCAACCCACTACAGTGGTGGTATTTGCAAATGCCTCCAATTCCGTGCCATTTATCTTATTTTCACTTCAACCCATTTACTCAACCCACATTTTGGGAGTAGCTACTTTGTGTCAGACCCAGGGACACAAAGGTAGTTACTTAAAAGAGTTCGTAATATTTTGAGAAAGATGCACACTAAATAGGTCTCTGGAACTATAGTGACAGAGAGAAAAAAAAGTGGTGTTTTATCCCTAAGTGGTTAGAGAGGGCTCCCTGAAGGAAGTAAAACCTGCAGCTGTCACGAGTTCTTTACTCATCTACTGAAAGTACCTATGTCAGGTGAAGGTGTATGAGGGTAAAGAAGAAAATGGACTTGGCCAGACAGGCCACTCTTTCCCTCTGGATTACACAGAACTAGGCAACTTATTGGGTGCCCAACCAACTTTCTTCAAATATTAATAGAATTGCATCCAAAATTCTAGGCAAATGAATATCAGCGGATAACAAATTAGAACCCTGGATTGTAACATTTAATTTAAAATAGAGCATTGACCTTGAGTCTTCTGAGAAATACATGTATATTTAAAATGGGGAAGTATATTTCAAAATGTATCTGTTTCTGATTATTAATTCACTAGAACAGAATGTCACTGATTTCTGATTTGTTTAATTGATAACAGATTGCCACAATACATGGTGATATTTAAGCTCTCTTTATGGTTATGTTTCTTTTAAGGGGATTTTTTTTTTTTATAAATCTAATTTCATAAATATAATAGTTTAAAATACTCCCCTGCAGCTAAGTGGTAACTGAAACCTAGATGTTAACTTGTCATTGCACCTCGTTTTGCGAGAATAACTTCAGAGGTGCAAAAACACTTATTTTCAGCGCTTGGAATGTGATAAATGTGTTATCTCTAGACTTTGTGAAGTTCACCCCCACCTCCTCCTATCCCACCTAGATTCTTGGTGAGTGTAGGTGTTATGTTTTCTATGATAGAGGCTGTGTCCTCAGACAAAAGCACATGTGCAAGGTGCGTCACAGGATTCTATTATATTTCTACAACAACTGCTTCTACTGGCAGGAGCTGGCTTAGGCTATGTCACTCCAAAACCAAGCTCTGGAGCTATATTGAAGATGCCTTTGCTTTCAGAAAGCCCTGGTATCTCTAAAGAGTAATTTTTAATCTGCGGTAGTTAAACAGAGGGGACTGACATTGAATGAATTGTGAAGCAGGTAAAATTTTTCAACATCCTCTTGCTTCCCTTTGCTATACACTCAATATCTGAATAGGCAAGTGGAACACAAAGATTTTCAAAGAGGGTCAATAAATACTTAAAACTTGTTAACCTTTTTTTGTTTTAAGAATAAGAAAATGGTAAGGAAACAATATGGCTGCCATGAAAAATAAATGCAACAATGACATCTTATTGCTTCCAAGAGCAAGCAGAGCTTTCACAACTGTCCTTCAGAGCCCAGTTCTACCTATCCAATCTTCAGTCATAGCTATCTTTTTTTTTAAATTAATTTATTTATTATTTATTTTTGGCTGTGTTGGGTCTTTCTGTGCGAGGGCTTTCTCTAGTTGCGGCAAGCGGGGGCCACTCTTCATCGCGATGCACGGGCCTCTCACTATCGCAGCCTCTCTTGTTGCAGAGCACAGGCTCCAGACGCGCAGGCTCAGTAGTTGTGGCTCACGGGCCTAGTTGCTCCACGGCATGTGGGATCTTCCCAGACCAGGGCTCGAACCCGTGTCCCCTGCATTGGCAGGCAGATTCTCAACCACTGTGCCACCAGGGAAGCCCCAGTCATAGCTATCTTTAAGATTCCTTTAAAATATGATAAAAGATATGGACCTTCTCATCAAAATAATGCATAAGTACAATTTACAAATGTTTTCAGTGGATTTTTGGTAGATCCCCATCTCCCTTCCCTAGGAACCAAGCCCATCCTCCTACCATCTTTAGGCTCAGACCCACCCTCTCAGATTGAAATGGGGTGGGGGGTTAGGGTGGCAGTTATACTTCTCCCCTTCCACGTCAGACTAGCTTCTGAATGTCTTCTTCCAAGTTGTCACTCTACAGACAGACCCATTGATCCTTCTTATTTTAGGGGTTTGCCTGTCAATCACCATGGGAAAACACTGTGGGTAAACAATAGCAGGATTCCAAAAATAACAATAAGGCAGTTAAAAAGCTTAACTCTTAAAAGACCCTCACTCCCTTGCTGAGAGGGTTATAGGATGGCTGCTGCCTGATTTTTTCCTTTCAAGATGGATCTCTTCTGGTGAACTTGTTGGTTGAATTCTTTCTCCTTCTTTCTAGGAAAAACTCAGAGTGTTTTGAAAGTTATCCTGGGAGTAGATTCTCCAATAGATAATTTGCATCCCTCAGCTCCTGTGGACTGTTTAATGGCTCTGGGGATTTTCTCACTACACAGAATCCTTGATCTTTTCCCTAAGGAATAGATAAGTGTCATGAATTTCTTACAAAAGAAAGTCAATGATTTTTAAGAACATTGTAAGGGCATCTTTATGGAAAGAGTCCGTTCATTCAAAAAACAATGTAATGCTCACGAACTAAAAGAGAAAGTTGCAGCTTGGGAATACAAAAATGATTTAAAAAGAAAACTACCCTTAAGGAGCTCAAAACCAAAATTTTCATTGTTTTCCTGTCTTACATTCTTCTCTCACTCAACTTCATTGTGTTGCAGCCTGAGTATTTCTTCAGATTTACTGGATTATTTTGAGTTCTAAAAAAAAGACGTTCACCACCCTGAGCATCACCATTTAGGCTCCTTTCCCCCATGGCTCCCCTGTCTACAGTCGCCACATCTAGCAACAAAATGACATAGGACACTCAGTTCAATTTGATTTTCAGATAAACAGCAAATAATTTTTTAGCATGAGGATGTCCCAAATGTTGCGTGGGACATACTTATACTAAAAAATCGTTGTTTATCTGATTCTGACTTACCTGGGCATCTTGTATTTTATCTGGTAACCCTACCCCTACCCCAACCCATCTCTATACAATATGTTAGCATTTAAGTTTAGCGACATCAACAGATTTGAAGAGTGTCGTCTTCATTCTATAATCCTGATCACAGAGGGAAATGGTAAAGGCTCCCTAGGAAACCATCCCTGCCAGGCTGCACTGACTTGCTCCCATCTGACACCGACCCTTTCAGCTGAACGGGACACCTCAGCCATTGCAACCCCCCATAATACTGGTAGCGTCTGGAGAATGTTTGTTTTCTTCCCTTTATCTCACTGATGTGAATTTTTTACTTTGTTTTTCACCAGAACAAATCCTGTAGGTCTAGTTTGCCTATCACCTGTCCTGGGTCTAGGTTTGTCTTTTACTTTTTTTTTTTTTTTTAATTTTTATTTATTATTTATTTATTATTTATTTTTTGCTGTGTTGGGTCTTTCTGTGCGAGGGCTTTCTCTAGTTGCGGCAAGCGGGGGCCACTCTTCATCGTGGTGCATGGGCCTCTCACTATCACGGCCTCTCTTGTTGCGGAGCACACGCTCCAGACGCGCAGGCTCAGTAGTTGTGGCTCACGGGCCTAGTTGCTCCGCGGCATGTGGGGTCCTCCCATACCAGGGCTCGAACCCATGTCCCCCGTGTTGGCAGGCAGACTCTCAACCACTGCGCCACCAGGGAAGCCCTGTCTTTTACTTTCTGAAAGGAAACTGAATGAGGATAATGTTGGTAATTACCAAGCACAGATTCTCCAGATTCTCTGTGGCAGCAATGCAGGAAAGACTAAAGTCTATAAATAACTTAAACCTAAATTTTAACCTTCTCCTCTAAAAAGCAAAGAAGAACATCATAGGCAGAACAACTGATTTGGATGTCATTTCCATTGTTTCACCTGCTTACAATCTGGTAGGATTTAGAAGGGCTCAAGTGAAGCCCGAGATTTTAGATTAGCTCCTCTCTGACAGAATTGGCTGTTCTGAGCACAACAGTTACCATAGTTATCACAGAGAGAGGTGAACACCAAATATGTAATTTATTTAATGCAGCACTTTTACAGGTAGAGTATCATACCAACGGATATCATTTTGTAATCTAAACGTAACTGTAATTGAAATACGTTATCACTATAATATCTGAAATGAGCCATTTCCATAGTAGTTTAACATGCAGCTGCTTTGAAATGTGCTTGCAGACTAGCAAAATGTCAGAGCCCACTTTCAAAGGAAGCTGTCTTCTGGACTTCGTTTATTCTTGCTCATAACTTTAATATGATTACCTCCCACTGTAGCTAACTGATTTTCTATAACATTCTAAAGAGATGTGGTCCACAGAAAAAGCTGGAATATTTCCAGTTAGGATGGCCATCTCTGAGATAGGTAACAGAGACTGAAAAATTCCATGACACCCATATCCTGGGTCCATTGTTAGATTAATTAAACAAGGAGGCCATTAGATGAGGCCTCAACAGCCTACATAAGCAAACAAAAACCTAAGAATGTAAATGCCTCATGGTTAAGAAATAGAAAGCTAAGGACAACCAATCACAAACAGCCAACTAGGCTTGTCCCAAATAATGCTTACACTGTAGTTAGTCAAAGAATTGCCTTGCTTTGCTTCTTCCTTTTCTCTATAAAAGTCTTTCCCCAGGCTCCTGTAGTTGGAGCACTTCTAGCCACTTTTGGTTTGTTGCTGCCTGATTTCAATGGACTTTTGATCAAATAAACTCTTAACATGTGAAATATGCCTCAGTTTTTCTTTTAACACCATAAAGAAGTCATTTATGGACCTGGCATTTGGCTGCACAGAGAAATGGGGTGTAAACCAGATGATTATTCCGCAAGAGCAGAATCTAAAATAGGAGGGTTGTTTGTACTACTGGTATGTAAACCCCACTTTTTAGGGAAACACACAAGGGCTCTATAGTTGTGAAATCTGCATGTGACTTTTTAGGGATTAAGGAAAAGTTCAGAGAACTTGCAAACAGCTTAAAACTTTCAAATGAGGCTGTTCTAACCTACAAGTAAATCAGAATGAGTAAGCTTTTAGGGCAGTCAAAGAGTTCTCAGGCCTGAGACTTGAGGCATTAAGGACCTTGCCTTGTAACCTGATTAAGAAATGCCCCTGCTTGTATGTCTTATCTGCTGCTCAGGATAAGTCACATTGCTTTTAATTATTTCTGATTTAGGCCTGGCTGGGGGTGGATCTGTACTGTTTTGATTATATCTGCTGGTTCTGATGATCTCATTACTTTGTTAATTAAATTTTTAGCTTATTTTAATCTTCCTTTAATAGTTCACTTTTAACGATGGGGAAGAGGAAGTAGCACCTCAGAGAATAGTGTCTGCCCCAAAGGTATTTCTGCAGCCTTCCTTCCTATGCTTCAAATTATAGCCTCTTGTCAGGCCTGCCAGAGGACCCTAAAGACCCAGGTTAAAAATATCCATCCAGGGGACTTCCCTGGTGGTCCAGTGGTTAAGAATCCCCACTTCCACTTCAGGGGACACGGGTTTGATCTCTGGTCAGGGAACTAAGATCCTGCATGCTACGCCGTGTGGAAAAAAAAAAAATCCATCCAGGTAATTTAGGAAGGCCATAGACTAAATTACACTTCCGGGGAGAAGTGCAAATACCCTAAAGCTCTGGAAACTGCCAGAAAAAAATGCCCCAGAGTCTGTTCATGGACTAAAGGCAAGGTCTCCAGCAAGTGCTATTGTCCCTACTGTTCTTCCCTTTCTGCTTCTTCCTCCCTCCCTCCCTCATCATTCAATTTCATTTGGGAATTATCTCTTCATATCCTTTGCCCATTTCATGTATGTGTGTGTGTGTTACATTGGTTTTTCTGTGTTGTTTATCATGTTGAGATATAATGCTAGCTCCCTATTTGATCTCTTCAGGCAGAGGACAGACTCTGAAAGGAATCTTTTTAGGTGCGATTATCTACTAGCCACCTAATTCTTGCCACTTTATGTAATGTTAATGCAGGATATATGCCACTGGACACTGGCTCTTTTAAGTGAATGGGAAACAAAAAATGCCAGCTCTTTATTCATTCTGTCTAGGCCAACCCATCAAGAATATCAACACTGGGGACTTCCCTGGTGGGGCATTGGTAAGCTCCCAATGCAGGGGACCCGGGTTCGATCCCTGGTCAGGGAACTAGACCCCACATGCATGCCGTAACTAAGAGTTCGCATGCCACAACTAAGGAGCCCTGGAGCCGCAACTAAGGAGCCCGCCTGCTGCAACTAAGACCCCATGCAAAGAAAGAAAGAAAGAAAGAAAGTCAACTCTGTTAAACCTTAAAAAATATTTTTGCTTAGTTGTCATTAGTCTTTTTCCTTTTGTTCATTGTGGGCTTTGGTGGCTAGAAGTTTTAAAGTTTCATGCAGTTAAATCTATGCTTCTAATTAGGATGTATTTCCACATCAGAGTTTCTTGCAATTCCTGCTTTAAAAACCATTGTGAATATAAATTTTAAAATATGCAATTAAGAATAAAAACAGTTTTGGGCTTCCCTGGTGGCGCAGTGGTTAGGAATCTGCCTGCCAAAGCAGGGGACACGAGTTCGAGCCCTGGTCCGGGAAGATCCCACATGCCACGGAACAACTAAGTCCGTGCACCACAACTACTGAGCCAGCGCTCCACAACAAGGAAAGCCACCTCAATGAGAAGCCAGTGCACCGCAGCAAAGAGTAGCCCTCGCTCACCTCAACTAGAGAAAAGCCTAGGTGCAGCAACAGAGACCCAGTGCAGCCAAAAATAAAAAATAAATAAATTTTAAAAAATAAAAAATAAATAAAAACAGTTTAAATATAATATATAACTATATATTATCTATATGATTATATGTATTATATATACATAATTATATATTTTATATACATAATTATAATATATAATATAACTATAATAGCTCAAACCAGCACAGTGTTTCCTGGTGTTTAGCAGTATGACAATGGGCTAACAGAGTCAGGAACTTGCTTGTCTGATCTCTAACCGTATGCCTGTTGTGCATACTTGATGTTCTGTAGGAAACTCTAAGAACCTTCCTTTTTCTTTTTCCCTTCTTTCCCGAAAAAGTCAGTCCTAAAGAAGTAGAATCGAGCAAGGTAGGCATGAGCTTTAGGGCAGAGTTGTGTGGCTGGGGAGCTGGAGTGCTCCAGAGGTTATGTCAGAGAGCAAGTGGAGAAGGGACTTCCCTGGAGGTCCAGTGGTTAAGACTCCGCACTTCCAGTGCAGGGGGCGCAGGTTCAATCCCTCGGTCAGAGAACTAAGATCCCACATGCCAAAGAAAAAAACAGAGCTTGAGTGGAATGAGGAGGATGTATATCAGCCTTCACTTAATACTTGTAATTGTCAGCTCAAGGTCCACGGCAGGGGAGAATATTTCATGTTCTTATCAGGAAGCTAATTGTTTACTAGGAAGACTTCGTTCTTTAGGTTTCTATTGGTTGCAAGGGATAATGACAAGTTACATTAGCTTAAGCAAAAAATGGAACTTACTGGAAGACTTTGGAGATCTCTCACCGAATCTAAGGAGAAGGTGAATAACCAAGTCACAGGAAAGGCCAGAATGCAGTCGAGTCCTCTGGAGCAACTCAAGTCGGGAGCCTAAATATCCTTAGGTTGTTCTCTATGCCTTTCATGTCTGTTTCTCTTCTCTCTCTCTCTGTATTCTTCACATGTAAAAGAAAAAATGACTGCCAAAGGATTCATGATTTTACTTGCAACACATACAACTGCAGGAGAGAGACCACCAGTTCCAGTGTTTCCAGGTCCCAGAATCCCTGTGAATGGAGCCCTTGGCCAACTCAGGCACCCAGTCATGGCTGCTTCTACAGCAGTGGAGCTCTGGGAGAATAAGGGAATGAGGGAGTATTTGAGGGATTTCCCAGAATGGAGATGCTGTGTAGATAACCCCTAATTGTCTAGTATGTAGACATTCCTCCTTTCTCCATCTCTTAGGGGTATAGGTGATCAGTTTTGCTTTAAACTTATCCTGAGTTAGCTCTGTTTTCTGCAAATGGCTATACTCAACTCTGGTGGTGAACTCAGGAAAAGGACAACATTTATAGAAGTGAGGATTTCTCGGTTAGTATGTTGCCTTCTGTGTTACATGGAGTCTATAAGAGATTGTCAAAAGTGAGATGTCAAAGTGTAAGCCTATTTTTAATGAATAAATTCTACCAGTTACTTTCCAAAAAGATTTCCTATAACCACATGAGCACTGGACATCATTAACTTTTTTAATATTCATCAATCTGATAGGTATTAAATGGCATACTGTTTTGTTTTGCATTTTTCTGACTACTGGTAAGATTGATATCTTCTACTATATTTATTATCCACTTTACTTTGTTCTCTAATACATTTCCTGTTCCTATATTTTGCCTATTTTTCTCTCGTTAGTTTTTTTCAACTTGTAGTAGTTCTTTGTGTGAAGATATTAATTTATTATATTTTAATTTTTTATTATATATTTAATATTAGTAATAATCTCTTTGGGTAATGATCCCTGGTGGTCCGGTTGTTAGGGCTCTGTGCTCCCACTGCAAGGGGCACCAGTTCCATCTCTGGTCGGGAAACTAAGATCCTACATGCCACACGGCACAGCCAAAAATAAATTTTAAAAAAAAAATCTCTTTTTTGTCACATGTCACCAATTTTTTTTTTCGTTTTTACCTATCGTTTGTATCAGCTTTGTTTATGATGTTTCTTATACTGAAACTTTTGTTTTGTTTTGTTTTGGTCAGATGTGTTCATCTTTTCTTTACGGATGCTTATCTTCCTGACTTACTTAAGAAAGTTTTCCCACCCATCCCTACTCCTGCGGATCTATCTGCACATTTTTTTTTTTAATTTATTTATTTATTTATTACTTATGGCTGTGTTGGGTCTTCGTTTCTGTGTGAGGGCTTTCTCTAGTTGCAGCAAGCGGGGGCCACTCTTCATCGCAGTGCGCAGGCCTCTCACTATCGTGGCCTCTCTTGTTGCGGAGCACAGGCTCCAGACGCGCAGGCTCAGTAGTTTTGGCTCACGGGCCTAGTTGCTCCGCGGCATGTGGGATCTTCCCAGACCAGGGCTCGAACCCGTGTCCCCTGCATTAGCAGGCAGATTCTCAACCACTGCGCCACCAGGGAAGCCCCTATCTGCACATTTTTAAACTTTTCTTCTACTGGTTTTTATTTTAGTAATGTAGTCCAAGTGGATTTTATTTTGTATATAATGTAGAAGTCTAACTCGCAGCTGGAAAGCCATTATTCAGGACTATATAAAATAAATAAATCCCCACCTCTCCAAACGTACCCCTCAGAGTAGTACATATTTGATGTTAACCTTAGACTTTTTCCTATGCACATGTAATCCTTTGATACTTGTGTGTGTGTATGTTTGTTTATATGTACACACACATACATACACAAATAAATACTACATGTTTACCATGATGTTTTTATTTTATTCTTCTTTAGTTTGCTTTCTTTGCTTAAAATGCTGCAAAAGAACTCCAAACCAGTAGTATAAGGCTCTACCTCATTCTTTTAAAAGGCATTCTTTTAAAAGCATGCTATCTTAAGAATTGACAAACCTGACTCATTAAGTCATAGCCAATTAACTGTTCCCAGATGAAGAAGTCCCCAGGGTAAAATCTTCAGCTGCCCAGGTCCTGCTCTGAATGGTGAGCTCAAATCTCTGCAAAGTTCTTTACTCAGCTCCCCAAGGACAGAGTCACAGTATCTACCACTACAAAAAGGGCAACCTTCTACTGTGCCAGCTTCCATCAGTCAGTCAGCTCCACGGTCTCTCAACATTCTGCGTTTGCATGCTTGCTTCTTAATGAGTTGCAGATCTGACTTCTCCGTTTAACACCCTGCATGAAAAAGGAGCATTTAAAGCACCACTATTCTATTGCTGACCTTTTTTGGTGCTTTTTAATCTATGGGAGGTTTGGGGGTAGATACAGTTAAAAATAACTGAAGAATCCTGCAATATTTATTGATCTCTCATCAATCTTTGATTCCATAGACAGGTACCACTTAACCAAGCCATATGATTCTGATATTGATTCAAGGTTTTTAATCTTCCCTTAGAGCTTTTACTGCCACAGAATCTCAAGCAGGGTTCATTCATTCCTCAAATATGTATTGATGCCACTGTTTACCAAGCACTGTGTTAAGAGCTGTGGATATACTGGTGAGCAAAATAGTCACAATGCTGGGTAGTTATGGATTGCTTTGAACAAATTCTAATCCCAAATGTGATTAAAAACATTCTTTGTCTTCAACTCTCCTTTGAAGCATTTATTTAAATATTTGATGCAGATTTAGCCTCCCTTATGTCTTCCTGCCATGAGAAACAGCCAGCTCAGCATCTTTTCCTATTGAAAAGGGAAGGTATTTCATGCCATAGGCACCACCACGACACTTTTCAAATAATTTTTGTCTGAATAGTTTAGTGTCTTTTTTTTTTTTTTTTTTTTTTTAATAAATTTATTTATTTATTTATTTATTTTTAGCTGTGTTGGGTCTTCGTTTCTGTGCGAGGGCTTTCTCCAGTTGCGGCAAGCGGGGGCCACTCTTCATCGCGGTGCGCGGGCCTCTCACTATCGCGGCCTCTCTTGTTGGGAGCACAGGCTCCAGACGCGCAGGCTCAGTAGTTGTGGCTCACGGGCCTAGTTGCTCCGTGGCATGTGGGATCTTCCCAGACCAGGGCTCGAACCCGTGTCCCCTGCATTGGCAGGCAGATTCTCAACCACTGCGCCACCAGGGAAGCCCAGTTTAGTGTCTTTTTAATAGAACCAATATTGTTGATATGGGTTAAAGATCATTTGGTAGTCAAGAAATATTTACTGAGCCCTTATTATATGTTAGACACACTATTCTAGGATCTAGACCCAGAGGCTCTTTTTTGTGCCATGGACCCCTTTAGCTTAGATCTATGAACTCCTTCTCAGAACAATATTTTTTATAAATTCATAAATTAAAATACATTGTGCTGCAGAGAAAACCAATTGCCCAATACCTTGGTTAACAATGTTAATTCATTTCTATAAGCCCAGCTGTCTTTAAATTTAAAAAAAAAACTGTTAATTTTAATGGGAAAATTTATTATGTATTACATCTTACATTCTAACCTAAGACACCCAAACAATTTTCAAAGATTTAAATATATATAGGATATATATCCTATATATCCACACACACACATACGTAATAAAAGTAAGTTTGTATGAGCAATAATAAAGAATTTGAAAGTAAGCAAACAAGTAATCCAGTGAAGGTTTATTGTATTCACCAAAGGAAGAAGAGATGACTGGATAGTGGGTGGTACATTGGGTTGGCCAAAAAGTTCGTTCGGATTTTTCCATAAGATGTGAAAAACCCGAACGAACTTTTTGGCCAACCCAATATGTACAAGGAAGGAGTGAGGGAGTTTGGCATTGGAAAGCTCATTATTCTTTGTGCACTATTTTCTTCATAGACTTTTTGATCTTTTGAGAGCATTATTATCGAGGTCAAATTTTACTTAAAATAAGCTTAAAAATTTATCTCTAGAACAAAAATAAAAGCAAAACACATGCACACAACAGACCAAAGTGTTGTAAGAAATGAAGATGCTATGTCTTCACCTCTTGCTTGGTATCCACAGGCAAAGCAAACATGTTTGCCTTCATCCAAACAGGGCAATTTGTTCCAATATAAATTTGTTCCCCATAATACTCTGACTACAAAAAACTCTTTCTTTGCCTGAGATCATAATATTGACACAATTTCTAGTACTACATGTATTTAGTGTGTTTTGGGTGAAACTTTTCTTTATACCGGACATAAAACAAAGTTGCCCAAAAGTGATATGAGTTTTTTAAGAATTATATTGGTAAAAAGTCATTAACTGAACATTCATTTGGTGAGGTACATCTGTTATTAGCTATCAGCATATTATTCTATAGACAAAACTTGAGAATCCATGGATTCAGCCAGGGGTTAAAAAGAAAAACTGAACAAAACAGACACAAATCCCTGCCTCTAAGGGCTTAGATTTCTCACAGTCTACACAGATGATAATTCCGTTCACAGGGTCAATTTGTTCAGCTCACAGAGGTGCCTTTGGTCCCTTATTTATGGTCCCATCACAGCACAGTCTTCCACAAAATCAAAGTCCCAAGGAAATACAGCTATCCCATTAAAGGTTTGTTTACTTAGATGTTTACCATATCCTCCAAAATCTTCCATCCTGATCTCTCTTTGATGCTGCTTGATCTAGGTCAAGGATAGGCAAAGTATTGCCCAAGGGCTAAATCCATTACCTCCTATTCTTTGCAAACAAAGTTTTATGGGATCACAGCCATGCTCACATTGTTGATGGCTGCTTCTACACTACAATAGCAGAGTTGAATACATGTGACAAAAGATCCTCTAGCCCACAAAGTCAAAACTATGTACTATCTAGCTCTTTATTTTAAAAAGTTTGCCCATCCTGATCTAGATTTCTAGGGTTTCAAGTATTATTGAATATTTGAGCAGATCTATAGAAGCTTCTTAAGAGATGTGGCCATGGTTATAGATTTTCTTTTAGCTCTCTTTTTTTAAAAAATATTTATTTATTATTCATTTTATTTATTTTGGCCGTGCGGGGTCTTAGTTGCGCCATGCGGACTCTTAGTTGTGGCATGCATGTGGGATCTAGTTCCCTGACCTGGGATGGAACCCCTGCATTGGGAGCACAGAGTCTTACCCACTGGACCACTGGGGAAGTCCCCTTTCTTATAGCTCTCTTATAAAGCAAATAAGGAATAGAGTGCCTTAGGAATGGATCTTCACTTTTTAATTTTTATAATGATACCAGAATTCTTATTGCCCTGGTACTTAATGGGTGTAACTCCTTTATTTTTTTTTTCAAAATGTCTTTTAATTATTTTTTAAAATTTAGTTATTTATTTTTGGCTGCATTGGGTCTTTGTTTCTGCACACGGGCTTTCTCTAGTTGCGGCGAGCAGGGGCTACTCTTCACTGTGGTGCACGGGCTTCTCATTGAGGTGGCTTCTCTTGTTGCAGAGCACTGACTCTAGGCACGCAGGCTTCAGTAGTTGTAGCAGGCGGGCTCAGTAGTTGTGGCTCGTGGGCTCTAGAGTGCAGGCTCAGTAGTTGTGGTGCACGGGCTTAGTTGCTCCATGACATGTGGGATCTTCCTGGACCAGGGCTCGAACCCGTGTTGTCTGTATTGGCAGATGGATTCTTAACCCCTGAACCACAAGAGAAGCCCTGGGTGTAACTCTTAATATGCTTAAAACTCTTGGGTGATTTCCTAGTTATTCTTTGGTTAAGATTAACATCTTAAATGCACCTTAAATGCAATTTACAAGGTGCCTCAGGTTCTAGCCTCACATACTTTTCCAGTCTTACCTTTGGTCTCTCTCTTACTCTCCCTGTTAGGACCACAGGATTCTGCTTTGGGCAAACCTGTGTCCTCTTTGTAAATTCGTTTCATTAGTCTGGAGAGCAATTCTCATCCCCTCAGGTCCCATCCAGGTTAATTCGTACTCATTTTCAGATCTCTGACTTTTTGCTGCTGTAAGAAAGACTTTTCTGATTGTCCTTCTGTCCCATCATCTAAGTTAGACTTTAATAGTGCCTGTATTTCTCTTTTACAGCAATTTTCGAAATGGCAAATATATACTTACTTACACTATTTACTTAATTTCAGTCTTCCTACCAGATTCCATAAAGAGTAGGACAGGTCTATTCTGTTTGTGGATGGATCTTCAGGGCTTAGCCAGTACCTTATTATTATTATTTTTTTAACATCTTTACCGGAGTATAATTGCTTTACAATGGTGTGTTAGTTTCTGCTGTATAACAAAGTGAATCAGCTATACGTATACATATATCCCCATATCCACTCCCGCTTGCGTCTCCCTCCCACACTTCCTATCCCACCCCTCTAGGTGGTCACAAAGCACTGAACTGATCTCTCTGTGCTATGCGTATGCTTCCCACTAGCTATCTATTTTATATTTGGTAGTGTATATATGGCCATGCCACTCTCTCACTTAGTCCCAGCTTACTCTTCCCCCTCCCCATGTCCTCAAGTCCATTCTCTACGTCTGAGTCTTTATTCCTGTCCTGCCCCTAGGTTCTTCATAACCATTTTTTTTTTTTTTTAGATACCATATATATGTGTTAGAATACAGTATTTGTTTTTCTCTTTCTGACTTACTTCACTCTGTATGACAGACTCTAGGTCCATCCACCTCACTACAAATAACTCAATTTCATTTCTTTTTATGGCTGAGTAATATTCCATATGTACCACATCTTCTTTATCCATTCATCTGTCGATGGACACTTAGGTTGCTTCCATGTCCTGGCTATTGTAAATAGAGCTGCAATGAACATTGTGGTACATGACGCTTTTTGAATTATGGTTTGCTCAGGGTGTATGCCCAGTAGTGGGATTGCTGGATCCTATGGTAGTTCTATTTTTAGTTTTTAAAGGAACTTCCATACTGTTCTCCATAGTGGCTGTATCAAGTTACATTCCCACCAACAGTGCAAGAGGGTTCCCTTTTCTCCACACCCTCTACAGCACTTATTGTTTGTAGATTTTTTGATGATGGCCATTCTGACTGGTGTGAGGTGATACCTCATTGTAGTTTTGATTTGCATTTCTCTAATGATTAGTGATGTTGAGCATCCTTTCATGTGTTTGTTGTCAATATGTATATCTTCTTTGGAGAAATGTCTATTTAAGTCTTCTGCCCATTTTTGGATTGGGTCGTTTGTTGTTTTGTTATTGAGCTGCATGAGCTGCATGTAAATTTTGGAGATTAATCCTTTGTCAGTTGCTTCATTTCCAAATATTTTCTCCCATTCTGAGGGTTGTCTTTTGGTCTTGTTTATGGTTTCCTTTGCTGTGCAAAAGATTTTAAGTTTCATTAGGTCCCATTTGTTTATTTTTGTTTTTATTTCCATTTCTCTAGAAGGTGGGTCAAAAAGGATCTTGCTGTGATTTATGTCATAGAGTGTTCTGCCTATGTTTTCTTCTAAGAGTTTTATAGTGTCTGGCCTTACATTTAGGTCTTTAAATCCATTTTGAGTTTATTTTTGTGTATGGTGTTAAGGAGTGTTCTAATTTCATTCTTTTATATGTAACTGTCCAGTTTTCCCAGCACCACTTATTGAAGAGGCTGTCTTTTCTCCATTGTATATTCTTGCCTCCTTTATCAAAAATAAGGTGACCATATGTGTGTGGGTTTATCTCTGGGCTTTCTATCCTATTCCATTGATCTATATTTCTGTTTTTGTGCCAGTACCATACTGTCTTGATTACTGTAGCTTTGTACTATTGTCTGAAGTCCAGGAGCCTGATTCCTCCAGCTCCGTTTTTCTTTCTCAAGATTGCTTTGGCTATTCGTCGTCTTTTGTGTTTCCATACAAATTGTGAAATTTTTTGTTCTAGGTCTGTGAAAAATGCCACTGGTAGTTTGATAGGGATTGCATTGAATCTGTAGATTGCTTTCAGTAGTAGAGTCATTTTCACAATGTTGATTCTTCCAATCCAAGAGCATGGTATATCTCTGATCTGTTTGTATCATCTTTAATTTCTTTCATCAGTGTCTTATAGTTTTCTGCATACAGGTCTTTTGTCTCCTTAGGTAGGTTTATTCCTAGATATTTTATTCTTTTTGTTGCAATGGTAAATGGGAGTGTTTTTTAATTTCACTTTCAGATTTTTCATCATTAGCGTATAGGACTGCAAGAGATTTCTGTGCATTAATTTTGTGTCCTGCTACTTTACCAAATTCATTGATTAGCTCTAGTAGTTTTCTGGTAGCATGTTTTGGATTCTCTATGTATAGTATCATGTCATCTGCAAACAGTGACAGTTTTACTTCTTCTTTTCCAGTTTGGATTCCTTTTATTTCTTTTTCTGCTCTGATTGCTGTGGCTGAAACTTCCAAAACTATGTTGAATAATAGTGGTGAGAGTGGACGGCCTTGTCTTGTTCCTGATCTTAGAGGAAATGGTTTCAGTTTTTCATCATTGACAACGATGTTGGCTGTGGGTTTGTCATATAAGGCCTTTATTATGTTGAGGAAAGTTCCCTCTATGCCTACTTTCTGGAGGGTTTTTATCATAAATGTGTGTTGAATTTTATTGAAAGATTTTTCTGCATCTATTGAGATGATCATATGGTTTTTCTCCTTCAGTTTGTTAATATGGTTTATCACATTGATTGATTTGCATATATTGAAGAATCCTTGCATTCCTGGGATAAACCCCACTTGATCAAGGTGTATGATCATTTTAATGTGCTGTTGGATTCTGGTTGCTAGTATTTTGTTGAGGATTTTTGCATCTATGTTCATCAGTGATATTGGCCTTTAGTTTTCTTTCTTTGTGACATCATTGTCTGCTTTTGGTGTCAGGGTGATGGTGGCCTTGTAGAATGAGTTTGGGAGTGTTCCTCCCTCTGCAATATTTTGGAAGAGTTTGAGAAGGATAGGTGTTAGCTCTTCTCTAAATGTTTGATAGAATTCGCCTGTGAATCCATCTGGTCCTGGGCTTTTGTTTGTTGGAAGATTTTTAATCACAGTCTCAATTTCAGTGCTTGTGATTGGTCTGTTTAAATTTTCTATTTCTTCCTGGTTCAGTCTCAGAAGGTTGTGCTTTTCTAAGAGTTAGTCCATTTCTTCCAGGTTGTCCATTTTATTGGCATATGGTTGCTTGTGGTAATCTCTCATGATCCTTTGTATTTCTGTAGTGTCAGTTGTTACTTCTCCTTTTTCATTTCTAATTCTATTGATTTGAGTCTTCTCCCATTTTTTCTTGATGAGTCTGGCGAATGGTTTCTCAATTTTGTTTATCTTGTCAAAGAACCAGCTTTTAGTTTTATTGATCTTTGCTATAGTTTCCTTCATTTCTTTTTCATTTATTTCTGATTTGGTCTTTATGATTTCTTTCCTTCTGCTAACTTTGGGTTTTTTTGTTCTTCTTTCTCTAATTGCTTTAGGTGTAAGATTAGGTTGTTTTTTTGAGATGTTTCTTGTTTCTTGAGGTAGGATTGTATTGCTATAAACTTCCCTCTTTTAACAGCTTTTGCTGCATCCCATAGTTTTGGGTCATTGTGTTTTTATTGTCATTTGTTTCTAGGTATTTTTTGATTTCCTCTTTGATTTCTTCAGTGATCTCTTGGTTATTTAGTAGTGTATTGTTTAGCCTCCATGTGTTTGTAGTTTTTACAGTTTTTTTTCCCTGTAATTGATATCTAGTGTCATAGCGTTGTGGTCGGAAAAGATACTTGATACAATTTCAATTTTCTTAAATTTACCAAGGCTTGATTTGTGAGCCAAGATATGATCTATCCTGGAAAATGTTCCATGCTTACTTGAGAAGAAAGTGTATTCTGTTGTTTTTGGATGGAATGTCCTATAAATATCAATTAAGTCCATCTTGTTTAATGTATCGTTTAAAACTTTTGTTTCCTTATTTATTTTCGTTTTGGATGATCTGTCCATTGGTGAAAGTGGGGTGTTAAAGTCCCCTACTATGATTGTGTTACTGTCAATTTCCCCTTTTATGGCTGTTAGCATTTGCCTTATGTATTGAGTGGTCCTATGTTGGGTGCATAAATACTTACAATTGTTATATCTTCTTCTTGGATTGATCCCTTGATCATTATGTAGTGTCCTTCTTTGTCTCTTGTAATAGTCTTTATTTTAAAGTCTATTCTGTCTGATATGAGAATTGCTACTCCAACTTTCTTTTGATTTCCATTTGCATGGAATATCTTTTTCCATCCCCTCACTTTCAGTCTGTATGTGTCCCTAGGTCTGAAGTGGGTCTCTTGTAGACAGCATATATACAGGTCTTGTTTTTGTATCTATTCAGCCAGTCTATGTCTTTTGGTTGGAGCATTTAATCCATTTATATTTAAGGTAGTTATCGATATGTATGTTCCTATTACCATTTTCTTAATTGTTTTGGGTTTGTTATTGTAGGTCTTCTCATTCTCTTGTGTTTCCTGCCTAGAGAAGTTCCTTTAGCATTTGTTGTAAAGCTGGTTTGATGGTGCTGAATTCTCTTAACTTTTGCTTGTCTGCAAAGGTTTTGATTTCTCTGTCAAATCTGAATGAGATCCTGGCTGGGTAGAGTAATCTTGATTGTAGGTTTTTTCCTTTCATCACTTTAAATATGTCCTGCCACTCCCTTCTGCCTTGCAGAGTTTCTGCTGAAAGATCAGCTGTAAACCTTATGGGGATTCCCTTGTATGTTACTTGTTGTTTTTCCCTTGCTGCTTTTAATATTTTTTCTTTGTATTTAATTTTTGATAGTTTGATTAATATGTGTCTTGGCCTGTTTATCCTTGGATTTATCCTGTATGGGACTCTCTGTGCTTCCTGGACTTGATTGACTATTTCCTTTCCCATATTAGTGAAGTTTTCAACTATAATCTCTTCAAATATTTTCTCAGTCCCTTTCTTTTTCTCTTCTTCTTCTGGGACCCCTATACTTCAAATGTTGGTGTGTTTAATGGTGTCCCAGAGGTCTCTGAGACTGTCCTCAATTCTTTTCATCCTTTTTTCTTTATTCTGCTCTACAATAGTTATTTCCACTGTTTTATCTTCCAGGTCACTTATCCGTTCTTCTGCCTCAGTTATTCTGCTATTGATTCCTTCTAGAGAATTTTAAGTTTCATTTATTGTGTTGTTCATCATTGTGTGTTTGCTCTTTATTTCTTCTAGGTCCTTGTTAAACGTTTCTTGTATTTTCTCCATTCCATTTCCAAGATTTTAGATCATCTTTACTATCAGTACTCTGAATTCTTTTTCAGGTAGACTGCCTATTTCCTCTTCATTTGTTCTGTCTGGTGGGTTTTTACCTTGCTCCTTCATCTGCTGTGTGTTTCTCTGTCTTCTCATTTTGCTTAACTTACTGTGCTTGGGGTCTCCTTTTCGCAGCCTATAGGTTCGTAGTTCCGGTTGTTTTTGGTGTCTGCCCCCAGTGGGTAAGGTTTGTTCAGTGGGTTGTGTAGGCTTCCTGGTGGAGGGGACTGGTGCCTGTTTCTGGTGAATGAGGCTCGATCTTGTCTTTCTGGTGGGCAGGATCATGCCTGATGGTGTGTTTGGGTGTCTGTGACATTATGATTTTAGGCAGCCTCTCTGCTAATGAGTGGGATTGTGTTCCTGTCTTGCTAGTTTGGCATGTGGTGTCTAGCACTGTAGCTTATTGGTCATTGAGTGGAGCTGGGTCTTAACATTGAGATGGAGATCTCTGGGAGAGCTTTCGCCATTTGATATTACGTGGAGCTGGGAGGTCTCTGGTGGACCAATGTCCTGAACTCAGATATCCCACCTCAGAGGCACAGGCCTGACACCCAGCCAGACCATCAAGACCCTGTCAGCCACACAGCTCAGAAGAGAAGGGAGAAAAAAAGAAAGAAAGAAAGAAAGAAAAATAAAATAAAGTTAATAAAATAAAAAATAATTATTAAAAATTTTAAAAAATTAATAAGTATTAAAAGAAAGAAAGAAAGAAAGAAAGAAAGATAGAAAGTAAGAAGAGAGCAACCAAACGAAAACACAAATCCACCAATGATAACAAGTGCTAAAAAACTATACTAAAAACAAAAACAAAAACAAAAAACGGACAGGCAGAACCATAGGACAAATGGTAAAAGCAAAGCTATGCTGACAAAATCACACGAAGTCCACTGTCTCAATTTTGGGAAGATTCGTTGTCTATTCAGGTATTCCAGAGATGCAGGGTACATCAAGTTGATTGTAGAGATTTAACCCACTGCTCCTGAGGCTGCTGGGAGAGATTTCCCTTTCTCTTCTTTGTTCCCACAGCTCCTGGGGTTCAGCTTTGGATTTGGCCCCACCTCTACGTGTAGGTCACCTGAGGGCGTCTGTTCTTCGCTCACACAGGACGGGGTTAAAGGAGCAGCTGCTTCAGGGGCTCTGGCTCACTCAGGCCGGGGGGAGGGAGGGGTACAGAGGAGGCGGGGTGAGCCTGCGGTGGCAGAGGCCAGAGTGACATTGCACCAGCCTGAGGCGTGCCATGCGTTCTCCCGGGGAAGTTGTCCCTGGATCACGGGACCCTGGCAGTGGCAGGCTGCACAGGCTCCCAGGAGGGGAGGTGTGGATAGTGACCTGTGCTTGCACACAGGCTTCTTGGTGGCCGCAGCAGCAGCCTTAGCGTTTCATGCCTGTCTCTGGTGTCCGCACTGATATCCGTGGTGCCTGTCTCTGGAGCTCGTTTAGGCAGTGCTCTGAATCCCCTCTCCTTGCGCACCCTGAAACAATGGTTTCTTCCCTCTTAGGCAGGTCCGGACTTTTTCCTAGACTCCCTCCCAGGTAGCTGTGGTGCACTAAGCCCCCTTCAGGCCATGTTCATGCAGCCAACCCCAGTCCTCTCCCTGGGATCTGACCTCCGAAGCCCGAGCCTCAGCTCCCAGCCCCCACCTGCACTGGCGGGTGAGCAGACAAGCCTCTCAGGCTGGTGAGTGCAGGTCGGCACAGATCCTCTGTGCAGGAATCTCTCCACTTTGCCCTCTGCACCCCTGTTGCTGCGCTGTCCTCCATGGCTCCGAAGCTTCCCCCGCCCTGCCACCCACCGTCTCCGCCAGTGAAGGGGCTTCCTAGTGTGTGGAAACTTTTCCTCCTTCACAGCTCCCTCCCAGAGGTGCAGGTCCCATCCCTATTCTTTTGTCTCTGTTTTTTCTTTTTTTTGTTTTTGCCCTAACCAGGTATGTGGGGAGTTTCTTGCCTTTTGGGAAGTCTGAGGTCTTCTGCCAGCATTCAGTAGGTATTCTGTTGGAGCCGTTCCATATGTAGATGTATCTCTGATGTATTTGTGGGGAAGAAGGTGATCTCCACGTCTTACACCTCCACCATCTTGAAGGTCTCCAGCCAGTACCTTATTAATCAGTCAAGTTTGTGGAATGAACTTATGAACACCACAGAACACTTATACATCAGACATTTAACAGTGAACTTATTCTCAGCTCTTGTTGGGAGGGTCAAATTAAGACTGCACTACCTGAAGCATGTTTCCCTGAACGTTTTATATAAGTATGTAAAATTGTTCCATATTATAAATTGATAAATTTATCAGAATTTAATGCTAGTACAATTTTGGGGGAATAGAGTCCTTTTTTTTAGTTAGCAAGAGCAAAATACTTTGTTGTGTTTCTCTTTTTCCTGGACGCCACAAAGCTCAAAAGTAAATATATTGCTTATTTACAGGAATGTTCTCCAAACCCAGATTCTTGGTAAAAATTCTTTCTACTTTCTTTACATGGCATATTAGGCCTTTTATTTACTTATTTTTAAAATCTGTTATTATGTAACAACCTAAGTGGGAAAAGAATTTGAGAAAGAGTAGATACATGTATATGTGTAACTGAATCACTTTGCTGTATACCTGAAACTAACGCAACATTGTTAATAAACTATACGCTAATATAAAATTAAAAGTTAACATAAAAAAATTTAAAAATCTGTTAGATATTTGCTTCAAATCAAGTTGCCTCAATTTTGAGTAATTATATTTTGATCCTGTTGAAGATATAACTTTTCTCATTGGAGTAAGTCCAGAAAAATATATAAATAGCACATCTTGAGCCATACCTGAACAATTGCTAAGAATGGAAGCTACAACCAGGCTCAGATGGTTCCTGTTTTTGTTTTAATTGATTAATTTATTTATTTATTTATTCATTTATTTTTGGCTGCATTGGGTCTTCATTGCTGTGTGCGGGCTTTCTCTAGTGGCAGCGAGTGGGGGCTACTCTTCGTTGTGGTGCTTGGGCTTCTCATTGAGGTGGCTTCTCTTGTTGCAGAGCATGGGCTCTAGGCACATGGACTTCAGTAGTTGAGGCACGTGGTCTCAGTAGTTGTGGCTCACAGGCTCTAGAGTGCAGGCTCAATAGTTCTGGCGCACGGGCTTAGTTGCTCCGTGGCGTGTGGGATCTTTGCGGACCAGGGCTCAAACCCATGTCCCCTGCATTGGCAGGCGGATTCTTAACCACTGCGCCACCAGGGAAGTCCAAGACTCAGGTGGTTCTGAGTGTCCTGAATGAAATTATATGATGGCCTTAGGCGTGGGAAAGAGAGGTTGGGGAGGGTAGATGTCCTTGAAGTCGCTCTTTTTTTAAAAAAGCAGCAAAATAAACTGGAGTCGGTTATCCACTCCTCATGAAATTCGAACAACTTATTAGTACACTGTGGAAGCAACTAGGCAAAACTCAGCTTCTTGTGCCATAAGTGGGGGGCGTAGCCTTGCCTGTGTGTATCCAGTTTGAAAACTAGGACCTGCTGGGTCAATTCTTGCTTCCCTGATAGGCAGGTTTTCAAGTTACTTCCCTAAATAGAGCAGGGGGTTGGGGGTGGATGGGAGAGGAGGTGACTTAAAGGAAATCATCCCTTTAGGAGGTGGGGGAACTTAATCATAGCTCTGCACTTTCTTCAGATTATTAAACAATGAGTGTTTATGAAATCAAGAAAAATATTTCCCCCCCAGAGTTTTCTTTTCAAAGAGTTCTCTGTGTGCTCTGGCTAATTTAAAAAGAACCCCATAGGGTGCTTATTTTTTTACACATATATTGCCAGAGTAGTTCCTGTTTTGGTTTAAATGTGTTCCTTCTTTTTAGTCAGATGAAAGAGAACTTTCTTTAAAAAGAATTTGTCTGCTGATTCTGTTTGTTCGAATGAGCCTAAATAAAACTTCTGTTAAGAGTTTAACTGTTGAGCTAAGTCCTCTCAGCTAAATTATCTGGAAATTTTCATTCTTAGTTGGACTATGTAACTAGAGTGTTCTTATTACCCTCTTTCCTACCTGAAATGTCTGCCTCCCCCGAGGACTCCTCTGAAGTAAATGTATTGAGGAAAGGGCTTTTTCCCTCAATTCAGTTAGCTTACTCCTCATGAAATGTGATATTAGGGTGTGGGTGTGTGGAATATGCTAGGCACCATAAGTGAGCAAGTCATTAATTCTGCACCAGGCAATGGCCTGGGAGAGGAATGACTAGGTCAACCTATGGAGAAATGACATCTTGAAGGCTTTGGAGATGGTGACAAATGTCTAAAGGAGAAGAGCCGTGGAAAGAGGATATAGAAGCCCCCAAAGTTGTCCCCCATCAGCCTAGCATGCAACTATAACATGAAGCTTTCTTAATGCAGAGTTTCAGTCAAGAGGAAGTTCTGGGATGATACAACAGGAAAAATAATTAAACAATCAAGCAAACAAAGAAACAAATAAATAATTCTTTGATACATGCTGAACATGGATGAAACTCAGAAATGTTATGCTAAGTGGAAGAAGTCTGATATAAGAGCCTGGAACAGGAGAGAAAGGTGCAGGGCACAACCATTAAAAGAATGACATAGCCCTTGAGGATGCAACATAAACTGGTTAGAACCTGTTAGGTCCAAGATGGCAGAAGATTTGACTTCCAGTAGACCTCAAGCCTCATTATGTGCTCATTGTAATATATCAGCATGCTAAATGACACACCCATAGGCGCCATGACAGTTCCAAGGCCGACCACAGAAGGCCAAAAAGTGGGCAGTGGCCAAATTCCTGGAAATCCCTGCCCCTTCTCCAAAATAGTTGGAATAATCCTCCCATTCGTTAGCCTGTAACATTACCCAGCCCATAAAAACTAACCGCCCAGATTTGGGAGCCACTCTAGCCTTCTGAGACAGACTGCATTCTGCCTATGGAATGTGTATCTCTCTAAATAAACCTGCTCTCACTTACTATGGCTTGCTCTTGAATTCTTTCCTGCAGGAAGCCAAGGACCCTCACTTGGTAGCCCATCCCAGCGCCTTGCCTGAGACTTGCGACATGACCGTCCTCTCTGTGCCCCATTCTCCTGCAACAAGCCCATTTATTGCATGATTTCCTGTATATAAAATGTCCAGAATGGGCAAATCTATAGAGACAGTAAGAAAGTTAGTGGTTTCCTGGGGTGGGGAGGGCCAGGGGTAAGATTGAGATTTTGTTGAGGGAGATGAAAATGTTCTGAAACTGATTGTGGTGATGGCTGGACAAGTTGATAAATTATCTCAAAATCATTGAATGGTACACTTGAAATGGGTGAATTTTATGATATGTAAAATATATCTCAATAAAGCTATTTTTAAAAAAGGAGAGATCATCTATTCAAAGGGACTAAGGATAGAACTTTCAAGGATAAAGATGGAAGTGCTCATCTTAACTCTCATAGCCCCCATCACCTAAAGATTATACAGACAGCTTTGTTTCTACAAGGGAGAAGACCATGAAATGAACCATTCGTGAGTGCTTTAATGCTGTGTCTCTTACTACTGTTTCAATGTTTGAAGTCTACTTGTGCAATAAATAGCAAGGTCAGACATTAAAAACAACAGGGAGATGGACCATTCCTTGAGTTTGAAGGTGGTCATCACAGTCAGAATTCAAATAAGTTCTCAGAAGATGAGAATGTTTCCTACATTTTGCTGAAAATGATGAAAAGATTTAAAGAAGAGGCCTTTACTAAGAAACATGCAAATATAGAATGTTTTCAACACATGCAGTAATGCTAATAAAGGATCCTTCGCTTTCACATTCATCTAAATTAAACTGTAAACATTATCTAGGCTGAAGATTGCTTCTGCTTCATTTACAAGTATTTACTAAACAAATGGCTAAGGACACAAGGTAATGGGAAGTTTCTTACTTTATCCCCTTTGGAAAATAAATGCAATTTGACATGTTAATCATAGCCCCCCCTTCCTTTTTTTATTTCTTTAGAGGACTTCTCCATAGCTAGAATATAGTCTTTTCAGGAATTTGAATCAGTCTAACTCACTATGCCCCATAAATGATACATCCTAAATTGCATTTTCCAGTGGGATTTCAACCCTTGAATTCCTGCTAAAGTATACCAAAATGCATGATGGTTTCCACAATCATGTTGGGCATCTATATGTAGGACCTCTATGTTTATTTTTTTTATTGCACTTACTTTTGCAACTTGAGTGAGGCTTTGTTTTAGTTGGACATTTAGTTTTAAAGGGATGCCATGACATTACTTAATGCTAATCTGCTTTGAGATTTTAAATTCAAGTTCCTTAAAAAGGGCAAGTTGCTGCTTTTCTTAGAAGTGAAAATAAAAGCATGGACTATGCCAACATTTGATTAGATGATTATTTCACCAAGCTTCCTGAGTATTATCTTCTCTCTTTAGAGTAACATATGGACATCACTTTATATTCTCAGAAGCTGAGAAAAATTCATTTTACCTAGACTGAAGAACCTCAGAAAAGCAAATAACCACTCACTTAAAATTTATTTGATACTTAAAGGCAGTTTTTACATATTAAATTAGTTTTTTTTTTTTTTTTAAGGTACAAGATTTCTGTTTGAGATAGTATATGCCTGGATAAGAAGTTTGTTTGCCAGCTTTAAATTACAGAATTTTGCCATTACTTTTTTTGTTGTTGTTATAAATAGATTTTTTTTTAATTTATTTTATTTATTTTTTATTTTTGGCTGTGTTGGGTCTTCGTTTCTGTGCGAGGGCTTTCTCTAGCTGCGGCGAGCGGGGTCCACTCTTCATCGCGGTGCGCGGGCCTCTCACTGTCGCGGCCTCTCTTGTTGCGGAGCACAGGCTCCAGATGCGCAGGCTCAGTAGTTGTGGCTCACGGGCCCAGTTGCTCCGCGGCATGAGGGATCTTCCCAGACCAGGGCTCGAACCCGTGTCCCCTGCATTGGCAGGCAGATTCTCAACCACTGCGCCACCAGGGAAGCCCTGCCATTACTTTCTTTACAGCAGTTGTTCTGAAACATTACTGTCTAAATAGTTGAACCCCACTCCTAGAGTTTCTGATTTAGTAGGTCTAGTTTGCATTTCTGTCAGTTTCCTGGGGTGATGTTGAGATGGCTGGTCTGGGGACCACGCTTTGAAACCCCACTGCCCTATTAGAAGGGGAGGTCCGTGTGCTGCATATTCAGAAAGTTATAACTACTGTAGGCCAGGATCATAACTTATAAGAACTTCGTATGATTCCTTAAAGTTTTCAGTTTTCCAAAGTTGATTCTTATCATCTGTCTCTTTCCCCACACTATTGTTAAACCTTAAAACTGAAATAGATTGTTGGTGCTGGGAAAATGCAGAAAAACATCCAATAAGCCTGAACACTGGGGGTCTGCCCCAGCAGACAGAGTAGATGGTGACAGCTTTAAAAAGAAGAAAGTAAGTAGAGTCATAGGATCTGCTAAAAAGAAGAATAAGCAGGTCTGAGAAGGAGGAGAGATAGACACAAAAGCAGCCCTTCTTGCTGCTCTCCAGGCCCTCCATGTTAGCTCTCAGAGGTCACCAGACTCCCCTTAGTTGCTGGGGAAGAGGGACCGTGGGGTCGATCCACTTCCTCGTTCCTCCTGCCAATTTAGGCCAAAGGAGAAGTGAGATGCTTAAATAGTCTAAAATAGAAGGTATTTTTGCTGCTTTCTCTTATCTGCCCCTAGGGATAGTTTTCATTCCAGAGAAATTATTTTATTTGGCAGATTAATGTTTTAATATGTCCTTTGATTCATTTTTCAGTGAGCCTTTTAAGAAATGTAGCTGTATTTTCCAGGGTATGTCAGCCATGAGAAGTCTCCCAAGCTGCCTTGAGTTTTGTTTTTTTTCCTTCTACCGTCTCTACTCATCTCCTAATGGTTTTCTACCTTTATAAGGTTTTCTTTCTCACAGTCCCTTTTAGAAAAGGTAGTATCAGGAACTCACCTCCAAGTTTTGCAGTTTAGGACTTGAGGTTTCAAGTCTGGTCATAAGACCTGGAGTAAATTACTTATTTTCTTTAGGACTGAAACCTCACATGTTAAATGCTGTCAGTTATACTTAAACCTGGTGGTGTTTCTGGGAGAATTAAATGGGATGCCTCTAAAACACTTAGTACAACATCTGGTACACCATCAATGATGGTAATCTGTATGATCATCGTTACTGCTGCTGGCAGGCAACTCTTTAACCGTTTTTTCTCCTCTTCTCTCCAAACAATCCCAATTGCTTTACAGAGAAGAAACAGTTTTGCCCTAAGTCTGCACGTCACCCTCTGATTTCTAGTTCTCTTATGTTTCTTGGTCTAAACCTAGTACAACTGTTTTAGTTTGTGCCCTTGGATTCCTACCTAAGCAAAGCAAGGCAGGTTACCAGATGGGGAGGCTGCTAAAAGTGGTCTCCTTCCTGTGGGTAACCAAAAAAAGAATAAACAAAAGGCATTAAGTCTCTAGGTGAAGAGATGAGCCCACATGAAAGCTAAATTATTTAAAGATTTAAGTAAGAATTGGAGACAAAAATAGAAGTCATTTCAAATTACCCCTATTTAATTCATCATCCTTAGGGCTTTCCAAAAAATAAATCTGATCATATCACTTCCCTGCCAAAACTACTCACCCACCCCTCACTCCCAGCACCCTATGCCCCTCTCTACCCACCGGTTTTTTCAACATAATTTATCTTCCTCATACTGGTTTAAGTCTTTAAGATACTCCAAGGTCAGGCCCCCTCTTTTTCTTCCTTCCAGAGACCTAACTATGGGCCAACTTCACTGACTTAGCAGAGATCACTCACTTCTGGGGCTTCCTTATCTCCTTTTGCCTCCATACACATCCCAAAATAAATGCCCTGTCTCTATTTGCTATTAACACTCTGTAAAGAACTCTCCTGCTTGAACCTGTACTTGTTGGTTAAGCTGCGAGTTTTCTAAAGCAAGCACCAAGGACACCTAGCACTCTATCTGGAAGTAAGGTCACAGCAGAGGTCAGGATAGATGATACTTTAGTGAATGCTGTCAGCTGACCAGCAACAATGAGGCTTCTCCAACTCAGGAAGGAAATCTATGGGCCTAAAGGTGCCTTTGGGGAGGGAGGGGCCAGGTAGGGAATAAGACCTTTGCTGAGTGGGGATTACAGGGAGGGGAGCTGTGAGGGCGTGGGGGGGAAATGCCTACTGGACAACCTTGTGAACTGTAATACAGCCATTAAAGAAAAAATCTGGGACTTCCCTGGTGGCACAGTGGTTAAGAGTCCACCTGCCAATGCTAGGGGACACGGTTCGAGCCCTGTTCCAGGAAGATCCCACATGCCGCGGAGCAACTAAGCCCGTGCGCCACAACTACTGAGCCTGCGCTCTAGAGCCCACGAGCCACAACTACTGAGCCTGTGCGCCACAACTACTGAAACCCGCGTGCCTAGAGCCGGTGCTCTGCAACAAGAGAAGCCACCACCATGAGAAGCCCGCGCACCACAACAAAGAGTAACCCCCGCTACCCACCTCTCGCTGCAACTAGAGAAAGCCCATGCTCAGCAATGAAGACCCAACACAGCCAAAAATAAATAAATTAAAAACAAACAAAAAACTGACACTTTCCTAGCAATAATGCAGGAAGCCTGGATCACAGGGATGAAGCGAGAGGCTGGAGTTTAGGAAGGACACCTCGTGAGCAACTTCAGGATAGAATGGCAATGTGAGAGAGTGGCACACAAGCAAATGACACGCATGGGTAACCTGATGTAAAAATACTAAAATGTGTCTACATAACAGGTGGGGAAACAAAACAAGAAACATTAAATGGGCGCAATGTGTACACTACCACAGTATTTCTTAAGCAGCATATCCAAGTCACTTTGGTCTCCATTTCATTTGCTTTGGAAATCTAACACTTATGGCAGCCAGGAAGACAGTGCCGTAGAGTTGAGTTACTTACCTTCTTAAATATTGGCTGTCTGATTTTAAGCAGCGACAACTCTGTGTGATTTGTCACCTGACAAATTGCAAGTCATGTGGTTTTTGTTGTTGTTTTTTGTGGGTTTTGTGTGTGTGTGTGTATTTTCTTTTGCAAGTAATGGTTTTGATGGACTCATTTGTATTTAGATGTCTATTTAACATCGGTCAACAGCATTTACTGGGTGTTGGCCTGTTTCTTAGGCATTGGGTGTACAACAGTGAATGACAGGGACTTCTCTGTTGGTCCAGTGGGTAAGACTCGGTGCTCCCAATGCAGGGGGCCCAGGTTTGATCCCTGTTCGGGGAACTAGATCCCACATGCTTCAACAAAGATCCTGTGTGCCACAACTAAGACCCCGTGCAACCAAAATAAATAAATAAATATTTTTTAAAAAATAGTGAATGACAGAAGATGCCTGCTCTGTAAGAATTTACAGACTAGAAAGGAAGAGGGTCTAGTAAACACAGTAAATCTAGTATGTCTGATCAGTACCAGGGCCAGGGCAAGGGGAAGCAGAATACTGTAGACATTTACACAAGTCCAGAGAGTCAGGGAAGGCTTCTTAGAGGATGAGCATAAATTAGCTAGGGAAAAAAAAAAAAAAGGAGGAGATATTCCAGGCGGTGGGAATAGCATATACAATGAATAGTTTATGCTATTATTATTATGCTATTAAGCTATTATTAGCTTAATTTAGTGCTATCGTGTTCATAGATTAATAGTTTAGATGAGTTCCCAATAATGAAATGCAAAAGGTGACATTTAACGACTTAAAATTTATTCAGTTCAAAAGACCATGCTTTATTCTGATATGGATACCTTTCCTACTTTGGGGATGTTATAATGTCTTGTTTTCCCCAAAATGATAGTGACAGCAGATGATAAGGTAATTCTTTAAAAAACATCTTTGGCAAAATAAAAGATTTTCAACCTGTGTTGATCCCTAAGTTTTACTAGTCTATGAAATAGAGAAAGAAGTTCATTCCCTCACCGTATATAAATGTTTTTTCTTCTTCTTCTCGCCTTCTTTTTGGTTAAATAACACAATTGCTCAAAAAGTCTACAGATTTGGATTTGTTAGTCCAAAGCAAACTGTTGTAGTAACACTTGAGCTGAGGGATGGGAATATAACGCCCAGCCCTTTGAGGATTCTAGTTAGTTGCCTGATAGTTTCCTCTATAGAAAGTACTTTCTGAGCTCTTAAGCACTCCAAAGACCTGACATTTGTTACTTGCAAATTTATTTTGAAACCCAGGTTCATTTTCTCGATTGTTTTGACATATTTCCTAAGCTTTTTTTTTTTTAGTGCTTTGATTGAAAATTTTCTAGGTTTTAGAAATTAATTTGATAATTATCAAATTGCCTGATGATAATATATATAAGCCGGCTTATATAGATATATAGATATATGTATTGAATGTTTACTTAGTGCTGGAGACAGTGCTAAATAATTTCTAGTTATTCCACGTAGTCTTCACAACAACCTTTATATTTTTTAGATTACAATGCAGAGAGGTTAAATAACTTGCCTAAGGACACAGAGTCAAGAGTTGGGTTTGTAAATAGTCGGGAGTGCCCTGTAGTTTAGCATATCAACAAGATGAGAAAGTGCCTTTATAAACTTAAAAGCTGTCAAGAAATACCTCCTTGTTTCTTGGATGGGAAGAGCCTTACTAAACTTCTGGAAAAACATTACTAAACATATATATGTCTGGATTTGAAAACCATTAGCAATTAACATTGTGCACTATCTAAAGCTTACATTTAGGACCAATATTTATTTCCTTTTTTTTTTTCTCCTTGAGTACTCCCTAGATCCCCTCGGGGTAAAACGGAAATTTCTTAAATCCATTTGTCTCTTAAAGGAAAGATTTGAAGTAGGAAACACACACATACAATAAAAAACAGTGGGAGGAAAAACCCTTCAAGAATATGTGAGTTAAACTTCCTGTTAACTCTATTCAGCTGAATTTCAGAAGCATTCAGAAAGGGTCCAGCTGCTGCCTGGGAAGTAGTGGACATTTCATAATGTATGCAAATGTTAAATCATTACATAGTACACCTGAAACTAACATGATATCATATATCAAATATATTTCAATGAAAGAAAAAAAAAAGTAGTGGAGAAAACATGAGCTGGGGGACAGGTCTGAGTTCAGATCCTAGCATTTTGTTAACTTCATTATTTATATTTTGTAGATGAGTCAATTTAAGCTCAGAATTAGTGGGAGTCCAAGTTGGAGACCAGGCTTGAAGGAGAAAAACTTTCACCTGATTTCTAATGTAATGCTCAAATGACTGATGATGTAAGGAAAATGAACAGAGCAGATGATTAAGGGTGGGTGGGGTTTAGAGGGATATCAGAAAATCTTGTTCTAGGGCTATGGTAATTTTAAAGATTTACTTGTTTCCCTATCTCCTTTTTGAGTAGTGAAAGAGGTTTCAGATCCCTAGTGAAGTAATTACCATGACGTTTATTTTTAAGCACAGTTAGTTATATCTGAAAAGTCCTAGAAGGAAACAAATGAACCTATTTCCCATTATTTTTGATGCATTGATGCATTTAATCAAAGAAAATAATTTCACAAGTCAATGCTTTTAAAGAATTTATTTTTATTATCCTTTAAAGTATTTATTTCACATGTAACTACCTAATTACTGTGTATGAATGAAATAATAATCTAGAAGTTATTCTTTCAAGCCCCGTTTTACGTATTTCATTTAAACAATAAAATTTTTTCTCCTACTGCTTTATAGTAAATTCTACTTTTCCTTCATTTCTATACCCTTTGGCTCAGTACTGTGTTTTGCAATATTGATGACCAAGTAAGCTCAGGATATTTATTTCCATCTGGCAGAGTTCAGCTTCTGCCTCTTGTTTGCTTTCTCCATCTGCCCACCCAGCTCACCATCTTTTTTTTTTTCCTCCTCCTTAAGGGAGTTCGGGTTAACCCTCTCGCAGGCCTAATCCTTTTAGCAGGCTTGCGCCTTCGTATATTTTTTCCCCCTAGTTTTGAAAGTAGGACTTAAAAGTAAACTTAAATGTCTGCGCCTAATACTTTCACAATCTTCACATTTTACCTTTTTTTTTTTTTTTTAATAAAGAACAGCAGAACGCTAAGGCTCAGATAGTTACCTGGATTAGAAAAAAAGGAAACAACCTTCGGTTTTGCGCGTAAACGGTGTAAAATGCATTGCATAGATTTTTTTTCTTTTTATAGACTAAACTTATTACGGTTGCCATACTTCTCTTCAATAACAGGCTTTCTTATCAGTTTTAACCTGGATTCAGTAAGGTCTCCACTCTGACTCCTGAAGTTACTGAAACAGCAACCACAAAAGGCTTACTAACCTTTTATTTATTTATTTTGCAATTAAACTTTGACAAAGACATCCCCCAATCCTCCCTAAGGGTGGAGCATAAACGGCTCTGTGGCATCGGCTGCACGTTTGCGAGGGGAACTGGGCTCCGGAGGCTGCAGGATGCCCCGCGAGAGCCGGTTCTCCCTCCTTTTCTCCGCACTCCCTGTATCCTCAGCACTTGTACCCGCATCCCGCTGCTCCGTACGCTCTTCCTGCCTCTGGAACCAGCCACATAGACTCGGCGTGGGGACGGGATGTAAACACCGAGTACAGCTAGCGGCCGGTGCCGTGCAGGCCGATCCGTGCCGCGGGCGCGGGTGTAGACAGCCTGAGCCGGGCGGCTTTTATATGCACAGCATTAAGCCTCCTTGCAGGCGAGCCCGGGCAGCGCACTCCTTCAGAAGACGCGCTGGCGCGGCGCCTAGACTTGCTGAAGCGTGAAGGAGGGGCGAGGGCTGGGGGCGGGGCTTTCACACGCGCACCCTCGGTTTCCTCCGTCCCCCGCCACTGCTCCCCCTTCTCCGGCTGCCACTCGGGGGTTTATTTGTTTACAAGCGGATTACGTCAGCTCCTCCCTCTCTTCCCGTTCTATGGACCCGCCCCCTGGCCCCTTTTTCCCGCCCCCTCCGGCTCCGAATCTGCTTGCGTCACAATGGTGCGATCTCCGGATTGGCTGGAGTCGGCCGTCACGCTCCCGCCACGCCACTTCCTTTCCGCGGCGCTATAAAAAGTGCTGCACGGCCTCTGCTTTTCTTTGCCGGTCTGAGCTGGAAATGCAAATCTTTGGACCGTCGGAGGTTGCGGAGCTGGAGGCGGAGGCGGCTGGGGAGGTACGAGCGATGTGACGAGGCCGCCGTCGCTCATCTTTTCCTCTCTCTTGCCGCCTCATGCCTCGAAAATAACTTTTTTACTATAAAGAAAGGAGAAAAAAAGTAGCCATCCGTCTCTCACGCCCTCTCTCCCTCTCAGCCCTCTGACCTGTGAGGGAGCCCGGGGTGGCCGCTCCGCCGTCGGGGTCGCGCCGCCAAGCCCCGGCCGCCCCGGGCCGCCCCCGCCCGCCGCCCCCATGCATCCCTTCTACACCCGGGCCGCCACCATGATAGGCGAGATCGCCGCCGCCGTGTCCTTCATCTCCAAGTTCCTCCGCACCAAGGGGCTCACGAGCGAGCGACAGCTGCAGACCTTCAGCCAGAGCCTGCAGGAGCTGCTGGCAGGTGAGCGGGCCACGGCGGGAGGGCGAGGGGCGCCGGGGGACGCCGCCGCACACCCCCGGGCCGAGCCGTCGGGGCCGCGGGAGTCTCGGTGGCGCCGCGCTCGGGCCCGGCCGCGGGACGGTGGGTGGCGCGCTGGGTGGCCGCTAACGGCGGGTCCCGGGGAGGGTTTGGGGGCTGGGTCGAGGGCGCTCCTTCCTCCCCCCACGGCTGGCAAACCGAGGGGAGAAGAAAATAGACGCACAACAAAGAAACTAAAGCCGACCGAGTCTGGAGCTGTGGTCTTCGGACGGTCCGCGGATTTAGGGGACAAAGGAGCCGCGGGGCTGGGGTTGGTTCGACACCCCCTCCCCCCAACCCCGTCCAACCGTTGCGCGCTCGGCGGCCCGGCCCCGCGGTGGGAAAGCGCGCCGCTGCCCCGAAGCTAGCCCGGGACGGACGTGCCGTCTCTCTCCTCCTCCTACCCCTGCCCATTAATCATCGGATTTGTCACCGGTACAATTACAGCCCTGCCCAGAGCGTGGTTTAGGGTTGCTTGTTTTACTTCCCTTCGGGGTTAACAGTCTGGTGGCGCTTCTCCCCTCCAAAGCTATAAACCCCATTGTGTGTGTCTGGGGTGGGGTGGAGAAAGTAAACAGGCTCCCGGCTGGCCGAGGCTGCGCGCCTGATTCCCGTTTTGGCGGCTCAACCGGTTGGTTCCCGGAGATTGTTTTGTCCCGTACTACTGCTATTTCTAAAACCCGGCCCGCGTTTCCCATCCCCGCACACGCACAGCCGCGAACGCGATGCTGGGCATTTAAAAAAGTTGATAGTTCGCATTTTCACTCCAAGGAGCCAGCGGAAGAAGGAAACTACGGCGGGAACCAGCAGTAACGGTGTCTAAGCATTGTTTTCTCTGTTCTTTTCTTCTATAGAACATTATAAACATCACTGGTTCCCAGAAAAGCCCTGCAAGGGATCAGGTTACCGCTGTATTCGCATCAACCATAAAATGGATCCTCTGATTGGACAGGCAGCACAGCGGATTGGACTGAGCAGTCAGGAGCTGTTCAGGCTTCTCCCAAGTGAACTCACACTCTGGGTTGATCCCTACGAAGTGTCTTACAGAATTGGAGAGGATGGCTCCATCTGTGTGCTGTACGAAGCCTCACCAGCAGGAGGTAGCACCCAAAACAGCACCAACGTGCAAATGGTAGACAGCAGAATCAGCTGTAAGGAGGAACTTCTCTTGGGCAGAACAAGCCCTTCCAAAAACTACAATATGATGACTGTATCAGGTTAAGATATAGTCTATGGATGCATCGTCTTATAATGGATGGATAAATTTGATTTTTGCTTTGGGTGGGCTCCTCTTGGGGATGGATTATGGAATTTAAACCATGTCACAGCTGTGAAGATCTGGCACAAGATAGAGTGGTAAAAAAAAATTTTTAAGTGACAGTGCCATAGTTTGGACAGTACCTTTCAATGATTTAATAGCCTGTGAGTCCAAGTAAATGATCACCTTATTTGCTAGGGAGTGAAGTCCTAGGGTGGTTTCAGTTTCTCCCAGACATGATACCTAAATTTTTACATCAGTCCCTTTAACGCAAATCTGTATTTCAAAGAACCTTTCTCTGCAGTAGAAGTTGCAGAGAAAATTTGCACTATGACACTTAAAGTTGTTATCCTTTTTGGCAGCTCCATAGGAAAGCTCAACATTTTAAACATGGTAGTACTGGAAATTTTATGACAAGATTTTTACCTAGCACTTAAATATGTATAAATGTACATAAGACAAACTAGTAAGCATGACCTGGGGAAATGGTCAGACCTTGTATTGTGTTTTTGGCCTTGAAAGTAGCAAGTGACCAGAATCTGCCTTGGCAACAGGCTTTAAAAAAGACCCTTAAAAAGACACTGTCTCAACTGTGGTGTTAGCACCAGCCAGCTCTCTGTACATTTGCTAGCTTGTAGTTTTCTAAGACTGAGTAAACTTCTTATTTTTAGAAAGTGGAGGTCTGGTTTGTAACTTTCCTTGTACTTAATTGGGTAAAAGTCTTTTCCACAAACCACCATCTATTTTGTGAACTTTGTTAGTCATCTTTTATTTGGTAAATTATGAACTGGTGTAAATTTGTACAGTTCATGTATATTGATTGTGGCAAAGTTGTACAGATTTCTATATTTTGGATGAGAAATTTTTCTTCTCTCTATAATAAATTGTTTCTTATCTTGGCATTTTAATTAATCTCTTGTCATGATTACAGAGGTTCAGCTAAAAGAAATATATTTCTCAGAAGACTTAGGTTTTGTAAGCCATGTGAATGTCAGTTGCACACTGGTCATGCTGAAAAACATTTGATAAGGAGTGAAGATGATCTGTGTATACATATTTAGGTGTTGGAGGATAAACACAGGGGTAACATGCTTTTTTAAAAGTTCTAAAGTGAAAACATGGACACATTCCCAGGCTAATGAAATGAGGATAAGAGACAAAGGTAACATCAACCAAAAAGAATGATACTCAAAGGATTACATTTCACTGCTTCCCTGTTGAAGTGAAGATATAAATGTTCTATTCTGGCCCACCTTTGAAAAACAATTATTTTGCCCCATGGATTCCTTGTTCAATTAGAAAACCCTGGGGCAGGTGACCCGTAGCCTTAACCACCAGGCTACAATCACTGCAGAGAGATTGGTGGCTTTTTGCCTTTCGTCAGCTGCAAGATTTACATAAAAATCACTTAAGCTGGAATTCAACAAAAGGTATGTTTGAATTTTTATTCTGAAATTGAAATGCTGAGTTTTTGATTCCTCATTTTCAGACTTATTTCAGATAAGTACTAAGAACCTAAATGAAACAAATGAACGTTGAGTGCTGGAGTGTAGGTTACTCCACTACCCTATATGATAAAGCTTGTTTTTAATTCTTTGGCTATAGGAGGACAACATGGTTTTTACGTGAAAATTAAAAACGGAAAATTTTGTTTTTCTCTACACAAGTAACGTATTAACATACAGTGGCTTTTTGGGGGTATTCATGTAAACATGTTCACACTGGAAATACGCAATCTAGGTTACTTGAAATCAGTAGTCCCAAATAGATTTGGAAATTGAATTCTCCCTGTAAGATTAAATTCTGATTTTGTAGCCACAGGAATACACAGCTAAACAAGCAGGTGTTTAGAATACAAAGGATGTTTGTGTACTTTATTGGCAGGCCGCCCTTGAGAGTTTGAATTACAACCACAACACATGGACTACCCTTGCCACTTATTAATGGTTTTATTTTTCAGTCTGTTCTTTGGAATCCTCCCCCCACCTCCTCCAGTTTTTCAAACTTAAATTTACAATAAAACAACTGATAGTATGGTTTCTACTCAGGTGCTAACTGCTACTGTTTACCAACTGCATTTCATCTGGTAACTCCTTCGAAGCTAGGTAACTGTGATAAAGCTTCACACACTGGGACCCGAGGCAAAGGATGACTTCCAGGCAGTTTAGGAATAGGTCAATATTTTAGTACCTAAACCTTTTTTTCTCCGATGGGGAGTCATTCTTGAAGATTTTTGACATCAGACTTTTTGGTACTTTAAAGAAATTTGGTGGGAAGAGAACTTAATGAAAACATTTTATTTTAGAATTCAGGTGATGTCTGGCATGTAAGGAGCTGTTAGGAGTTCCTCTTTAAAAGGCTTGCAAACATCTCAGACCTAGCATCCAGCTGTTTCCTGTGACTTTAACCTTAACATTCCCCAAACAATTGTCTCCAGGATAGTAGCTGTTTGATACATCTTTTTCATTGCTTCTGGGAATGTTTTGCGGAGCCATTTGGATAAAAGCATTTGAGTGTCTGCCCTATGCACGGGCAGGTGCGTGCCAGGCCTGCACACGTAGACATTTATTTACGTACACACCAGTGTGTTGTGTACTTTTTAAAAAAACTTTAATAGTGGTAGAATTTAAAGGGCTTTTTACACTGCCTGAGTTGAAAGATAGTTTCTTAGAGATCCTTTTAAGAAAGGGTGACTGCTTTCAATATCATTAGTTGCCACTGGCACCAGGGATTCATAGTTATTGGCAATAAAGTTTAGAAATAATTATTCTGAGTTTTAACAGGTAGTTTTAAAATGACTTCCTTTTCTCCAAATGTTAAGTACTGTCTTGGTCTATCATGCTGAATGAAGCAGGGCTTAAAGTGAATTGTATGGCAAGAGTTATCCTAATTCATGCAGCATAATGTGGCTGTTTCCCTGCAGTCTGGAATGAGAATCACGTGTCCTTACCCTTAATTTCCAATATTTCTGTAATAATAGACTGGAAAGGCGACCAGAAAATTGTTTTCTGGTACTATTGCACAAATGATTTCCTTAAGTCACTATAACTCAAATTGCAAATAATTCTGTTTTGAATAGGTGTTATAGATTAGGGAATTGGCCTTCAAGTTAAGAGGAAGCAGTATTCCTGACTATTCTAGTGTTTAATGACTAAAGGTTTTCAGACTCCCTTTAATCTTAGGAACAAATACATCTACTATTAGACATTTTCTTAGGTGATTTTTAACATACCTGATACTCTCCTTCCTCTTTGCAGAAGAGATATATGATAACTGAAACAGTCTTGTATATTGAAGTTTAAAGATATATCCCCTCCCCTTTGCAACTTTATTTCAGACGATGTGATAAGATGCTATTGATAAGCTATATGAGGAGATTTTGTCCAAAGTTTTATATATACACAAGAGATTTCAAAAAGTGTATTTTGGATTGTCTGAAACGGTAGCTGTCGTACTTATCTGAAGGTATACAGACTGCAAATAGTTTAGTCTCTTCTCTTAGTCTCAGCAGTCGAACTTTTGTATATGGCTGCTGCCAAAATATAACAAAGGTTTATTTTTCCATGTTTGGAACGTAACAGTATGAAAAAATCTTTGTAGTGAAATAGTTGGTACTACTAACCAAACCCAAACCAAGCTGCTTCACTGAGTCCTTAAGTAATTTACATTAATACAAGTGGGCCAGAGGAATTCATATGTTGAGTTATTTCTGGTTATTTCTATAGGTCTTTATGTTTTCTTCTGAGAATAGCAGGAGGTGAAGGAAGATCGTTAAGCAAGATGTTAAGTTTGGTATTTTTGAGATGCTCCTAAACAAGTAAGCCTTAAATTGTATTGACACCATTTCCTCAACAGACAATTTGTGGAGTATATGACAGTTTTTTTGACTGCCATTTTAACTTGGTTTACCAGTTTCTTTTGGCATTTTTCAGTGTGTCAAACAGGAATAGAAAAATGGTAAGGCTTCCAGTCATAGTATTCTGAAATTTTTTTTTTTTTTAATGCTTTGTCATCTCATAGTTGAATAATCTTACAAGAAATGTTTTGGAGTTCAACTTCTGACTTTTATATGAGCCTTTGCATGATAATTTGTCATTTTAGTGTCGAAGATGCAGTGATCTTTTGCGAATTCTATAATAAAGTAATAATAGTGGGGGAAGAACTGATTTGAGCCTAGGGTTGGATAAAAAGGGAAAGGATGGGGGAAATGAATAGTGGGAAACTTAGCTGACACGGAGGAATTTAAAGGTTTGGTAATAAAAAGGCATTTGCTGTGGTCATAGGTGTTTATCAAGAGAGGTGTGTGCAGCGTGGTCTTTGGCGGAGAGTTTGGGAAATACTACTGTAGGGATTCTGTAATTCATGAATCTGGGACAAAGTCTACATTCAGTTTGTTTGTGAACAAGCAGGTCAGACTGGTAGTGAGGTTTACGGCACATACTGAGTGGAAACTGGACTTGGGGGAGGAGTGGATGGGAAGTATAAATAAAGCACACTCCTACAGGCATTTTTAAAGAAATTCAAATAAGTGTTTAATGCCTTTTTCTCAGTGTTTTATAAAGGGAAAAGATATTTTTAAGCTGTCTGTTATAAACTGTTCGATGATTATCTTTCCGGTACCTTTAAGTTGTGAAGGCCATTTGTGACTACATTCCTGATGATAGAAGGATAATTGAGTGTAGGCCAGACACCTAACATCACAAGAGGGACCACAAGGCTGGGAAAAGCAGTGGAGTTAACTGCATTCCTGTATTTGGAGAATATTACTTCAGACACTAATTATTTCAAACTGTACATTGATAGAAGACATGTTTACTCATGGGTATACATAATTGTCTAGATAGGTCATCTCCAAAGTTATTTTATACCATTCTTTTAAAATATCTTTGTGTGTGTTTTCATGTGTGTATGCAAAAGTATATATATATATATATTGGGGATATACTAAACATTTTGTTGATGGGTGCGTGAACAAAAATGTTTAGAGACTGTTTCTCTAGATTATCACTAAAGTAGATGAGTGTTTTTTCCTCTCAAGAGTAAGTTGTGATTTTTATGTTCTTTAAGTGGTAAGTCTTAAAAGAAGCTGTTGTAGCAATCCAAAGAGGGTGGTCTTGTCTAAATTTCGCCTGTCTGCTTGAGTCCTTAGTTGTAAAATTGAGACATCTTTTACAGCCAACAGATACCCAATATTAAGTGCTAATACCAATTAAGAACCCATGTGCTCCTCTATATTATGTATTGCTATGTGTTGAAACTCACATTTTATGTTTTTAGAAAGTTTCTTTTTAAATGTTAGGGCTCTTGTAACATTTCATTTATTTGCATGGCTGTGAAAGGAACTGACTTAATGTAGTTGTGCGTCAGTGATAAGGTTAGTTTTAGCAATTACAGTTTAGCCAGAAATCCCCTGTATCTTTTCCCTCTTCTTCTGAGCAATCCCTAAATGTTTAGGAAGGAAAGATGACTAACCAACTGAACTTTATTTGAGATGATTCTATATATGGGCATAAACCTAAAGTGATAATATGTGGCAGTTACACTATAAGCAGGATTGAATGCATTTTCCAGTCTTGACTTATGGCAGTTTTGTCCCCTCATGTCAATAGACTAAATGGAGTTATATTTCCTGTAAATTGCACTTGTGAGCCTTCAGGTTACCAATGTACATTTTTATTTGACCTTCCAACAACTGGGTGAGGTTGGTAGGTGGGTAGGTCAGTATTTTTTAATGTTTATTTTATGGATAGAAAGCTGAGGTTTAGGGAGTTTAATTTGCACCAAAGCTAAACAGTTAGTAAATGGTTAATTCATAATTTGAACTCAGGCCTTTCTGACCCCAGAATCCAAGCTGTTAACTATTGGTATATTGTGGTGGACGATTGATTTACCTTGTTTTCACGTTGTTAGAACATGCATGTTTTAACTTCTCATTGCTAATTGACCATCATTGGTCATTTTCAGCCTAAAAATTCTTTTACTCTCCATTCCCAGGAAGCATAGAAAGGTCTTAAAACTAGGCTTCTTTCTTTAGGAGGCAGTTGGGATTTAGTGTAAAGAATACTAGTCTTGGACTTGGAAGAGTGAGTAGGAGTCCAAGCCTATACCAGCTCCCAGCTTGTGGCTTTGGACAAGTCGCTTAGCCTCTCTGAGCTCATTCACTTCATACGTAAAACTGGAGATAAAAACATGTCTGTTGTTAACGTCAAACATAGGAAAACACGTAGCAAGGAATGGCTGGATTCTTGGTGGATAAATACTCTTTATCATGGAAGCAGATGAAGGTGGATTTCTTGGTTTCTTGAAAATTAGATGGTGTCACCTGATTGTGTTTGGAGTTTCTTGAAAGTCTGCTTTAGCCAATAACTGAGAGAAATATACTTGTGTTTTTAAAATAATATAGAAAGGAAAGTGAACTGCTCATCCCTTCCTCCCACTCTGAAGGGTGAGAATACAGATAACCCAGGCCTTGCATATTTATTTTACAGACTTTCCCTTAACACTGTGGTTTTCAGAGCTACATTCTCAACAAAGGGGTGGGGGGGCCGGTGGGAATTCTTCAGATCTTTTATCTGTATTGAAGACACTTTAAATTGGGACAGGGAGTGACATTACCAAATGTGTATAGTGTATAGAAATGCAGCCCCATACAATGCACATTTGCATCCATTATCATCTTTAATCCTCACAACTCTTTGCTATATAAAATAAGTTGACTTTTCCCAGGGTTTGCAGTCCTTCCAGCCATACGTATTTGGCATGTTTTTGCAAGAGATTTTCAAACAGAACTCAGGGGTTCCCAATCTTCTTAATCTAGAGTGGTTTGAGTACCTCCTTTACTGCAAAGAAAAGCAGTCTTTTTATAAGTTATCAGTTTGGGTTTGAGTTTCTTCTTGTAATGTAACCTGATGCAACGTTTGCTTGAATCACTAATAATGTAATTGATTTCTTCTAGTCAGTCATAAGTGACTCAGTGACCACGGGTTCTTTTTGGTTTAAACTCAAGTCCCTTTTTCTATGTGAAGCTGTCTTCATTGAATAGCTTGGTGCCAGGTTGTATAAAGTTGCATAGCTCTATGAAGTACGCACTCAGCCAGCAGAGCTTCTTGCTAATTTATTTTGCAATAGTATCTAGGAAGCAAAAGGCCTCAAGAGAGTTATAGGCAAAATTCCTTTAACCCTTTCAGAAGTCTTGCATCTTAAAGCCCCTGTGTAGTTCGGGCCCTGCTTGGAGTTCTGTGTAGCTTTATAAATTAGTCAATGTGTTCCTATAGTGCTTCAGGTTGTGATGTAAGAATAATTGTGATGTAAGAATAAGAATAACCTAATTGAAAGAAGGTTTGGGTGGCCAGTGTTGTCAGAACAGTTATCCCTTGAGACAGTAGTTATGGTTATAGAGTTAGAGATGGCGCTCTTATGAAATATTGAAATAATAGATGTCCGCTCTCTTCTAACTCCCAGATTCTTGCATTTTCCTCATTGCCCTGTCCTTTAAGTCTGCTGGGATCCTTTCTTTTTTTTTTTGGCCATCCGACTTGCGGGATCTTAGTTCCCCTGACCAGGGATTGAACCCGGGCCACCACAGTGAAAGCGTCGAGTCTTAACCACTGGACCGCCAGGGGATTCCCTGGGATCCTTTCTAATGGTTAAAATATGATCAGTGTTTTGTCCTGTATCTGTTACATTTATAGAACAAATACTTACTGAGTCCTCTATGTGTCAAGTACTGTGCTATAAGCATGGAGGATACAAAGGTAGTCACTGTCTCTGCCTTCAAGGGGCTTAGAGCCTAATAGCAGAGAGAAAATTACCCAACAAATGCAAAACTTGGACCTGAGACATAGGAAAGGAATGTGGTGGAGTGGTGTCCTGAGAGATGTGACTACCACAGAAAGGCTTCCCAGAGGAAGGAATACTTGAGCTGAGATCTGAAGGATGGGTAGGGGTTTAAATGAAGAAGGCAGGGAAGAGTGAAGTGTGTGTGGTGAATAGGAGGAATTGAAGGAAGACTGGTGTGTCTGGAGTGAAGAGGAATTAAGAGATGAGGGGTTTTTTAGGTAGAGTGACCATGTAATTTGATCGATAAGTTTATCAGCCAGAGTGTGACTCTTGAGAGTAAAACAGGGTGCTATTAATAATTAAACCCAGACTACGAGCTTTGGTCAGAACATGCAGTCACTTCACTTTTATGGGCCATGTTGATATCATCTCTTTGAATAAGGGCTGGGCAACCAGCAGTACCTCTGCTTCCTAGTGAACATGTCAGGGAGTTAGAACACCTTATCCAGTCCAAAAGGAACCCAAATAGAACTCAAAAGAGTGTTTTTCAGAACAGCTAGGTTGTAATGATTTGTTTTGGTACAGACATAAATGACTTTCATGATTTTAAAGGTTTAGCCTGGCAAGTTGGGTTTTAGTGTGAGTTATTGGATTAGAGGTACTTCCATGGTGTATGAAACAGCACAATTCAAACATATCTTGAGTGTTTTGCACATATTTTTGTTATAGCACTTGTCATTTTTTTTTTTTTAATTTTATTTATTCTTGGCTGTGTTGGGTCTTCGTTGCTGTGCGTGGGCTTTCTCTAGTTGCTGCGAGCGGGGGCTACTCTTCATTGCGGTGCACGAGCTTTTCATTGTGGTGGCTTCTCTTGTGGAGCACGGGCTCTAGGCGCGCGGGCTTCAGTAGTTGTGGTGTGCGGGCTTCAGTAGTTGTGTCTTGCGGGCTCTAGAGCACAAGCTCAGTAGTAGTGGTGCACGGGCTTAGTTGCTCCGCGGCATGTGGGATCTTCCCGGACCAGGGCTCGAACCCGTGTCCCCTCCATTGGCAGGCGGATTCTTAACCACTGCGCCACCAGGGAAGTCCAGCACTTGTCATTTTGCAATAAGTGTTTATTTAAATAGAATTTTTTAAAAAGTTTCATTCTGGGTTTACATTTTGAGTGTAAGTAACTCCTGTACATAACTTTCAAGGTGTGAGCCACTTGAATTTTTCACTTTAAATTGATGTAAGAACTTTATACAGTTCAATGCGTAGAGTTCAGTGAATTTTGCACACCCATGTAATCCACACTCTGATCAAGAGATAGGACATCTCTTCTACCCCAGAAAACTCCCTTTTGAGGCACTTAAAATTTGATTAAGAAATATGGTTGTGGAGCCAGGCCTCAAATTCAAAATGAGTTGTTTTCTCTCTCCTTTTATAACTTTATTTTTGCTTCCTAAACATGCGGTACTGGTTACTTTAAACATGAAGCAAATTGTCGCCAGAAGAAACCGTTGCCTTTCAACTAGTTATGATTTAGTGGTTACTAATATAGTACATCCCTGCCCAATTTGCTATGGCATTTTAGTCTTTTAAAGTGAGTAGTAAAATTTGAGTCATATCCCTATCACTGACTCACAAACTTACTAAGGATTGCCTGGTGTTTATTATTAGGACGAAACTTTAGAATCTTGAGCAACTGAAAAAGATTGTGATAATGCCAAATTTACATAATATTCTTCCCTAGCCCCTACCTTTTTCTTTCTTTCTTTTTTTTTAATTAATTAATTAATTTATTTATTTTTGGCCGTGTTGTGTCCTCGTTGCTGTGTGCGGGCTTTCTGTAGTTGCGGCGAGTGGGGACTACACTTTGTTGCGGTGTGCGGGCTTCTTATTGCGGTGGCTTCTCTTGTTGCAGAGCACGGGCTGTAGGCATGCGGGCTTCAGTAATTGTGGCACGTGGGCTCAGTAGTTGTGGCTCGCGGGCTCTAGAGCGCGGGCTGCAGTATTTGTGGCACGCAGTCTCAGTAGTTGTGGCGCACGGGCTTAGTTGCTCCGTGGCATGTGGAATCTTCCTGGACCAGGGCTCGAACCCATGTCCCCTGCATTGGCAGGTGGATTCTTAACCACTGCGCCACCAGGGAAGTCCCCACCTTTTTCTTTTAGCCCGATGACGTCAGTCTATAGTAGACTTTGCAGATATGGAGAGGAGACAAGCAAATCTTAAACCTGTATGTAGAGCTGAGTCCTAGCCTTGAGTACTTCCTTCCATCTCAAAATTCTCAACTCCAGTTGCCAAGGAGCAGTTAGAATATTGACCTAAGTTACAGCACAATTAGTTGTGAAATTGATTGAACTCAAGAGCTGTATGTCACTGTCTTTAAAGATTCTTGAATGCAGAGATGGGAAGACTTGTTCTAAAGTGACTGTTAATGAGTTTGGAATCTACTGAGGGATAGGGAAAGAAGATAATTCATCAGTGATTGAAAAAGGGGTTTACTCCTTTTTTTCCCTGTAGATTTAATGTTCTAATTTGGAACCTGATCTGGAATCAGATCTTGAATTAACTTTTTTTTTCCCCCTGAGGAAGACAAAGCATTTTTCTTAGCAAAGTATCTGTTGCCAAAGCAGTGGTGGGTCATGATGGTGATGGTGACAAGTGGCTTAGACATTTCTTTCTCAGGGCAATACTACCTAATATTTCACTACTAGTTAGACTTTTTTTCCCCCCTAAACTCCGTTTTAGAAAGAATGAGTCAAACTGTATAGAAGGTTAAAGCCATATTTGGTTAGTGGAGAAGCTTCTCAGTAACCCATTTCCAGTTGGAGAAGCCCCTTCTCTGATCACATATTTATATTACTAGCAGATTCATTCCCCATTTTAAAAAAGTTTCATGCATTAAGCACAGGAAAATTTAATATGACATTTCATTGTATGTATGTTGAGGATGATTTTTCCTTCCTTCCTACCTCAGTCCTCTTACTGGCAAGTCTTCCAGTAGCACCAGACAGCTTTAGACTCCCCGCTCTGCTTCTCTGCTTCTGTAAAAATCAGACCTGATGCTGCAGGCACTTCCTGTAGACTTTGTGAGTGCCAGGACTGTGCTAAGCACCTATCTGCATCCCTTCAGTGACTCCTCATCACAGGCCTGTAAGTAGACGAATTGTTACTATAGTCATCTCTGATTCAAAGAGATCGTGGTATAGCGATGTTATAAAACTTGCCCAAGGGACAATTTGAGGCTGGAATCCAGGTTTGTTTGAGGTCAAGCACCAGTTCCTAACCAATATCATGTCCCTGTGCCCTGCTCTCTGATCCCATAGTATTGTGATGGTTTGTATTCATGTCTGATTTTCCCATTAGACAGAAGGTCTTAAAGACAGGAACTCTTAGGCCAGAGCTTTAGAAGATGCTACAATTAGTTAATCTGCTTATTCATAAATATTTACTGAGCACCTACTATGTGCCCAGCATTGTTCTAAGCACTTGGAGTTATAGCAGTGAACCGAACGAAAATCATATCCTTAGAGTGGGAGGTAAACAGGCCAGTAAAATGTATGCTATCTCAATTGGCACTTGTGCTGAGGGTCAGGGCTGCTGTGTTGGTGCTGTGAAAATTGCCCCAGCCTTGCAGCATTGCAGGGACCCAGCAGAAAAGGGTGTAATACAGGGAAGAGGGTACTGTTGCTATTTTTTTTTTAATTTATTTATTTGTTTTTGGCTGTGTTGGGTCTTTGTTGCTCAGCGCGAGCTTTCTCTAGTTGTGGTGAGCGGGGGCTACTCTTCGTTGTGGTGTACGTGCTTTTCATTGTGGTGGCTTCTCTTGTTGTGGAACACGGGCTCTAGGCGCACAGGCTCAGTAGTTGTGGCTCCCGGGCTCTAGAGCGCAGGCTTGGTAGTTGTGGCGCATGGGCTTTGTTGCTCCGCGGCATGTGGGATCTTCCCAGACCAGGGCTCGAATCCGTGTCCCCTGCATTGGCAGGCAGATTCTTAACCACTGCGCCACCAGGGAAGTCCCCAGGTTGCTATTTCAAGTAAAATAGGGAAGGTATCACTGATAAGGTGACATATGAGCAGAAACTTGGAGACCAGAGAAACAGCCTAGGAGATATCTGGGAAAAGAACATTCCATTCAAATAATTGAGTGAATTCCAAAATCCTTCTAGGCTCATTTCTCCCCAAATACATAATTGTAATTTGGCATTCTTGAACACTGTTATAATGTCAACCAACCTGGTTTATGCAAGTTTTTTCCTGACCACTTTTTACTTAGTTTTCTGGTTAGTGTATGCCCCACGAATTAGCACAACTTTGATTACTGGAAAACCCAGCTGGATTTTTTTTTCTCCTCTCCATCTTAGAGAGAATTGCAAATCATAATAAACAGGCTGATAGACTGCCTTGAACTTTTTACAAAAAAGAATCTGATTCTTTTAAACTCTATATATACAATAAATATGAAATGAGAACTGATGTTCAGTATGATACAGCAAGGTGCTCAATATTTTGTTAGGCTGTTTAGCTAGGCAAGCTAACAGACAAGCCCTGAAAACAAAAAGGGTTTTCTTGCTGACATTTAGATAACTGGAAAATTCAGTTATCCAAAATGTCTATTTCTTACAGAATCTGAGTTTACAGTACAGAGACTTGTTATCATTTAGAGCCCCAGGCCTTTCATATATGAGACAAGATAAAAGCAAGGGTAACATTACCTTCATCATACAGTCACTCAAAAATCATGGAATACTTGCTCTTTAAATTCTGGCAGGTAATTTGGTCTATTCTTGAGTTACAGGAAGTCCCTGGTGTTAGGATATAAAAATGAATATTTCTATGGTTCCACTTGCCTTATCAAAGATGAATGAAACGTACTTTCTCAAATATGTTTCACCATGAATTCTATCCCATCCATGCTGCAGCCCAAGAAGTAATATCTCCTTTCAAAGAGTTTGAAACTTGCTGTATCCATCCAGTCTAGGTGGCCTTCTTTTTGCTGTATAAAAATTGGATGAGTACTTTAGGCATTTCAAGGTTGAGTCCAGATAAATACTAACCAGATAATTCTGGCAATTTGACTAAAGATGGTGGGATGGGATTGTGGGGAAAGGGGAAGAGAATGAATTTAAAAAGGGAAAATACACTGTTTTTTTTTTTTGGCTGCGTTGGGTCTTCGTTGCTGCGCGCAGGCTTTCTCTAGTTGCAGTGAGCAGGGGCTACTCTTGGTTGCGGTGTGCAGGCTTCTCATTGCAGTGGCTTCTCTTGTTGCGGAGCACAGGTTCTAGGCGCGCAGGCTTCAGTAGTTGTGGCTCACGAGCTCAGTAGTTGTGGCTCGCGAGCTGTAGAGCTCAGGCTCAGTAGTTGTGGCGCACAGGCTTCATTGCTCGACGGCATGTGGGATCTTCCCGGACCAGGGCTCGAACCCATGTCCCCTGCATTGGCAGGCGGATTCTTAACCACTGTGCCACAAGAAACCCCTGCCTTCATTTCTTAATGAGTGTCCCCTTTGTTTTTCTTCCTTCCACCTACTCACACTGATCTTGTCATCTTAGACAGAAAAACACTCTACTGTGTAGAATAAAGTAAAAACATCTAAATGTGTGGTTGGACAAACTTATTTTTAATTTTTTTTGGTGTAACACTGTGTGTTAGGCAATAATTAAAGTTCTGGTAAAGCTAATTGAAATGGGGCTCTTTAGTTGACTATTGCATAGTTAAAAGGCTTTAGGGTGTTATTAGAATAAAAATACATTTCAGCATCTTGAGTATAACTCTCTGGCCTAGTACAGTATATTTTTTCTGTGAAAATGTTCATTTCACCAGAAATTTATATCAAGGGAATAAAACCCAGCATGTTTGTGTGGTTGGGTGTGTTACATATGTTTGCTGGAGGGCTGGGGTGAGTAGAGGGTTAGCATTGGGAAGAGGAGAGGATAAAGTTCAAGAAATGGCGCAAAAGGAAAACTTCTGCAGCCTTTGAGTGTCACATGTGTATGCCTGTGTATGCTCTTCTTAAATCAGTGCAGGGAAGGAAATGTGCTGATAAGCTTTAATTAAAAAAAAAAAATAGGGTTTATTCTGATGCCTGGCCACTGATTTTGATAAAAGAAAGTAACAGAGAAAGAAGAATATTTCTTTTACCACAGTCTGTTGTCACACCAGAAAACTATGTCCCTGGGTCCATAACATTTAAAACCTTGTCCATTTTGACTGAGACTAAAGTACCTGACAAAATGTATGAAACCAGGAGGGTAGAATTTTCATAAGCTTTTCAAATCACCAACCTTTAGGGAGCGCCTACTATGTGCAGGGTCTCTCTTCATTAGAGTCAAGTTCTTCATGCTGGAAAAAGCAGTGTACAACTTGGCAGACCGACAAGGTCCTAGCTACACACTGGTGGTGAAGTACCAAAAGCTACAGCATTAAAAAGGACAAAGTAGCAAAAGGAGCCTTCCATTACAGAAAGAAAGGGTGAAGTTAGAATTCCCCCTTTATACTTAGACCTGGATTAAATGCCCATCTATGTACTTAGCACCCAGGATGGTAATGCTAAGGGGGCACTGATTATAAGGTGGGGTTGCCCTGATTCCAAGGACAGAAGATAGATACTGAGGCTGCTGTGCCCGTGCAAGGCTCTGATTCTGTGGGCTTGGTTTTTTCTGGCATTAGCTTGGCCACCAAGCTCAAGTTTAGCCATCAGGATTTCAAATTTAAAATGCCAACAAGGACTTCCCTGGTGGTGCAGTGGTTAAGAATCTGCCTGCCAATGCAGGGGACACAGGTTCCATCCCTGGTCTGGGAAGATCCCACATGCCGCGGAGCAACTAAGCCCATGTGCCACAACTACTGAGCCTGCGCACCACAACTACTGAAGCCTGCGCACCTAGAGCCCATGCTCTGCAACAAGAGAAGCCACCACAATGAGAAGCTCGTGCACCACAAAGAAGAGTAGCCCCCACTTGCCGCAACTAGAGAAAGCCCACGTGCAGCAACCAAGACCCAATGCAGCCAAAACAAACAAACGAAAAAAACAAAAAACAAAACCAAAAAACTGCCAACAAAGGGTCTCAGCCCTTTTCCTGCTTTGATAGGCTCAGCAAAAAACAATCACAAACCACAAGTTCCTGTGGTCATTTCAGGGTCATGTGTAATTTTGGGTACACTCCATTCTCTCCTGGGAGAAAGCATATTAGAACATTAGAATGTAGGAGGGAAGAGTAACACTGCTGAAGATACTGTATCTCTGCACATAAAAAGTTAACCCTGGGGCTTCCCTGGTGGCGCAGTGGTTGAGAATCTGCCTGCCAATGCAGGGGACACGGGTTCGAGCCCTGGTCTGGGAAGATCCCACATGCCGCGGAGCGACTAAGCCCGTGAGCCACAATTGCTGAGCCTGCGCGTCTGGAGCCTGTGCTCCGCAACAAGAGAGGCCACGATAGTGAGAGGCCCGCGCACCGCAATGAAGAGTGGCCCCCACTTGCCGCAACTAGAGAAAGCCCTCACAGAGAAACGAAGACCCAACACAGCCATAAATAAATCAATAAATAAATAAATAAAATTAAAAAAAAAAAAAAAGTTAACCCTCCACACACCATGGTACCTACTGTAACCCCGATGGCAGCCAGGGTCACCCGGCTGCTCAAGAGCTGGAGGGATCAGGCCCCCACTCTTCCGGCCTGATAAAGTCCAATGTCATTCTCAAGTTTTCGCTCATCCCTAGGTAGCACACCCTCTTCTCTGAACTCTGTCCTTGATCCCCCAGCTGCGTGGGCTGTGCTACCCAGACGTGGAGCTCATCTGGCATCTTCACTCATAGAAGTAGAACATCTCTTTGTGCAGGTGGCTTTAGCAAACGAGCCGGGAAGATGGAGGAGACTGGCGCTGCAACAGCCTAGACATCTTGAATTACTTGGATTTTTGTAATGCTTTGGTCCTTTCTGGATCCCAGGCTCCAGGTCCTTTCTCCTTTCCCCTCCCCACCCCCATCATCTCCTCTCTCTCCCTCCCTTTCTCTCTCCTCCTCCTCCCTCCTCTCCCCACTTTCCCTTCCTTTCCTTGTCAGTGTTGTCTCTCAGGAGCAAACCTCAAATTCCTAACGGAACAAAGAGATCAAGGCTGATACTGCCTCTTTCTGCTATCGCTGAGGAAAAACAATGTTTTCCCTTTTTTTCTTCTATTTACAGTCATTTTTTGGATGAGGTTGCAGAGAAAGACAAGTAATGAGGGACAGGGAAGGACAGTTTGAGTCTTCAGGATTAGCAGAAAGACACCTGCCTTTACTTAGACACCCCAAGAAAGCCTGAGGGTCAGGGTGGCGGCAGGGTGCTTTAGGCACAGGCTCTGGAATCTGAGATTTGAATCCAGCTGCTTGAATCCAGCCGAAGCACTGTTGCCGGTGCCAAGAGGCAAGGCACTTAATCCTCGCCGAGTCCCGGGTTGGGTTCTTGGCCTGGAAAATGGAGTTGAGAATATATCCAACCTTCAACTCCAAAATTCAACCTCTGAAAGCAGGTTTTGGGTTTTTTTCCTATCTAGGTTTGGCAAAAACACTTTTTGGCAGTAAAACCTCACCTGGCGTGAAGAAGCAGTCTTCTTCCTTCTGTATCTGTTCACACATTGTGCTATAGGAATGTTCACATGGTTGAGTTCCAGGCCCCAAGGAAGGCGTTCATACCATGCTCCATATGCACTCCCCAAATCTGAAAAATGCTGAATTGCAGAAACATAAGTGGCCCTTAGGCGTGGGATAAGGTTATCCACCTCGGAGGGTATTGGGGCATAGCTAATAGCTGTGAGGGGGTTAATGGGAACCAGCATGGTGTAATCACTCAGTGTTGGCCACTTTCACCATCGCACTGTGCTCTTGAATGACAGCGGGAGGCTGTGTCTAGCTCCAGGAGTAGCTATAAAACTTTGTGTTAGGAAGTACCTAAGGCCCTGCAGGTTACACATCAGCTTATTTTATTTCTGTTGTTTATATTTATCTTGATTGTTGAATTTGCTTCCGATTTTCTTTTGGGGTGGTTTCTCAATGCCCTCTAACTCCACATTTTTATGAGGAAAAATAGCATTTTCTCCCGCCCCTGCCCCCCACTCATCTCTCTCTCTCTCTCTCTCTCTCTCTCTAACACCTAAATGCCCTTTCTCCTTGATCACAGGGAACCAGAGAGCTGGTTACTGATGCTGCTGCAGAGCCTGTCTCTGACAGCGGTGATTAATGGTCAAAAGATGCTAAATGTGAAACAGTAATTCAGGAAAGCTCTCAGGACGTTTTCTCCGGAGCCAGGTGCTAAGAACTTCTCAACAGGGACAACTTAGTGGGGGAAATGGAAAATGAACACACACAATGTAAAACTTTGGCTATAAATATAAGCTGGTTTGCAGGAGAGAGTACTATTTTGTTTGGTGTTTCCTCCATGGTATGGCCTGTTGCCTGAGGTAGTTAAAATTCTTTATCCTGCATATAAACTTAGGAGCTTGAGTATGAGGAAGAATAAAGAGGGCTAAGCTAGAAGAGCTTGACTGATTGATTGAAATAAAAAAGTAAACACTTTTTGTCCCATGGTGATAAGGTAATCAAAGTATCCTTCTATTGTAAGAAATACTGATGTTTAGTAAAAACAAAACAAAAGAAAAAACTGGCAGGAAGTTGTGGATTCATTTTGCCTGTTGAAGCCAGTTTCCCAAACTCTTGCTGAGTGGAGACTGCTTTCTGAGGATGCACTGCATGAAATATTTTAAGTTGTTAGAAGTATTTTTGGTTCTGTTTTTTGTTGTGTTTTGTTGTTTAGATTTTGGATTCTCAGATTCTAAGATCTGAGTTTCTGTGTTGTTGTCTTCATCAAAAAAAAAAAATGTAAATGAGTGAAGTAAATCATAGTAAGTGCAAAGGAGGCGCAAACAGCAATGAGAACTTAAAGTTTTCATGATGTTTTACTTTGTAAACTCAGCCACAAGTCATTTCTTGCTGACAGCTATTTTAGAGGCTGAAGAAATCAATTTGTCTTGAGCACAATTGCTATGAATTGTTTTATATAATCCACATTTTCCCTCTTTAATTGTCGTGGCTTTCTGAGTTCTGAGTGGCACACAGCTCCCCCACCTCCTCAGGTCATACTGTCTCAAGACAAATGCAGAATGTGTAGAACATTAAAGCACTCACAGTTGGTGTTAGGGGAAAAGAAGGAAATCACAACAGCTCTCTCCTTATCCTGTAACGGAAGAGCGCAAGTAACCACATTTTTCTTGGCTTTCTCTAAGGGCACTCACAGCCTGTGGAATCCACTTGAGAGTAAATCAGTAACCACCCCCCCTCCCCACCATCCCTGTGATCAGGGCTGCATCTACTCAGTCCCCAGGTGTGGTACCATAGCAGGCAAAGTCTGAGCTTCCCCTCAAACAAAATAGGATTTAATTTCTTTTTGTTTCGTTTCTTTTTTTTTTTTTATTTATGGCTGTGTTGGGTCTTCGTTTCTGTGCGAGTACTTTCTCCAGTTGCGGCAAGCGGGGGCCACTCCTCATCGCGGTGCACAGGCCTCTCACCGCCGTGGCCTCTCCCGTTGCAGAGCACAGGCTCCAGACGCGCAGGCTCAGTAGTTGTGGCTCACGGGCCTAGCTGCTCCGCGGCATGTGGGATCTTCCCAGACCAGGGCTCGAACCCATGTGCCCGACATTGGCAGGCAGATTCTCAACCACTGCGCCACCAGGGAAGCCCTCTTTTTGTTTCTTAAATGTCTTTTTAAATTTCTGAGTCCTTTGTTTCTTAATTTTTTTTTTTTTTATTCAGTGATTGTTTTTAATTTTGATTTTGTTCAAAGGTAAATCTAGCTCCTGGTGTCTTCCTTCTTCTGTACTAAAAACACCTGCATGACAATTTACCAAAGACTGAGGAGAAAATGGCTCATTCTTGAGTGACGTGTTCAGTAGCAGAAGAAGTTAGGATCTGGGAAGTTTCTATATATGAAAGGGTCTGGAAGGTCTTTGTTTCAAGCTGTTTGAGTCCACTTTAGCCAGTCCAGGCACATTTGTTGTATCTAAACCTCTTTTCCTTTCCTTTCTTCTTAAATATGTGTTCAATATCTGATTTTATGAGCATCAGCCAATGTGCAGGATTCGGCTCAGCTCTAATGAGAATTCAAAGGTCATGACGGTACAGTCATCACCCCTGGCAGTGTATAATCTAATGGAGAAAAGGGACTGACAAAATCTAATAGTAAGACAATATTTTGTGTCATGATAAAGGTACAGAGTGAAATGCTTAATTTAGGGAAGGCTTCATAAGAAAAGGGGCATTTAAAGGAGACTGATGGGTCAATAGTGAAAAGGGAAGGATATCAAGACTGAAGGCTTAAGTTCAGTGAACAGAGTATTCCAGTGTACCTAGAGCTCAAGGTATGTGTATAAACTAAGACCTTGTCCTAAAAAAAAATCACAGTCTAGCAAGGGAGAAATGTAAATAAACGAATGAATGAGAGTACATTGTGCACCCTGAGTTACACCCAAAGACCTTTGGAACATCGAAGAAGAAACCCTAACCATGGTGGAGGCTGGGGTTGGTTGGAAAGCTTCACTGGGGTCTGAATCTTGAAGGAGTAGTACTTTACCCACAGAAATAAGAGAAAAGCATATGTAAGTTCCCCTTACCCTTTGAACTTGTAACAGACACACAACTTTTCTGGGGCTTTCTAAGGAAATTTTATTTCAAGATTCTGCTAGGCAGTAGTTCTCCCTTCTCTGAATTGACGTGTAAGGATGCCAAGTTCTGCTTTTTCTTTCCTTACTGATTTCTCTTAGATTTTTCCTCTCACTGTTCTTATTGGTATTTATCACTTTTCTTTCCTCAGTAAAGCTCCATTTGCTTCTCAACCTGGACCCTGTAGGAAGCACCCATACTGTTTGGTCACCAGGCTGATGACCTTCCACAGGTCACCATCTCAGGTCATCTTCCCCGGCATCCCTTCAGTTTCATTAAGCAAAACACCTAGTTGTTATAAACGCATGGTGGGACCCTTGCTTTCTATAGAATAGCAGTATAAGAAACGGCCTCAGGATTGATTGCACCAGGAGATGGTGTTTCAAGTTGAGGCTCTAAAGTCAAATTGCTCAATTCTGCCACTTAGTAGATGTTTAATCTCAAACTAGTTACCCAATCAGTCTATGCCTCAATTTCCTTTTCTATAAAATGGAAATAATACAGTACCTACCTCACAGGGTTATTGTGAGAATTAAATGAGATAATCCATGGAGAGCATTTAGCACTGTGGTTAGGAAGGATGTAGTCACATTTTCATAAATATTAGCTATTATTTACATTTTTTGGCCAGCCATATAGCACCTTCTTGCTTTGTATGCTGTATGATGTCAACCTGCAATGGTCTATTTTATGTGTCACCTTGACTGGGCCACGGGATGCCCAGATATCTGATTAAACATTATTTCCAGGTGTGTCCATGAGGGTGATTCTGGAAGAGACGAGCATGAACAGGTGGGCTGCATAAAGCAGACGGCCCTCTGCAGTGTGGGTGGGCGTCACCCAGGCCGTTGAGGACCAGGAACTGAACAGAAAGGCTGAGGAAGCTTGGGTCCTTGTCCTGCTGACTGAGCTGAGACATCAATCTTCTCCTGCTCTTGAGAACGCTCAAGCTTTTGAACCACACCATACGCTTTCTTGAATCTCCAGCTTTCAGACAGCAGATGTGGGACTTCTCAACTTCCATAATTGGCGTGAGCCAATTCCTCATAACAAATCTCTTTCTATATATATATATATATAGAGAGAGAGAGAGAGAGAGAGAGAACCTACTACGCAGCTTTTCTAATCAAAGTGTAACCACTTTGCAGTGAGCGGCATCAGCATCATCTGGGAGCTCATTAGGAATACCTATTCTCAGGTCCCGCCTTGCAATTTTAACAAGACCCCTGAGTGAGTCCCAAGCACATTAGAGCATACAGTTCCCTTATCCCCCATGAAAACTTCTTGGTTGTATCAATGCTTTATCAACTATGGAACGGCCACAGCCTCACACCACAGACTGAAGATCAGCCAATTAAAGACAGTTTCAGCCAAGACGCAGAGTCAACAAAGATGTAGCCCCATTTCAGATGGTGCAGTTCTAGGGAAATAAGTTATAAGGGTTTTTTAAGGCCTCACAATTTCAGAAAGATGAGAACAGGAGGAATAGATCCCTACTCTGAATATAGTTCCATGCCACAGGGGAGGAGGGGAACTGGAGGGGAAGAGAGACCTAGTGACCAGGGACAGTGTTCTTTACCCTGCTCTTTAAAAGAGGCAACCTAGAAGAGCATCAAGGGAACAAGGGAGAGGAGTACCTGAGACTCAAGCATCTACTGAGGAAAGTTGACTAGACAGAGATAAGTAAGAACTGATGGAAGGCCTTTAAGCCAAGAGCTCTCACACTAACCTGGTTTCCTGTGGAGTTAACTTTTCACAAAGAAAGGGGAGAATGACAAGAACTTAAGATGTATTTTTCTTAATGGGATTGGCTGGGGTGAGGATCAAGACATTTGTTGGAAAAGTACTTACAGACAATAGAACCATACCTGAGCTTTAGCTACTCACTACCTTCTCTTCCCTCCTCAGTTTTCCGAATGACTGAAAAAATACACATTACCTTCTCTCAAATGTTCAGATTTCCAGCCTGAGTCCTAATGGACAATTCAAGGGGACCAGGTAAACACTGAATGGATGTGATGGTAATCCTCCAAAGTTATTGGGCAATATCAGGACCAGATGAAATTGTACCCAATAAAAGTTGAATAAGTAGCAGGAAAAATGGGATTTCCTTACAATCATAAAAAAAAATGAAAAAGCAATGTGACATGTAAAAGAAAGGTGGCACATAATACGTGTTAGAATAATAATTACTTCAGGAAATTAAAAACAATAGACTAGATTTCCTCCATCCTCTCAAAGGGATTTCAGTCCTGGTGAATGGAAAGGTGACCTGGCATGCTTAAAGAAATTGAAGGAGAGAATAGGATCAGTTTTGAAATGAAAATGGCTTTAGAAGCAGAGAAGAGAAGCATCAACATTGAAAAAAGATCAGAGATATGGAGGGTAAGCAAGAGAAGAACCACACAGCAGGCAGTGGAAAAATAGAAGGCAATGAAAGAAATTAACCAGGAGCTCACAGAAGTGAAGACCCAACACAAGGATGATTTGAGCACCAGACGATGAAAACCTAGAATGAGCTGGAGCTAGATAATGCATCAACAACTTATGAACATACTGTTTTCCAAAACAAAACAAAGCAATGGCAGAGGAATGCATGCAAGGTTTTATCATTTATTTAAAGCTTAAAAACAGATAAACATTTCTATATGTATAACACATTGTGAGAATATAAAGCAATAGATGAGAATGATAAACTCCTAATTTGAAAGAGTGACTACCTCAAGGGATTCGGGAATGGAATCTGAAATGTATACACAGTGAGCTTTGATGGCATTGTTATGTTGTTTTTTTTTTTTTTTTCAGGTAAGGTAGTGGAAGGATGGTTATTCATTGTATTATTATTTATAGCTCTTTGTTTTGTGCTTTTGAAGATGTGGTAGAACAGCCCTCCTCATACTTTATAGATGAGAGTGTAAATTCCATTAAATTATTTCTGGAGCTCAGTGAGCATTTTCAAAATTCATATTCAGGCATTCCTTTTTTCAGATTTCTTCTATTATATCTTAAAATTTTTATATTATAAAATATTTAATGTATACAACAAGGTTTAAAGAAAACCTTTAGAAATTCTAATTGTAGTTGCATTAATTTTATATTCTTTTTGAAAGGATTAACATTTTAATGACAGTGAGTCTTTCCACATAGGAGATGAAAAATACCACAATAGCTGATCATATTTGGTTTCTAAGGTTTGGATGAGAAAGCCAAATATCTGTTCTCAAGAGTTGAGAAACCAAAGAATTTGTTCAAATTTTCTGAATATGTTCAGCTCCTTAATTGTATAGTGAGAATTGAGATTAGTAAGGAGTACTATCTGAACTGTAATTTGTTATTTTGCAACCTAAACTCTCTGCAGTAAAATGAACTGGGCCCAGACTCTTTCTAATGGTAGATTGTTCACGATATTCTAATTTCTCCTTTGGTGAAGAAGAGAGGGAAAATGTTATTTTTGTTTTACATTGTCTTTTTTGTATTATTTATATCTCCATATCCTTGCTTATTTGTATCTGCTTGATTCATCAAATTCTCATGCAAAGTCATACCCACTATGGCTGTGATTTTTATGATGGTTATGCCTGTCTTTGTCAGAGTTTTTTGCTTTATGTATTTTGCTGCTGTAGTTTTTGGTGTGCAGGAATTCATTCATTGTACTTGTAGATGTCATAATATGCCTCTTTTCCTTGCTTAATGGTCTTGATCTTGAATTCTTCTAATCTTACCTTGATTCTGCCATTTCTGCTTTCTGTTTGCCTACATTTGCTGGTGTCATTTTCCACATGCCTTTATTTTCAAGCTTTCTTTATCATTCTGTTTTAGGCGTGTTTCTTGAATACCACATTGGGCTGGTATATCTGTTAGGATAATTTGGGTTGCAAATAATGTGCACTGGTTTCAAAAAATAGAGGAAGATATATTTGCTCTTATAAAGTTGCAGGATAGGTTTCGTTGCAAGCATGGCTTGTTTCGGTTTGGCTGCTTGATTTCTCTCAGTTCTTTCAGCTCTGTGCTCCTTTGTGTGTTGGACTGCTTCTCTCATGGGAGCAAAATGGCCAGAGAGGTCCCAGGCGTCCCATGTGTTTATACCTCACAGTCCAGAGAATGAGAAAACTCCTCTTCTGAAAACCTTGAAAACTCTTTAATCACATGTCAGACCCTGCAAAACAAAATCACTATGACCAATGGTGTGCCATGGCCCACTGAGTCTGGGCCTGCGTTATTCATCCTTGAACCAATCACTTTGGTGAGGAGATTGGTATCATGATAAATGGTTAGTTTGGGTGAATTAAGGCTCAAGCCTAAAGCTGAAATTTGAGATTAATTCCCACCCAAGCTAATGTGCTATTATTCAAGAGAACAGAGTAAGTAAGTACTGTAAAGAAGTTAGCACAATTCTCACTATTGCATAACAATATAATTCTATATCTTCAGTAGCCAAATGGATCAACGGATAAAACATACCAGAAATAACTAGAAGTAATGAGTAAGATTGTTGTTGGAATATTAATATCCATAAGGGAAAAATCAATAGTTTTCCTGTCACAAAGAATAACCAATTAGAAAATATAATTGAAGAAAATATTAAGGATAAAATATATTGGAATATATTTATTAAGAAACATGCAGTATTTATATGAAAACATATTAACTTTGAGATTTAAGATGTTTCTGGCTAGAAAAACTTAATTTTGTAAAGATGTCTGTCCTCTTTAAAATACTGTCTTTGGGGGTGTGTGTTTGGGGAGGGAGGTTTGGCAGTTGAGACGAAAGATTGAAAAGTGCATCTGATGAAATGAATTATGCTATACTATCCAGAAAATATCTAAAAAACAAAACAAAACAAAACAAAAAAAACCCAAACCAGGTGTAATGGGCCTTTGAAGAAGAAGAAAGCTTTTTCTCACCAGATATATAGACATAGTATAAAGCTACAGTAATTAAAAGCAATGGAGTGCTGGTGCAAAAACAAATAGAGAAAAATAGTTAAACACAATAGAAAAATCCAGAAAAAGACTAAAGTAATATAAAGATGGCTTAGCACATTAACACATTTACGGAGTGTGTGTGTAAATCCAAGAGAGTATATGAATTATTCAATATATAATTAGACAATAATTAGTTATTTGAGAAAAAATATAAACCAGATCCTTATCTCACAGCTCATACTAAAATCAGTACCAGATGGAATTTAACTGTAAATTGAAGTAGAGTAGGTCTTTTTATGAATGATGGGGAAAGCAATCAAGAAATATGACTATATAGTTTTTAATTTTTGTATGTGAAAACAAATACATTAGCAAACAATCCTTTCCCTCTAGCTAAGAAATCTATAAAATCTGGACAAAATTTTAAGAGAAAAAAACCATTTAAATCACCAGTGAGCTAATAAGTCAAAGAAAAGAAGGAAAAAATAAAAAAAGAAAAGAAAAGAGAACTGAGCTTTTCATTTGGGACTGCTTTCCCCTAGAGGCATCTGCCAATTTTGGAAGTTAAGTGGGAGGCGGATAAGGTGAGCTGAGCCTTTAAAGACGCTTAGGTCTAGGGGAGGAAAAGAAGTTCAGTGCTGCCAAGGAGGGAAGCATTGGTAAACTCACAGATTTTAGGTTGGGACTCCAAACTAAAGAGCTACATTCCATGAATAAGGAAGGTCCTGAAATAGATCTTCCCCAGAAGGGACTGATTTTGTCCTTTAATGATTGAATTAGCATAATTCAGGATTGCTAGTATCCCTAGCCACCGGTCATAAGCAAACAAAATCTCTGAAGGAAGGTAACATCCTAGTCTCAAATTACCTCTTACCACTTATCACATGCAATATCTGACATTCAGTCAAAAATAACCAGACATACAAGGAATCAAGATAGTGTAATGGAAAATCAAAAGAAGCAGTAGTTGGTATAAGGAACCCATCAGGTACCTTAAAATTGGAGTTTTCATACAATGGATTTTAAAGTAAATATAATTAATATATCTGAGATAATAAAACATGAGATTGATAATTTCAACAGATAACTGTAAATTATAAAAAGGCACAAAATGGAAATTCTAGAACAGAAAAACAAATATAACTGAAATCAGGAATTCAATGGAGGTTTAACATGAAGCTAGACACACAGAAAATTAGTGAACTGAAAGATAAATATGAAAAAAATATACAGAATGAAGCACATAAAGATGAAAAGATTAACACACCCACACACAGAAAACAATGTAAGAAACATAGGGGAACTAGTGAAAAGTTCTAACCTATTTGTTAAGACTCCCAAAAGGAGGGAATTCCCTGGTGGCCCAGTGGTTAGGGCTCTGCGCTTCCACTGCAGGGGGCATGGGTTCGATCCCTGGTTGGGGAACTAAGACCCTGCATGCTGCATGGTGCAGCCAAAAAAATAAAAATAAAGATAAAAATAAAAGTAAAATGATGGGAAAACTGCAAAAGAGTTTCTATAAGCTGAAGTCTCATCCTTCAAAAATGAGCATGAAATAAAGGCATCCTTTGATAAAAACTGAGGGAAATTTGGCACCCACAGACCCATACAAGAGGAAGTACTAACATGTTCTATTCTGAAAGAAGACAGTTGTTTTGGATGGAAACTCAAAGATATAGGACAGATTTAGAGCCTTGAAAAGGATAAATATTTAATGTTGTTGTGAGACTATAATAATAGTATCTTGTAGGGCTAAATGTATCACAAATAACATGTGTTAAGAGAAGATAAAAGGAGTTAAAGTGTTCTAAGGCTTTTGCATTGTCTGGGAAGAAGTAAATATACTCATTTATCTTAGACTACAATATGTCATCTATGCAGGTTGTAATCTCTAGTTTAACAAATAATAGTAAGATTATGTATAGCTACCAAGTTAATAGAAGGAGGAAATAGAATTGTAAAAAAGTAATCAAAAGAAAAGAAAAAAAAAAAAAGAATACAGAACAGTAAGTAGTACAGATAAAAAGCAAATAGCAAAACCCAATCATATCAATAATTACATTAAATGTAAATGGACTACATATTCCAATTAAAAGACCCATATTGTCAGACTAGATTAAAAAATAAAAACAACCAACTATATGTTATTTTTAATTAGACAGACACATACAATACACAGAAGAGACTGAAACCAAAAAGATGGAAAAGTTGTATCATGCAAAAATTACCCAAAAGAAAGCTATTATCACTATGTTATTAAAAGTAGACTAATGAAAAATGAAGAAGAAAAAGTTGTTGTGGCAGGGAGGAGGAGAGAGAGACCAGGCATTCACTGTAAGCAATGTTTTTGAAGGAGCACACCTCTTTCTGAAGACAGTGGGCAAAATGGGGTAAATGGGCTGATCAATGTGGAGCATGTGTGCTAGAAACTAGTGGGAGATAACATAGGCTTGGAAAGATGGGATCAGATTAGGGAAGGCCTGCAAATTCTTTCAATGGACATTATATGTCATAGATTTGGTCATGACTTTAATCAGTGAGAAGCTGGTATATCTGCAGTTAGTGGTAGTGAAAAATAAATTTAAACCTGTCATTATCAACCTTATTAACAGCTTTTGGATTATTGGAATAAGTCTATTTATTACCTACTGTAAGTGTTAAAGTCTCCTTAATCACCCTCAAATAGTACAGTGGTGGTGGTTAAGAACTCTGGCTCTGCAGAATTTGCCTGGGTTCAAGTTCTGCCCTCACATTCTGCATCCAGTTCCTCCTAGCTGTATGACCATGGGCAAAGACTCTTAACCTCTCTGAACCTCTGTTTTTTAAATCTATAAAATGGGAGTATTGGGAGAACATAACTACTAGACTTGTTCTAAGAATTAAATGAGTTAATATTCATGAAATATGAGAACAATGGCTGGAGCATAGTAAATGCTCAACAAATGGCTGTTATGTTTTATTGTTATTAAAATTACACCTTTTACATGGGAGATTGTTTTGGTATCTAAATTAAATGCTGATTCAGTAAGTCTAAGGAAACCAACTGAACAGCATTTTTTTCTGGCCTTGCTCTATCCTCAACTCTGAACCAGGAGCTTAGTAATACGTCTGGTCTTTCCTGCTTGAAATATATTTCCTGAAATCTGGCAAACAGTGAAGGAGTCGTCCCTATGTGCGGGCCCTCTGGTTGGCACTGAGAATATTCTCCTGTAAGGCACAGGCTGTACCCCTGAAGGAGCTCACAGACCTGTGAGTTAAGAATTTCCATGGGGCTTCCCTGGTGGCGCAGTGGTTGAGAATCTGCCTGCCAATGCAGGGGACACGGGTTCAAGCCCTGGTCTGGGAAGATCCCACATGCCGCGGAGCAACTAGGCCCGTGAGCCACAATTACTGAGCCTGCGCGTCTGGAGCCTGTGCTCTGCAACAAGAGAGGCCGCGATAGTGAGAGGCCCACGCACCACGATGAAGAGTGGCCCCCGCTTGCCACAACTGGAGAAGGCCCTTGCACAGAAATGAAGACCCAACACAGCCATAAATAAATAAATAAATAATTTAAAAAAAAAAAGAATTTCCATGAATAAAGGATTCCCATGCAGTGGGATATGGCTAATAAGAGGAAGGATGTAGGATGAAGAATGTACTTTGGAAGCAGAGGAGAGGGATATTTTCTGGCTGGGTCATAAGAGGAAGGCTTCCCAATGGATTTGGAAGGAAAGGCTGGAGAGGAGATTCTAGGCATAAACAAGTACATGTGTATAGAGGAGAATAGATGTACTGGCCATGCTGGGGAGTAGCTAATGACCCCATAGTGTGGGGACCATCAGATGAACAGAATGGGAAGTGGCGTTTGTGAAGACTGGAACAGCAGGCCAGAGTTGGGTTGTGACTGCTTTTCCATGAAATTTAGAATTATTCAGGATTATTTTAAAGCCACTCTTTTGTAGCAAACCTTCAAATAAAGTTATACTTAAGGTATAGTTGTACTTTTCAGTTTATGGAAGAAATTCAGTATGCATGTTCCCTAAGTAGTCAAGCATTGATAGGAATTTAGGGCTTAGACATAGAATTATTCTTTCATTATTCTTTCTTTCTTTTTTTTTTTTCCTTTGGATTTGTTTTATTTTCACACTGATTACAAGGAAAACTAAAGGACTTTGGGTTTGGACTTTCAAGGTGAAAAAGTACTACATTGGATCAACCTTTTTTGATTTTTCATTTGTTTGTTTTTTTTAATTGAAGTATAGTTGATTTACAATATTGTGTTAGTTTCAGATGTACAGCACAGTGATTCAGTTATACATATATATAAAATAGATAACCAACAAGGACCTACTGTACAGCACAGGGAACTAGACTCAATATTCTGTAATAACCTATAAGGGAATATATGTATTCTTTTTCAGGTTCTTTATGTGTATATATATATATATATATATATATATATATATGTGTGTGTATATTATATATATATATATATATATAAAACAGAATTACTCTTTCTTAAACTAAGTGATACTATGACCAATTAAATGTGCCCTCGTACTTGCTGAACTGTTCCGTATATGGTTATACAAATTATGACTGTAATAACAGTGATGAAAATAATAGCATGAGTAATAATAATGCTATCTAACATTGATTGACAGCATTTTATGTGTCAGGAACTATTGCAGAATCTATTAATTTCATTAGCATATTTAATACTCACTTTGAGACAGATATTATTATTATGTATATACGAAAACATAAGCCAGTGAAAACACTAAACCAATGGTAATGGTAGGTTATGTTATTTTCTTAACATGCGCAGTAGGCCTCGTCTGCCTCTTATTTTCCTTATGCGCTCATCTTTTCTTTAGTTTTATGCTATAGGCTAGAGAGAGAGACAGACAAAAACCAAGAGGAAGGAGGGGGAGAGGGAGATAGACAGAGAGACAGAGACAGAGGGAGAAAGAGAAGAGAGAAATGGGGAAAGGGAAGATCTTTAGGAAATTATTATCCCTAACTGCAGTTTGAGTTTTGTTTTTCTTTTTAAAACTCATTCAGAGAGAAAAAAATAAAGACAATCCTATCATATAATAATATTATTCTACCTTGCTGATTTTGCCTAGGTTGAGACTGGTAGGTGCTGAATTAGAGATTCTGGAAGATACGCTGGGTTTCAAGCAGATGGAGAGTTTGTCTTGCCTTTCGAGCCAGACTCAAAGTAAGCGCTATAATATAATATCATTCTCCTCCCCACTCACTACATTTGCACAAAATCAGGTTCTCAGGTACCAACTCAAGGTAGTCACTAACTTTCCACTTAGAACATTTACTTGGTTGTGGGAAAAAATAGAATAATGAACATTTGAGACTCTCAAAGTACTATTAGGAAGATATTAATGGACATCCCCTTAAGACTGTAATTAATTCTGCAAGGAAATTATGATGGAATTGTCAGTTTAGAAATTTAAATTTTGGACTTAGATTCAAAAATTTTAAGAAGAAGAAGAAGGAAAAAAAAACCCTTGCAGAAGCAGGGATTCGCTTAAAGTTCTTTTTAATCCCTAATGACTGCGGGTCTAAGAATTTTACAAAATGGGAGGAAAGAAATTATGTGTAATTTTCTCATCTGAACTAGTCTCCTTTTGCCCACTCCTTCCCAAATTTCAGCTGCTTAGCATGTCGGCCAAATCCTGCAGTGCACGTCACTTTAGAACAATCTAAATGGGAAAACCACGGAGATCCACTTCTTTAAAATTACGCACCAACAAATCCAGAATAATCAGAGGAAGCACAAGACAGATTAAGTTTTACCTAAAGTGGAATTTAAGGCATGCCATAAGTAATAGATTCTCTTTCTAGGATAATTCGAGAACAAAAGCTTATTTGACTTCTTCAACAAAGTAGCAGGTCACTATTTTAACATTAATGTCACCAGAATCATGAAGACCTTTCCTGATAAAACTTATCTATTTTTTCTTTTTGCCACCACTGTACCACCCTCTCTATTTTAGTATCTGCTACTCTCTGTTGCAATTCTTAGTTTATATGCCTATCTCCACTATTAGATTATGAGTTCCTTGAGAGCAGGAATCTCTTCTTATTCACTCTTATACAATGTATTCGCAGTATATGCCATTATATCTGGTACATGGTAGGCAGTCAACTGATGCTTGTTGAATGTATGAATGAATGAGTGCATGCATGCCATGGCAAAAGCAGTACATTAGTAGTTACAAGTCCTGGATTCTATTTGAGCTCTGCCATTAACTAAGTTACTTTGACGGCTGATTTAATGTTTCTTCATCTATAAAAGATGATTTTGAAAATTTCCTCCTGCAAATGTTTGTTTCTAGAGCAAGAGATTCACAGCATTTTATAAAATGTGAAGTATAAAACACATATTATAAATGAATATTTCAAATTGTGATATCTGACCACTATGTTTTGGATGCTGTGGATATCGTGTACTCTTTTTTTTCTCACTTTGCCAAAGGTTTCAATTACTCTCCTTTCTGGCTTATTTTGTTTCTTTTCCACTGATTCTTCGGGTAAGAATAGAAGTGAGGAAAACAGTCATTGTATTGAAGATATTGAAGGTCAGAGAACTTTGTTCTTAGTGCTGGCTGCTAGGAGCTTCATTTCTCTGAGCCGTTTCCATGCCAGCCTGAAATAGCAACCTGGTGCCTAACGTGTGTTATAATTCTACTACAGTTTATGACTGTGAAGGGAAACACAGTGGGAGAAGGTAGATCAAGTTGGATTTTTCGAGAAAATTTCAATCCACAGGTTTGAAATTGAGTGACATCTCCTTATTTTTAAAGTCATCTAGATTCTTACAACTATGTTTCGGCAGCAATTGCCCTAGAAATGTTCCATGCTTTGGGAAGGCTTACATTATTGCTCATGTGGAGATTGCGAAATCATTCCTCAGTGTGAACCTAACCCGGAGAAGGAAAAGTCCTACTCGAAATTTCAGGCTTTCCCTCCTGCAGAGATGGAAGCAGGGAGGGGGACGTTAGAAGGGGAGATAGGAAGAGGGAGGGGTTTGCGTAAAGAGTGGAAAAGTCATTGAAGAGTTTATAAACAGCCGCAGAGCACTGAAGCAGCTGCATTTGAGACTGTGGGGGAAAGAAACGTACCAGAAACCCGACCACTGGTCCTCATTTCAGCAGAGAAGGAGATTGTTGGCCATTTTGTGTCTTGTTCTTCTATGCTTTGAAGATTGATGTCAAAATAAAAGCAATGAGATACTCATGGTCTTTTCTTTCCTAATTTGTCAATTGAAAAGCAACTTCTGAGAAGGCAGGATTTTGCGTGTGCTGCAGATGAGTTTTATTCAGAACCTCTGTTAGCTGTCACTTAAGAAAATTGTTTTTCTTCTTAATTTTAAGAGAGCAATGAAAGCCTCATGGAGAAGTTTGTTACCAGAAATCAGTTTAGGAGTCTCTGATTTGGGAGAGGGTTGGTGCTCTATGATCTAATCCAAAGTAGGAGGGATTTTTCCAAATTATTGAAAGCAGGGTAGGTGTAGAAGATATTAAAGCTCTTAAAGAGAGTCTAGTTAGGGGATTTCAAGGCCAGGTACTTGATGTTTTCCCAGACAGTCTTGTAGCTTGGAAAGGAGAGATCTTTAAAGATCTTTAAATCCTTGTCCTCTCCTTGTGTCCGTGTCCGCGCGCACACACGTGTGTGTGTGTGTGTGTGTGTGTGTGTGTGTGTGTTGTGTGTTTGTGTCTGTTTGCTAAACAATTAAACAAAAAGACAAATAATGCCCCCTTTCCCAGGTCTCCTGGATATTTTCCCCCCAAGCAATGTCACGTGCAACCTCTGATTTTGCAGGTTCAGGGCAGCTTGCCCTGTGTAAGACAATAGATATGCAAGATAGCAACAGGGCAGTTGCTCTGAGGCCTTGGTCTTTATCAGGATTAACTGTTACACCAGTAAACAAAACAGGGCGGCAGGGTTTTTTCCATCACTGGCCTTGGCTGTTCCTGGGTGCCAGATGGCATTATATCCATGAAAAAAAAAAATGCTGCAAGTTATAATGTTGACCAGGCACTGTTACTTCCACTTGATCACACTGTTTGGGGGCATGCTTTGATGTACAAAACACTCCTAAGATAATGAAGTGCATTGGCAGCTGGCTAATGGCTGGGAAAGTGCAAACCCTGCATTGAACTCTTCTACCAGACTATTCAATGACAAGGTAATGGCAGGCCTGAGCTGAAGAGGGAGCAAAGAGGCTCGTTGCCAGGCAAGCCCGGGACTCCTGGGCCAGCGGCTGTGGAAGGGCTGGTATTTTTCTCTCTTCAGTAGAAGTGGTCTGTGCCTGCAGCAAAGGAGAGAGAAATCCATCGAGGCCAAGCTCAAGCTTATATTGAAGTGGCTGCTGGAATTTGCATAAGAGCCTGGTGCAACAGGTAAACAAATAAGGACTGAAGTGGAGGTGATCTGAGAACTGTTAGTTTTTGTTTCTGTACAAAGTAGGGCCTCATCTTTATGCGAAAAAAGAAAAGGTCTTTCGAATTAAATTTGACTTTGCTGCCGCTAATCTTTTCGCTGGCCTGATTCACTGGGAAAGTAGAGCATGCATAATTGGATAGGGAGGCATTTTCTCACCCCTCTCTCCCCTGATGCTACAGGCCAGGTCCATGGAGATACACCTCGGGTACCAGTCCCTTTGGGAGGTCCTCCTGTGCCCTTTGCCCCACAACCCTGCCCCAATCCCCAATGATTTGCCAGCCACCAAAATTTCTTCCACCAGCTGGACTCCCCGCATCTAAGCAGCCTCTCCATTTAAAATGCTTCCTGGGACTTCCCTGGCGGTCCAGTGGTTAAGATTCCATGCATCCAATGCCGGGGGTGCGGGTTCGATCCCTGGTCAGGGAACTAAGATCCCACATGCTGCGCAGCATGGCCCCCCCCCCCCCAAAAAAAGCCTCCTGATTCTCCAGTCTGCTCTTATCTATGTTGTTAGAACATAAACTCAGGCAGAAACTCTCCTTTTAGACCAAAGGTCAGGAAACGACAGGCCAGCCCAGGAACCAGATCCAGCCGGCCACCTGTTTTTGTACAACTAACAAAGCTAAGAAGAGTTTTTATATTTTTAAATGATTGGAAAAAATCAAAAGAAGAATCTTTGGTGACACAAGATCATTCTATGAAATTCAAATGTTAAGGTCCAGAAGTGAAGTTTGATTGGCACCCTGCCGCACCTCTTACTTACATAACATCTGTGGCTGCTTTTCGCTACTGCTGCTGGGCTGAGTAGTTGCTTCAGAGACTGTAGGATGGCCTGCAAAGCCTAACATGTTTACTGTCTGGCCCGTTACAGAAAATGTTTGATCCCTACCTTAAGCTTTTTGCAGAACCACAGAGTGGGTACTCAATGCATCTTTCTGATCCTTTCTAAAGTCTGAGGGTAAGTTTAGCTGGGTGAGAAGTTCTCCACAACCCCAGTATTGTCATCCCCTTTATCTGAAAAAGTTGTTCGTGTTACCATTTGAGACACTTCCCTTCCTTCCTAGCTTAAAATGGAACCAGTTTTTGAAGTTCTTGCTAAAGTTTGTTTTCTGCACTCTCTCTCCACAGTCAACGCCTATATGACCTTTAAACAAAAACTTCAGGCTTGAAATGTCCCACGGGTGTCTGTTCAGCTTAAGTGGAAATCTGTGGGGAAAAGTTGGGGTGGGAGGAATCTGATGATAAAGCTTCTTATTGCGACGTTTTCACTTTGCAGATGCCCTCTGCCAATCCACAGCCTTGGGTTCACAGCTCAAGGTTGGAAGCTTATCTGAGCCAACAGAAATGGATCTGCCCATCCCATAACTGGTGTCTGTTTCTGCTCGGAGCTCTGCCTTTCTTGGTTTGAATAGTGTCTTCTGCTTCAAACAAAGTCACTGACCACGTTTTTGTTTCCTCCTCATCCTGTTTGTCAGGGGGTACTGAGTGTGTGGTCTGTAACTTCCTACCTACTCCACTTTATCTTACGGTGCTGGGACCTTCTTTTTGAACTCTGGCTTCGCAAGATTGTGGACCACAGCCGTTCGGGGGTCTATTAAATGCAGAGTCTTTCTTCATGAAAAGATACAGCGGTTGGCTCTATATGGTGGATTATGGGTGACTCTTTCTTGTGCTTTTCTGTGTTTCTTAAGGAGAACATGTATTCCTTTCATATCAAAGAGAAAAAAAGATTTAAAAAAAGGGAAAATATTTTTAAAGTAACAATTTGGTAATAATCGCTGCTTACTGATGAGTGTCTCAATTCCTTCCATCTCTTCTTGAAGTGTGCCCAGATGTGTACAAACAGTATTTAAACCCATGAAACTAGATAGATCAACTTTGTATATTATGATTTTATCAAAAAACCGTATGTGTGAGAGAGATAGAGAGTATCTGAGAACGTTGTACTTGCATTAAAAAACAAACAAACCTGGACTTCCCATTTCCAAGGACAGTAAGTAAAAACCTGAACAAACTGAAAAAAAGACCTGGAATGATTCTCATTGAATTATCAACAGTAGGTATCTCTGTAAGTAGGTTGAGAGGTAATGGATACTTTTACTTTATGTTAAACTTGATGGATTGTTTTAAATTTTTAATTGTGATAATATATTACATTTAGAATGATAAACAATATTTGAAAATAATTTAAAAACTCCAATGCCACATATATTTTCCACAGACCCTTTGAATATCCATTGTCCCCACCTACATCTGTTATTAATCAGCCCCTCACTCCCACCCCCTCCCATGGCAAGCAACCCTGACTCTTAGATCCCTAGATCACCCTCCATGGAACATTTGAAAAATGCTAGTCTTATAGCTCATCTGGGATGGGAAAGGGAGTCAAACTTCCTTTATGGCTTCAGGTTTTTGAGTTATGCATGGAAAAGCTTTCTTTGCTCCAAGGTTATATTATATATATAGTCAGCTATGTTTTCCTTTGTTATTTGTGCTTATTGTACAATTTCTAATCCATCTGGAATTTATTTGTGTATAAATCGTGAGGTGGGAATCTGATGTAGGATGTTTTGACCCCCACCATTTTGTAATCAACACAAATTAAAGCTGACAGTTACAAGTGCACATGGTAAAATCAGTTACTAACTAGTTGCTTCCAGAAGAATAAATCTTCTTGACAAATTTATATCTGCAGTATTTGACTTGGAAAAAATTGGACTTGATAAAAGCAATGGCCATAGAGAAAAGCTAAGAGTTTTTTTTTTTAATTAAGTAATTAATTAATTTATTTTTGGCTGCGTCGGGTCTTCGTTGCTGCCCGCGAGCTTTCTCTAGCTGCGGCGAGCAGGGGCTACTCTTCATTGCGGTGCACAGGCTTCTCATTGCGGTGGCTTCTCTTGTTGTGGAGCACGGGCTCTAGGCCCACGGGCTTCAGTAGTTGTGGCATGCGGGCTCAGTAGTTGTGGCTCGAGGGCTCTAGAGCCCAGGCTCAGTAGTTGTGGCGCACGGGCTTAGTTGCTCCGCGTCATGTGGATCTTCCCGGACCAGGGATCGAACCTGTGTCCCCTGCATTGGCAGGCGGATTCTTAACCACTGAGCCACCAGGGAAGTCCCAGAAGTTTTGTTTTGTTTTGTTTTGTTTAATTTTATAAATTTATTTATTTTTATTTATTTACTTTTGGCTGCCTTGGGTCTTTGTTGCTGCACGCAGCTCTTCTCTAGTTGTGGCAAGCGGGAGCTACTCTTTGTTGTGGTGCGTGGGCTTCTCACTGCGGTGGCTTCTCTTGTTGCAGAGCACAGGCTCTAGGCACGCGGGCTTCAGTAGTTGCGGCACAAGGGCTCAGTAGTTGTGGCTTGCAGGCTCTAGAGCGCAGGCTCAGTAGTTGTGGCGCACGGGCTTTGTTGCTCCGCGGCATGTGGGATCTTCCCGGACCAGGGCTCGAACCCACGTCCCCTGCGTTGGCAGGCAGATTCTTAACCACTGCGCCACCAGGGAAGCCCCAGAAGTTTTAATTAGTAAGATCTAATAAGGGTAAAGCAATGTTCTGTAAGCCATTATAAGATTTACATGAAAAATAAATTTTTGGTCTCAATGAAAATAATTTTTGATAAGATAAAAATGGAAACAGTGATAATTAGAGAAATATTTTAATTATGCTATATAGCAAATTCATCAAGGAAAAATAAAAATAGTTTGATTCCAGAAAATTTTCCAAGGAAAATTCATTCAGTGTTGGTAAAATTATGATTTTTAAAAATTGTTTGTATTGATAAAACCAGAGTGAAAAGGTTCTTGGGCCCAAATCAATGGCATCAAGTTGCTCCTTTTCTGCGGAGATCACACTTTGTTTTTCTAAATGAGTTTCTTACTATTTTGACACCATGTATGTAGGCACTGATCAGTCCTTCCAACTGGTTTGAAATGAACCTTTTTCATTCACTGAATTCCCATACTTGGGTCTATGTCTGAACTCTTATTTCATCAATCTTCTTGCCTAATCTGCACTGTTTTTAATTATTGTAGATTTAAAGTAGTGTTGGTAACTAGTGAGTAAGCTCCCTCTACACCCGTATTAGAATTATTTTTCAACATGTCTTACTGCTCTCTCACATTTATTCTTCTAAGAAACTTTTTTTTTTTTAACATCTTTATTGGAGTATAATTGCTTTACAATGGTGTGTTAGTTTCTGCTTTATTACAAAGTGAATCAGCTATACATATACATGTATCCCCATATCTCCTCCATCTTGCTTCTCCTTCCCACCCTCCCTATCCCACCCCTCTAGGTGGTCACAAAGCACCGAGCTGATCTCCCTGTGCTATGCGGCTGCTTCCCACTAGCTATCTATTTTACATTTGGTAGTGTGTATATGTCCATGCCACTCTCTCACTTCGTCCCAGCTTACTCTTCCCCCTCCCCATGTTCTCAAGTCCATTCTCTACGTCTGTGTCTTTATTCCTGTCCTGCCCCTAGGTTCTTCATAACCATTTTTTTTTTTTAGAGTCCATGTATATGTGTTAGTATACGGTATTTTTTTTAAAATATCTTTATTGTGTATATGGTATTTGTTTTTCTCTTTCTGACTTACTTCACTAAGGAACTTTAGCATCAGATAGTTAAATAGACCAGATTTTTAATAACTCATTGACAAGCTGCATAATATAGATATTTTAGCTTTAATCTCCTACTTAAATTTTTTTTTAATATCTTGGCTTAATTTTATATATATTTATACCTATCTATCTAATCTTTATATATCTCTACATCTGCATATAGAGATATATATGTAGATATATGTGTGTGTATATATGTTTGATTTTTAGCTTTTAAATTAGTCAAAAATATTTTATTTTTAGCTTCAGACATTTTCTTTTTCTTTGTATATATATATATATATATATATATATATATATATATATATTTAAAATTAAAGTATAGTTGATTTACAGTGTGTTAGTTTCAGGTGTACAGCAAAGTGATTCAGTTATCCATATACATCTATTCTTTTTCAGATTCTTTTCCCTTATGGGTTATTACAAAATATTGAGTACAGTTCCCCAGACTTGTTTTCTTGTTTTGAGCCTTTAATGATCCTTTGTTTTTCATTCCTTTTGAAGATAATTTTAGTTAGCATATTATATTTTGTCCATTATCTGTTTATTTCCCATAATGATAAGGGCTAAGAGCCCTAGGATCTCCAATATGAGATCATTTTGGCACCTACTTGGAAGTAAAAATGACAAAGGTTTATTTTTTTCCCTGAAATTCAATATATACTCTGAGTGTTGATGAAGGGCCAAGATGTTTAAGTGTCCTTGCTAGTGGGATTTCCCTATGTCTTCTTTCTCTTTTCCAAAGAACAAGCTATTATTTATCTTGTCCTTTGCTGTGTCCTCTAAATTCTTGGATGAAAATCACAAGGAGATTTTAAGGTCTACCTCCCCTTTGATGATAGCTGGTGATTTGAATTTGCATTCTCATGTCTCTCCTAAGAGGAGAGCCTTAACCTTCACAGTGCTATCCTTTGCAAATTTGATACTAGATAATGGACAATTCTTTGAACTGTTGTCTCACTTATATATCACTGGTTTATGGTTTATTTGGAGGTTCATCATGTGACCTTTGGGTTTCTGTGGGGGTTTTTTTTGCCAAACATCCTTTCATATACAAGTCATATTCCATGAAGGCAGAAATGAAGTCTAATTTCTAATTCTATTCAGTGTATAAAATAATGCCTGGTGTATAGTAGGTACCCAGAAAATATTGTTGGTTGAATGACTTGTGTTCCTTTATTTCCAAACAGAACTTTTGAAAAATGCCAGCTTATCCGAATTAGCGATTTGTCTGCCCCAGATTTCATTATGGCATATCTGAAACCAGTCTGACATCCCCGAGCCTCTGACTCTTATTGCCAAATTCTGATATTGGTGTCCTCCTCCTAATGTTTAGGCTCAGGCTGTTTCCGTCATTTCGATCTTTTTCTCTTCTCTCTCTCTCCCCCCACCCCCATTTATATCCACAAAACGTGTCGATTCTAATTTACACTGTCTCTACACCTGTTCTGTTCATATGGTTCCCACTGCCCTAGTTCAAGACATTGCTCCTCGCTTGGCCATTCAAATTTCCCCCTAATCATTATCCCTTCCTTCTCTCCTCTCTCTCACTTCACCAAAATTCATTTTAATATTGCTTCTAGAACAATCACCCTTAAACAGGTGTGACCCCCATCCCTATGTGTCTATGATGATTTCTTGTTGCCTATAAAATACAGTTCAAACCCTCTAACCTGCTTTGCATATTCTTCCAGAAAGTGAAGAGTCCCAGTCATTATTTTCAGTTTATTCTGTCTCCTGCCATGCACATTTTTCTCCAGCCTGGGTAGTAGTGTACTGTCATTTCCTGGACAAACCCCACAATCTGTGCAACTGGTCTTTGTTCCATCTTTCTGTGCTGTAGCCACACAGGCTCTTTTCAGTTAATTGCCCTCCAAGACCTCTCCCACTGTAGTCTTTGCCAGCTGTGCCCTCCCCGGTTTGTCTGCTAGCTGCACTTGGTTGTTTAACTGTCACTCATTCTCCAGATCTCACTCCAAAATCACTTCACGGGGAAGCCTTCCATGATCCCCTCCAAGGGAGCCTTCCCTGTTTCCCATTCCTTTTTTTTTTTTTTTTTTTTTTTGGTGCCAATCCCTGGATTTATTACTAAACCAAAGTACTAGTGGAGAAGAAACACCAACAGAAAGAGAAAAAATCATCTTGCAAGAAAACACATCCAACTGTTCATATAGTAGTGATGTTCTCAGAGTGATATGGTAAAAGGCAAGTGACCTTGACATAGCATAAATGTGTGCCACTTCGTATGCGAGGCTCCTTATAGACCCAGCTTGGTTCTTCTCCAGTTTCTTCTCTTGGAGTTGTACCTGATTTTATTACCAGTTTTCGTTCGAATTCATTGGGTAAATGGGACGATTCTGCTTTTGTTTCTCGGCCAGCAATTGCTTAATCCTGAAAGCCTTGTGAGAAGACATGGCAAGGAGCAACTTCAACCACACATAGGATGCTGGAGAAGAGAAGAGAGCCCATTGTTACACTAGTCAGATTAAGCTGTCATAGCTCTGGTACTAAAAGGTACCTGATATTTATGAGTTTATTTGATTAAGAACTGTCTCCCCCACGTTACTTTAAAGTCTGTGAGTGAAGAGATCTGGCACACTCTGCTTACCACTGAATCACCCCTTATACCCCACACAAGAGCACACACTAAATTCTAGAGAGTAGTCATCTGTCTGATCTACACCATATGCCCCCTTAGGAAGCTAGAAGAACGGTCAATTTTGTGTTTAAGGCTGAGCGCTAGCACAAGCCTTTGTTCATGGTAGTGAGTAATCAAGGTTTGCAAAAGTTGAAATGTTGGCTCCATTTGAAATGTTCCGAGTATTATATATCATGCTTCTAATAACGTCGAAGGTAGAGTCAGAAGCCTGTCTGAACCAGTGTCCTCCGCTTATACCTCAGTCTTAGCCAGTCAACTCACAGATGTGTGAGGATGTTGATGAGGAGACTGGGATGGAATATGTGATAAGTTCGGTGGGAATCCATCCCTACTAGTAGAAACCCATGCCCTGGTGCTGGTGGGTTAATGATGTCTTCTTACATTCTTACTTGGCATACCGCACTTGATAATCTTGTTAACAAATTCTAGTGGATAATGATAATCAGGAAATGGCAGGAAATAATGATTAACTAATCTGTGTTTATCCTGTCAACTGCACCCTAGCTGAGGACCTAAACACTCATGGAAAAATTTGGTCTTTGTCTATTTAAGTCTGCTTTCACAAAGGAAAGGTGGTGCTTGAGTTTTACCAAGGTTGCAGGTTTATTGCTCTTAATTCTACTCACAACAAAATGAGTTGTCCTTCAGCCTGCTTTTGCCAACTATTTCATTTTGGACTAAGAAATGGTGTATTTCAAAACGCCATCAAAAAGCGATGTAACGCAATCAGTTTTAGATTGCCACAGAGAGTTTAGAGAATTTCCTGGGGCCTAGGTGTTAATTTGAAGTCCCAGGAAAGAACACGGGAAGGGCCAGGAAAAGCTATACTCTACCCTGCAGCTGCCAAGGAGGTAGATATTCATGGCATCTTGCAGGGCTGCATTCTGGGTTTTTTCTCATCTTAGCCATTGGAAACGTAGCGTGTGTGTGTGTGGGGGGGGGTGTTAATCACAGAAAATGTACTCATTTATCTTTCTTGCTCTTGTGAGAAAACTCCTAAGAGATATTCTTCTGAGAGTCAGAAAATGTATTATTCTGATCTCTGTGGGTGTCAGAGATGCAAATTCCTCAATTTTGATGACGTTAGCACCTAGTGTGTTTCTTAATTGTTTCTTTGATAAAGAGAGGACTCTCCTGAAAGATAAGGGCCAGAAGAGGGAGAAGTCAAATTTCAGTGTTCTAGAAGAAAAAGCTGAGGTCTTTGGGATTTCAGGTAACCTGCTCAGTGGGGAGTCAGATTCTACAGATCAGAAAGAAAGACAATGAAATCATTGTCAGGTTCTGAGACTTTTGTAACTTGTCCATGTTTGCCATTGTGGTCATTTCCCATCCCCATCATGACCACCAGCAAAATGCTTAAAATTAAAATCATTGATGGGCAATATGTTAAATATGGTAAATTAATTAACTAATTCAAACCATTTTTATTGAGTGCCTATCCTGTACCAGGGGTTCTTCCAGAGCCTGGGAATAAAGCATTGAACACAGCAAAGATCTGTGCCTTCATTGAGCTAACATTCTAGTGGAAAAACAGACAATGAAGGAAGTAAATAAAATCCACAGAGTGTTAGATGCTGTTAAGTGCTACGTGGGTGGTGGGCGGGAAGGAGAATAGACATGTTGAAGAGGAGGGTTGCAATTTTAAATATGATCATCAAGAAATGTTTCATTGAGAAGGTGACATTTAAGTAAAGATCTGAAGGAAAGGTTAACTATGTAGTTATCTGGAGGAAGGGTGTTTTGGGCAGAAGAATGCAAAGTTCAAAGACGACTTCTAGGTTAGAAAAGGAATTTATTGGCTCAATGTATCTGAAAACTCAAGGGCTCAGGCCGGCTTCAGGCATGGCTTGATAAAGGGATTAGGAAAACATATTCTTTTTCTGTTCTCCTCTGTGTGTTGGTTTCAATCTTGTATAGGTTGGCCTTTTGTGGCTCTAGGAGAGCTATAGTGTCTCCCGTTCTTACATCCTTCTACTTCAACTCTATGGGAAGAGTAAAGGTCTTTGTGTCAGCATCACCAGCAAAAATCTCATTTTGTCTCTTGTTCTGATTGCAGCTTTGCTGATTTCTGAACCAGTTATTGTGATCAGAGTAAATGCTGTGTGCTAACTGTTTTATGCTTGTATCACTTGCTCCACTGGAATGGCATGGACTGAAAAAGTACCTATGTGTCTGGGTTTTTTGGGGGGGGTGTGGTGTTCCCCTAAGGAGAATTGGGAAACCAAGAGAAGGGTGAGTGGATTTTGGAGCGCAAAGGCAGGAAGAGTCCATTATACTATGTCTTTGTGCTTAAATGAGATCCTTGATAGAGCTGTCTCTATCACAAACTTGCTGGGGAAAGTCACTTCATCTCTACTGAATCTAGTTTCTCTTTCTCAAAAAATCAAGAGGTTAGACCCATGAACTTTGTCACATTTTAATTTATACTCTCTGACTATGTGTATTTCTTAAAGTCTTAACTTACAAAAATCATATTATATTATGATATTACAAATATAATCCGTTGAAGGGAAAGTAAAAACGGAGAATTTAGCCTTTATAATGACTGTTGATATTTGGCATAAAGGCCAGCATGCATTTTTGAGTATAGGACTAAGATGCAAGGTTCTTAAAAGCTGGTGTGATCAATCCCAGATGGCTCTGTACTCTGATTTACTGTTTCCTCTACTTGACGAGCTATTGGAAGAAAGGGACAAAGAAAGGGTGTGTATCAGAATTCTCTGCTGGGTCAACTTCCAGCTTGGAGTTGGGGGACTCTGTTGAAAGACCAGCTCCAGGAGAATTTTTTTTTTTTTCTTTTTTGGCCACACCACGTGACTTGTGGGATTTTAGTTCCCTGACCAGGAATCGAACCCAGGCCCTCAGCAGTGAGAGCACGGAGCCCTAACCACTGGACAGCCAGGGAGTTCCCCAAGAGCATATTTAACACAGCTTTCTATATTTGAAAGTGAGTGGAGAGTCTGCACACCCTTTTGTGTTGGCCTTTGTAACATTATGATAATGTGAGCATAGGCTCTCCTAAAGGTAGAAGACCCCTGTGATTCATTTCCTAGACTTTGAGGATTGCACAGCCCTTCCTTAGTGCTGGATTAGAGGGAGAACGGCTGAAGGAAACGGCCCCTCCCTCATGCGACATCTTGAGCCCTAGACCCCCCTAACAGCTGAAATTTCCAACAGCAAGAGACCTCCATAAGCGTTTTGCCTATGTGTAATATCAGAGCTCAGCATTTTCCATATAAATTTGTGAACGTGTGTGTCTGACACTTGGCATTGCATAACAGAGACAAGTATCTCCAAGCTTTCTGCATGATTCGGGCAACACCTAAATACCTTCGTTTACAATTTCCATGTGTCAGACATAATGCACTTAGGTGACCCAAGACCTGCCTCTGGGAATATTCTCTTGGAAATTTCCATGCTCTTGAGCACAGTGCACAAAGACCATATCGGACGCAGAATATCCTTCTTCTTCTATGACAGATTCAGGGATTTATGCACTCTTGGCTTCCTTAACCAAATCAAGATAAATTTCTATCTGGTTTCAGGAGGTCTTCGGGATCCCATGAAGACCATTTGCTTTATTCCAGTCAGCCTTTGTTTCAAGTTGGAAGGGCAGTACTTCAGAAGGAAAGTGGGGTCCCAGAAACTCCTTCCTCACCCGTCCAAAATATTCTCCTTATCGTGGTTTTACATGGTTGACTCATCGGAATGATATTTGTCTCTGAAGTATTTTCCTAAAATAAAATATATATAATAATCTATTACAGCACACTGTGGTCACATATTGTTTCTATACTCTGAGTGTTATCATGTGCTCTCAGCCAATAAGATCTCGTCCAGCAAACTATTCTATACATGTTTGATCAATGGCTACAAATCTGTACTTCCTGAGTCGAGTGTGTCTGCAATGTGTGTTGTTTCTTTCATTGTGGTCTCCTTTTCTGTCATTTTTTGTGTTCTTTTCATGGCTTACAGAAAAAGCAATAGCAATAGACTTGTTGCAAAGAAAGATATTTGCAATAAATGTGAAAACGTAAGTTTTATCAAGAGATGAGAAGACAAGCCACAGACTGAGAGAAAATATTTGCAAAAGGCATATCTGATAAAGGACTGTTATTTAACATATGCAAAGAACCCTTAAAACTCAGCAATAAGAAAATTAAAAAAAAAAAAAGAAACCTGATTAAACAATGGGCAAAACCCAGATAGACGCCTCAGCAAGGAAGATATACAGATGGTAAGTAAGCATATGAAATGATGCTCAACATCACATGTCATTAGAGAACTGAAAATCAAAACAAAAATGAGATATCACTACCTACATATCACAACGACCAAAATCTTGAACACTGACAACATCAAATGCTGGTGAGGATGTGAAGCAACAAGAACTCTCATTCATTGCTGGTGGGAATGCAAAGTGGTTTAGCCACTTTGGAAGACAGTTTGGCAGTTTCGTACAAAACTAAACGTACTCTTACCGTGTGATCCAGCAATCGTGCTCCTTGGTAACTACCCAAATGAGCTGAAAAATCTTGTCCACACAAAAGCCTGCACACGAATGTTTATAGAAGCTTTATTCATAATTACCAAAACTTGGAAACAACCAAGATGCCCTTCAGTAGGTGAATGGATAAATAACCTGTAGTACATCTAGACATTGGAATATTATTCAGTGCTAAAAAGAAATGAGCTATCAAGCCATAAAAAGACATGGAGAGAATCTCAATGCATATTACTAAGTGAAAGAAGCCAAACTAAAAAGGCTACATACTGTATGATTCCAACTATAGGACATTCTGGAAAAGGCAAAATCATGGACATGATAAAAAGATCAGAGGGGAGAGGGAGGGGTGAATAGGCAGAGCACCAAAGATTTGGGAGCAGTGAAACTATTCTGTATGATACTAGAATGATGGATACCGGTTGTTATACATTTGTTCAAACCCGTAGAATATATGCCGCCAAGAGTGAACCCTAATGTAATCTATGGGCTTTGAGCGATAATGATGTGTCAGTGTAGGTTCGTGGATTGGAACCACTTTGTGGGAGATGATAGTGGAGGAAGCTGTGCCTGTCTGTGTCAGGACAGGGAGTCTATGGGAAATCTCTGTACTTTGCACTCAATTTGCTGTGACCCTAAAATTGCTCTAAAAATAAAGTCTATTTAAAAATGCAAGTTGTATGGATTTTTGAGGTGCCTTCTTGCGGAAATTCTTTGACATGATAAAGGGTGTCATCGCCACATCCTGGGAGGACTAACATTCAGCTCCATAAGAGGGAGAGGAAAGCAACCATGGCTGCCTGACTGCAGCGGCCACGAGGAGACCGACAGTGCTTCTCTGTAAGGACTGTGCAGTGTCAGCATATTGAGAGCCGATCAGTTAGCAGGTAAGCATTCCCGGCCTTGCCCTATGCCTGGGTCCGTTCTTCCAACAGGAAAAAGAAAGGAACGTGGAGAAGGCTGCTGCTCACTCTGAGTTTCCAAAAGGCTTTTGTAGGAGGTAATTCCCCTCCCTTATCAGAGGTGGGCAGTATCAAGTCCAGCTCTATCTGCGAGGACAACTCAATAGCAGCTGAAGCTGTGTTTATTAGCACAGCTGCTGTAGCAGCAAGAGTCCACTCCCCTGCTGCTACCATCGCTGCCCTCTTGGTGGCTGGACAAGGAGAAGGGTTTATTGAGTGACTTCGGCCAATAATTATGGTGATGGCCAGCAGATAATGATTGCACACATTGTGCCAGGCAGAACACTAAGTGTTTTGCATGGCTTGTCTCAATCCTCAAAAGAATAACAGCCAGTAGCACTTAGTAAATGCCAGGCACTGTTCAGATATATTATCCTGATTTAATTCTGATGAGAACCTAAAGAGATGGTTCCATTATCTTCCCTGTTTTACAGATGAAGAAACTAAGGCTTCGAGAAACTGAGTAACTTGCCCAGTGTCACACAGCCGCTAAGCGGTAGAGTCGGTAATCAAATTCAAGGACAGCATGACTCCAGAACAGTCTTTTAATCATAGTTGTGCAGAGTTGTTCCATTACAGTTTTATTATCACTAAAATGTTTTCTAAAAATAAAAGGTCTATAAAAATCCATGATAGGACCATGTGCATACATGTTTTTCCCACGTGTTCTTAGTGTACCATGTGTTCTTGGCTAGCGAGAGCTAGCATAACAGACACTACCACGCTCTTAATCAGTTCAGGTGATTGTGTCCCACTCTGATTGTGATTGCTAAAGTCTAGAAGAGAAGTGAAGCCAAAATTTGATACACAACTGGGATTCCTATTAGTGAACTAAATGTCATTTGAATCTATTTCCTCTGTATTTATTCCTCCCAGGTGCTGGGTGTCTTCTTTAGCTTCATTCTTATGTGCTTTCTCCTGTAGCCACTTCTCTTTTCATTTTCTGTTTGAGCTAGTTTGGACTTGCGGCCTCTAATTTTAGGCCTCTCACTCTCCCTTCCAAATCACTTCTATACATGACTGCCAGAATGTTCCTTCTAAAGGACTAGAGCTTGTGAATAATAATCTTCATGGTTGGACCCAGGATTTCCTTCCCAGCTGGACCTCCTACAACTCCCCAACCTGTCCCCTAAGATCAGCCACACCAAATCACTGACTATCCCCCCAATTCACCATTTCTAGCTTTGTTCCTCTGCACAGATTTTCCCTCTGTGCAGGGCACTCCGGATCCCAGGTGGAAGTCCTTTCCATCCTCAGTGCTAAAGTCAAGCTGCCCTATTCTGATTTCTCCAGCCTCTTCTCTTTGGAATCATGGGACCTTGGACATACCTTGATCTTAGTGCAGTTGGTATGCATTTCAGCTCACAGAGTTTTTTTATATTGACCAATTTAACTTATATTTTGAACCCTCATTCTGCCTTGTTGGATACCTAAGCTCAGGTAAAGCAGGGTACTTCTCCTGTCTCTTTTCTGGGGTTATGTCTAAACACATGTGACTTACACGGCTCGTGTAAACCCAGAGCACTTGGGTTGGGGAATGTGGTCTTGGCTATCACCTCTTCCTGCTGGCCTCTACTTGATGCCCATTGTCTCTGCTGTTTCTTTGGTAGTCAGTCCAGACAGGTGGTTCTAATATCACTCTCCTTCCCATCTTTTTTTTTTTTTTTTTGGCCGCACCGTGCGGCTCGTGGGATCTTAGTTCCCCAACCAGGGACTGAACCCGAGCCCTTGGCCGTGAGAAAGGAGGGTCCTAACCACTGGACAGCCAGGGAATTCCTACTCTCCTTCCCATCTTTGAAGGCCTCTCAGGTTTAGCAAATTCCCTGCTTTGGTGCCCTTTCTGGGCACACAGTCACAGATGTTCCCAGGCGGTGCTGGGCAATGGGAAAGTTTAGGAGGGTGCCAAGGTCTGTCTCTTTCTGGATCGCTCTCAGAAACATGAGCCCCTTCTGTTAACTCAGTGAGGCCCTCCTAGATGCAGTGTGCTGGCATTTCTTCTGTGGGCTCTGATGCTCCTCCCAGGCTCCACAAGAGATGGAAGCAAGAATCCCTCCATCACTGGAGCTCTCAGGGTCATTCGGGAGCCCTGTCACTCCGTCTTTCTCTGCATGTGGGCCCTTCTTGCAGAGCCGGTTGCACAGAAATTCTCCTGTGTTTATTGTGACTCTTGCAACTCCCCCCCAAGCTGAGGAAATGTTATTCAACAGTCGGTGAGAAGGGTGGAGGGTGGGAGGAGGGTGTAGGAAGTCTAACTCTAACCCCATCCTGTCATCTCTATGTCCTCAGGCCCAGGCTTTTGAAACTCAAAAACTTTTACTCTGCTTTTTGCTGTAACAGCCTTTTGGCAATGAATCCCATAATGCTAAAAAGGGGCCAAAACCCGGGGTTCTAGAGAAGAAGGGCTGTTAATATTTCAAAGTATCATTATCCCACTGTTGCAGTATTCATCTCATTATTTGGATAATAGTAGTCATCACATTAAAGAAAAACTATACCTTTCCTTTATATCACCTTCTAAATCATGACATAACCCCAGAGAAAAGATGAAGGAAGGCCCTTGATGCCTGAGCTTAAGTATCTACCAACAGGCAGAATCAGGGTTCAAAATGTAAGTTATATTGAGCAATAAAAAAAAAAAATATGTGAGTTAAAATGTATACCTAGTACACTAAGATCAAAGTATGTCTAGGGTCCCGTGAAGGCACAGTGCAGGGGAGAGAGTAGGAACTCAGCGTCTGGTGAATGAATTAAACAATTTAATGATTAATGCTAACAGATTTCATTTCTCCAGTGCCCACCATGTGCCAGGTACAAGCCAGTCTTCTCAACAATTCTTACAAGAGAGATATTATTTCCCACATTTATACTTGAGGAAAGCAATCAAGGCTCAGAGAGGTAACATCTTTTGTCCCAAATCAAATAGCTAATGAGTAGCAAACACAGAATTCTAACCCAGATCTGTTTGATCCCAAATCTTGAATTCTTTCCTCTGGGCACACTATGTAATCAATTTTATTTAACCTTTGAGGTGCTTCCACGTGCAAGGTCCCATGTAAGATATATATGTATATGTGTATATGCAGATGCATACGTATATATGATAAAGTCTCTTGCTTTCTAGGGAATTAAATGCATTTTCCAACCACCAGAGAGGATTATTAAAATATATTCTCTTGCTCTGCTATTCTTAAAATTTTCATGTTATCATTTTCTGTGAAGCTTATTGATTCTTCTAATATTTACTGCCTCACTTATCAATAAAAGTAGGATGCAATGTGACCAGTTTACACTTGGAATCTTAACACTTACAACTGTGGTTTATTTCCACCAAATGATGTATTTGTCATTTAAGCCATTTAGACATTGGTGAGGATGAAGAAAAAAAAAATGTTTGTGTGAGTTATATGGGGATAAATGTTTTCTTTTTTGCATTGCCTGGCAAGATGGTGGCAGTATTTTTTACAAATAGGATATGTAATTGTGTGTCTATTCCAAGCAGCTTGTTTATATTTTCCCCCAGGGTTTGACTTTCTTAGATGTCTAAAACACTCTGAGGGGAGGGAGGGAATGCCATAAATTTTTACAAACAGACATTGTCCTTGTTTCCCAGGCAAATTCAATGCACCTTCTGTTGGGTAATTGGAATCCAAGAAGTAGCATGGAGTGTTTTAACAAAATGTGAATGAGCTGTATTTATAATGGAACAGCAGAAATTTGGAAACCCAAACTATTTATGTGAGAGAAAGTGATTAAAAAGACACAGTGAGAGATCAGTGTGTGTTGACTCAGTTGTAGAATTTGGCATTTAACACAGTAAACATAGGTAAATGTGAGTAAATATTTCCAGAAGACTGGTTCCACCCCGCTTCTACTTCTGGGATAGAGTCCATCTGCATTTTGCTGGTGATGCATTCTCTTTTGGGGGGGTGGTGGTTATAAACTCTACCATTAAAAATGTGCTGTAAAAAAAAAAAAGTGCATCTCAGAGTGATTCTCTCTCTTTTTCCTTTCTATTTTGGGTTAATAGGATAGGAAAGGGACCTTGGGGGAGCTGTTAATAAGCTTCACATTACGTTTTTGTGCAGTAATGGCCCCTTTTACAAAAGGCCATGTACCTGCATGTGTGTATGTGTGTGTAATTTTGTCTTTAGAACATCTCAACTCCTAGGGTCTTAGAAATGCAGTTCCTTCATATTTGAGACCACTGTCCTGAGCAGTGTCAAGAACCGAAGGCAAAGGCCAGATGCCACGTTGCTAGGAGGACCAGGTGGCAGGGTTGGGCTGTGCAGTGTTGGGGGAGGAAGAGAGAAACGCAGCTGGTGATGTCAAAAGCTCGGCACGCTTTCCATTTCTCCTCGCATTCATTTTGGAGACGATCGTTTCATGAACATTAGCGCATGTGAACATACAAATATAACTCCTGCCCTCCCTCTCCTCTTCCCAGTCATTCATCCCAATTTTCCATTTTATTGGTTGGTTGTCCTAACTCTCAAGAGTCTCAGGTTACTTTTTCTTCCATGTGAGAACAGTGGTTTTCAACCTTTTGGGAGTCAAACGCCTCTGAGAATCCTGTGAATGGCAGGATCTTTCTCCTAATTCACAAAGAGTCAGAATATTAGGAGTTTAGAGATCCTCAGAAGTTAATCAATGGACCCCTGGTTAAGAACCACCATCCCCTATGATATCTTTTTTCCATTTGTCTGTAATGCCATCCCCCGGCTTCTTGTCCTTTTATAACACCTTTCATTTGCAAGGTGGCTGATTGGTCTGTTTCTAATGTTGGTTGCACAAAGAGGTGTTGTTTCTTTCATATCATAAAGTCAGGGGGGAGGAGAGCTCCTCCGGTTCTACACCCCCTTAGTACGAGTCTTTTTCCCATGTTATTCTGGAAGGGTGTCTAATGGGCTCTTCTTTCTACTTGGTGATGATGATACAGATACACAATAGTAGAAAATGATTACTGAGTTGTCTCTCTAGAAATGGCAATATATCCTGTATAGTACTATCTATGCTCCTTAACCTGGACCCTCTTGAATTCAAAGTATTTACACGAATTTACAAAGTGGCATCCCTATCTGATGGAGTCTTTGGTGGTAGAGCTAAACATAGTTAACTGGTTTCCACAGGAATCCTATCTCTGCTTAGACAGCAGGTCTCGAACTGATGGAAAAAGCTAAATGTCTGTGTTTCTCAAACTACGATATATCTGAAAAATATTGTAGATATTCAGGATTGTGTGTCCACCTACTCCAATGTGAAAAATGCTGATTTATGAAGCTAAAATCTTATTCTAAGAAACTTTTTTTCAGTTACCGATTATAAACAAAAAGAGTTCTTTTGTTAGGCAGAATATTGCATCCCGCCTCCAGACATCCACACCCTAATCTCCCAAAACTGTAAATATGATCAAAGGGACTTTGCAAATGTGATTAAGTTTAAAGACTTTGAAGTAGGGAGATTTCCAGCTGCGCCCAATCTAATTACCCAAATACTTATTCCTGGAGCATCTTTCCAGGCTATGGTCAAAGAGATGTGGTAACAGAAGCAGCATTAGAGAGATGCTACATCACTGGCCTGAAGGTGGAAGAAAGAGGCCACAAGCCGAAGAATGTGGATGACCTCTCCAAGCTGAAAAGGCAAGAAAATGGATTCTTCCCTAAAACCCTCAGAAAGGAGCCCAGCCTGGCTGACACCTTGATTTTAGCCCAATGACACCCATGCCAGATTTCTGACCTTTCAAACTAGAAGATAATAAATTCGTATTGTTTTAATCCACAAGTTTGTGGTAATTTGTTGCAGCAGCAAGAGAAAACCGACACAGTTCTGTTGTTACAACTGTAAAATAACGTAAAAATATACAATTAACGTAAACATTCCAAAATTTAAAAATTTTATGTAATTCATGACCCCTTGGGTCCAGAGTGAGAAACACTGCTATATTTAAGTATTTAAGAAGTAGATGAGGCGATCCATAGATTCTTTCCATGTTTGTCCATGTTTCCATGTTATTGGGCGGATTTGTAAATTCCTTAATTCAGTGCTTTAAATTTGGCGAGCCCATTTTGTGAAACATATCTTTTCCGATGTACAGAGCCACCTTCCCTTACATTGTTTAAACTTCTCATCTCTCAGCACTCAGGTAACCAGATAGTAACCTATGAATGATGTATCTTGGCATCTAGTAATGTTTTAGTAATAAGTAATAAATTTTTTAGTAATAGATAATAAGATTTTAGTAATGCATTCTATAGTCACCAGAAGCTGTGCATTCCTTTATTGCATGATTCAAATTTGCTCTGTTTAGGGCTAAATAGCAGATTGGTTTATCTGCAATGATATTTTTTTCATTCTAATAAAAATATAGCTGGTTTTCCTTAGTAATACCTTGAACTGTAATTGTGCCGTCTCTTGGAATAATTCATTTGTACAAATGGGAAAATATGCATCTCATTCAGGCAATATTGTTGCCCTCTCTCTGTCTAAATTTACTGATAAATTGATTTTAAGAAACAGGAGAAAGAGAGAGGGAGAGAAGGAGAGAGAGAGAGAGATTAAGAAAGGATCTTGAGAGGTCACCTCTTTCTTCAGGCAGGAATGTATCTAAGAGATTCTGAACAGATAAATATCTATCCTAGGGATGGAAATGGAATTTTTTCCCCCTAAGGGAGGCCTAAATATATTTCAGTCAGTTCATTTGCATGAATCATTTACATTGATTTCCATGAACCATTCCTAGGTCTCTATTCTCCGTATAACCCTTGACTTAACAAGATCTCTCTCTCTCTCTCTCTCTCTCCCCTTCCCGCCCTTCCTCTCTTTCTCTCTCTCTTCCCCCTATTTATCATTCATTCCATACATATTGAATGTCTACTCTGGGAATGGCCCTGTGAAGGCATAATGAGAATCTCTGAGAAATAAAGTTCAGAGTCCTATCCACAAAAATTTACGATCTTCTGGGGAGGACAGAATGTGGACCTAAGGAAAGGTGAAATGACAAGAGATGTTTATAAACTGTCATAAAAGGTAGTGGAAATGGAGGATAATAATAAAGTGTGGGTAACGCTGATGGCAGAATAAACATCTGAGTACCCCGCTATATGTCAGGCCCCTCGTGTACGTTATCTCTTTAAATCCTCAACAAACTTTTGAAAGAGAGATTTTTATCCCCATTTATGTAATTACAGAACACTGAACTCAGTATTCCAACTGACTCAGGTTCACCTGAGTCTAAAATTCATCCTCATCTCATTGGGACACACCATTGTTGTTGTGCCAGTGTAGAAAGACACATTCCCTGTGGATGTCAAGTCTTCCTGGGAGATGTGGGGATTGTTAGATGCATTTATCAAGCATCTGCTATGTGCCAGGCACTTGCTAGATCTGTTCTCTCATTTTAAGAATGAGGAAACTGGGGCCTAGACAGGTTCGGTAACCTGCCCAAAGGCACGTATCAGGTGAGTGACAGAGCCAGGATATGGACCCGAGTGGGCTGATTCCCAATGCAGTGCTGTCTCCTCAGCACTGTGCTGGGTATTGGGACCTACTGCTGAGCAGGACAGAAGGTCTTTTCACTCCTTTCAGCATAACATGGAAAGTAAACAATTCAACAAGTTGTATCATGAAGTGCAATAAGTATTTTGATAGGGGAAGTAGAATGCTGTCGGGACACAGGAGGAAAGGATTTCTAACCTGCACAAGAAAAAAACGTAAGAAATGCTTCCCCAGGGAAATCAGCATTTAAGCTAAACCCTGAGGGATGAGTAGAAGATAACTAGGTGAGGGCGATGGGGGCACGTCCAACTAGTCAACAAAATGACAGCCCCCAGCCTTAAACCAGAGATTAGTTCAGAAATAAGCCAGCTGCATTTATCAGCCTCTTCCCCCAGAGAGCCACTTGGTTCACGCCTTGACTGCCGTTAGATCTTGACTCAGAATCACTTCTCCTTAAGGTCTTTCCTACCCACCCTATTTAAAATTTTACCACATCCCCCAACCTTCCCAATCTCTTTCCATGGCATCTATTTTCCTCTATGGCATCTGTATAACTTACTACATGTTTTATTAATTCATTGCTTTTCATTGTCTATTTCCTCCCACTCGTATGTATGCTCCATGGGGGCAGATTTTTTTTTCTTTGTTTTGTTCACTACTGAGTCTCAAGAACCTAGAACAGCGCTTATAACATGGCAGGCTCACAATAAATACTTGCTGAATGAATGTTAAGATATTCACATGTTCCTGATTTCATGAACACTGTCTCCTCTAAATCAGAGAAACTTTCACTCAGGCACTCTCACTGAAAGCTTCCAGATGCCCTTAGTGCGTCATGCTCTATTCTAGATACTCTGGGAGCCACCAGGCCGTGTGGTGGGCAGGCACCTTTCAGCAGGGCGCTCCTTGCTCCCTAAAGCCTTCATATCACACATAGAATTTTCTCTAACTTTGTGTGGAGGAGAGAATCTTAGTGTTTGTTTTCACCCATCACCTGAGCACTTTCCTTTCCATTTTCCATCTTTGCAGAAACTTGTTTCTAGATCTCTTTGCCTAGTCGGTCCTCTGAAGCTCACCCCTGGGAAACATTTCTGTGCCATGGTGTTTATTACACCAAAATTTAACAATGCCCTTTCTTATTTTCACTTAACTAGTAAGACCTTTGATTTTTGGTGAATAAAAATGTTTAAATTTAAGAGTGTACTATCAACAATATTTGGCATAGCAGAGCTACCAAATATATCCTGTTTTGTCTAAGTTTACAGCTTCTATTATTTTCTCAGATAGGCTAGTTTACAAACATGGGCTTGACAGTTGGTACTTTGTCCTTTTATATCCAGTTGGAGGAATTGAAGCAGAGAACCCAAAGCCTGTGTGCAAAGAGCTCATGATTGCAAAGGAATGAAAAGACCTTAGAGATGAGAGTAATTCATTTGCTCAGAGAGAGAGAGAGACACAGAGAGAGTATCTGAATGTAACGAGTATTATTAGTTGCCTGACCACGAAACTGCAGAACAAGGCGATTACTCCTTTACCCTTCCTGCATGGAAGTTTCACAGAGATTTGAAATTTTGTTGTTCTGGTGATGTACTACTAATGCAAAAAGATTTTGATTATGGGTACGTTGTGGCCTTTGGGGATAGTTTGTAGAATCACTGGTTAACTAGGTCAACTCCATCCATGTGGTATCATTATGGTCATTATACCAGAAGAAGAATAGCAAACTAGAAATCAAAACTGGAAAGAAAACTATGAGGTAACATTTAGTCCCTGACTGCCTGATGTGACCTGAGCTTCTGCACAGTGGTAGCCATACATAGAATAGGCTGAGAAGGCCAAGGTCAGAATAGCAAACGGCTCCCCACTACTACTTCCCTATTAACCTCATTCCAACCCTTGGATATAAAACAAGCTTGATTTGGAATTTTCCCAGCTGCAGAGGCATCAACTTAAGGCTCCTTTCAGGTGGTCTGTTTCTTGTTTCTCCAATATTAATTCAGAAAAAAGCAGAAGATCGTTTATGAGTCTTTTAACCAACCAATTAGATGTTTTCCTTGGTGTTTGAACAGACAATTAATATGAATTCCTGAAGGCCAAATACGTAATTCTGAACAAAATATTGAAGAGGGTTTCAGGTTTCATAACTGTTGAATTTGGGGATAATTGTTTCCATGTGTTTCCTGCTGATGAATCAACCTATAATCATTTCATAGTTTGATTTAAAATGTTTTTTTTCTTTTCACAGTTTTGTTTTTCTATTACATATGTGTTTCTCTTTATCCCACATAAAATATTCTGTTTCCCAAGAGAATTCATGAATGAGAAAGAAGAGAGGACAAAGCAATGCAGTGTTGAGCACAGAGTCAGTTGGGGCAAGTCCTGAGACCCTTCACACAGGAAGGGACAACAAGGGTGGGAGCAAATGGTGGCTGAGTCATGTAGGGACTAGGGTTCCACACTCGGATCGGAAGGTCTTGGGAGCTTGGCAAGGGTTTATCTGCGAGCCTTTTCTGAGGTCACTGGGATGCCTAAAGCACGCCCCCCAATCATACAACAATATGACATCCTGTGACTCTGCTTTTATTCATGTGCCTCGTTACCCCATAAAGATCATTTCATGAACTGTTTGTAGTTCATTTAAAAAAAAAACATGCAAAAAGTTTGAATAGTACAAGGTAGCTTCTAGAGGTAGTTACTTAATTCAACATCCATGTATGGAATACCCGTTATGTATTGGTCCTGTTTTTCTCTAGGAATTAGAGATAGTTATGGGTCCCTGCTCCATGAAGCTTACATTCTAGTAGTGGGTGGGGAGTGGTGAAGGTGGACATTCAGCAGATAAGCCAATAAACAAACATGATGATTTCTGATGGTAATGTTTTACCAAGGAAATAGACCTGGGAGTTATGATTGCAAGTGATGAGGATGAAGTGGAGGTGGGGAATTCCAGGCAGAGGGAACAGAACATGCAAAAACATAGCGGCAGACAACATAGTGGCTTCCGCCCTTTCTTCATAGGCCTCAAAGGGTTTCTGGGAACAGTGGCAGAAATTCTGACATCACCAGGGGTCAGGGGCCTCCAGTCAATTGTTGCTTGACATCTAGGGAAACAGAAGGCCCTCAGGCAGCCTGGCCCCAACCTAAGGACAAAGAGGGTCACTAAGCAGAATGGAAATTCACCTTGTGAACTCTTTTGCATTTTACTATTTCACCTCCCCTTTTAGCTCTATCCACTTTTAGAAAAATCTCTTCTTTAGGGGCAGCTGCATACACAGTCTCCAGGGAAATGCTGAATAACAGTGTTTGAGGAACTTGTGTAAATAACTGTGTGAAGTGATACTGTAATTATACTGGGTTTAGGTAAAAATGCGTCACTAGGGGACGATTAATTCTAGTACATTAAGCCAATGATTCTCAACTGGGGTGATCCTTCCTCACCCAAAGGGAACGTCTGGCAATGTTTGAAGATAATTTTGACTCACATCTTGAGACACGGGGTATCCAGTGAGTAGAAGCCAAAGACATCACTGAACACGTGACAGTGCACTGGACAGTCCTCACAACAAAGGATTGCCCGATCCTGCGCTAAATGCTGAATCAAGACTCTTGTACTTCTTCTTACTTGCGTGAATTTAATCCTCCACACCAGTCTCTAATGTTTCAGGGTACAGAGGAGGTTAGGAGCTTCTGGAGATTGCTGATATTCTAGATCCATCATTGGGGTTCAAATCCTAGGTTTGAATCTTACTGGATGTGTGACTGTCTGTGTGTGCGATCTTGGCAAATTACTTAATTTCTGTGTCTCCGTTTCTTTATTTGTAAAGTAGAGATAATGCAAGTCCCTACCTCATAAAGTGACGTTGAGGAAAAAGTGAAGTGGTGCATTTGATTATTAACAAGGTCTGGCATACAGTGATTGCTCAATACATGTTAAATATTTTTTTTTTTTCTGTTGCAGTTGCCTGGTTTCTGGGAATGTGGCTGGTAAATGTCAGAAGGGTAGGGTGGAGATCACTTACTCAGCATATACCATCCCCAAATTCAATTCCACCCCTTCATTGATTAGCTGCTACATGCCAGGCATTCTGCTGGGGATGTGGAGATGGATGACACATATGGAGTGCACAGGCATCGAGGAAGTTTTCTCCTCGGGTGCAGCCACGTGATGACCCCAGAGAAAATCAGTAGACACATTTGTCTTTCCCTTGAAAATAGATGTTATTTTAAAGCCTCACTAAAACATCTTGCCTATTTGAAATGTGTGTGTCATTGCACCAATGACTGCTGCAGCTGACCCTTAAGCATTATTCAGACTGAATTTAAATTATCTTTGGTATCTGCTAGAAGGTTTATTAGACAGCTTCTCGGGACAAATCTCTAAGTGAGTGTATTAGTCAGTGTCCTTCAGAGAAAACAGAAACCACAGGATGTGCGTCCATGTAGAAAGAGATTTATTTCAAGGAGTTGGCTCACATGATTCTGGAGGTTAACAACTCTAAAATCTGCAGAGTGGGCTGGCAGGCTGGAGATCCAGGAAGAGCCAATGTTGCAGATGAAGTCCAAAGGCCATCTGGTGTCAGAGTTTCCTCTTGCTCAGGGGAGGTCAGTCTTTTGTTCTAGTCATGCCTTCAACTGATTAGACGAGGCCCACCAACATTATAAGGGCAATCTGTTTCACTTAAAATCCACCATTTAAAATGTTCATCTCATTCGAAAACACCCTTACAGGAAAATCCAAAAGAATGTTTGACCACATTTTTGGTCATCACGCCCCAGCCAAATTGACATAACTATCACAGTGAGTCAGGAAGTGTGGTCAAATACTGGTCAAGGAACAGTGCTTGAAACTGTCTAGGTTTCAAAAGCAGTGCCTACCTCTAAAGTGTCCCTGTTAGACGTATACTTGGAGTGGCCAGCCAAATGGCAAAACTTGCTTTTCAATTGCACGTGTTACCTGGCAGAAGAAACCTTTTTGTGTTAGCTGGCACAAAAAGCACCAGCTTCTTCTTTCTAGAACAGTTGAGGGTCTCTGGTTTTCTTACTGACTAGTCAAGATCCTACCTTTTATTAATGTCATCCTATATGACATTTTTTTCTGTGATTTTGTCATAGTTAGAAAGGAACAAATCTTCTCCGTGTTTGGATATTTTTCTTAGATTGCTGCCGTCATTTCAAAGCTTATTGATATGGATAAGTTGAAGCCCCATTGTCATATTTGTACCTCGTACTCTCTTAGAATAGTGATTTAAGAGGCTCAACCCTTACAGGAAAATTCTCTGAGGAAATTGAGCAGAGATATGAAAAATAAATTGTCATTTGTTTATAATCAAATTCATTCCCCTTTAATAAATTTTGCATTAGAAGCTGCCAAATCTAGTCTCATCTTCCTGTTTCTCCTGCAACCTGCATACAAAAGCGTTTCATTCAACCACCCCTTCTAGTGACTGACTCCTTGCCAGAAACTCCTAGCATGCACTGCCATCTGTTCACCTCTCAGCTGCTTGAATCCACACCCCCCTTCTAAATTAATTCTAAAATATATTTTCCAAATGCCAGTCCTTTGGCTAGTTTTTTTAGGCAACAGCTAACTCCAACCTAAGTCTAAGTATCAGGATCCATCCACTACTCTCTAGGAAGAAACAACAGCAACAAAACAAGGAAAGCAAATTGTCTAAATGTATATATAACTCAAATTAGTTGCTTAAAAGCAGTGTGTATCTCAAACAGGCTATCTGAATCTAATTAGGGTATATGACATCAGATTTGAACTGAAGGACCTTTTAGAGGCAAATCCTGTTTTTGCTGTCCTCTTCTGCAACTGCTGCTGGATCATCCAGGCACAAGAGTCCTTAGCGCAAGCCTTTGGGGGAGAAAAGTTCCCAGATCAATAGTTATTCTTTATTTTTCTCCCTACTTGGGTCTTATGTAGAATTAACCACTTATTGTTATGTTGGAAGTTTCTTATGAATTTTCCTTTGGAAATTAGGAAAGACTGGATTCAAGGAGGAGAGAAAGATGGAGGGAAAACCCAGCTCTCCTCAAAATTTCTTCTCTCTCCTTTGGAGAGGCTGTGTGAATAAAGGAGTTAGAGGAAAGATGTGTGGTTGCAGGAAGTGACCTTGAGAAAACCTAAGTGTGTTTATTTGCTAGCGCTGCCATAACAAAGTGGTTGGCTTAACCAACAGACCTGGAGGCTAGACGTCCAAGGTGAAGGTGTCAGCAGGGTTGATTCCTTCTAAGGGCTGTGTGGGAGAAACTGTTCCATTCCTGCCTCCTAGTTTCTGAGGATTTGCTGGCCATATATAGTCTTCCTTGGCTTGTGGATGCTTCACCCTGATTTCAACCTAATGACCTCATCTTAACTTGATTGTCTATAGACCCATGTTTCCAAATAAGGTTACATTCACAGGTACTGGGGGTTAGGATTTCAACATCTTTGGGAGGGGACAATTCAGCTCATAACACTAGGATTGACTGGAGGTGGAAAAGCCCATTGTCTTCTTCTGTATCAAACTTGAATATGGAGGTTTCGGCTGGTTGTGCACGAATGTTATCTGTTGCTTAGCATTACCACCAAGTCACCAATGCATAGGCTACTCTCTTCCACATGTCTTGCATTGTATGTTTTCCTATATAAGATGTTTTTTATCGCTTTGTTGCTATCAGTATAACTTTCTCCAAGAGAATGACTACACGTGGTTTTGGAAAAGATTAACAGAATGAAATTTTCCATTTCAAGCATGAGAAATTGATCCAAACCTTATAGTACTTCAGAAAATAGGAATGGCTTTTAGATTCTCACTAGCTACTTTTCCAGGATCCTATCCTTTCACTCACATTTCCCCATCCCCCTCTCATGCACACACCCACATAATCCTAAAGCACACACAGGCATCCATACGCAGACAGACAGACAGAAAGTATAGTTTCCCAAAAGATGAACTTACGTTGGTCCTAAACAAGGCTACCTAAAGAAAGTATTGGTTGTAATTCTTCTGATATGGAAGACTCCTTTCCTGTTCCTCTTAGTTTTTTTTCTTTTTTTTTGTCTGTTTGTGTGTGTGTGTGTGTGTGTGTGTGTGTGTGTGTTTTATTACCTTCCACTGGCAGATGACTGTCTCTTAGATGCCCAAACAGCTGTCTGCCAGCAGCAGAGCAAAAAGATAAACTGCTACTGGTTTCCCTCAGAGAAAACCTGCTTTATCTCAAAGAGTTGAGCTGCCAGGTGGGGTTGAGTAAACTCTGGGGTTACGATACAGTTGAGGCACAAAGTTCACCACCAACGTAAACCAGCCAGCCCAGTTCTGCTTTTTAATGTGCTCTAAACTGACGGAACTGAGCAACGTAAACAAGGGTGAAGCAATAGCTTCAGGAGAAAAAGGGGCTGTGTTCTGTTGACAACTAACGGGTGAATGGCTGTTTTGGCATCTTTATGCGCAGAATACAATTTTGTTTATTCGCCCCCAAAGTTTACTGGGAAATTGAGGTTGAGAGGGGAGAAGGTATGTTGAAATTATAAGAGAGAAGTTTTTTGTTGCCTGCTGGGCTTACAGAGTTAGAAGGACCTTATTGAGAGCAACCACTTCAACTGTCTTGCTTTCTTAGGTAAAGAACTTGAAACCTGGGTAAATTAAATGCATGGGGCTGTATGGTTTAATACAAAGTTTTGGGACTTTGGGTTGAAGTCTCTAACTTGTAAAATGGAGATACTAATAGGTTAACACTGTAGGTGATACATTGTTATGGGGATTAAAATGAGCGAGCACTGCCTGGGTTTCTAATGTGTCACCTTGTGAGTTACCTTTCCTCCCTTGACCAGGATCACTCAGCTAATTAGTCCTAGAAGAGGGACTAGACACCATTTCTTAGTTCAGTGTTTGACCTTTGCCAGTGTTATCTCAGATTTTGGAGGACAGGATTTTGGAACTCTCCAATCGAATGAGCTCTATGGTTAAACGAAAAACCTCTTTTCAGATGGTTGTTTCCAACAGCCCTACCAACAAATTTCACCAGAGCTGCTAATAATTAACCAAAGGGAGTGACTGGATGGAAACTTTTCCAGGCCTCTCCAGAGTGTTCCCTGCCAGAAATGGTGGGAGAGGCAGCCAAAGGAAGGACGAGAAGGGAAAGCCAGGGGCCTGCAAAAACACAACATGCGTGATTGAACGTCTTGGCTCTCGGACAGACGGAGCTGTGAGACACTGAAGCACTTTCCCCATTTGTGTATCTTCAGATTCAGGATCTCGTTTAGGATCCAAATTCAGAGGAGAGGACCAATGCTCTGGGTTTTCTCAGTGGTGTTTACTTATTCAATAAATTGAGTAGCGACTTTCTGCAGCCTTATCTGAATCTCGGTCACTATTTTAACACCTTGACCTTACGAAGGGGTTTTGGAAGAGAATGGGTACATACGGAAGGGGAGGAGGGGTGGTGTTTGAGCATCAAGCACTTTGTTGTTGATGCTCTGGTGCTTGGCATCTCTTCATCAAGACTGGACAAAGGATGCTTAAATTAGATATGAAAATAGAAGAAGAAATTAGCGACCCCTAACTTCTCTCTAAAACACTAGTGAAGAAATGGTTTGCTAAGTGTCAGTGGTGGGATGCTAAGTGAAGCCTGCTTTCGTGGCTTCGTTCACTTTCACTGTTCAGTTCTCCTGAGCAATTCGGATCAAGTAGCATTGCTATGTCACTAGAAGCTGTCCTTTTCTCAGGAAGGGAATCTTGCCCGATGATGTTGTCAAAGTAAAGCCCGATCGTTTTCCCACCCAGTTTCAGGACGAGAGGTCAAAATGCACCAGGTGATGTGAATTGCTGGCCGCCCCAAGCTATCAACAACTCAGAGGCTGTCTCGGCCACCACTGTGCAGCAATTGTTCAGTGGTTCCTTGTTGAATGAATGAATGATGGAAGAAGTTAATGATGAAGACGGTTGCCCTTGATTTAGGTGACTCACACCAACCTTGGCTCGCTGGGCAGCTATAGCTTTATTGATGGTACCCTGTTGAATTCCATCTTCTAGATCCAGACACTAAAGGAAACAAACTAAGATCACTAAAGAAGCAAATGAGATGGTTGATTTTATGTGAATTTTTCAAATGTTCAGCTCTCAAGTTATGGAGGAGTAAGTGGGACTCCTGTCTTGTAGAAAATAAAGATATTAATGTCTCCATTGTAGGGTTATTGTGAGGATTAATGAGTCAATGCCTGCTTAGGACACTGTCAATAGTGAGGGTTCAATAAGTATTAGATTTTATATTATCATTAATATTATCATGTTTTGAGCTTGCTTTTGAAATAGCTTTTCACTCTTTTTATAATTTTTCATATACAATATGAAATGTATATAGTTTTGCATAAATGCATACATGCTATCTCACACACATATTTATCTCTTATTTAGAGAAGTCTTCTTTTTTTTATTGAAGTATAGTTGATTTACAATGTTGTGTTAGTTTCAGGTTGCAGCGAAGTGATTCAGTTATACATATATATATGTCTATTCTTTTTCAGATTCTTTTCCCTTATAGGTTATTACAAAATATTGAGTAGAGTTCGTTTCATTTTCTTCTTGACGTTTTGCTTCAACTTCCCTCTCTTCTCCTTTGCATCCCTCTGCACCCCTCTCTGTCATATAACTATTGTTAGTGACCTGATATGTGCTTCTACCTTTTTTCCCCTTGCTCATATAATCACATATACACATTTTATTCACACATATGTATGGCGGGAGGTTTGTTTATTTTTCATTTTATGAGCGTTGAATAATGCACATTTTTTGTGTCTTATTATTATTTTTTTCACTTATGGTGTAACTGTATAGAAATCCCTCCAAAGTGGCTATTCAGTTGTAACTCATTCTGTGGAATGGCTACATAATAATCCATGGTGTGGGTGAGCTATAATCTATTTAGACATTCTCACTGATGAGCATTTACTTTGATCCCTGTCTGCCTTTCCTTTTCTTGCTACTATAAGTGTCCTCTTATACTTGCCCCTGTGCACTGATTATCTTTGAGTTTTCAAGAGGAGATTGCAGTGTTGAATGGCACATACAGGTATATGTTTAATTTTTTATATATGCTGCTAAATGGCTTGCCAAAACCGTTTTAACAGCTACATTTTTTCCAGCAGTGTATGAGTAACCATTTCTCCACATAACCATCACCAGTAGAGGTTATTGATCGTTTCAACTTTTTTGCCAGTCTGATGGGTATAAAGATACATCATTGGTATTTTAATTTGCATTTCCCTGACTGATTTAATGTGAGCATGTTTTCATTTGCTTGTTGGCCATGTGGGTTTGCTCCTCTGTGAATTTCCTATTTCTTTATTCATTTTTTTCCATGAGTTTGTCTATTTTTATTTTATTTTTTTTTTAATGAGGATCTTGAATCAGATGCGTATGTTTGATTGATTGATTGATTGATTGATTTTGGCTGTGTTGGGTCTTCGTTTCTGTGCGAGGGCTCCCTCCAGTTGTGGCAAGCGGGGGCCACTCTTCATCGCGATGCGCGGGCCTCTCTCGTTGCGGAGCACAGGCTCCAGACGCACAGGCTCAGCAGTTGTGGCTCACGGGCCCAGCCGCTCTGCGGCATGTGGGATCTTCCCAGGCCAGGGCTCGAACCCGTGTCCCCTGCATTAGCAGGCAGATTCTCAACCACTGCACCACCAGGGAAGCCCGAGTTTGTCTATTTTTGTCAATTTGTTAAAAACAAAACAAAAAACTGTTGTCATCTATGTTACAAATATTTACGAACCTATCCTTTGTCTATTTACCTTGTAAGAAAAACTTTCTTTTGTCAAAAAAGATTTTAAATTCTTACATGATCAAGTATGTTTACCTTTTCTTTATAGCTTCTGTATTTGGTCAAGAAATGCATTGATCAGGAAAGTCGCCTTTCACCAGCAGATTGTACATATATGTACATATAATGTGCTAGATTTCCTTGAAAGTATTTTTTTACAGTTGTCTTTAATTCAGTCATTTATTTTTGTAGCTGGCATAAGACTGGGGTTCAGTTGTTTTTAAATGCAGTTGAATAACTCTGCCATAACCAGTCAAATACATATACAAATGTGTGTGCACATACATATATTCATATACAGATGGTCCCAACTTGCGATGGTTTGATTTTACGATGGTGCAAAAGCGATACGCACTGAGTAGAAACCGTACTTCGAATTTTGAATTTTGATCTTTTCCTGGGTTAGAGATACGTGGTCTGATACTTTCTCATGATTCTGGGCACCAACAGCAGCTCAAAGTCAGCCCCAGGATCACAACCGTAAACAATCGATACACTTACAACCATTCTGGACCCACACAACCATTCTGTTTTTCACTTTCAGTACAGCATTCAATGAATCACATGAGATATTCAACACTTTATTACAAAATAGGCTTTGTGTTAGATGATTTTGCCCAACTGAAGGCTAGTATAAATGTTCTGAGCATGTTTAAGGTAGGCTAGGCTAAGCCGTTGATGTTTGGTAGATTAGGTGTATTAAATGCATCTTTGACTTATGACATTTTCAATTTACGATGGGTTTATCAGGATGTAATCCCATCATAAATTGAGGAAGATTTGTACGTATGTGTGTATATATACCCATATGTATGTGTGCATCTATCTATCTATCTATATATATATACACACACACACATATGTGTATATATATATATATATATATCCATATAGGTATAAGTATGTATGGGGTGTGTGTGTGTGTGTGTGTATGTGTGTGGTATATCTCCATATAGGTATATATATAGCTATATATCCATATATATTTATATATATCCCCACATATATGTAAGTGTGTATATGTATACCCGTATTCATATATGTATGTATGTATATAATTATTGATTCTCTGTATAGTTTCACTGAAGTCTACTACTACCCATAGGCCCCATCAACCATTTGATTCAGGAGTCCAAGAGAAATTTGAATTAGTTTGAAAGGGAAGAAAGCTATGCTTAAGACCCCATCACCCCAACACTCCCTTTCAAACCTTTTGATCCTGTGACACTATAATTCACACTCTCTTCTCAAAATGAACACAGTCTTCTCTCATGAATGTCTCTCTTGTACTACTTACCTCTATTAGCCATCAGAGGGTTTTCTTTGTGTCCAGTTAGACTCAAAAGAGTCCACACATCTCTGGCCCAATTACTCTTTCTATAGAAAGTAGCTAGAGAAGCAGCAGGCGACTAGGTTGGTTGTCAGAGAAGAAATAGTTAATATATCTTTTTCCTCCTTAATTTCTTTCACTCATATATCCTAGTCTGGCATTTTGGTACCTGAGACCCAATTTATCTTATAGCTACATTAAAATGTGCATATCAGTTGTGGAGATTTGTTAGCAACAATTATGCCAGTGAAATAATAGAGTTACATATAAGCATTTTAGAAAAGCAAAATTAGATGTACTCAGAAACATTTCCTAATAATCTAGGTTCATTTCAACATGAATTCTATTTAAAGTCACAGGAAAAAAAGCAAGACATAGCAATTTAATTATTTAATCTAAAATGTGACATGCAATAATGGTTCGCCTTTAGCTGAGGACAACGTGTCTCATACTTGAAAGTGACTAAAGAGCAATGATTCTTTATGAGTTTTCCCTTTGGTGACCTTTACAAAAAGTCTAAGGTAAAGTTCTAAGTGAGGGCATTCCGCCTTCCCCTCACTGCTCTCAAAGAAGTATTAGAGAAGTGTCACTTCTACAAATCAAGTCTGGACTCAATGCCAAAGCAATTTTAAGGAACAGAATTTTATATGCAGATTGCCTAACCCAAGACAACTTTATAGTTCCTAGGACATTTTTTTTCAGTGTTGTTCCCTGTTAAATTTTATTATATAAAGCATATCCTTTTCCTCTTTCTTTTCTGTACTTAAAGGAGAAAATAGATTTGCTTCTTCTCATCCCAGAAATTTACAGTATCATGGGATCTTAGAATTGTAAGGGACATTATAAGTCAACCAACATTAGAAATCAGCTACTTTAAATCTTGCTAAATGCTCCTTTTTTTTTTTTTTTTTTTTTTTTAAGCTGCCAGTTGATTCAAGGGAAGGCAAGATTCTGTGAATGCCTGACCTCTGTTTCATGTCCTACTTCTGTCTTCCTCTGAACTTTGCTTAAATGGCTCTGCCAGGAGGACTTTCCAGGGGTGGGGTTGTGTGCTCGAACACATGTGAGAATCCACTTGTGCCCTACATTCTTGGGGGAGGTGATTTCGGCAGGGGATTTTTGCTTCACTGAGGGAGAGTGTATGAGTGCTTTTTTCTTTTTCCTACTCGGCACAGCTGGTAGTTGCCTACTGACTGGTGTTTGTTTTGAAGTCACATGGCAAAGGGGGTTTCTGCCAATGTTTATTCATTACACATTCAAATATAACACTCTGACGCCCATTCACAGGATCACGTCAGTGTTGCTATCCAATTCTCCTGCCAGCAACGGAAAGTTTATTCCCAGAGCAAAAGTTGCTTTCTTTGCAGATGCAGGAGGATTCATGCACAACAGGCATATTTTAGAACTGTTGCTTTTTAAAATATTACATTTATTTAATTATTTATTTTTTACATTGTGTAAGATGACTGCTTGGCTGATCCTATCTGAAATGTTAATCGGTACCACATTGATTAGAGAATACGTCATGGTACAAGGAAAGGAAACCCAAAAGGACTTTATCCATCACTACCTAATATAAACTGATACATTTTTACTCCTCTTTTGGGCTCCTCCCTGTGGAAAGATAATACATCTCTGCTATAGTGTATGGGGATAAGGCCACATGACTTGCTTTGGCCAAAGAACTGAGACTGACAGTCACTTTCTATCAGAGGCTTTCAGAGCTAGTGTGAGGTCCATCACTCTTGCTTTTCATTCTGCCCCATGACTGGCTGTGTTCCAGTTAGAGGCTGTTATGTCATCCAGCTGTAAACACAAAGTAGACCAAAGCCACAGGTGACAAGGGACGTGAACAAGAAATCAAGCTTTATTATTGTGAGCCCCTGAGATCTGAAGGCCATTTGTTACTGCAATGTAACCTTGCTCATCTCGACCAATGCAGACTGCGTACCAGAAAGAGCGGATAGAACGTAAGTTCAAATCCTGGTTCTGCCATTAAATAGTGATGCGAACTTGGACATTTCTAAAGTACCTGTGACCTTTACAACTTGAACCTCAGTTTCCTCAGGAATGGGTAAAACAACCATCACCTTCTGGATCTCACAGGCTTGGTATGAGTCTAAAATGGCATTATTTATGTTACAGTACACTGAAAAGGATCATGCCTTTTATAAATGCAAGGCACTGTGACAAATGGATTTTCCCTCTTTTAGTGAGTTGCATGTACTTATCTTCGCTTCTTTCCAACTTTTTAATAAGTAAACATTCTGAAGTGTATCATCCTCACAAAGTCCTATAAGCAGTTAAGCACAGATACTTCCATATACTTGTCTGAGAATGGCACTTCTGATTGTAGAAGACCATTCTTTTTAAGCATCCACCTTTGAAAGGGAAACATGTGGAGTAATGCTGAGCCCTGTGGATACTTGCCTGGCCAGGACAATCAGCCTGATTATTTTTCCTGAGCCATAAAGCCAAATTGCTTCACTTTTTGAGAGAATATTATTAATAATAAGAACACTATTATATAATTTATTTTACTAGGAAGAATTAGATAGTGGAAAGAACATTGGCTTTAGAGTCATATAGACCTGGCACTTGGTAGTCATTCAATAAATATTTATTGACTAAATGACCGAATCAGCTCAAATCTCACCGCCAATTTCTAGCTGTGTGATCTTGCGCAAGACAGTTAACCTCTCTGAGCTTCAGTTTCCTCACCTGCAACGTACAAAATAATAATCTCCTCATAGGGCTTTTAAAAAAAAGGATTAATGAAGTGATCGATGTACTCTCTCAGAGTGTTTAGTAAAAATTTAATAAGCATGAAAATTTAGTTTATTAGCTATGCTATGTCCTAGAGTGGGTAGCCAGCTTATAAAAAAAAGAGTGGGCTTTTGAGCTTGTATGTAAGGTTCCGTTAATGAGGTCTTGAGATTCATTCTGAAAAAATCAAAAGCATTTTGAGAAGACCAGGCTTTCTTTGCCACAGAAGCAATACCACATGCATGCACCTGAGGAAAGCATTTAAAATGCTTTTGACACGCAAAAGCTTCAAGGGCTCTGCTTTGGAAAAGCTTTCCTAACACGAGGAACCACACCGCCTCCCATTGCCTGGTTTCTAGATTGGTTTTCCATCTCCTCTTAACTGCACTGCCTTTATCTCTCAGTGCCAGGTGTCTGCCTCTTTAATAAACTTGCAGGTCCTCGAAAGGCCCTTCTGTAGGTGTTCCTTAGTATCAAACTTAGGAACTTATATCAGCAACAATAAGGTGGGTGGCAAACTTTTAAAGGATCTGCATCAACAAAGGGAGGAGAGAAGGAGCCAATTATATACGTGGTGCATTTCTAGGTATTTATCATTCATTTAATCCTGGCAGCAACCATGTGGGGTAAATGGCTTTATTTATATATTTTTCACAATAGTGATTTTAAAACAAGGACATCAAAGTACAAAGAGGTTCAGGAATCTGCCCAAAGTCACATAACCAGTAAGTGGTGTGGCTAGAAATTGAATACAAGTCTGTTTAGTTCCAAGACCATGTTTTTTCCCTGCCATTACCCTGCCTCGCTGTTTACTAATGCTTCACTACCTCTGTGCATGATGCAACAAAGAAGTCCAGACAACATGGTGTGTTGTGGAGACAGCCTTTGGAGCTAGAGAACCTGGGTTCTCACACTGATAATGTCATTAACTAATTATGGGCCCTTGAGCAGTTTACTTATCAACACTGAGTCTCAAGTGCTTCATTGCTAAAGAGAGAGAAATCACCCCTTTCTGGCAATGTCAGCGAGAAAACTAGAGACTATGTAAGTAGAGTGAGTGCCTGGAGTAGAGGACATTCAGTGAAAGCTACTGATATTATTATTGTTATCCTCAAACTAATCCCTGAATACAATGATTAACTCTACAGAGCCGTACTGGATGAGTGTCCAATGGGTGGTACACATACCATGAAGATTTGAAAGAAGGTGCAAGAGAGATTGTTTCTTGCTTGAACAACTGGGTAAGAGTAAAGCATAGACAGTCACCAGACTGCAGAGTCCATGATGGTGGGGATCGTGCCTGCCTTTCTTTTCCTTAACGTTGTTTCTCTAGGGCCGAGGACAATGGGTTTGAGTGCAAAGTGGGTGCTCCCTAAAAGTGTATTGAATGCTTGAATGAAAGTTGGTCCTTAACAATGGATTTTGAAGGGGCATGAAGGAGACTGGAGGGAAGGCAAGAGGTGATTTTAAAAGGTAGGAGGGCCAGAAATCCTACAGCATTTATGGAAGACAGAAAGGAAAATGAAACGGCTGGAGGAGTGGTGGTCGGGTAAGTAAATTGAGAGGTCACAGAAAATGGGAGTTTCAAATGTGACATGATAGTCCGTAGGAGCGAATTCTGCAGAGAGTTCGAAGAAAGGCTAATTCAATCATCAGGCAATGAAAAGACCGATGATTGTCCTTATTATAAGATAATTATAGTACTAACTCAGCTGGGTATTGTGAGGATTAAATGAAATATTCCTCGTAAAGAGCTTGGCCCAGTGCCTTGCCCATACTAGACCCTCAGTACATTAGTTATTATTCATATCAAATTGTTGTTTATTACTCTGTGACATTTCGGCGGGTGATGATAACAGAGGTCGCTGTGGAGGTAGAGGCAACAGACCAGAGGGAGTGCGGACATCAATGTTTATGGAGAACCTGTAAGTATAAAGCATGATCCAGGCCCTCTGGGCACACAGATAAAACGTCCTCCTACCGATTCTCAAGACACTGAAACATCCCTCAAGGATCTTATTGCCAGGTGTAGAGTTAATGTCTGCATGACAGGTATACTATCACTAGCCAGTTTTGTAAGTTGATCTTAGGACCTCTTCCCGTGACATCTCCTGAACCCAGTCAATTTCTCTCCTCCACCCAAATGCCATCCTGAGAAAATATAGCGTGAGTGGGGAGATCTAAGGTCTGGCCTTTATCCCAATGTGACTGAATTACCTAAAGCAACTGTTTCAATTCTATGATCAATCTGAGATAACAAGATTGGACTAAAATTTACTTTTTTTCCCTGCTTCCAGCAGCATGGGGTCTCATGAGGAAGAACAGAGAAGTTGTAGACTAAATAAAGAGCAGTTTTAGAACAAATGTTCTCCGCATAGCTGAGTGTTGCCTTAGCAATTTTATGACCCACTATGTGAGTACTTAACTGTAATGCAAGGTAGAAAGTGATAAACGCAGAGTACATAAGTGCTGTGGGAATTCAGAGGAATTATTTCAGCTAATTCAGGAAAGGCTTTGTGGAGGATAGAATTGGAGCTATTTTTCACTCCAACATTTCATTGTGAAAAATTTAAAACAGACAGAAAAAGGGAAAGAATTATAAAATGAACACCCATATACCCTTCAGTGAGATTCAACATTTAGTAATATTTCGGTATGTTTGCTTTCCCTCTATGTATTAAAAATACATGCATACATATATATATGTACATATAATATACATATTACATATTTTTCAGAAGCATTTGAGAGTAAGTTGTAGACATCATGACACTTTATTCCTAAATAATCAGCATGCATCTTTTAAGAACAAGGACTTTCTTTTACATAACCTCATCATTATCACCGAAGAAAATGAGGACTCATGACTGAGCTGGATTTTGGAGGAAAGGTAGAGTTTGGGTTTTTCATGATCAGTGATAGGTCCTCTTGGGCAGAGGACACAGTGTGAGTCCAAGCCCAGATGCAGTGGCCTATTTTTTTAAAATTCATTCATTAATTAATTTTTAATAGATCTTTATTGGAGTATAATTGCTTCACAATACTGTGTTAGTTTCTGTTGCACAACAAAACGAATCAGCCATATGCATACACATGTCCCCATATCCCCTCCCTCTTGAGCCTCCCTCCCATCCTCCTAAACCCACCCCTCTAGGTCATCACAGAGCACCGAGCCGATCTCCCTGTGCTATGCTGCTGCTTCTGGCCAGCCAACTATTTTATATTCTGTACTGTATATATGTCGATGCTACTCTCACTTTGCCCCAGCTTTGCCTTCCCACCCCATCTCCTCAAGTCTATTCTCTATGTCTACCTCTTTATTCCTGCCCTGCAACTAGGTTCATCAGTATCATTTTTTTTTTTTTTAGATTCCATATATATGCATTAGCATACGGTATTTGTTTTTCTCTTTCTGACTTACTTCACTCTGTATGATAGACCCTAGGTCCATCCACCTCACGACAAATAACTCAAGTTCATTTCTTTTTATGGCTGAGTAATATTCTATTGTATATATGTGCCACATCTTCTTTATCCATTCATCTGTCGATGGACATTTAGGTTGCTGCAATGAACATTGTGGTACATGTCTTTTTTTTAAATTAATTAATTTATTTTTGGCTGCATTGGGTCTTCATTGCTGTGTGCAGGCTTTCTCTAGTTGCAGTGAGCAGGGGCTACTCTTTGTTGCAGTGCATGGGCTTCTCATTCTGGTGGCTTCTCTTGTTGCGGAGCATGGGCTCTAGACACGTGGGCTTTAGTAGTTGTGGCATGCAGGCTCAGTAGTTGTGGCTCGCAGGCTCTAGAGTGCAGGCTCTGTAGTTGTGGCGCACGGGCTTAGTTGCTCTGCGGCATGTGGAATCTTCCTGGTCCAGGGCTCAAACCCGTGTCCCCTGCATTGGCAGGCAGATTCTTAACCACTGCACCACCAGGGAAGTCCTACATGTCTCTTTTTGAAATATGGTTTTCTCAGGGTATATGCCCTGTAGTGGGATTGCTGGGTCATATGGTAGTTCTATTTTTAGTTTTTTAAGGAACCTCCATACTGTTTTCCAAAGTGGTTGTATCAATTTACATTCCTACCAACAGTGCAAGAGGGTTCCCTTTTCACCACACCCTTTCCAGCATTTATTGTTTCTAGATTTTTTGATAATTGCCATTCTGACCAGCGTGAGGTGATAACTAATTGTAGTTTTCATTTGCATTTCTCTAATAATTAGTGATGTTGAGCATCTTTTCATGTGCCTCTTGGCCACCTGTATGGTTTCCTTGGTGAAATGTCTATTTAGGTCTTCCGCCCATTTTTTAACTAGATTGTTTGTTTTTTTGATATTGAGCTCCATGAGCTGTTTATATATTTTGGAGATTAAATCTTTTTCTGTTGTTTCAATTGCAAATATTTTCTCCCATTCTGAGGGTTGTCTTTATGTCTTGTTTATTGTTTCCTTTGCTGTGCAAAGCTTGTAAGTTTAATTAAGTCCCATTTGTTTATTTGTTTTTATTTCCGTTACTCTAGGAGGTGGGTCAAAAAAGATCTTGCTGTGGTTTATGTCAAAGAGTGTTCTTCCTATGTTTTCCTCTAAGAGTTTTGTAGTGTCTGGTCTTACAGTTAAGTCTTTAATCCATTTGGAGTTTATTTTTGTGTATGGTGTTAGGTAGTGTTCTAATTTCATTCTTTTACATGTAGCTGTCCAGTTTCCCCAGCACCACTTATTGAAGAGGCTGTCTTTTCTCCATTGTATGTTCTTGCCTCCTTTGTCATAAATTAAGTGCCCATATGTGCATGGGTTTATCTCTGGGCTTTCTATCCTGTTCCATTGATCTATATTCCTGTTTTTATGTCAATACCATACTGTCTTGATTACTGTAGCTTTGTGGTATAGTTTGAAGTTGGGGAGCCTTATTCCTCCAACTCCGTTTTTCTTTCTCAAGATTGCTTTGGCTATTCAGGGTCTTTTGTGTTTCCATACGAATTGTAAAATTTTTTGTTCTAATTCTGTGAAGAATGCCATTGGTAATTTGGTAAGGATTGCACTGAATCTGTAGATTGCTTTGGGTAGTATAGTCATTTTTACAATATTGATTCTTCCAATCCAAGAACATAGTATATTTCTCCAGCTGTTTATGTCATCTTTGATTTCTTTCATCAGTGTTTTATAGCTTTCTGAGTACAAGTCTTTTGCCTCCTTAGGCAGGTTTATACCTAGGTATTTTATTCTTTTTGTTGCAATGGTGAATGGGAGTGTTTCCTTAATTTCTCTTTCTGATTTTTTGTTGTTGGTGTATAGGAATGCCAGAGATTTCTGTGCATTAATTTTGTATCCTGCAACCTTACCAAATTCATTGATTTGTTCTAGTAGTTTTCTGGTAGCACCTTTAGGATTTTCTATGTATAGTATCATGTCATCAACAAACAGTGACAGTTTTATTTCTTCTTTTCCAATTTGTATTCCTTTTATTTCTTTTCTTCTCTGATTGCTGTGGCTAGGACTTCCAAAACTATGTTGAATAAGAGTGGAGAGAGTGGACATGCTTTCAGTTTTTCACCATTGAGTATGATGCTTGCTGTGGGTTTGTCATATATGGCCTTTATTATGTTGAGGTACGTTCCTTCTATGCCCATTTTCTGGAGGGTTTTTATCATAAATGAGTGTTGAATTTTGTCAAAAGCTTTTTCTGCATCTATTGAGATGATCATATGGTTTTTATTCCTTAATTTGTTAATGTGGTGTATCACATTGATTGATTTGTGTATATTGAAGAATCCTTGCATCCCTGGGATAAATCCCACTTGATCATGGTGTATGATCCTTTTAATGTGCTGTTGGATTCTGTTTGCTAGTATTTTGTTCAGGATTTTTGCATCTACGATCATCAGTGATATTGGCCTGTAGTTTTCTTTTTTGTGACATCTTTGTCTGGTTTTGGTATCAGGGTGATGGTGGCTTTGTAGAATGAATTTGTAAGTGTTTCTCCCTCTTCAGTTTTTTGGAAGAGTTTGAGAAGGATCGGTGTTAGCTCTTCTCTAAATGTTTGATAGAATTCGCCTGTGAAGCCATCTGGTCCTGGACTTTTGTTTGTTGGAAGATTTTAAATTATGGTTTCAATTTCATTGCTTGTGTTAGGTCTGTTTATATTTTCTAATTCTTCCTGGTTCAGTCTTGGAAAATTGTACCTTTCCAAGAATTTGTCCATTTCTTCGTGGTTGTCCATTTTATTGGCATTTATTTGTTTGTAGTAGTCTCTTATAATCCTTTGTATTTCTGCAATGTCAGTTGTGATTTCTCCTTTTTCATTTCTAATTTTATTGATTTGTGTCTTCTCCCTTTTTTTTCTTGTTGAGTCTGGCTAAGGGTTTATCAATTTTGTTTATCTTCTCAAAGAACCAGCTTTTAGTTTTATTGATCTTTGCTATTGTTTTCTTCATTTCTATTTCATTTATTTCTGCTCTGATTATGATTTCTTTCCTTCTACTGACTTTGGGTTTTCTTTGTTCTTCTTTCTCTAGTTGTTTTAAGTGTAGGGCTAGATTGTTTATTTGAGATGTTTCTTGTTTCTTGAGGTGAGATTGAATTGCTATAAACTTCCCTCTTAGAACTGCTTTTGTTGCATCCCATAGGTTTTGGGTCGTCATGTTTTCATTGTCATTTGTTTCTATGTATTTTTTAATTTCTTCTTTGATTTCTTCAGTGATCTCTTGGTTATTTAGTAGCACACTGTTTAGCCTCCATGTATTTGTGTTTTTTACAGTTTTTTCCTGTAATTGATTTTCAGTCTCATAGCGTTTTGGTTAGAAAATATGCTTGATATGATTTCAATTTTCTTAAATTTTCCAAGGCTTGATTTGTGACCCAAATTGTGATCTATCCTGGAGAATGTTCCGTGTGCACTTTAGAAGAAAGAGTATTCTGCCACTTTTGGGTGGAATGTTCTATAAATATCAATTAAATCTATCTGGTCTATTGTGTCATTTAAAGCATGTGTTTCCTTATTTATTTTCTGTTTGGATGATCTGTAATCATCCAATCTGTTGGATGTATTGTATAATCTGTTTGGATTGGTGTAAGTGGGGTGTTAAAGTCCTCTACTCTTATTGTGTTACTGTCGATTTCTCCTTTCATGGTTGTTAACATTTGCCTTATTGATGAGGTGCCCTATATTGGGTGCATAAACATTTATAATTGTTATATCTTCTTCTTGGATTGATCCCTTGATCATTATGTAGCATCTCTCCTTATGTCTTGTAACAGTCTTTATTTTAAACTCTACTTTATCTGATACGAGTATTGCTACTCCAGTCTTCTTTTGATTTCCATTTGCATGGAATATCTTTTTCCACCCTGTCACTTTCAGTCTTTATGTGTCCCTAGGTCTGAAGTGGGTCTTTTGTAGACAGCATATATATGGGTCTTGTTTTTGTATCCATTCAGCCAGTCTGTGTCTTTTGGTTGGGGCATTTAATCCATTTACATTCAAGGTTATTATCGATATGTATGTTCCTATGACCATTTGCTTAATTGTTTTGGGTTTGTTTTTGTGGGTCTTTTTCTTCTCTTGTTTTTCCCGCTTAGAGAGTTTCTTTAGCATTTGTTGTAAAGCTGGTTTGGTGATGCTGAATTCTCTTAGCTTTTGCTTGTCTGAAAAGCTTTTGGTTTCTCCATTGAATCTGAATGAGATCCTTGCTGGGTAGAACAATCTTGGTTGTAGGTTTTTCTCTTTCATCACTTTAAGTATATCCTGCCACTCCCTTCTGGCCTGCAGAGTTTCTGCTGAAAAATCAGCTGATAACCTTATGGGGATTCCTTTGTAAGTTATTTTTTGTTTTTCCCTTGCTGCTTTTAATATTTTTTCTTTGTATTTAATTTTTGTTAATTTGATTAATATGTGTCTTGGTGTGTTTTTCCTAGAGTTTATCCTGTATGGGACTCTCTGTGCTTCCTGGACTTGGGTGACTATTTCTTTTCCCATGTTAGGGAAGTTTTCAACTATAATCTCTTCAAATATTTTCTCAGGCCCTTTCTTTTTCTGTTCTTCTTCTGGGACCCCTATGATTCAAATATTGGTGCGTTTAGTGTTGTTCCAGAGGTCTCTGTGATTGTCTTCAATTGTTTTCATTCTTTTTTCTTTATTCTGCTCCTTGGCAGTGATTTCTACCATTTTGTCTTCCAGCTCACTTATTTGGTCTTCTGCCTCAGTTATTTTGTTATTGATTCCTTCTAGTGTATTTTTCATTTCAGTTATTGTGTTATTCATCTCTGTTTGTTCTTTAGTTCTTCCAGATCTTTGTTAAACATTTTTTGTATTTTCTCAGTCCATGCCTCCTTTCTATTTCTGAGATTCTGGATCATCTTTACTATCATTACTCTGAATTCTTTTTCAGGTAGATTGCCTATTTCCTCTTCATTTATTTGGTCTTGTAGGTTTTTACCTTGCTCTTTCATCTATGACATACTTTTTTGCCATCTCATTTTTTTTTTTCTTTTTTTTCTTTTTTTTTCATAAGTGGGATTGTGTTCCTGTCTTACTGGTTGTTTGGCCAGAGGCTTCCAACAGTGGAGTTGGTAGATTATTGGGTAGAGCTGGGTCTTGGTGTTGAGATGAGGAACTCCGTGAGACCTCATTCCAATGAATATTCCCTGAGGTCTGAGGTTCTCTGTTAGTCCAGTGTTTCAGACTCAGAGCTCCCACCACAGGAGCTTCAGCCCAACCCTCAGCTCATGAACCAAGATCCTGCAAACCCCGTGGGGCAGCAAAAAAAAAAAGAGAAAAGTAACAAAGTAAAAAATAAAATTAGACTAGGAAACTAACAGATATGTTAGAAAGAATGTAAAAATAAGAACACAGATGAATCAATAACCGGAAGGTACATCAGTACCACAATAGTAAAAAAGAGGAGGAGGGAAAAGAAAAAAAAAAGAAGGGGGGAAAGGCCTTGGCTGTGGAGGGTGGGGCCTAAGCAAGGGTGAGGTTTGGGTGGTGGGCAGGGCCAATGCTCAGGACCCACAGGGCTGGAAAAGGCCCTGGGGGCTGTGGGGGTAGGGCTTAGGATCAAGGAAAAGAAGGGGCCCAGACATGCCCCCCACCCCTGGGCTCTGAGGGCAGGGGACCTCACCTGGGAGCCCAGCAGGCTTCCTGGGCTAGAGTGGGCTGGGCAAACGCCCTCCTCTCCTCTCCTGCTCCTCCGGTCTGGGAGGGCCCCTCACGCCTGCCTCTGCTGATCTCCCTGGCCTCCTTCCTATGCTCCCAGGACCCACGCTGCCTGGATGGGGCTTTGGGGTGTGGGTACCAGCTTGGGAGTTCAGCAGGCTCCCTGGCCCAAGTGCGCCAGGCGATTGCCCTCTGTCTCTCTCCTGCTCTTCCTGGAGAGTCCCTCCCACCTGCCTCTCCTGATCTCCCTGGCCTCAGGGGCGCTGATCCTGTCTGGCCTCCACTTCTCCTCCCCCCTCAGTCCCCCTACATCGTACCAGTTCACTCTGGGGTTCCTCCCATCTCCTTGGGCGTCAGAGTCCCCCACCAGTGGCTGGCAGGCGCCCTAGTTGTGGGGAGACGCTAACTGTGCATCTTCCCACACTGTCATCTTGGCTGCCTTAAATTTATTTTTTATTGAAGTAAAGCTGAATTACAATGTTGTGTCAATTACTGCTGTACAGCGAAGTGACTCAGTTGTACATATATATATACATTGTTTTTCATATTCTTTTCCATTATGGTTTATCACAGGATATTGAATATAGTTCCCTGCACTACACGGTAGGACCTTGTTGTTTATCCATCTTATATATAACAGTTTGCATCTGCTAATCCCAAATTCCCAATCCAACCCTCTCCCACCCATCTCCCCCTTGGCAACCACCAGTCTGTTCTCTATGTCCCTGATTCTGTTTCTGTTTCATAGGTAGGTTCATTTGTGCTATATTTTAGATTCCACATATAAGTGATATCACCTGGTATTTGTCTTTCTCTTTCTGACTTACTCCACTTAGTATGGTAATCTCTGGTTGCATTGTAGTGGCCTATTTTAATCCCTTCATCTGATGGGAAACTGCTCCTAGACCAGAAAGCCGAAGTGATTTGCTAAAGGCCACAAAGGTAGTTTGGAAAGAGCTGGAACCTGCAGCCACACTTCCTGATTCCTTTTACATCGGTCCCCACCACCCCTGCCCCGTTACACTCTTCTTGGAAGAGCGCTAAATTTAGAACACGGCACTCTTGGTTCCTACACAGGCCCGCTTTTAAATCAGTCTCAGTTTAAAAAGCTTTTTGGATGGCACCTTTCTATGTGGTTTTCCAAGATGTTGCCAATGTGAATCCTGCCAGTTCTCCTGGAAGATCAAGGTTTAAACAGGTGGAGAAATAGAAATAGGGATGACGAGCTGCACAATAAGTCATGGAGAAAGCCAGGAGTAATGTCCCAGGTTCCTGGAAAAAAGCAGTGCTGTCACCTGTGCCAGCCTCGTCTCCTGTTCTAACCCCCCGGCCTTTACCACCTGCGTGCCTCTTCTCCTCCTCCTGCTTCCCACAGCCAAAGAGGAGGATCCGGCTGATACAGGGAGGTGGCTGGGCTGTGAATCAGGACTTTTGACTGCTGTGCTGCCTCCGCTTCTGATTATCAGTGTGACTTTACACAGTGGTTCTCAATCAGGGGTGACTTTGTCCCCCACTGAATGTTTGGCCACGACTGGAGACATTTTTGGTTGTTGCAACTGCAGGGTTGCTAGTGGCATCTGGTTGTTAATGGCCGGGGACGCTCCTAAACATCCCACAGTGCACAGGACAGTCCCCAGCAACGAAGGGTTACTTGGTCCAAAATGTCAGTACTGCTGAAGTTAAGATACTGTTTTAGACAAATCATTGGTTTTCTTCAGTTCTTAATATCCTGACTTTGAAATGGGGACAGTTGCACTAGCACCGTGGTTTTCCATCTTCAGAATGCTGAAGAATCCCCTGAGATGCTTGTTTAAAAAGGCAGGTTTCTGGCCTCATCTTCAGGGATTCCATAGTTGGTCCACAGGGCACACCTTGAGAAATGCCATTCTGAATAGTTTCTAAGGTCCTCTGCCCTCCTGTTTTCTAATTCTAAAATGCAGATGAGTAACAAATGTATGTAAGAGCTCCTGCCTGAGCACAGGATGAATATGGTAACAGGAAACAATAATTCTCCTTCGAATCTCCTCACACATGCGTGTACCTCCGTGCCCACAGGCCACACAGAGTGGTCAAGTGTGTAGGTGGTAAGGCTTGAGGCCAGCCCATCTCTCCAGCTCACTGGACTCTCCAGGCACATGGGCTGCCTTTCATTTCCTCCCAGGTGCCAAGCTTTCTCCTGCCTTTGGCTCTTTCCCATTTGCTGGGCTTTGTCTGTCTCTTCCCCTTTCTACTTCCAACACACATACTTTGGCTAAAGCTTACTCATCCTTCAGGTCACAAGCCTCCTATCACTTCCCCAGGGAAGCCCCCATCACTTCCCATTATCTTACTCATTACACATCATTGCAATTACTTATATTTAAACAGATCAGTCAGCACTGCTAGACTATAGGCTCTGCCAGGGTGCAGACACTGTCCTTCTGATGTGCTACTAATCGCCAGCCCCTACACAGTGCCTGACATTTTAGAAGGGCTCAATAAATATTTGTTGAATGATGAAATGATTGATTGAATGAATGATTAGCAGGAGATAAAGGTGAACGGGGTAGCGATTACAAAAAGGGGAGGTGTGGAGACTAGTGGGGTGGTCCAGTGGCTAAGACTCTGCGCTCCCAATGCAGGGGACCCAGGTTCGATCCCTGGTCAGGGAACTAGATCTCACACGCCACAACTAAGAGTTCACATGCCGCAACTAAGACCCGGAGCAGCCAAATAAATAAATAAATAAATAAACCCAAAAAACAAAAAAACAAAAAGGAGAGATGTAACATATGGGATCCAGATTGCAGAAACTAGGCTTGGCCGGGGTGGGGTGATGGGGCGTGGGGACATGGAATGTAGCCATGTAAAATACTGCTTCTAACTGAACCTTCTCTCCTTCCTGTATGATAACACCTGAATTATTTGAATAAAAGTGAAATCGTTCCTTGTTAGGACTCCCTGGTGGCTTTCTGTTGCATGCGCGGTCAGGTTCCAATACCTCAGTGTGACATATGAGTCCATGAGAGTCTGACCCCTACTTTGCTTCTTCTCCCACCACCTCCTCCATCCGTCCCCATGCGTACTCTGCTTCAGTCAAATCAAATGTTTCATCCTCTCTGAAGTACATGCGAAGCTCCCACCCTGCCATGTGGCCAACTCTTACTCATATTTTAAGACTCAGGTTAAATGACACCTCCTCTGTAAAGACTGTTTCAAGTCCTGCAGTGTTAGACACTCAGCATTTTGGGTTTCAATAATGCAGTGTCTTCCAAGGGGGGAAAACTGCGGTGAGGTGGGGATGGTGGTGTGCTGAATTGGGCGATTGGGATTGACAAGTATACACTGATGTGTATAAAACTGATGCCTAATAAGAACCTGCAGTATAAAAAAACAAACAAAACAACTAATACTAAACTTTCATTGGGTTATTTGTATGGAAATATGTTAATATAAATGTTTCAGACATTACATGAAATTTCTAAAAATCTTATATTTGTATTTGTATGGAAATATGTATGGAAATATGTTAATATAAATGTTTCAGACATTACATGAAATTTCTAAAAATCTTATATTTGTATTTGTATGGAAATATGTATGGAAATATGTTAATATAAATGTTTCAGACATTACAGGAAACTTCTAAAAATCTTATATGTTCTGGTATAATGTTATAAGTAATAATCCTAGTTATTACTTTAAAATGTATATCTCAGAAATAACTAATTTTCTTGTCAACTGCATTATTATGAACTTTCATCAAATCTTTAACCATGGTCATTTTTAAGTCTTTTGTCATTTACAGACAGTTCTGGGTGTACTCTGATGATTTTGCAAATATGTTCCTATAAAAGGGTTTCATCTTCAAGAAATTCATGGAAAAGACTCTGACAAGTACAGGTTTCTGGTAACTGACTGTAGTGCTGAACTGAATGAATAAGCATTTTCAGAACTCTAATGAAAAACTGATGAACTCATAAAAGTGCTAACAAAAGATCAAGATGAAAAAAAAATTTTATTACATGGGACTGAGTGAACTGATGAGGATGAGTATAATTTTTGTGACTTTCTGTCTGAATTAAAAAAAAAAAATCCCACAAGGACTCAGAGGCAAAGAATATACAAATCAATTTTCACTGCAAAGTAAAGGAGCTGTTACAGTGGAGGATTACTGGACTGAATGTCAATATTATGACATAGTATGAGTGTGTTTCATGTTTGGTAATTGCAAACATTGTTGCTTTTGTTGTGGTCATCCATGTACAATGCTTGGTGTCAGTCTATTTATCTCTTGTAAAAATAAAATACAGTGTGTGTGTGGGGAAAAAAAAAAAATAATGCTGTGTCTTTAGGTAGCACTTAGAACGTAATTATTTGTTTACGTGTGTGTCACTCTCACTAAGAGACGAGCAGCTCTGGGTGGGGACTCTGTGTAACTTACTCATCTTTTATTTCCTATTACAGTGCCTAGTCAAAAGGGAAGCGCTATGAATCCTTGTGGAGTGAATGAATGAATGAAAGAAAGCTAGAATATGACAGTGGATGCAATTCCTAGTTTTGCTCTTTGTTTTAAAATATTTTCTTTTCTTGAATGACTACATAGGGATGGGAATGGAGGTAGCATAGGGGAAAAAATAACTTCTTTTAAAAATCCAGTTTTCCACTTCCACCTTTTCTCTTAGGACCAACTAGATTTCAAAGTGCTATATAATATGGAGAGCATATTTCATACATCATGGCTATTTAGGATTTGGTAGCAAAATCTTTATTCAGAATGCACATACCTTTGACTTCTGACAAATAAGAAATAGCTTTTCCTAATTACCTTAAAATTAATACTCTGCGTATATTTTAAAATACAAGCTTTTCTTTTAAAAGTTTCCTTTCTGGGACACATGAGCTTAACATTTTTCCTAAGTTGGGGGTGGGGAGTATTTCATGTACATTTATCTTTTCTTCTAATTTTAAGTGCTTTTAAATTATTATTTTTTAATTCTTTTCAGTCATTCATCCCTGAGCCCTGGGAAAATCTCATTTCCCCTTCACCATCCAGGATATTATTGTGAAAGTTTATTAGTCTTGACAACTCTCTGAGATTGTGTCACTGGCCCAGGATACTAGAATGATTTAAAAAAAAAAATCCACATATCTCAGTGGACTGACTTCTTAAGAACCTATTGAAATGATTCCCTAAACACCTAGTGCTGGGTCTGGTTTGCTCAGATGGCACGCCTGCCTCATACCCCTGTTGACTGACCCCACCCCTCCCCATCCCAAAGAAGCTGGGAAGGTTTTGAAAAGTAGCTGCTCATGCATTGGGGCCAGACACGTTAAGAATAAATAACGCTTCGAGGAGCACCATGTGTAGCTCCGAATCTCCAACTGGGCTGAGAATATCTGAAGGAGAGAGATTGCCACTCTTTTCAGATCAGTCTAGGGATTCAGCCAGATCACAGCAAAATGGATGTAAAGGAGTGGAAGGTGGCAGGTTTCAGTTATATGTGGTCTAGAACTGTCAGACCTGACATATTCCACTTTAACCAGGCTAAAAGAGTCCTAATGTCATCTCCAGGACAGTCAAGAACAATTTTTGTGTGGGTGCATGTGTGTGTGTACACATGGGTTTGTACATTTCCATCCTGCAGGGACAATTGTGTTTTGGCTTACAGGTATAACGTTCTGTTTTCCTCTGCCAGGTGACCGTGGGATTTTTTTGTACTCAGCAAGCCTTTTGTCTAATGCATTGACATCTTAATGAAAAACAAAAGGTAAATTCATCAAAAGAGACAAGATTATTCGAATCATAAATGGAGAGCATTGGGAGGCTAGCAACAATAATAATAATAAATTGCAGCTATTGTCCACAGAAACTTGCTTTTCTAAGGTGCTTTTGATAATTACCTGTCAATGTTTCCGTTTCAACACCCGCTCCTTTAATTGATGGAGTCTATTTATATCACATGAAATTCTTGTATTTGCTTCTTGAAGTGCATTCCATTCCCAGGCACGACCAGGGTCGCGTTTTTTTATTTTTCCAGTAGGGGGACATGGCATTGTTGAATCTGACATATGTAAGCATTGCTTTCTGGCTGAAGGGAAGCAAAACAAAGCAACAAATGAACATCAGCTTTAATAGGGAAGCAAAAGGAGGGAGTCGTAGCTCAGAAGGGATGGGGGGGGGCAAGCTGTGTTTGTGGCTGCAGCAGAGTGGCGCCTGTTCCTTCCTCTGAGGTTGTCTAGCTCAGGTGATGTCTACCTCGTTATCTCTGTCAGGTGACATATTGAAGCTTCAGTGAAATATCAGTACAAGGGAAGATGGAGAGAAACGGAATCAGTGAAGATCCATGTTAGGAATGGAGGAACTTCAGAGATTATAGTTTTGTCTTTATTTAGATTGTCCTAGTATGAATGATTGAATTTAATAAAACTACAAGCATCTAAAGAGAATGGATGTTTCATTGATTCAATTCTTCTTTATGGTTTAATTCATAGAAATAGAAGTGGGAAGATTGGCTGCACAGGACGATGTGATAGGGAACCTCCACATTTCCATCAGAGGAGGAGAAAGCCCCAAATCAAGAGATATGTGTCCTGGCATCAATTTTGCTACTGTGTGACTTGGGACAACTAGTTTTTCTGCTCTCAGGCTCAAATTCCTTATTTGTTAAATGAGAAAGCTGGGTCAGAACCTATCCAGCTCTAAAACCCATTTAAAAAATATCTTAGTATCCCTAATTCTTCACACAGTGTCTCACATAAATCTGGGGATAAACCAGTGTTTATTAAGTGAATAAACAAATGAATGAGTGTTTCTCTTAGGTATAATTACCTGTGCTGGTCCCTTGTTCCATCAGCTGGATGGCTGGATTTCAGAATTACAAGGACTAGCGGTAAGGATAACACATTTAATAAATGCACATTTTTCTGATTTCTTGCTATGTGTGGAAGGCAGCCCCTAAGATGGGCTCTGGGGACTCCACCTCCTAGTGTGCACGCCCTGTGTCATCCCTTCCTCCAGCGTAGGCTAGACATACTGACTCACTTCTAACAAGTAGAATATGGCAGAAGCGATGGCTTGTCACTTCTGAAATTAGGTTACCAAAAAACTGTGACTTCTGTTTTGTTTTTTCTCTCTCTCTCTCTCAGAGTCTTTGCTCTGGGGGAAGCCAGCTGCCATATTGTGAGCTGCCTTTTGGAGAGGCCCACATGGCAGACAATTGGTGTCTCCAGATAACATCCAGCAGACCTGGGGTTGCCAAGAGTCACATGCATAAGTTTGGAAGTGGATCCTTCCCTAATTGAGCCCTAAAACTGATGGCAGCCCTGGCGGATGCCTTGATTGCAGCCTCACCAGACACTCTGAGCCATGACTAAATTTCTGATTCACAGAAACTGAGATAATACATGTTTGTTACTTTAAACTGATAAGTTTTGAGGTCGTTTGTTACACAGCAATTGATGACTAATATACTATGTTGCAAAAAGAACCTCAATCAGACAGATCCTTTAAAGTGAATGTAATCTAAATGAGATATGACAAATACACCAGTAACTATTATGTACAATTATAATTTAACAGTAACCAATTCCTACATAGCGCTTACTATGTGCCCCAAACTAATATATATACACACATATTTATATAAATATATATACACACATATATATTAATATATATACACATATGAATATATATACATGTATAAATATACATTAACCCATTCATTCCTTACAACAACACTATGAAGTACTTGACATGACTATCCCCATTTTACAGATGAAGAAATGGATTCACAGAAAGGTGATGTAAATTACCCAAGGTCACCCAGCTTGTAAAGGTAGCAATCCGTAGACCAAAAGTTCAAACCCAATTTCCAGGTAACTTACTTGTTACCACTAAGCTCATTCAGTATAAATGAGATAAGAGGATTATCATGAAATGATAAAAGGTTCAAAAGGCGTGATTACATCCAATTTGAGGGATAAGAACAGGATTTTATGGAGGAGGTGAATTGTGAGATGGAGAGGATTAAGTAGAGTGAGACAGAAGCATGACATAAACAGTTCCCTGTTGCAATGGACGGAATGTTTGTGTTCTCCCAAAATTCACTGTATATTTTGTTAACCATATATGGTTATTGCTAAAATTGCTGCATTCATATATGTATAGTTATTGCTAAAATTGCTGCTGACATTCATTCATTGTTTTGCTAATCATTTCTTTCTTTACTTGTGCCAGCGATGTGGACACATTGTTTAGTATTCAGTTCAACCCCACCCAGCACAAATGTGAAGCCAGCCTGCAAAGGAAGAGTAGGCTGCAGGTTCCCATTTTCCTGCTGAGTGTGGGTTGCCTTCTAGAAAGGTTTCAAGGCTTTGAAAGCTTTCCACTCCACAATCTGGGGTCTCAAGAATTCAACTCAGAGGCAGAGTCTCATTTTCAAAGGTGTTACATTTGCATAATTTTACAGCTGGGGATATCAGTAGCTCAGCTAAATCAATAAGTTTGTGCCTTTGCACAGATAAAAACTAGCTCCCTTTCCCCAGGCCCCCATCATCCTCTTATAACCATTCCTTGGGTTCTGGCTCTTTCTCAAACCTCCCCACATTGCATCTTATGTTCAGAAATAACTCGGGCTCTGCAGCCGTTTCACTCTGCCCCGCCTCTGTGTGCCTTCCATTAAAATACAAGGCTCAGCTATGGTGGTGGAGGAGGGCAGGAGCCTCAGTCTTAGGAGATGGGATTCAAATCCTGTTTCTGCACCATCAGAAGCCTAGTGATCACTGCCTCCTGCCTGGCCAGTTGCAGCAGCCTTCTAACTTGTCTCCTTGTACTCTTTCCCACCTCCAATTTGTCTCTACATACAGTGGACAGATTAATCACTCAAAACAATTTGCTTTTTTAAAAAAAATTTAAAAACAATGTAAGAATATAGTTAAAAAGAACAGAGAGACAAGTTCAAAATTGCATGTGATGAAAAGTCTCTCTACTCAGGCAGACCTCTAGTCCCCAGGGACCTCTTCCTAGAAGCAACCACATTCACCAGTTTACTGTATATTTTTCGGAGATAGTCTATGTATATACACATATGTATAAGATATATATGTGTATATTTTTGATGATTTTTTTCTTTTATACATGAATGTTTTTAATATGTAAATTTGATTATAACAGATGACAGAAACTCTCCATTAACCTTAGGAAAACATCCAAAATTTTTAATGTGGTCTTCAATCCCTACATGATCTGGCCCCTTCCTGACTGTGCGGCCTTTTCTCATGCCATTCTCGTCTTCATTTTCTGTTTTTCACATGGGACTTAGGTCCTCAAACATCTAATCTAACCACCTAAGGTTCTTTGCACACTTCTATCTTTGATCAGAATAGCTTTCTGTCTGGAATGAAAATTATGTCCTCAACATATATCCCATCTATGCTCGGCAGCCATATGGTTTGGATGGAAGAGATTCACCCTAGGGTCCATGGGTCCCCAAATATCATTCTGCTGTCCAAAATGATTGGTTCAGGTAGCCAATCTTAAGACTTAAAGACTTAAGTCAACCAGGAGGCATCCACTGGTTAAAAGGGTTGGTTTGGGGTAGCCTAATCAGCGTAAAGGGGGAAATTGCTCTTTCTCTCTGTGACTATAAACAAATAAACTCTGGTTGTTCTTGGTACACAATATCATGATAGAAACCAAGAGACTGAAACCAACATATAAAATTTGACAGGAGAGTTAGAATCTCAGAGAAACAAAACCAGAGCCTTGATCAAACTGTGCCTGAAGCAGCCCTAATAAATACCTTCTAGTATTTAAAGCATATTTGCATTGAGCTTTATTTGACTTGCAGACAATTTAAAACATCCTGACATATCCCTCCTTCCTCACACTGATCTTCTTATATCTGGCTAACTCTTACCCAGTCTCCACAACTCTTAAATGTTACCTCAGAGAGGCTTTTTCTGACTTTTCCAGACTAAGTTTGTTCTTCCTTTCATCTGTTTTCCTTACAATGAAGTCTTTTCCTCCTGTGTACTTGTCACAATTGTAATGAAAGATGATTTTTTTTTTTGAAAGATGATTTTTTAATGTCCCTCTGCCCCATAGGATTGTAAATTAAGTAAAATCTGGGCTATGTCTGTCTGGTTACTGCTCCAGCTCCAGCTTCTGGCATGCACCAGACCCTTATTAACTGCTCAGTAAATATTTGTTGGATGCAAAAGTGAATGAATGATAAAATTTATTATAGACAACTTGATCATTCACAGTGATTTTGAAATTAATAATATTCCATAAACTGAACTATAGTTTTTTATCTTTGGTCAAACTCAGGCAAAATATCCTGAGTCTTCAGGATATTTTACTAGCTGTAATTCGATTCCCATCACTGAATCTCTGTGGAGAGGATGTGTGGGTGATAGTTAAGAGTCCCATTCCAAAGCAGATAAGAATCCTGGATTAGAAACCTGGGTCTTTCATATACTGGGTTTCTGGTCTTGGGCAAATTACTGGACTTTAAGCCTCAGTCTATCTTTAAAAGGAGGATTATAGGGGACATCTCTGGTGGTGCAGTGGTTGAGAGTCCGCCTGCCGGTGCAGGGGACAGAGGTTCAAGCCCTGGTCCAGGAGGATCTCACATGCCGCGGAGCAACTGGGCCCCTGCACCACAACTGCTGAGCCTGCGAACCTCAACTACTGGGCCCGTGTGCTGCAGCTGCTGAGACCCGTGTCCCTGGTGCCCGTGCTCCACAGTGGGAGGGGCCACTGTGGTGAGGGACCACGTGCCGTGGCGGGGAGTGGCCCCTGCTTGCTGCAGCTGGAGGGGGCCCGCGCACAGCAACGCGGGCCTGGTGCAGCCAGAAATAAATAAATAAATAAATAAATTTTTAAAAATGAGGATTATAATGGTATCTGCCTCGCAGGTGAGGATTCAGTGGTATAATGTATGCAATGCACCTATCTCAAGAATAAGTACTTGTGTATAAAATGGATAACTAATAAGGACCTGCTGTATAAAAAAATAAATAAAATAAAATTCCAAAAAAAAGAATAAGTACTTGCATACAGTATTATCCCTCACATAGTAAATACTTATAAACATATTGCATGATATCTGTAGCTACTTGCTATTATTGTCATTATTTAGCGTTGGACCTCAATTTCTAGGGCCTCAAAATGAGATTTCTCTGAACTCTACTCCAGAGCTTTGAGGGGCTTTACTTATGAATGATTTAACATACATAGGATTGACCAAATGCTGGATTTTTTTTTATTATTTCTGCTTGATTCAGATTCTTGTTTAACCCCGTGATTTTGAACAGCCATTGTTGTTCAAAGAAGAAAATGGATTTGAAGGAGTATTCATACTGATTTATTGTTGGTTGTCTGTGGAAATGTAAATAGCCCTGAATGTGCCACTCACTGGGATAGGACAGTGCTTTTCATAATGGACAAAATAGCCTTGTTTCACTTTAATAACCTGCTTGTGGTCTAACCAGTCATGGGATTCCTTAAACACAGCAGAAGGCCTGCTATTGTCATTTGCATATCAATGAGCAGACATCTCTCTGCTGTTGCTATTACACAGCACTGCCATTTCCCTAACTTGGGAACCGTACTGAGGGGCTGAAATGTGAAATGCACACGTCCATCTCTTTCATACAGACACGAATGCACTAAACATAGGCAGCTGCTGCTGAGGCAGTTACACAGCTAATCTACTGTGTATGTGTAAAAGTTGTAAGGGTTAGAAATAGATCACCTATCCCCAATATCTTATGGACCTATGTGTGTACGTTTCTTTTACAGAAGTATGCTAGGAATAATCATTTTGGGTTTTTAAAGTTGTTTGCGTTAGATGAGGTAGGTTTAAATAAGAATTAAAAAACAAAACACAAAACACTGCTTACACAGGAAACTCTTTGACTTTAAAATTCAGTGGGGAAAAAAACTCCAAACTTGTTTCCTCTGCTTATCACGCCATTCCAGCCTAAGCATTTTCCCCGAGTTGGAAAGAGTCCTTCCATTTTACCCATTTGGAAATAAACAGGCATGTTCATTCTGTCGCCCAAGGGTCACCAGGGGTGTTGAGGTTGGCTGCAGAGTTTTGTGATGTCCAGGGTGGCGCAAAAGGCGAGGACTGCTAATTCAGTGATCATCTCTAGTCCTCTTTGACAAGCCCTAGCATAATGCTTTTAATAATGTTTTAGGTGACCTTAATCACCACAGCAGCATTAAACAGCAGTTTCAAATCAGAGACACAATCTGAACGAGGACTTATTACTGAGACAAGTTCAGTGAGAATGCCAAGCTGAGGATACAGACTCCCGCTAACATTATCATACTAGTTGTAGCTGTGCTTTGTACAGTGAAAGAAGCAAGTGTGGGAAATATCAATGTGATAGTGGATTTTTTTGAATTGAAAATTGGTTATCCATATCATCCTTATCTCTAGAAAAATGTGAGACACACACATGTGAAATAAAATAATCATACTTATTACCTGCTTGACACTGTTCTAGACTCTATTTGAGAATTAACTCATCTAACTCCTTTCCTCAGCAACACAGTGCGACATATACTATTATTATCCGTGTATTCTGTTGAGCAGCTGAGGCGGGGAGAGGTCTGGTGCTTCACCCATGGCGGGTGTATAAAGGTGAAATGCACACATCTATCACTTTCATGTGACATACAGATACTGACCTGGAGGCCACAGCTGCCAAGGTGGTTAGTCAACTTCTCTACCATGTAACTGTAGAAGTTGTAATGGTAGGAAATAAACTGCTCACTCCCAATATCTTACTATACTGAGAGTAGAGGGTGGAGATATTAATGAAAATAATAATAATAAACATGAATCCAGTGTTTCCTAGGTCAGGCGAGGCACTCTTCTAAGATGTATTATCTTATTTAATTCCTCCAACAGCCCAAGGAGAGAGTTCTTATGTTCATTTCAGAGCAACAGAAGTTGGAGACCTTGTCCTAAATCTAGGGAACAGGAGAGCAGGGGTTTGAAGTCCTGAGCTTATGTGAAAACCACGGCTCAGTAGCGTCTCTAAATGGAAAAGCTCTTCCGCAGGGTGGCTGGGAGAACAGGGGGGGCCTGGTGGTTGTGGCTGTGTTTCTTCTCCCTCCACCAAACCTCAGAATCTTCCTAGCCCCTCATCCTCGTATCTCATTGTCACAGTCACCCACTTTCCTTTCCAATGTTCCATTTCTTCAAGAGCTAGCCCAGGCTTGTTAGCATATGGCTGATCTGAGAACCTACTTCACAACGACATATACGGTGGTCCCCCCTTATCCACGGTTTCACTTTCTGCAGTTTGGGTTACCTGTGATCAACTGCAGTTTGAACATATTAACTGGAAATATCCAGAAATAAACAATTCGTAAGTTTGAAATTGCATGCCGCCGTTCTCAGTGACATGAGGCAATCTCACACCGGCCTGTTTCATCCTGCCCAAGATGAGAATCATCCCTTTGTCCAGCCCATCCCACAGGTTAGTCACTTAGTAGGCATGTTGGTTATCAGATCTACTGCTGTGTTCAAGTCACTCTTATTTTACTTAATAATGGACCCAAAGCACAAGAGATGTGACGCTATTCAGATATGCCAAAGAGAAGCGGGTCAAGTGCTTCCACTAAGTGAAAAGGTGAAAGTTCTCCACGTAATAAGGAAAGAAAAGAAATCCTATGCTGACGTTGCTAAGCTCTGTGGTAAAAATGAATCTTCTATCTGCGAAATCATGAAGAAGAAAAAAATGGTGCTAGTTTTGCTGTAGGACCTCAAACTGCAAAAGCTATGGCCACAGTGTGTGATAAGTGCTTAGTTAGGGTGGAAGAGGCATTAAGCTTGTTCAATAAGCTATTTTGAGAGGGAGAGACCACATTGACAAAAATTTTATTACAGTATATTGTTATAATTGTTCTGTTTATTATTAGTTATTGTTGTGCTTGATTTATAAATTAAACTTTATTATGGGTATGTACGTACAAGAAAAAACATAATATAGAGAGGATTTGGTACAACCCATGGTTTTATGCATCCACTGGGGGTCTTGGAACATACGCCCTGTGGATAAGGGGAGACAACAGTAGTGGGAGCAAATAAGCTAATATGTTCCAGATAGTAACATATATCTGGCATAGAATCTAACCAATATAATCACAGTTTATTACCCTTTTGCAGGCCACAATCATTCTTTTATTCGTTCAGTAAACATTGAGTGACTGAGAGGGCCTGGGCACTGTGCGAGGCCTACGTTAGTATTCGTGACAGGAGCATTTTGGAAATGCAGTGACTTTCATGGTGGAAGCCTTAGGCACCTTGGCAGCCAGGCTTTTTGGCTTCTCTCAAGTCACATTAACTCAATGGCCGATGACCCTGCTTATCTGAAGGGCTGGTCTCACTGAGAAAAAAGTGACAGAGTTTGATTCTACTGTAAAGAAAAGAAGAAAATGGCGTGTCTGGGGCTAGATAAACTCTTTCCGATGTAGGAGGTGTCATTTTTCTGACCTGGGACATAAAATATATGAAAGGGAACTTAGCTGATGTGAAATTCAGCTTCGAAAGAGAAGTTTAGTTTCTCTGCTGGGACTGGGATAATGTCTTTATAATTTTTGTTGTGGTTAGTTTGTTTAAATAACTGGGTTTTCCTTTTGCCCGTTTCTATGCCATGTGAGAGGCTGTTTCCTTGGTCAGGTCTTGTTGCTGCTACACTGTCTACCCACCCCCCGAGCTCCCCCGCCTGCCAATAGAACTTAGGCTGTTTATTTCATACCGGATGACCGTCATCTGTAAGCAGTTTGTGGAGAGCCCTCCCAGACTCTAGAACAGCCAATTTACAGTAACATGAACAAGTCAGGGGACTCAGAGCTAAAACAGGCAGGATTTTTAGATCTAATGAAGACTCTCTGTCAGGCCTGATTTGGATCTAGTTAAGAAGGGTCTCATTGAATTTGCCATCTTTAGAACATTGTGAGGTCTTTTGGACCCGTAAACGATTTCCCTTCTTTTTCTGCACAGACACAAGGGTGAGGTGGAGTTGTCAGTGGAAGCATTTGTGTGTCACAAGTCACCAGGGGTCATGTGTTTGGTGAATGACTTGCTAGGTCATCTTAGATAGGCCGTTTAATCTTTTTGTGTTTTTGTTTCTCCATCTGTGAAAGCATGATAACACACAGTGGGCTTCTAAGGAAAGTGCTCTTAGGAAGGATATAGAAGGTGTGTTACTTGAGAGGCTTTTGCAAAAACTCTGGTTCACTGTTTACAAGAGAGATTGTAATCTTGAGGTGGTACAGTAGCTTTATGGCAAGTTAGTTTGAGCCAAAGTCCTTGCCAAGGAAATATCAGATCTGAAGGAAGGGAGGGCCATTCCTGGTACTTCATGAATTTGGAGATGACCTTTGACATGGCCTTGCTAGTTTGTGCTTTTGTTTCATTGGGAGAATACCATTTGAGAGGCCAAATGAAACCTACCCACAATGAGAAAGGGCAAATTCTTATGTGTTCAGCTTCAGATTATAAATCACCAGTAACATCTTGGCAGTTTTGTTTTGTTGCTTTGGGGGGACTTTTTCATGCTTATGAGTCAAACTCAGCAGAACCCGTGATATTCTGTCACCTTCTTGCTTACCTGCTCTCTGCCTTCTTCCTCCTCCACCCCCTTGAAACTACCAGGAGAGACCTGGGGCTTTCGTCTGTGTGAATTTCCCATTGGCAGTGCCCGAGCTCTCAGAATCATTCTATTTTCCCCAAAGGGGATCACCAGATGCTCAAGTCTGTGATCAATGAGCAATGTGCTGTTCGGCTTTGCCTGGGCTTGCCCATGTGTCCTTGCAAAAATGTAAACAGAGGTGCTGCAACTCTGCCCCGGAGTGATGGGCAGGACTTCAAGTCAAGTAACAAAGCCAGACAAAGGCAGGAAACGTTGCTCCTTCCCCTGAATAGCTGGTACTTGCAGGAGGATGGGTTTTCTCTGTAAGAGTTCTAGGGCGTCAGGTGGTGGTGTTCGAACAATGAGGTGTCTCTGGGGTAAACAGCCATCTTCTAAGAGCTGTGACGATTTGTCAATCTGTGTTATTCCACACTTAAAAATTTCTCAGCCATTTCATATCTTGCAGTATCATGGGGGAAAATACAGTTATGTAGTCAAACTTTAAAGCGACAGTTGTAGTCACTGTGTATTGTTTATATCAGCCAAAAACTGGAATGGATCTAAATGTCTTGCAAGAAGAATTTGGTTAAATAGGTCCTGATGTTTATCTGTATATTTCCCTGCAGATATATCTATTTCTACCATTTAAATGAGGGTGTAAAACAGTGGGTTTCTAATTTTAGATTGTTGATGACCATGGAGAGCTTGATAAAAGTGATCAGCCACCTTCCCAGAAAAACACCTATATGCTCCAACATTTTCATAGGATATCAGGGGATTTCAACATAAACTTGTCTATCACTCAGAGGTTAAGAGCAGTCAATATAAAGAACTTAGTAGAAATAATACTGAATAATTTCCATATATGGGGTAGTGGAACAAGCAGCTTATAAAAGAGTAAAAGCTCATTAAAAAAACAAAACAAGGGGCTTCCCTGGTGGCGCAGTGGTTGAGAATCTGCCTGCCAATGCAGGGGACACGGGTTCGAGCCCTAGTCTGGGAAGATCCCACATGCCGTGGAGCAACTAGGCCCGTGAGCCACAACTACTGAGCCTGCGCATCTGGAGCTTGTGCTCTGCAACAAGAGAGGCCGCGATAGTGAGAGGCCCACGCACCGTGATGAAGAGTGGCCCGCGCTTGCCGCAACTAGAGAAAGCCCTCGCACAGAAACGAAGACCCAACACTGCCAAAAATAAAAATAAATAAACTAAAAAAACCAAAAAAAACCCCCAAAAAACAAAAAAAAAAAACAAACCTCAGCTATATATGTATTGGGAGGAAAAATTTTTCTCATCCCTCTGGATCCCTTGCTGGGCCTGAAAATTCAACTGACAAAGATTAACAGGAGAAAAGCATACACGTTTATTTAACATAAGTTTTACATGACACGGGAGCCTTCATGAGGAAATGAACACCCAAGCAAACAAACTTGAATATTTTATGCTCGCTTCAGTGGAGAGGACTGGATAAGTTACAGAGTAGGAGGTAAGTGTGCTCAACTGGGGGAAACTCAGCAAAGCCTGTTTGCTAAGATTCTGCTGGTGTCCCTTTGTGTTCAGAGATAAGGATGCTTCTTTCCTCTGGGTGTGGGGAGGATGCCTTTCACTGGAGGGTTTTATGGGCTGTTTGGGGAAGAAAGGGGAAGGAGGAAGAGGTCAGGGTAACTTTCCAGCTTCTGCTGTTTTTTCAAACTCCTTCAGCTTAAAATATTCAAGAAGCCAAGGTGCCATTGGAAAGGCTTTGAAAGGCTGAACACGCAGATGCTTAACCACAGCTTCTCTGGAGGATGATAATACAGTCTCTGTGTGCTTATTTGTAGCTTCTTCCTTTCTAGAACTATCCACAGAATTGCTTTCACAAGAAGAAATATGCCACACAAGTTTGTTTAAATTTTTTAAAAAGCTGTAATCTTTTTTGGCAAGTGTGTTGGAAACCTGGGTAGCACTGCTCTTTATTCAGCAAATGATGAAATGAAGAGACATTAGGATGCAGGGACACCATTTCTAAGTGACATTTAATTAGGGCCAAATAAGAAGATACCAGATTGACAAACTTCTTTTCAATATGAAATACACAGATAAAACATATTTAAAAGATCCAAATGAATCAACCAATTCAACAACGCCAATCTCACGGTGAGGAAGAAAAGCCAGTCTATAGGTAATCTTTAGCTTGAAACCAACAGCATTTCCACCCCGGGAATGGCCTTTGGGGATCTATGACAACTCAATATCTCAAGAGATTAGGGGTCTGACATTCCTATTTCTTGTGTCTTAGGAGGCATCTGGGAGAACTTGTTCCAACTCTGCCGACCTTGCTGTCACAGCTTGAAGGTGAAGTTTGCATATCCCCTATTCACCGGCAAGTATCTTTAAGGAAAGAGAAGTTAGTTTGGGGGCTGCAGGGCTATCTACTCGCCATCCACGCCTCCTTTCTTGGGTGGCAAGGCGCCCTCATCTTCCTTCGGGGAAGCGCTTTCTCCCACCCTCAGTCGCTGCATCTTCCTTGAGGTGGGCGGGCGGGCATCACCCCTCCGCTCCGGGGACGAACATGTGACCCAGGCCGGGCCAATTGGCGCTCTCTCTCTCTCAGGGCTTGGCATGGCTCCAGGGATGCGCAAATGATCCGATCCCATCAAGGAGATTACAGAGAAGGAGCTCTTGATAGAGATTTCTACACCTGAGGTTTCTCAGTTGGGAGGACGAAAGCCTGAAAGCGTGGAAAGATTCTGCAGGAGAGTGAGGGGCAAACAGCACGGCAGAGTCACAAGGTGGAAAAAGGCAGGAAGGCGTCGGGGTTGGACCTCAAGTCCTGGGGCTCCATTTGATCTGAGCGTGCCTGAACCAAACTGGCCACTGGAGTTTTCAATTGTGTGTGGCAATAATTTCTTTTTTGGCTTTGTTTAAGTCAGTTTGTATTAGAGCTATTTCATTTGCAACCAGTTGGGTCCTGATTTATATACTGGTATAATAATAATAATAATAATAATTCTTATTGAGCACTCCTCAAATAGCAGACCTTGTGTAAATCCTTTAATGGATTTACACTTATTTAACTCTTACAATAGATCTTTTTATCTTTTGAAGAAAGGAAACTGAGGCTCAGAAAGGTTAAGTAACTAACACAAGATGCCTCAGCAAGTAGTAGAATCAGATTCAAACCCAGATTTCTCTAAAACCCTGCATTCTTAACCAGCCTACTATCAACTTAGCAGTGATACTGGATGAAAGTTAGGCCTGACAGCTGGTGGGGTGTTCGTTTTTACAAAGGGAGTACTGAGGATAATAAACGAGTATTTAGTCACCATGGTCAGTTTTAGGGATTAAATTTTCTTCACCTTCAGTGGAGCGGTCAGTGCCCCCTTGTTATTACATTGTTTTGTTTTCTGACTACCAGGCAATGTTTAACAGAAGAATCTCAACTGTTTTCATTTTATAGTCAAAGAGTCTGGTGGAAACTAATTGACCTGCAGGTGCATGTCCTACAAGTGCTCTGGGGCTCCTTGGGCTACAGACAAGCAGACTTGGAGATAAAGCGTGGGTCCTTTAAGAATCAAGGAGGAGCTCCAGGCCCCTTTGGTGATGATATGTTGTTATAAACCCGAGGGGGCTTTCTTTTCAATAATGAAATGAAAATAAGGAGATCGATCAGTTCTGCACTGCTCCATTCTCGGGTAGAGTTTTCTTACACCTCAGAACAGAAGAGTCCTCTCTTGAAGTTTGAAGAAAACAAGGTAAACATGTGCCTGGGAAGCGCTGAGTATGGTTTTGACTCTGGCTCTGAGGTTCACGCTGTACTCATAACATCCTGTTCTTCTCTGCCGGCTGTGATGTGGTAGATACCGGTCCCTCCCTGGGCTGTTAACAGCTGAGCTCATTTTTCATAAAGATGCTGCTCTGTGAGACTGAGGAAATGGGCCACTGCCGCCTCCCCCTTTGTTACTCTTACGGTTAAGGACGGGTCTTCCTAGTTGCCTTGAGAATGCCCTTTCCATCTTCTCTAAAATTAATTCCTTTAATTCCTTTGGGATATGTGGCAAACTTAAAATTTTACTGGAAGCCCAGAGAGTATTAGTGAGTGGGAAATAAGTCTCAAAAAAAAAAGTCACTTGTTTAGCATAGGAGAAATGTGCTCTGTTGATTTCTGCAGCTATAGAGTCAGGAAAGGAAGAGTGGCTGTTGGGAAAGGTGTGATGACACCTGATACGGAGAAAAAGCAGCGTAAGTGAAATCATCCTTGGGACAGGGATTTCTCACTTCTGATCCATCCCTTCAGCGGGGCACAGGAGGGCTGAGAGCTGACTTTTTATACAATGTATTTATCAGCTTCCAGTTGACCTTGTGGCTAAAAATCACATCTATTGCAAAGACATAATGGAATAAGGAATAAAATCTCACTTCTGTGGTCAGGGAGCTGACCCCAAATTAGTTCTTTGCATTTGGAGATTCTGAAGGCATAACTACCATAGGAATGACTTCTGCTGGTCAATTACAAAGGAAGTTGTTTCCCTTCTGTCTTCACTGTGTTGCAGAGTCACTGTTTTGCCATCCAGGAGATGGACAACACAGCGGGGTGTGTTTTGAATGGCTTTTGTTAGAGAGCATGATGTGCACCCGTCCTGTGGTTGTGCTTCTCATCGGGTGGTTCCAAAACTTGCCTCATCACTGGGACCATGAAGATGCTTTAAAAAGGATAGAGAGATCCTTTGTTAAACTGAGACCTACTGAATAGAAACACATAAGAACAAAGCCATCTATAATTTTATCTGGGTGATTATTATAATCAACCAGGCAGCCACCACTCTAGTCTTCCCTCATTGGGATAGATAAATTAATCAGATGAGCAACTTGCCATCTGAGACCTGTGGACATGACGTACCCAACAGGCCAGCCTTCAATTAGGGGCAGAGGGTAGGGAGTAGATAGTGAAGATTAGAGGGACATGGCAGAAGCAAGGCTGGGCAGCATGGAGACATCATATACGAAGGCCCCAAATGGGGTATAGAGGATCCTTGGGATGGTTGGCCATCTGAATGGGTTCTGAAGATTGGTTTGTTAAAAGAACAGAGAATGACAAAGCCCACTTGGTCTCTTTCAAGTAAAAACAAAAATCTTCTTTGTGTCTGGCTGTAGTGGCCACCATTTTTATGCTATTCTTCACAGTCAGAAACCAGAGATGTGTATGAAAACCTCATTCCTTTCCAACAGAGACATGAAACAGAGGAAATCTAAATACAGACATTTCAATGCAACAGGCATGTAGGTGGTAGGTTAGTTAGTCTGCCTTTTCCACCGGGAAGAGCACATTCACATACCCGTTTACTCATTCAGTGATCTACTCCACCATCATTTATTGAGCAAAACCCATGCTTGTCAGGCATGGTGGCAGGGGTTGGGGAAATGAATAAATAAAACATGGTCTCTGCCCTCTATATGGTCACAGTTCCAAGGGCATGTAAGAAATCATACAGAAGAGGGAATGATCAGCTGTCCCTGGGCAGGAGAAAAAGGTATATCAGGGAAATCTTAGAGAAGGAGATGCCTGACCAAGGTGTTTATGAATGAAAGGGAGATTCACCTGGAAAATGGACCCAGTCTTCTCAGGCAAAGGCAATAGCTTAAACAAAGGCAAAAGGGCCTGGTGGGTCTATAGAAGTCTGTGTAATTTGCTACTATAGTGTGAGAGGGAAAGTAGTGGGACGTGATCTGGTGATTTGGCAGCATCCAAATCATGCAGGGTCTTCAACGTCCACGCTTATGTTCTAAGGAAAGAACTTGATACAACTTAACCACGTGACCTTATAAACATAGCAGAAGAGAACAGAGGCTGTTCAAAGACATGGATGAGTATATGAACTCTTGCTTTCATTATGTACAAACCTTGGGATTGGGGCTGTAAGAATCTACCTCTCAGAGAAGCTGGATATATTAGTATAGCAACTCACAATTTTTAGAGAATTGGTATATTTTTTCCTTAGCTGCAGAATATGTTAAAAAAAAAAAATAGAAAACCACTTCTAGCTTCAGTTTTAAAATGCTTCAATTTGAGAGGCCATTAGTCATGAAGGTGTTTCCATAGCAAACGTGTGTGGGATGTCCTAGCTTTGTTGCCACTGGTTCAAGGGAACTTATATTATTAAATTGGGACAAGGCCTGGCATGATGGAGAAAAAAGTTATGGCACTGTTCCCATAGCATGAGGCCTCCATTTAAGGGCAAGATAAAGGAAAGGCAAAGAGCAAGAAGAGAAAGTGCTGGAATGAAAACAAGTAACAAAAGGAAGATAAAAATGGAAATCCTAGTTCAGTGTGAATAATAGGAATGCAAATGGTGCTGCTAAAATGGAAGGAACGTTACTTTTCAAAAAGGCAAAGCAAAGGAAAATTGTAGTAGCAAAAGCATTTTGCATGGTGAAATTGTACACTGTGTATGTCTCTCAGAAGCAAAGCCACCTACGCTAATTTTTCCCAGCACGATGCTGTGAATCTGGTGAGTCATTTTTTGAAGCTTTACTACAAAGCTCCAATCTGCATATTTTTTTGGTAAAACATTTGGATTAAATCTTCTTTTTCCCAGCAGCTGCCTACTAATGCTCCTATTTTATAGCCAGTTTTTTCACCTGGGCCACAAAATAACACACTTTTAAAAAATTAATAAGTTTATGGAACGATCTCTATGATTTACTGTGAAGTTGAAAAAATCATGTTTATGGTATGCTGCCCTTTATCGAAGAAGGTAATCTGAATATAAATTTGCTTAAATCTCAGGAAGAAGTTATTTATGAGGGAGTGAGTGAGGAAACAAGTGGAGGGGACAGAATTAGAAGTTAAATGTCTCCAAATATATTTTGTTTCTGTTTTGAATTAAAAAAACATGTAAGTATTTTACATGATTATAAAACAAAGTTAATCGCGAGACAAAGCAATCTCTAAAAATTGAAAGCAAAATGGCACAGATGAATCTGAGTCTCAAATTAGTGGCATAAATGCAGAGAGATTATTTCAAGTGATTAATTTATCTGTAGAAATACCCTAAGAAAAAAATTGTCAAAATTTTAAACTGTTTTTTCTAACTGTATTGTTTATGATAGTATTGTTACTGTTTTACATTCTCTCTCTCTCTCTCTCTCTCTCTCTCTCTCTCTCTCTCTCTCTCTCTCTCTCTCGTTGTGTGTACTATACAATAAAACAAATGAGATATTATGTTGGGGTTGGGAATTAGATTTCTGGCATGGAAGAAGGGTAATTCAAATGTAAGACCAAAGAGGTTAAGTAAAAACCATGTGGTCTTGAATTTGTATTGTAAATGTCAGTTGAACTTGTGATGTATTTTAATACAAAAAATACAGATTCCCTAGCTGTACTCACAGAAAAGACCTAGAAACAGCGACCAGCTCAGCAAAAATGAACACCCCTGTGTTCATTAACTAGGTTCAACACTCAGATTGTGGTCTCTCAATACTGTACTGTTGCGGTCTCTTAATACTGTTCCTCCCTGAAAAGAACTAGGGCTCCCTGGTAGAGAACTGATTCCAGATCTGGGACAGGAAATGTGTAACAATGAGCCTGGAATAATTTGCCAAACCAAAGAGCAGGGAAGCTATCAATGACTTTTGGGGTTATGTCTAAAATACTCTGGAACCAGCTAGGAAAGGCTTTCTGCAGTCAAAGATGGGACAATTTGAGCATCAATAAAATAATAACTGCAATGGATTGAAACACATCCATTATACTTAAACTTATAGTGATTCTAAAACACACACACACAGCCAAAACACATCCCCTCAAACCCCCAAAACCATTGGTCCTCTTTGGAGGATACTAGGTAACCAACTCATAAATTTGAATGCTAAAAAATGAAGAGAAATAATTCAGCATATATCTTGCCTTTTCTGTATGTTATACCACCGGGTAACCAACTAGATAATAGCTTCTGATTCAAGTCAACGAAATGAAAACAAAATTATTAGACTATTGGGGAAAAGTGAGCCCTGACTGGAAAGTTAGTAATATTATGGACTTACTGTTAATTATCTTTAGTTATGATAATAAATTGTCGTTACATTTAAGAAAAAGTTTTTACCTCCGAAATATATATGTGTATCTATTTCATATGTATGCATATATAATTATATATTATACACATATATATTTACAGGTGAAGTGTTGTGATGTTTTAGTTTTGTTTCTAAATAATACAGTGCATGTGGGGGTGAGGAGCATCAGATGGGGGTATAAATAAAATAAGGTTGACTCTGAGTCGAAAAATTGTTGAAGCTGAGGGCATGTGCATGGGGGCTTATTATATTATTGTTTTTCTTTGGTATGCATTTGAAATTTCCCATATAAAAAGTTATTTAAAACATCAGTTGTTTTGCTCAGCTCTCTTTTCCCATCACCTGATAATCCTGCTTCCCAAAGTATTCTTATGCTCATAGGGCTGGTACTCAATAAATGGCGACAGTCATGCTGCTGTTGGTGAAGGTGTCTGTCTAGGATTGTTCATGATTCTCATTCTGAATGATACTTGGACAGATAGAAAAGTGAATTCTAGGCATTATTCAGGCCAGTTAGTGGATAAATCCTTTTTGGCAGTCATGAGTTTTCAGACTTAAACATCTGATGTTTGGAGTACTTTGGTCTTAAAGTGAAAGATACTGGCTCTCTTATCGAGGAGCAATACTTCCTTGAACCACAAGAAAATAGTTTTCCAACTCAACTGCTCATGAAAAATTGACATGTTGTGGTCTCATGATGGATTAAATCCTCAACTGCAGGAAGACTCATCACTAATTATTTTACCTTAAAGCAGATGAGCTTATGACTATCTTTGTTCAGTATCTGTAGTTCTTTACCAGCAAGACCCATGTTTCAATACCTTGCTGTCATTCTGAAGGTTTTAATCTGCATATTTTTCAGTGGTGATATATTTTCTTGTATTAATTCATTGATAGTTTTCCCTTTCAGTTTATTTTTTCTGAAACAATAATTCAGATCTCTGGCTCTCTGGGTTGATCCCATGATTCGTTTTTCTTTATCCTTCTGTCCTACTTTCCATCTCTATTATTTAGATCTAATTTCTGGGCAATTTCTACTTTATGCTCCTAACCTTTTTATTTGCTTAAAAAATTTCTGTTCATGAAGAAAGGATCCTTTCTTATATTTCTGATGGTTTCTTTTTTTTTCTTTTAAATAGCATTCTATTGTTGTTTGTTTCATGGATAAATATCTTTTTATATTTCTCTGAAAATGTAACACTTTTGAAGTTTTCTCCTGCTTCCTGAATTACCTCTGCTACCTACAAATTCTGTTAATTTATTTTTATTATTATTATTATTTTAATCTTTGCTTTCCACATTGGAGTCTTTCTTTAAATATCTGGCGACCATTGGCCGGCTATTCACACTTAAGAGTGAGGCTCCAAATAGCTGATGGAATGTTCTGTGCATGAGGCTGGGTCTTTATTGACTCCTGGCCTTCCTAGTAACTAAGTGTGGAACTGGTTATTTACTGGGGAACCCCAAGTGTAATATTAAAAGTATTTGACAATTGCTATGGCATGGGTATCATTCAATCAGAGAAGGTGTCCAGACACTCAGAATGCCCTTGTCATCAACAACTCCTTTAAGAATACTGTCTGTACAAACTGGATTCAGCCTTGTCAGTGGGTCATCCCTTGGATGGGGTGGTTCCAGCAGGGAGGACTTCTCCAGTGTCCTGTCCGGAGTGGGATGGGGATAATAATGCTGCTTCCAGGGCTGGAAGGGTCCCAGAGTTCTTCAAGTAGACAATCTCTCCACTGTGCTTCATGTCTATGAAGTGTAGAGCTTCTCAGATTCAATCTCTTCAGAATCTTTTACTCTCCCTTTTTAGATGTGTTAGAGGTACTCACCTATCTGTTGGTATAGGGGAGGACTTTGGGAGTCTAACTGTTCCTTATTTGGACTTTTTTCAAAGATTCCTTTCTTCAGTTTCACCCCTCACCTTCATCTTCAGAGATACTTGGAACCTCCAATTCTTAAAGTATTCTGGGTTTTTTTCTGCACAAATTGTCTTTATTTCCTGTTAGCATTCTTCTCTCAGGCATAAAGTTTAGCTTTCTCTAATCTATGAAATCAGTTACCACTTACCCAACTGTTTTCTTTTCTTCTCTCTGTTTTACATACTTCATTTGTTATCATTTCCTCTCCAATTCTCTTTGCTATTATTGGTTTGAAGTGTGTATGTGTGTGTGTGTACGTGTGCTTAATTTCCTTTTAAGGTTTTAGAAGCATTTCAAAGGAAGTAAAGTGAATATGTGTATTTAATTCACTATGTTTAACCAGAAGATTTACCTTTAAATTCTTAAGAGGTATCTTTAAACATAATTAGTTTTGGGCAATAACTAGAACTCATCAGCATTTTTATGCTCCCAGAAAACAAAATAAGAACATTAATATTTTTTCATTTCTTTGTGCTTCATCACCTCCCAATTTAGAATCATCTGAAATTTTAATTTGAAATTACAATAAAAATATTTTTTATATTATGCATAAAAGAATTTAAAGTTAGTAATACACTTTTTATTGTAATACACTTTTTATTGTTTCTTTTGTTCTTTGTACCATACTTTCTTATATCCCATATCTTTCCTTATCTCGGCTTCTTAGTTTTGTTGGCATACAAGTTTGAATATCTTGTTTACATTTTAGTAGAAGTTGGTTTAGATTATAGAGCTTGTCTCACTGATTGTGGAGGCAGAAGAAGACATCCTTCAAGGAGGCGATGTGAGTATCACTTGCCACCTGTGACATGAACTGCCCCAGCTCTTTGGTCTCAGAGCCCACATTCATCTGTTTTCGCCTGTGGGCAATTGCTGCTCTCTCTTGCTCCACGTATTCAGGAGGTGGGGGGCTGGCTGACAGACCTAGTTCCTCCAAATGCACTGCCCCCAATTAATCACTGTGACAATCGCTCCCTGACCTCCTTCTGCCTGAAGTTCCCTGTAATCACTCTCATTCCACACTCGTTCTTTCCTGTATGTTGTTCTCTGGTCTTGTTTCACCAAGAATTCAATCCTGTCTGCTCTATATCTCTTACGATGATCTTACCTCTTTGATGTTGACATTACTTTTTCTTGTTTTCCAGTGCTGTTATGAATATATTTCTTTATTTGATCATATCAGAGAAATTAGAGTGGGAGAGACTGTGTTCACGCTGCCATTTTGCTCCTATTTCTGGGTAACATATATAACATATTTAACAATGTCCCTGCTACTCAGCTAGGCTATTATTGCTATGTTGTTTCAAAAAGAAAATTTCATTTGTGCTTTCTTTCCTTTGGTCTTGTCTTTTCTTTTTTTTAACCCATTCATCCCTATTTTTGTTTAGTATAATCCAACGTGATGGTAAAAGTCTGTCTTTTTAACCAGCCACACATAAAAACCAACAATAAAATCTTAACTCTGATACTTATCTATGATGTAGACTCTGCCAAACAGCAAAGAAGGAATTTCCAGTAGAGGTTCCCCACTGGTACTAGAGCATGTGTAGAGACATAGTCATGTGAAAGAAAGCCAAAAACGAACGATGGAATTAGTGTTGTCCAAAACAGTTTTCTTTAAATGTACTTCTCTTAAAAGGGCTCCGTATGTTCCTTCAGGGAAATGGATACTTTCTCTTCCCACATTTTCAATTGGCAATCACCCCATTTTCTGGAACAGCATTATCAACTTTTCTTGTTTGCTACTGGAATCAGGGCAAAGAATATTAATATTTTACCAGAAAGTTACTGTTTTCTCTAAAAACTATGATTACTAAAGAGATATTTCTGTGCTCTTTAAGGTAAAATGTTCTCTTTAAGAGAAATTGTTCTCATTTATTGGTGCCAGTTATTGCTTTTGCCATGGAATTCCATCGCTGAAATTATAATGTAAAACCTTAGAATAGAAGTTAACTTATAACATTTCATCTAAGGCACATTCAGCATTAGTGTTTAGTGTTAGTGTTATTATATTGTATGTAATTAATGTATACCAGAAAGTGTGGTTTACCTAAATTAATGCAATTCTCTTAGACTGAAGGAATGATGATTCTTCTTTCAAACTGCCAAACATATTTGAAATTCCACTTGATCAGTATATAATTAACAGTAGTTTGTAAAAAAAAAAAAAAAAAAAAGGGTCTGTGCATGTCAAATGTTTTTTAACACTTTGAAGTCTGTATTTTGAGAGTACGGTTGTACCAACATCTCGAGATATATGTAACCTCTGTGTGTTCACTTAGACCATTTTTCTCTTAACACATATAATTCATGTGTACCTTTAGATTTTACCTAAAGCCTCGTTTGCTCTGTGTCTTATTCTTATGCCAGCTCTCTCTGTCCCTGGGACATATGTTGAGTCTTATTTAGATTTTGGAGCAAAAGTGAGAACTAAAAGGAACAGGATATTCTGGTGCTATAAGGGACTAACAAGGTAATTTATCCAGACTTTTCATTGTTTCCATGAGAAAACTTAGGCCTAGAAAGAGAATGCCTGGTTAAATTTTCACGACTGGCTTGCACTTAACGAGAAAGGGTGTACATCCTTGGCAGGCAGATTAGGTCTTCTGGCATCTCTCACTCCTGCCCCTGCTTTGAGCAGATGATTCAAGCTAAGATGATGCCAAATTTTAGGAGACCTAAAAATGTTTTTAGCTGTAGAATGTGGATAATACATATTAAACTTGTACCTTGATTTTGAAGAAATGAACACTTAAAGTTTGTGTTTTTGCCTTGTCTTTTTTCTTAATTGTCTGAGCTTAGGATAACTGAGTATGTAAAATAAATCAAGTTGCTAAGGCAAACTCTGAATAACCACAGTATGGAATGTACATGAATGCCACCTTGGAAAAAATATTTCTTGTCAAAGACTAAGTGTAATACTGTAATATTTTTTTCGAGTCCTTGAAAAAGTTCCGGTCTGTTCAACTCAGGCTTTTATGTTTAAACACTAAACCATTTTCTGTATAAAATCAAACAAACCCACAAGTAGACAGCAAAGAATCTGGAGTAATCAACTGGGCTTTGTCTGAAAGCTTCTTTCAGGGGCTGAATTAACAAAGAACACATATTTTTTTCTGTCTGCTATGTAACAGTAGTAGTGTAACACTAGATTACTATTTAGTTGCTAGCTTTTGCCTTAAGCATATTCTTTTATTGCTCCATATGTGTGTGTGTGTGTGTGTGTGTGTGTGTGTATGAGAGAGAGAGAGAGAGGGAATTTTTTAAAAAAAAGTAAACCATGACCTCTTTGGTAATTAGCATCCTTACAAAAAAGTAAAGGGTTTATTGCAACCTGGTTTGGAGGAAAGAACCCTGAATGAGGAAACCCAAGTTTCACTTCTAGCTCTTACACATATACTTGTGATGTTGAGTAAGTCACTTGCTTTTTCTGGATCTTTGTTTCCTCATCTGTGAAACTATAAGGGGGAATAGGATTTAATTTCAAAACCTTCTCCCAACTCTAAAGTTTCATAATACTCTGAAATAAAATGAGTACTCGTACTTCACTGATCCTCACAAAATAAATAGATAACATTTAGTAGCCGTAAGTGTCAATGATTTGTTACATCACTTTCTTCTTGGAAAGAAATGCATGAGAAAGTAGCCTTTCTTACTGGACACGCGTACATTTAGAAATAACTTTATTTTCATCAACCCAGCAAGCTTTATCTTTTGGGGACTTATTGGTCACTTTTTGGTTATTATAGCCAAAATTTTAATTACACCTCTTTCCTAAAATGTATTCATTATATAATAATTTTTTTTAAAAACTGATTATTTTCTTTGAGAGGAATTATAGTTTATACTCATTTATATATTTCTGTGATTATTCGATTATCTGTTTTCATACCAGACTATATGGTCCATGAGGGCAGATATCATTTCTGTATAGTTTATAATTTAATCCTAGAGTTTAATGTAGTGCCTGGCACCTGGTATGTGTTCAATGAAGGAAGAAATATGGTTGTATAGGCTGACCAGGATGGTTACATCAGATGCCGTATGTTATTCTTGAATCATCCAAGAACATTTTCACATATAGTCTCACATGCAGTCTTTCTGAGTTCTCTGGATTATATTGTTGATGGGGAAGCATTCTCTTAGTTAGTGGTTTTCTCTTTTTGGAGGCGAATAGAGATGGCATTGATCTGGCCTGATAAATTTCCCACAGCCACTAGATGTTAGAGAGTGTTTAGATCTTATCTGTTTTTCCTGTTTGTCATCTATGGAGAAAGGCTGTTTGTAAACTGGGTTTAAGCAGCTAATTGATGACCCTTCCTCCCCTACCGCTGCGCAAACTTTTATGACTCTTCACATAGATCCTTAACCTCAATTTGTCAAAGTACTTCCCTCCCTGTCTTCTTCCCTCCCTCCACCCTTTCCCTCCTTCCTTCCTCCCTCCTTCCCACCCTTTCATTTCACAGAGAGGCTGAATCCTATAGTTAAAGATCTTGGATTTTAGAGTCAGGAAGTTATTATTTAGTTAGATATTATTAACATCTTGACATTGCCATTCCGAGGCTCAGTTCCCTCAAGTGTTAAAAGGCAGATCATAAATACTTATATCACAGTGTTGCAGTGAAGCTAAGTAATATAACAACATCAGCAACTGTTTATTAAACATCAAATATGTGCATTATCTAATTTAACACAATAACTTTGCAAGTAAAATGTCTGGTACATGGTAGGTGACACATAAATAACAAGGTAATGGAAATACTGTGTGTTCTCTATACCATGTTTTTTAAGTGCTTACTTACTTGTCAGGTGTCATTATTCATGCCATTAGGCTCCACAGTCCCTGCCACCAAGTAAAACTTATCATTCATTCATTCAAAATATGTTCTTTGAGTATCTGCTACATACCAGGTATTGCATGTGTTACTTGGGGAAAAATAGAGAGCAAGGAACAGGACACAGTTCCTAACTTCAAAGAGGTTATAATTGAGTAGAGGTTATAGATAAATAGACAGTTAAAACTAAAAGTGATGAGTCCATTGACAGCAGGAAATACAAAATGGATGTTTTAGGAGGAACTCCATAATTCCAATTTGGGGGGTTCAGTGAGGGTTCCTTGGAGGACATCACATCTATGCTGAGACTTGAGGGATGAGTAAAATGCGGATTAGAGGCTGTGGTGTGTTCTAAAGAACTCTAAGTGCAAAGGCACTAAGAGGAGAGGCGCTATAACATATCTGAGAAACGGAAAGCAGTTCATTCTGGAATTTGAGGGGAGGAATGATGAGAGTTGCAGCCGGGGGTTAGCAGGGCTGCTAGGCCATGGAAAGGCTTGGTGGCCACCTAGCAGACATCGTCTAATCCCAGGCTACCTTTTAGCCGTTCCTGAGTTCTCAGTTCCTCTCCTCCTCAGCTTGGCTTTGGAACGAGGGCCAGCTCTACTGCGGACCCGGGACGCCTGATCTGAGTGGGTCTACTGTTATGGTGCTAACCCCTGATTCTCGTGTAATCTTTTAAGCTGTGTTCTTGGTCCTGAAAAACAAAGGCTTATCTTACTAGTAACATGGAGGGACATTCTTGGTCAGTTGGCTATCTGTAAATATCAGCCCTCCCCTAATCTGAGGGGGGTTGGGCTGCAGGGCAAAGGGGTTCTTATCAAGGGGCTCTTCTGGCCGGCACCTTGCAGTCTGGGGCCCTTTTAACAGGCTCAGGGATCCGAGGCCAGGCTGGTGAGAGTTAACTCTCACCCCACTTGGCCTTGAATCTAAGTGCCTTCTGGAAATCCTGAGCAATTAGGATCTGGGACATGATCATCTAATTGCCAGACTCTGGGACATGACCATCTAATTGCCATTTCACTTTTCCTGGGACTGGGGAGATAAGTGATACACAGATCAATAAGCTGGGTGGACTGATTCATTTATTGACTCTTAGATAGTTCATCTTTGAGCTTGTGCTACAGAAAGTTCTCTCCCAGCAGCTAGGCTGCCAGAGCGCTGAGAAAAGTCTGAGGTGTGCTCAGGGTCCAGACAAAGGAAAACAGTCAGCCAGTTCTCGATGTTGCCTTTCTTTTGTGCACAAATCAAATGCTCATTAACTTCGTGTGAAGGTGACTCTATACGTCACGTCCAGACGCAGACATTTTAAAAATGAAAGAGGCTGCTAGGAATTACCGTCCTGGGACAGCAGGCATAAACCGGGACTGTTTCAGGCAGACTCAGACGTAGGGTTGCCCTAACCATGGGTTCTCTGTTGGTCTGACACTGCTCCCCAGTTCTTGGAGTCTGTACTTAGGGGGAGAACCTGCGGCCAAGTCATTTCTGGGTTTTTTTATGGCATTATTTTTTTTATGCTTCCAAAAGCAATTTTTGGAACATTCCCCATTTTATGAAATCCTCATGTTTCTGAAAGGTCACATTAGCCATCTGAGTGCAAGACAGTTGATCTCTATTCAAAGCAAAGGAATGGGGTGGTAAAATGGAAAATCTGAAGGGAGAGATAATCCTGAAAAGGAAAACTTGAGCTGTATCTTCTGGCTTTTTATAATCCTTTCTTAATTAGAATGTGGAGGTGGAGACATCATTCTCCTTAAAGTGTTGGCTCTTAAATTCTGTCTCATACATTATTAACTTTGATGATAACAGACTAAGTGGGTAGGGATAATTATTTGTGTTGTTATTGTTTGTCCAGAGAGGTGACAAGGAAGAAAATATGTCACATGCAACTAAGAGGTGAGAGACTAAGGAAGCACTTTCTTGATTTATGAACTATTTTCTTCTAAACATGCTTCTTGGTAAAATAACTAAAATGTCACTGTGCTGTGAAGCCAATACCCATCTCAGCAGCAGTATTTTTCTCCACCTCAAATTAAGCAGGCTGTGGGAGAATTTGGAGACCAAGTGTTACTTCGTTTTTTATTCCTCCATTCTAACAATTTTAACAATAATTCTAACAATATTAAAAACAAGCATTTTAAAGCACTGACTCCCAAAGCAGAAGTTTTCACCTCGGAAATTTTGTCCGTCAGGGGGTATCTGGCAATGTTGGGACACGTTTTTGCTTGCACAGCTGGGGGTGGAGTGCGATTGGCATCTAATGGTTAGAGGTCGATGCTGCTGCTAAACATGCCACAAAGCGCTGGACAGGCCCCCAAACAAATAAATTATCTGACTCCAAGTGTCGACAGTGTTAAAGCTGAGAAACTGCTCTGCCACGTCATAACCATTCATTTATTTATTCATTCGACAGTTATTTATTGAGCACCTACTATGTGCAGGTGCCGCGCTGCTGAAGATATAGCAGTGAACAAAAATCCCCACTCTTGTCTGGTTTTGCGTTCTAATAGGAGAGATAGACGATAAACAAGATAAATAAAAAGTTGTAAGCATTAGGGAGAAAAAATAAAGCTGGGAAAATATAGGAAGTGGTGAGATGGACACGCTCATATGACTCATTGAGGTAGGGGTATTTGTCAGTATTTATGGATAAGGAAACTGAGTCTTAGAGAGGTGAAGTATTTACTTGGTCAAGGGTGACATTGCTCCCAAGAGATGTAGCTGAGGTTTGATGGCGGGTGCTTCCGATGCTTTAGAGTCCAAAGGGTTATTTCCACGTGTGCTCTGCTATATATCATCACCAGAAACTAGGGGTCTCCTTGCTTCTTTTGATGAAATTCCCCTTTTTAATTCTCCCTTTTTAACTTACTGGCCCACCCAAAGTGTTCATTTCTAGCATTTCTATTTCTGTTGGTTAGAACATTCCCTGACTATATCCTTTTCCCAGACTTCTTTCCCTCGTGACTTAAACAGGTTCAAAGCTCTATGCTGTTTAAAAATAAAATGAAAAAAGTCCCTACCTTAGTTCTACAAGCCCTTCCATCTATAGCCCCTCCCTCTCCTTTTTCATAACTTAAATGTCTTAAAATGATATGCATTTATGTTGTCTCTCTCCCTTTATACTCCCCCAATTTACCTGTAAAAAGACCTCTGTACTCTTATTCCACACAAAGTGTTTTTGTCAAGGTCCAGCAATGACCCCACAGCCTCCATTTAGGTAGACGGGGACTTCTCCCCGGTTTGTCTGCTCACGTGTCCTCCTCCCAGCACTTGGTGCTCAGCACCGTTTTTTCCCCTGTGTCTGACGTACGTCTCCTCTCTTGACTTCCATCTTTTAGCTCTAGAAATTCCTTCTTCCTCTTTGGCTTTTCCTTCTAGGTAGTCTTCATGGGTTCCTCTTCTCTTTCACCCGTTCATAAATTGGTGTGCTTTTGTATCCTGTTCTTAGTTTTACCTTCTTTTCCACTATGGCTTCTACTGATTTGTTGCTTTGAGTAATCCCAAAGGTATATCACACACTCTGGAATTTGCTGAGATGCGAACGTGGTTTAATGAGACAAGCGGGTGATATGCAAGAATACGGACCACCTCTGATGAGTGGTCCTGGCCAGCCACCCAGAATCCACACTGCTGAGCTAAACTGCGTGAGCATCACAGAGACCCCTGTGATGATTGTGAGGGCTCCCTGGCTGTCCTCTCTGTTCGCAACTTTAGCTCCATCCTTTACGCTCACCATATTCGTCTTTCCAAAACGCAAACCTGATCGGGATCTACTCACTACCCCCTTGTATCGGTCTGTTCAGGCTGCTGTAACAAAATACCACAGACTGGGTGGCTTATAAGCAGCAGATGTTTATCTCTCACGGTCTGGAGGCTGGGAAATCCAAGATCGAGGCGCCAGCATGGTCAGATGAGGGCCCTTTTCCTGACTCATCGTTGTCCGGCTGTCTTCTCACTGTGTCCTCACATGGTGGGGAGGGCAAGTGACTTATTTCTTTTATAACTGGAAGTTTGCACCTCTTAATCCCCTTCACTTATTCTGCCCACTCCCTGGTAGCCTCCGCCCCTCTGGCAACGCTAGTTTGTGTACATGAGTCTCTCTATTTTGTTTTGTTTATTCTTTTGGTTTTTAGATTCTCTATATAAGTGAAGTCATACAGTGTTTGTCTTTTCCTGTTTGACTTATTTTACTTAGCATATGCCCTCTTGGTCCATTACGTTGCCACAGATGACAAGATTTCATTCATTTGTTGGCTGGGCAGTAGTCATATATACCACATCTCCTGTAAGGGCACTAATGACCTAATCACACCCAAAGTCCCCACCTCCAAACTCCATCATATTGGGGATTAGGTATCAATACTTGAATTTAGGGGCTATAAAGACTCTTTCTATAGCCCCCCTTCAGCTTTCACAACACAGATCGTCTACACTCATGTTTTCATGCCGCTGCACAGCTCTCCCATCTGGTTGGAATGCCTTCCCTTCCCACTCCACAGTGTGGTCCGTGGGAAGTCCTACCCATTTGTCAAAGCTCACCTTATGCAATACTTTTGTACCCCTTGCCAGCTTTTTAGGCAAAGTACTATCTCACATATGCCCCGTTGCTCCCCACCTCCGATGAGATTATGTATTCCTTTAGTGTATGGAGAGGAAGATTCAAGAGCAAAGTTTCTGTCTTCAAGCAAACTGTTCTACCCAGCAACTTACCTCTGTTTTCTCATTGTAAAACTTCTGCACTCTCTTAATTCTAAATTATTGAATTTCTGTCACTAATGTGCTGTGTGATCCTGTATATTTCACTTAACCTCTCTGAGCTGTCATTTTATCAACTCAAATTCTGTCAAATAATGTTCTTGTTATAACTCAAAGAAATGTACCAAATTCTCTGAGTTCTCCAGAGGAAAGGATATCATAAGCCAAAGATGAAATAAACTGTCATTTATTAAAATAATAATTTTTATCAAACATTTCATTCAGACCCCAACAAAGTGAAACTATTTCCAGCGAACAGTGTCCCCCTCCTTATGTGTCTTTAAAGCTTGAAGCCACTTATAATAAAACAAGGCTTTGCCATGTATTTTTTTTTCTGCTTCACAAGATCGTCATTCATTTTTTCTCCAATTTCCTTAAATTTTTGAAAAACTCAAGATTCATCTTTTGCTATTTTACTTAGGTCTTTTTCCCCTCAAACAAAAGGAGAGTTTCATGTCAAAGAAGTGAGGAGATAAAAGTTTAAAGTTATATGTCCTTGATCTGGATCTGGAGCTTTCTTATATCATCAGCAGCACTTACTGTCACAACCTGGGGGAAAGAAGTGAAGCAATAAGAAAGGAGGAATTAGAAGAAAAGAACTGTAGATACGAATGCCAAGTATCTTTATTCACTTTATTACTCCTAGTTTTAGAATTAAAATCATCTTTTAAAAATCTCATTTTGGTGAGATGGCTAAATGTGTGTGAAATGAATACTTGTAAGAGAAAATAATGGAAGAAGTGTTTCAATCAGGGTATCTTTCAGTCATAACACTTTCGTGTCCCATTGACATTTCCATGGAATATCTCCGTGCATGGAAAACTGATGCTTAGATACTAAGGGTGGGATGGATATAGAGAAATAGAATGTATTGATTACATTTCCTGGGCTATTTATGTAATTTGTTTCATTTAACCTTTCTGGTAACTCTATGTAGTATATTTACCTACTTTTTTTGTTTTTTTTTTTTTTTGCTGAGACATGCAGATAATTTTTATTTATCACATGTTAATACTTATTTCTACTTGTAGAACAGAGTCACAGATAGAAGAGCAGGCTGTTAGTAGGTATTAGAAGGGTTCAGGGGTCTAGCATAGCATCTAGTACACAGTAGGTGGCTCAGTAAGGATGTGTCATAGCTCTCAAATGCCAACTTCTGTATTTACCTACTTTTGAATTAAACCAACTGGAACTCACTCTACAGTTAGTAGTAAGTAGAGTCCAAATTGAAACCTGGGGTTTTCTGCCTCAAACACCATACCACACTGATGTCCTGTTATAAATATAGAAATAAATGTCCTGGCCTCAAGCGGTTTATAATCCAGCAAAGACTACAAATGTCTCTGTAAAAAGCAAAATCAGCAGACCACATATTTATCCTATTTTAAGTACTGTAAAAATAACTCCACCTACATGCTTATGAAGGTTCAGCCTCACTGCCAGTGGAATACCCACTTTGAGTTGTTTTTTCCTTGACAGTGATGCAGAAACATAGAGATACTACTTTACTAACATTTTTTTTTCCAGCAAATAATGTAACGTCACACAGACTTTGAAGTTATCTCTATGAGACTCAGTTTCCACTTGTTAAATTGGGAAGATGGTACCCATCATAGAGTTGCTATAAAGATTAGACAGTTGCTTGATTCATGCTCAGTTCTCCAACATGATGGTTGTGACCACTTGCGGCAGCCTTTAATGCTGGCATGTGTTTTCATACATTTTGATGTATTTTGAAGACCTTTGGTGGTAAGTGGGGCTGTGGTCCTAGATGGAGCCTCTGAACTCACTGTTGATGGTGACAGTCAGCCTGACATGTGCACCAAAGTGCTAAGTAATTGGCTGTGGGGAGGAGAGATGCTAGGGTCGGGGAGGTACTGGAAAGAAGGAATCAAGAGTTTCGCTAAAAGTACTTTTCAAAATTGAGTCAAGGAATCGGCAGGAATCTATGGGAAGAAAGTGGGAAAGGGGCCGGGGCGCGAGATGAACATTTTTCTCCCAAATTGAACATCGCAGTTCTTGGGCCAACTGTCACAAAATTTTCCTCTCAATGGGGAAGTCTCTTTTGAAGGACTAACCTTACAAAACACAAAATCACAGAATCATGACCCATGTTTTCCTCCCCCTTATTTCATCCTTTAATATAATACATTGAAAAGAGAAGTTGTTTCACGTAAACCTGTAGAGAGTCATAATCCATCTGAACCAATCCAAATGAAGGTAAAAGAAATAATCAGGCTCCCATTGTGCACAATGGCGCTCAGTTAATTTATTGCACTGCACTGAATAATAAGCTGTTAGGCTCCACATTACTTTATTCACGTTAGATCAAATAGCTTATTGCTGCTGGAGCTTATTTCATATCACATAAAATTCAGATATATTACAATGGAGTAGATATTAGTCCGTTATGAGAGACAGACTTAAGTACTTCATTTACAGGATCTCTCCATTAGGAAAATGGCAAGGGAGAAGAAGAAATGCAAACAAGGTAATGGAAAGAGGGGGATTCATGTGTGTTGCCCATCAACCGGCTCTGCTGTGAGTGAGTGCTGGTTACCACGCATGGGGCTGATGCCATGGAGAAAAGCAATGTTTCCAGTGGGAAGAAAAGCCAAAGAGAGTTTATGTTCCTTTTCAGGCAAGTGTTGACATTTTAATTACTTTCTGTTTTCTTTGGAGCTACATTTGAGAATTGGAAGCAAGTTAGAAAAATAAAAATTGGCTTTATTAGAAATCACATGAATTGACTTGCAGCCATGAGCTGGAGAAAGTCCAGATTCAGCTCTTGACAAACTCAAGTCTCCAGCAGGACCCAGAGAGCCAAAAAATTCAGCTATTGAAAAACTAACCAGAAGAATTCCTACCCGGGGCATGTCATCTCTGAAAGCAAACCATTTGTTTTTGGGTGCAATCTAATCTTTTCTGGCTTCTGGGCCCCTGTTCTTCACTTTTGTAAATTTTTTCCTTTAAACTTCGGTCTCTCAGGGGTTTGTGAAGATAAGTAGAACAGGGATACAAAGCAAAAAGAGAATGAGCACGAAGAACTGGAATGAGCTGGGGAGATTGGTGGGTTTAGCATTATTTAGTTTTGAAGATCATCTGATACTTTTGGTATTTCATCAGAGAAAACTGCCTGTCCAAGTGTGGGTGGAGCCAGAGTAAATGGCTTAGGGACACGTGGTATACCTGCACTCTCTCCTTGCACCTGCAATTGCCTAGAATTGAATAAATATTTAGCAAAACCAAGGTATCCACATGTGCTCCAGTATCAGCAAATCTAATAATTGTAACTGGGTACAAGACTGAAGTTGAAAAAAAAAAAATGAACAACTCCAACCAGCATGTTTTTTGGTGCCCCACAGGGTGGCAGCTGAGGGCGTGAGCTCTTCTTGCCCCTTCCTAAGCCCTCCTAGTCTTACTACGCTCCAGGGACAGTGTGGAAACTCCACTAAGCTTAGGCCAGTCAATTCAATAATAAATGGGTCAACCTGAGTCCCTAAAATATTTCTCTAATATCTATAGTGAGCCACGTGTTTAAAGCCATAATTTAAATTTTCCAAAAAACCTGTAAGGAGATGTTATTCTTGCCGTTGATAATGTTATTTCTGTTTTACAAATGAAAACAGGCTTGGGCAAGTTAAGTAAATTTATAAGTTATACAAACTTGTATTATGAAACATTTCAAATGCATGCAAAAAGAACATAAAATAGTAAAATGGACCTCTGTGCTTATGTGACTTCACCCACTCAGGATCAGCCTGCTTCACTGACATCTACCCCACCCCATTATGTATTTTGAAACAAATCCCAGACATCAGGTCATTTCATCTGTATATCTTCCAATATGAGTCTCGAAGAGATAAGGATTCTTTAAAATAAAATAACTGCAATGCCTTTATCACACCTAAAACATTAACGACAATTTCTGATATCAAGAAATATCGGGGTCTTCCCTAGTGGCGCAGTGGTTAAGAATCTGCCTGCCAACGAAGGGACACGGGTTCGAGCCCTGGTCTGGGAAGATGCCACATGCCGCGGAGCAACAAAGCCTGCGAACCACAACTGCTGAGCCTGCGTGCCACAACTACTGAAGCCCGCATGCCTAGAGCCCATGCTCCACAACAAGAGAAGCCACTGCAATGAGAAGCCTGCGCACTGCAATGAAAAGTAGCCCCTGCTCGCTGCAACTAGAGAAAGCCCGCGCGCAGCAACGAAGACCTAACGTGGCCAAAAATAAATAATTAATTAAAAAACAAAAAGAAATATGCAGTCAGCATTCACCTATCCCCAACTGTCTTATAATCTGATTTTTTTTAAAGTTTGTTTGAATTCAGATCCAAACAAGGTTCATACCTTGTGATTGCTTGTGAGTAGCTAAAGTCTCTTTAAATCTGCTGGGTCCTCCTTCAACTCCAACATTTTTCTTAGGATTTTTGGTTGAAGAAACGAGACTGTTTTCCCTGAAATTTTCTAACAGTCTTAATTGTTTTTCCCCGAAATTTCCTAACAGTCCGATAACAGTCTGGATTGTCTTGATTCTGTTCCTTGAGGTGTTCTCAAGTATATTTACTGTCTTATACTTTGCACTTCCTATACATTTATAGGTAAAGGTAGAGATTTTATTAGATTCTGGTTCCATGTTTTTAGCAAGACTATGTCATAAATTGTAGTATATATTTCCATCAGTAGAAATGTATTTGTGCGTGTGTCATGTTATCAATTATTGAGGAGTTTTGCTTGGATCCATTATTTCATTAGCTATTGCAAAGTTGTGATATCCTAATTTTACAATTTAAAAAGAATAGACTTTATTTTTTAGAGCAGGTTTAGATTCATGCAAAATTGAGTGGAAAATACACATCTCTTCCTTCTCCCCTGTCTCCCCCACTGGCCTCAGCCTCTTTCCCTATCAACATCCAGCACCAAAGTGGTACATTTTGACAATAAGTGAACCTAAACTGACATGTCATTGTCACTCAAAGTCCATAGTGTACATTAGGGTTCACTCTTCATGTTGTACATTCTATAAGTTTTGACAAATATATAGTGGCATGTATCCATCAGTGATTTCTTTTTATTTTATTGACCGGGGTCCTTCTACAAGGAGAAACTTCCCCCTCATAACCTATTTGGTTATGTGAAGTAAGTTCATATAAAAAACCCAGGATAAATGCTTTGTTCTTTTATCTACCAGTTTGCAGAGTAATGAGTTATTTCTCTCTGGTAACCTCTAAAGTGAACAGAAGCTGTTGTTTTTTGCTTTTATTGTTAATATCACTAAGACCTCATGAATTTAAGCATATTTGATATGTTTCAATGCTCTATTGTATATGTATATATATGAATATACATATATATGCTAATAACTCATTAGTAAATTTCTAGGTTACCAATGTCTGTAAATCTACACTATTTTGCTGTTTTGATTTGAAGAAAGTAATTCTTATGGTGGTTTAACATTTTATCTTAAAACACTTTTCCACTTACTGACGGTTATAAAGATTCCCCTGAGTCTCTGAGGATGGTAGAAAACCTTGCTTTATTGCTAGAAAAACAGAAGCAGCTGTTTATATAGACATAAGAGCAGGAAAGAAAGAAGGAAGGAGGGAGGAGGAAAGGAGGAAGAAATGAAAAACAGAGCCAGCAAGTGAGTATTAAAATACAAGCTGATTAGTTAATAGGCTACTGCATAGTCTGGGAAAATTATTGCAGTTAAATTATTTACATGGGGTCATGTGACATTACCGTAACGTGGTTAAGCTCGAGGCCTTGAGATTCAGATGCTTGGGTCAAATCTCCAGTTCTGGTCCTTCCTAGTTTTGTCAGCTTGGCCACGTTACTTCTCTGTGCTTCAGCTTCCTCAGTGTAATAGGAATAAAACAGCACAAGTGTGTAAGGATAAAATAAATGCTAGTTGGTTTTGTTGTCATTGTAATGATGATGTGTAAATATGGGGATATTTACAAAGTAGTGTCTCTTTCTGGACACAGAAGAGAAGAATAGTAAAACTGATATTTGTTGAGTAACTACTAGGGGCAGGTACCAAACTAGCATCTGTATTATATTATATGATTTAGCAACTTTAATATATTTTTAATCTATCACCATTACTCACTATTTATTCTAGCACAGTAATGGCATAGGGAAGAGATACAGTATACCTTTTGTGTGTGTGTGTGTGTGTGTGTATTGAGTGATACTGTTAGGTGTATTTGACCCATTTTTGATTTTGTGAACATCTGCAAAGAACTTTTACAAGACAGGGGATGGTATGATACTAGCAAAGAACAGAACTTCCAAATTCTGTTAGAAAATCTTAACGACCAATCCCAGTAAAGATGTTCAAGCGCTAAAGTGGGCAGCGAGGCCCTAGTGAATCACATAATTCTAGTATTGTCCTTGGCAAACTGATATCAGTAGTCACCAAAATTCTTTCCTTGCACAGGAAAAGAAAGAAAGGAAAGAGGAACAATTTCTGAATCAGTCCTCCAACCACGGAAATGATTTTAATTACCATTTCATCTGTTGGCAGACTCTTCTGGCAGATGTACCTGCAACTTGGAAAGATAACAAATGAACCAATTCCTTGCTCCAGAGTTGACACTGATAGTGCTTGCTGAATTTGCTCTCAGAAAAGAATCCTGGGCAACAATACATCTGGCACTCCATTCGAGGAATTTGTCATGTCGTTGACATGTTCAGCCTCCATTGTCCACACCACCATGACAGCAGGTCCTTTATATTTCAAAGAAATTGCAGTCTGAATTAATATAATTAGAATGTAACTGCTATTCACTGCACAAACTCCTCATTTCCAGGAGTACAGATCCGATAGCGCGTCTGTGCTCAGAATCTTTCCAGTGATGGCTGCAGGGGAGCAAGCAGATAATAAAATGACAGAATATACCCTCTTTCATCAGCCTCTTTAAGTACCAACTAACGGAAATAGAGGAGAAGAAGAAAACTGTCCTGGGACTTCCCTGGTGGCACAGTGGTTAAGAATCCGCCTGCCGGGGCTTCCCTGGTGGCGCAGTGGTTGGGAGTCTGCCTGCCAATGCAGGGGACATGGGTTCGAGCCCTGGTCCGGGAAGATCCCACATGCCGCAGAGCGGCTGGGCCCGTGAGCCACAATTGCTGAGCTTGCGCGTCTGGAGCCTGTGCTCCGCGGCAAGAGAGGCCGCGATGGTGAGAGGCCCGCGCACTGCGATGAAGAGTGGCCCCCACTTGCCACAGCTGGAGAAAGCCCTCGCACAAAAAAAAGACGAAGACCCAACACAGCCATAAATAAATAAATAAATAAAATTTAAAAGAATAAGGCTTTAAAAAAAAAAAAAAGAGTAAAAAAAAAAAAGTAAATACCTTGTCACTTTAAAAAAAAAAAAAAAAAAAAAAAGAATCCGCCTGCCAATGCAGGGGACACGGGTTTGATCCCTGCTCCGGGAAGACCCCACATGCCGCGGAGCAACTAAGCCCGTGCACCACAACTACGGAGCCTGCGCTCTAGAGCCCATGAGCCACAACTACTGAGCCCATGTGTCACAAATACTGAAGCCCGCATGCTCTAGGGCCCATGCTCTGCAACAAGAGAAGCCTCCGTAATGAGAAGACCGCGCACCACAACGAAGAGTAGCCCCCCTTCACCGCAACTAGAGAAAGCCTGCGCACAGCAACGAAGACCCAACACAGCCAAAAAATAATTAATTAAAAACAATTTTTTTAATTAGTTAAAAAAAAAAGAGAAAACTGTCCTGTCTCTGGCATGTCTAAATAGAAATACTTTTCAGGTTTACCGGTCTGTATAGCACTTTTATAAAATAGGTAGTATAGAGTGTCTGTCTGAAGTAAGAGAAAAAAACGAAATAGGAAAGACAGTTACATGGAGTAGAGTGGATAATTTATGGACAGAATTACAGAATTAAAAAGCGGTTGGATAATTTCATTCATTCTTTACTACTTCACTTTGAACCGTCAATGCCACTAACCAAGCAATTACTACCAAGTAAACAACAACTTGAGTGCTAGATTCTTGAATTTCATTCTTTGTCATTGTTATGTTTCTACAAATGCTTGACTATAAATATGGTAGAAACTGACATCAGCATCTTTTTTGGGGGGGATAAGATTGATTTACATTCTCTCAAATAAGTTAACTTTCTCACCTCCAAGGACTCATTTGAGGGGAGCAATGACTTTGACGTATTAATGTGTAGACTGGTGCTCATGGCCTCTCCTCTGAAGAGTATAAAGTTTATCCTTGTGTATGTTAGGGACTGAATGTTTGTGTTCCTCCAAAATTTATATGTTGAAGTCCTAACCCCCAATGTTCTGATATTTGGAGGTGAAGCCTTTGGGAGGTAATTAGGTTTAGAAGCAGTCTTGAGGTTGGGGCCCCCATGATAGGATTACTGACCTTATAAGAAGAGGAAGAGATACCAGAGTGCTCTCCCCCCTCCATGTCTCTCTGTCTCTGTCTCTTTCCCTCTGTGCCATGTATGGACACAGCAAGAAGCCGGCTATCTGCAAGCCAGGAAGAGAGACCAGGAGCCAAACGGGCTGGTACCTTGATCTTGAACTGCCCAGCCTCCAGAACTGTGAGAAATAAATGATTTGCTTAAGCCACCCACACCGCAGTATTTTGTCACTGTAGACCCAGCTGACTGACAGTGCATAGGAGTTGTTTGTTAATGAGCATTAAGAAGGGATAATAGTTTTCATTTTCTTGTTTTTCTTAGAGGTATCTCTTGATCTTCACTTGAAATCCTGTATCAGAAATTGCAGTACTAGAAATATGGAGAATGGGTAAGGTAGTACAAAAGTAGGGCCAAGGCTTATGAGAGAAGGTTTCAACAGAGGAGTACCAGAGCCCCTTTTAATTTTAAACCAAATACATGTTATAAACCAAAAACGTTATGTTAAAGAGCTGTGTAACCTGGTAGACGGGTCTGCGGGGAAGACGTGTTAAGATGCTGATGTCTGGACCCCTTCAGATCCACGGAATCAGAATTTTCAGCTGTGGGGCTGAAATCGCTCAAGTTGAAAACCACTCCAAGTGCTTCTCATGCACCCCAAACCTGGCACCCACAGGCCCATGTTCTCTTTCACTGATACAAATACTCAATACTCAATACTCGATCTGGGTCGATCTTCCTATAGATGATATGTGCGATTTTAAAAATGGATACATTTAATTTCTATAAATGGAAATCTATTTAGGATGTTTTGGGGCTGGTCGTTTTTAGAGGGGCTTCTCAGAACACCTGTCTGTGTACACTCCCCTTCCCCTTTGCCCTAGTTACCCTTGTTTATACTCTCAGTCTGTGTGTTCTGTCTGGGCTAGGAAAAAAAAATGGCATCTCAGAGTTTTAGGCAGTTTACTTTGCAAAGAATGCGATAAGGATTTATATTTTAATGTGAAAAATCCTTGAATAGAGTAAATAAATGCCCCTTCCTCCAATGCATTTGTCTTATTACTCTGGATGTTTAATAATAGGATTGCGTGTTATAAACACACATTTAGACATCCAAATATATGCACAGATGGAAAATATCAAGCTTGCAGGAAAGGCCCCTCCTCCGAACATGGGGGTTCAGTGGAACTCACCTCTCTTTTCTCTATGGAATATGAATGTCAGCTTGAATGCAGGGGGTTTAGGAAATTCTTGTCCCTAGCCTCCTGACTTCCACCAGCTGCTGGCTCTGACATTGTTTTTTTGATCTCAAGGGGAGTAGGTAGGAAGTGGATTGGGAGCGGGGAGTTCCTATTCCTTGTCTGACCAATGGATTGCGGATAGACTTGTCATGTGGAAAAAAGCTTGATTTATCCAAGGGAGGTAATAGTGACCCCCAGGACCCAGCCTGCCCCATCACATCCCAGAGGACTTTATTCTGAGGTTTACAGAATAAACTGATTGGTGATTAGTTATTAAACTAAGTGTAATGCATATATAACAATTACTTTCCATAAGAGAATTTTTTTTTTAATTGTAAAAGAAGTACACAGCCATGGAAGACTTTGGGGAAAAACAGAGGAAAATGAAAAAAAGTAAAAAGGGAAAAAGTTTAGGCTAAGGTGTGATTTTAGAAACAGAGAGATGTGGATTAGAATCCACTTTTACTGATTGTATACCCTTCTTAAATTAATACTATTATTATCAAGAAATAGATTTAAGTTATGTCTGTTTTCATAATTTATTAACTGAAATCCCCTAATTCTTGCCTTAAGCCTACAAGCATTCTTCCTAGTATGTAAGAATTATTTAAAAAAAGTATCCTCAGAAACAATTAACGTTCACAAGAAAGTAAGAAGTCTTTGTGGCAATGTTTTGTTTTATTATCGTATTTTTCTCTTTCCTGAAAAACCAATGAAGAATGGCAGTTTTATATGTAAAACAGTAGTTATCCTTTATATGGATGACATTTTCCTAAAAGCCTAGAAGTATTTCACATTTACAGAAAAACACTCTGTTCCCAAGTTGGATCTGATTAAAATTCAAATCTATATTAACATCTCATTATGTTTTGAAAAAAGTGAACTCTATGCTGAATGGAAAATGCTTGGTGTCTGCCAGCTCTGTTTTTGTGGGTTCCTTAACAAGGCTGTCTGGGGACCCAGGAGGGCTGGGTCACAGCTACATCCTTGTTAAAACAGTCAGCCAGCGTGAATGCAGGCCCTTAGTTTTTCCTTCCTTTCTGCTCTCCCATCCCTACATTGTTTCAGCTGCCAGCCCCTAATTTTTCTCTGAAGCAAGGGAAAGGGAAGGGCAAAAATGACTTTGAAAGAATAACATTTCTTTCTATGGACTTAAATAGAACACTCAACACAAAACATCCTGTGTTTTCTTTTAATTGATGACACTCTGACTGTAGTAATGGGTGAACTAAAACCTAGGGCTTGCTGTTGGCATAGGCATTGTTTTTATGGCATTCTACCAGATCAAGGAATGTTGCTTGCTACTTAAAATTACAACCTGGCCCCTGCCCACAGGTACTCCTTGTCTCCTTCTCTCACTGTGCCTTTTCTCCTCTCCATTGTACTTATCACCTTCTAACATTTGTTTATTATGTTTTTTGTTTATTCTCTGACTCCTCTGGCCATAACGGAAACCCATGATAGCAAGGATCTGTGTATTTTGCTCATTGTTGGATTCTTTGTTCTAAAAACAGTGTCCGGCACAAAGTAGGCACTCAATAAATATTTGCAGTATAAATGAATGTACTCATTTCTTCCTCGGTGTCCTTTCCCATACAATTATGGGGAAAATAACTGGTAAAAATAGGATACAAAAATCCTATAAATATAATATGTTTATACCTAGTAGGTGTATTTGAAAGTATACCTCTGTTTGGAGTTTATGTATCTTAGTTGGTAAATAAAAGATACAAGAGATGGATAAAAGAGAAACATCTCCTTGTCACTCTCTATCTTCTTATTTTGCTTTATTTTTCTTCCAAGCGTGACTCCCCGACACTCCAACATGATATATATTTCTCTGCTTACTGCCTACCACCTCTCACTAGAATGTAAGCGTTTGAAGGGTAGGAACTTTGCGTATTTGATTCACTGCTATGGCCCCATTGCTTAGAACAGTCTGGCACAGAGTAAGCCCTCAACACTTATTTGGTGAGTAAGTGAGTGTGTGGATGAGTGATGGAGACCATCCAGGCCTGGCCCCGGTGCTGTAGGGACTCTACAGAGTGATTGAACACCAAGACCTTGGTACTTCTGAAGTGGATGGTAGGTAGGGAGATCAGAAATGGAAAAAGATGACCAAGGTGACACTGACATTTTAAATTTTCCATTCATAGTGAAAAAGACATCCCACTCATTATGTATATGTGATATAGTATGAGCCTAGGGACTGTGGTTTGGATCCTGGACCATCCATCTATTTTCAGAATAAGCTGAAATAATTTCTTCATTTCTTGCTGTCACATTTTCATTGTTTGTAAAATTAAAACAGTGTTACCTAATCCATGGCTATAGTGGGAGGATAGAAAGGGCCTGACGCATAAGAGTTGGCTAGTAAATGTTTGCTATCATTCTCATCATCATCGTCCTGGGGGTTGGCAGACTATAGCATGTGGGCCAAACCCAGCCTGTGACCGGCTTTCGTAAATACAATTTTCTTGGAATATAGCCATGCCCATTCATTTTCTTATTGTCTGTGGCTGCCTTCTCACTGTAACAGCAGAACTGAGGAGTTACAAGAGACTGTATGGTCTGCAAAGCCTAAATTTTTACTCTCTGGCCCTTTACAGAAAGAGTTTGTGAACCTGATCTAAAAGATGGTCGACCAGCGATATAACTAAGCCCACAGTCCAGCAAAGTGTGGTCCACGGACCAGCGTGATTCACAAACTATTTGTTACTGATCCGGGACAAACTAAATACAGAAACTAAGAGTAAAGTATTTAGAAACGTCTATAACAATCTGATGTGTTGTTGACATCCAAGTGCATGATTTTGGTTTATACAAAAGTCTTGGTTTATGACAGAGGAAATTAAAAAAAAATTCCTTGGCCCTTCCCATTGGAATAGAATCTGGTGTTTTGTAACAGGATTCTGTTGTACTGGTAACTTAGTGAGATATATTCGTGTGGTTTCAGATGAGAATATCTAGGTACTCCCATCAGGTGGGAGTGGCGAAGGGGTCCTGAGATTGCAACTGACCTGGATGTGTTGATGAGTGAGCCCGTTAACAACGCCACGCAAATGGATTTCGTCTGCGGACGGATGCGCAGCCCCAGTTCACTTATCAGCTAATACAGTTGTACTGTGTTGCTTCATATCTGAGAGAAGGCGACCACCTCAGGATATTATGTGTGTCTCATACACGTATATAAATGAACTCCTTTTGAGGTAAACAGATTTTAAGTTGATAATTCATCTTCTCTGAACAGTAAGCCAACAACTTTCCTGGAAATCTAGCAAAACAACAGTTCTATGACCAGCCTTATGCTTTGTTGCATGTGCGCTTAAAAAAAGCAGACTGACTTTTTCCTTTTCTGTTTTAGAAGCGGTTCCAAAGAGTAAAGTCTGCCAGAAAAAACAGACCAACTCTCAGGAACAACAATGCCCATTATGTGTGGGGTGGAAGCTGCCAGACTTTGATTTCTGGCCAGACATTAACCCCTTTGGTGTCTTAGGGGGGAAATGACAAGTCTGAATCCAGACGCTTCCAGGATTTTAACAGTCACTTATGGTGTGAGACCAGGCGATTTATAATGACGTGTGCAAAAAAGGACTATTGTGAGAAGGAAGTACAAGTTCAAGGCCACATCTCCTTGCTTCCTGAATTCTGCCGTAACTCATTCTGGCAAACGGACATAGATTCGATCACCTCTGCTGTTCCCTTTGCAGGCCTGCTGGTCATGGGTGAGAAGCGCCGTGCTCTTGCCCCGTGCCTCACCTGTGTTTTCAGCAGGACGTCACAAGGGCCAATTCAGCACTCTCAGAGCTAAACACGCAGATTCCTTGAGGCCACCATTTACAGTAAAGCTGCTAGAAAAGAGAATTCCTGCAAACTCTTTTGTGATCAGTTTCTTTCCCTTGTCATACACCCCATAGGTTGACAGACTGTATCCCATTTTGAGAGCTCAGATAAGCAGAAAACAGTGCAATTTATAGTAGGAGGATGATTGTATGTGTTCTGTGTATATATGTGTGTATTTCATTTGTTCCTTTACTTTATTCTTTAATATGTATTTGTTGATAGTCTACTATGGGATGGCTGGGGATACTAAGTTAATTACAATCATGATAATAGCTACCATTTATTGAGAGCTTATTGCATGTTGGTATTATGTTAAACATTTTACACACATGTAGTTTAATTCACGTAATTCTTTAAAAAAACTTTATGAAATAGCCCCATTTGACATATTAGTAAAATGAGTTCCAGAAAAGTCAAGGGCACATGGCTAGTTGATGACAGAGCTAGGATTCACATCTAGATCTGTCTGATATAAAACCTATTCCCTCATTCATTTAGCTAAGTTGCCTTCCTAGAAATGAATACAAATATCAAAGGCATTTACTCAATTTCTTGGAATTCACATTCTGGTTGGCAAGAAAGACATGTGATGCAGAATGGAAAAGGCTATCACGCAGCTATGTACATGAGTAACTAATTCTGTTGGAGAGTGGGAGAAGGTGGGAGAGGGTTAGAGGAAGGCCCCAGAAAGAAACTAGTACTTGAGTTATGCCTCTATGGAGTGGGATATTCAAGAGGGAGAGAGAGAGAGAGACACATTCAGTTGGGTGAGCTTTGTTGTGTAGGAGGAGACCTGGACTTACAGAGTGATTCTGTGCACAGAATAGTGGGAATAGCAGTGGGAGATTCTTTAAGGTTGCTTCTCCACTTATCACGTACAGATCTCTGTCCTCTTTGCTCTTATGGCATTGCCATGTCTTACTAAAAGGAGACTCAGGGAGAAAGGAAGTTTAGCCTGGGTAAATTAGAGGTGGTGATCACTGTTATGGTGACCACAGGAAAGAGAAACAAAGGTAACCTGTCTCTCTGCTCACTGCAATGGCGGGACGCTTATAGGATGACCGTTTCACGGATGAAGGTATCCAGCAGCCTGGAAGTGAACGTGCAGGCTTTGGCTGTGTTTTAGTACCAAGTGAAGGGAAAAAGGAGCTGATATACGTTGTTCTTTTCAATTGTATGTTTGACCCTGAAGGACATGGCTGCCTACCTCTTTTGCCAGAGATACAGGGACAGATAAAGAACAGAAACAGCATCCACAGACAGCCCTACGTGAAGAAGACTGTGTTAAAGGCAAGGTTGTAGCTGAACACTGGAAAATAAAGTGATAACCTATTCGGTCCCAGCCAAGGGAGCAATCCAGCTCCAAGAACAGGAGGACAATGGTGTTACAGCCAGGATGCTTCTGAGCTTTGGGCTGTTCTGTTTAGAACAAATAAAAAGTAATCAACATAGATGGAGTCCACACTGTTGGCAACCACAACAACACAATTCTTTGGGGTTTCACTTTGAGAAGTTGAGACTTTGAAATTTGGGGGGTTAAGATTTCAGACTGGAATGATCCCCAGACTGTTCATTTGCAGTAATAATTCTGGGTTTTGTGCATATTTTTAAAAGGGCTACTGGGCTTTCCTATATTCATTGCCAAGTCCTCCCAGCCTCCAAATGTTCCTGTAAAATGCTTCTTCTCTAGGCTTTAACCTTATCCTGTGACTGAATATGATTATGGGATATTTACATGCATTCTTGTCTATTGTATCAAAAGATCATGAAAAAAATGCCCATCATTAAAGCCCTAAAGTGATTGGATTGGCATGGGGACCGGGGATGGGGCTGGCATGGGAGAGAGGATCCGACTCTGAGATTTCATGAAATCCAAAACAATAGGACAGCTGCTTTTCCATAAACAGATTATTATTATTATTTCTACCTAGACAGCTTGATAGCAGCCATTATCTTCTTTCTGGGTGTCTTATCAAGTTCCGGCTGTGTGCAGCATGGGTGATAAGGAATGAGAAATGTCACCCAAGGGATTGCCAAGGATTATTTCTATGCACTGCTGTTCAGCAATGGCCAGTCCCTTAGAACTGAAAGTAGTCCTATTGTTCACGCCAGGCAGTTGCTATTCTGACAACACCAAGAGAGCAGAAAGAGGATGTAGCTGCCATTGTATGAAAGATTGAAATTTCATTACTCTCAGCTCAAGTTCAAGCAGTCTTGATTTTGAAAAGCAGAATCATCATGGAATATCTTTGAAGAGGGAGAAGACAAAGGAAGGAAAAAAGAATAAAATGAGCTCAGGGCTTTTCAGGACTATGAAGGAGTATTAAAAAAAGAGAGAGAGGGAGAGACGTATAATATTTTCAATCACCGGAACATAAAATGCCAGGCATATAAAGCCTCAAAGGAATTGAATATCATCATATAACCATTACCTGTGATCCAATTATTTAATGTAAAGACTCCATCCTGCATATTACTCACCAGAAAATAGTTAATTTACTGGATTTCTGTTTAATTGTCTCTGTTTTACATTAAGTTCTTGAATGAAATTAATCCGTTGATATTGGAAAATTTTCCTTTGCTTCTCAAAAAAATAAATGTTTGATTATAGAAGTAGATGTGCTGGCTTTAAATATTTGAGGTAAAAATACAATCTTAGTATTGTATTTTTATCTTCCCAGAGAAAAGACTGCATTAGAAAAAGGCAAAAGCGGGAGTTCCCTGGTGGCGCAGTGGTTAAGAATCCGCCTGCCAATGCAGGGAACACGGGTTCAAGCCCTGATCCGGAAAGATCCCATATGCCACAGAGCAACTAAGCCCACGTGCCACAACTACTGAGCCTGCATGCCACAACTACTGAAGCCCGCGCACCTAGAGCCCATGCTCCGCAACAAGAGAAGCCACCACAATGAGAAGCCCGCGCACCACAACGTAGAGTAGCCCCTGCTCGCCGCAACTAGAGAGAAAGCCCACGCGCAGCAACGAAGACCCAACGCAGCCAAAAATAAATAAATAAATAAATTAATTAATTTTTTTTAAAAAAAGAAAAAGACAAAAGCAACAACTAAAGTATATGACTAACCTGTACTCTATTCATACAGAACTTCCTCCCAAAGTGTTCAGAGTACCTCAGTCATCTTTATACACAGTTTTAGGGTCATGCTGATATTATAATGTAAGCTGCTTGGAAATGAGCCAAATAAAATTTTCCCAACATCTTAAATCACTATTCTGAAATTGGAATTTCAAATGAATAAAATGCTTTGCTCTTAAACCAACAGCTTCTGAAATTAGATTTCAGTGGTGGAATCGTTAAAGATGAGGAGTGGGAGGAGGTCGGGAAGGTAAAGAGCAAAGAGAGGGCACAGAGGCAGGAAGGAGGAGGTGGGAAAAAGGGAAGGGGTCTGACTCCCTTGGGGCGTATGAACCCCAGGAGGGCAAGACCTGCTCTTGATGTTTTTACAACACCTCAGACAGAGTAAGTCTCAGGAGGTATTTGTTAAATAAATTAGCGAGAGGTGTGTAATAATATGGTTTCAGTGTTAATGTATCCAAAGGAACATTCTCCTAACTAGACAAGTTCCTTTAGTTTTTTTTTTAGCCATTAAGCATTTATTAGGAAGTCTAGAGCATCTCCAGCTTTAATACACATATGAATTATCTGGGGATCTTGTTAAAATCCAGATTCTGATTCAGTAGTCCTGGGAGAGGGTCTGAGATTCTCCATTTCTATCAAGCTCCCATGGGATGCTGGTGCTACTGGACCACAGATGCACTTTGAGTGACAAGGTACTGGCGTAATACATGGGGGAGCTGGCCTGGGAGTCATGAATTCCAGTTCTAGTTCTGATATTAACTATCTGTGTTTTCAAGACAACTGATTCATTTTCTTAGCCTTGGTTTCCCTATCTATATAATGAATGGGTTGCATGTACATAATTTCTAGGGTTCTTACAGACTTAATATGTTAAAATGAAAGGAAGAAAGAAAGAAGGAAAGAAAGAAAGAAAGAAAAGAAAGAAAGGAAGGAAGAAAGGAAGGAAAAAAGGAAGGTGGGAAGGAGGGAAGGAAGGAAGGAATAATTTAGAGAATGCCCAGTTTGTCTCTAAAAATCCCAGGGAGGCTGAATTATTTCCTTCCAAAGTCTCACAGGTAATTTGGCATAGTTGAATTGTGATTCAGCTGATTTCTGATTTCTAATAGAGTACGTTTCCACTATCATTTCTTTTATCATTATTAATCATTTTTGTGGAATGCCTACAATTTGCCTGATGCAATGCTAAGTGTTGGGAATATAAAGGTGAGTAAATTGTCATATTTTATTATCAAATCCCTTGCCTGATTAACTGAGAGGTTTCCATCCTGCAAAGTGAAGACCAACTAATCAAGGCAAATGTCTAATATGTGTGTTAATATGCTAGTTCCCCATCCTCTGTGATATAACATATTACTGGCTACAGTAGAATGCTTGCAAAGATGGCTAATTCTCCAACTCTTCCCATATCCACTTTCTTCGCTGTGTGATTTCCAGCTGATCCTATCAAAAGGTGGCATTTCTTTCCCTAGTCCCTGATTTCAGGCTGGCCTTTGTGACTTGCTTTGGCTAACAGAATGCAGTGGAAGGAACAAAGTTCTAGTTCTAAGTCCTGGCCTCAGGAGGCCATGCCCACTTCTGTTTCTCTCAGACCCCTGCCGCTGCCATAAAGAACAAGCCTGGGATAGCCTCCTGGAAGGTGAAGCATCACAAGGAGACTAATTGTCCCAGCTGAGGCCAATCTAGACCAGTCTACAGCAAGTCATCCCACAGATACATGTGAGAGCTCTACCAGGGGCAACAGAGTTTCTCACGGAATCCACCGCTGACCACAGATGTACAAGTGAACTCAACTGAGACCAGGAGGACTGCCCAGTTCATCCATAAACTTCTGAGCAAATAAGAAGTGCCTATTAAAGCTACTTAGTTTGGGGGTGTTTTGTTATGCAACATAGTTAAGTGGTGTGATGGCCTTCTAGACACCGAGCTTTGACTCAGATAAATGGTTCTAGTTTGGGTTCTTCCTGGAAGACATTAGGTAAGATATTATGGGAGAGGTATGAACTTTTGCTACCTCTTTCATATTTTTGAGCTGACTTTCATTTACAAAAAGGGAGGAACTTAGCTTGAATTATGTTTTATTTAGCGATAAAAGAAAAATGTGCACGATGATGACAGGGAAAGCTAAGTTGAGAGACTGAAGCTCAAGGTAACATACATGCATATTCCTTTTCTAAAGGAAGCCTAAAGGACAGAGACAAGATCAGAAATCAGAAAGGACTGTTCCCGTCCTGCTTTTGCCATGTGCGTATGTATATTATCTTGAGCTTCTATTTCCTTTGTAGTAACCAGGTCTAACTATAGCTGCCTGCCTTCCTTCAAATGTGGCCATGTGTTACTCAAATTATTTTATTCTGTTTTCACATAATAGTATCTAGTAATTATTGAGAAGTCATAATTCTCTCTATAAGTATCATAATAACTACCATATATACATTTTATAGTTTTCAAGTTGCCTTTATGTAAATTATCTCACTTTGATTCTCCAATGATGCCTTGAAATACTGACCTTTATTTTCTTATTTTGCAGATGAGGAACCTCTGCTGTCTTCTAAATGGTGGTATTTCTAAGAAATGTCTGAGATCATGACAGACTTGCTAAGACAAGAACCCCACCATTTTGGAGCTTTTTTTTTTTTTTAAAGAGCCAAACCTGGTGAGTAGATCAGATCTCTGGCTTTTATTATCAAATAGATACGTTACTTCTTGTTACCAGTTTTTTCATAACAACTCTTGTCTATGAGGTGCCATTGGTTTTTTCCCCCAAGACATTTTTAAAATGGGAGAAAGGTAATGGTTACTCTGAAGTTGCATCTTGGTCTAGTATTTATATTCTTAAGCCATCAGATTGTCTATTTAATGATGTTGATAGACTACACATATAATTAAATTATTATCATCAGTGCTTGAGCCATGAATTTTTATTTTTGGTTATGTAGTTGAGTTGGTTGATAGTGTAGGTTCTGGGCTCAGGAAGTTTCTATCTGAAATATGTATAATGGCCTAAGTATCTTGTGAATATTGCCTGGCCCCTGACCAATGATTTAAGTTTCACCCATGGTTATGAGTCTTACAAGGCAGAGCTATTTCCTCTGTTCTACTTAATTTTAGGTGTTATACTTATTTTGACCATCTCGTATAAGTGTTCCAGTACCACGTTTTGATAGTATGAAGGAGAGTGGCTATTGTGACACTATAATAGCTGCAATTTATTGAGAGCTTACTATGTGAGAGCCAACACTCTAAGAGTTTTACTTAGTTTAACTCAGCTAGTTCCCACAACAGCCCATTGAGATGAAATCTGTTATTATCCCCATTTTACAGACAAGGGAAATGAAGCACAGGAAGATTAAGTAAATTGCCCAAAGTCACACAGCTAATAGGTGATAGAGCTGGATTTTTAGCTCCAACCACTTGAGTAGGAAATTCCCGTACCATATACTGCTATATTTCTTGTGCTATGAGATTTTCTTTAAATCAGACACCAAGAAAAATGATGTGTATCAGTCTAGCCATTGCAGTGCTACATCACCACAAATTGTATGTGTTCACAAGCAATCTAGGTACTATGAACTCCCTTGCAGAAATCTCCCAGTAATCAACCTCCAGTAAGGCATTTCCCTGTGTGCTAGACATGCAGAAGATGTAAAAGAGGTAGAAGAAATTCTCCCTCTAATGGACCTGAGGATTTATAGCAGTAGATGATCGTTTTGGAACGTTGGGAGGATAGAGTTGGTTGTATAAGGTCTGAAGGTCATAGTGGGGAGGCAATGGATAGTGGTCCTTGAAATGACTTCATTTCCAGACACTGTCATCAGATATTAGGTCGGTCTGCCAGTCTTTCAAACGTGGGCAGGCTTGCCTCTAACCCCAATTCCTCAAATTGAGAAAGCACTAGGCCATGCCAGAGTTAATTCTCACAGTTCTACTGACCACATTTTGTGGTTTCTATTTACTTCCATGTCAACCCAGATGTAGAAGTCAAACTCTTTAAATATTTCCACCAGAAAGTCAATCCATACCAGTTATGGGTTGAATTGTATACTGCAAAAATTCATGTGTTAAAGTCCTAACCTCCAGTACCTCAGAATGTGGCCTTATTTGGAAATCGAGCTGTTACAAATGCAGTTAAGTTAAGATGAAGTCATAAAGGAATGGGGTGAGCCCTTCATCCAGGATAACTGGCGTCCTTAACAGAAGAGGAAATTTGGACACAGATACAGACACAAGGAGAACTCTTTGTGAAGATGAAGGCACAGATCATGGTGAGGCTTCTATACACCAAGGAACACCAATGTTTGCCAGAAGCTCGGGGAAGAGGCATGGAACAGATCCTTTCTGCACAGCCAGAAGGAACCAACCTTACTGACACCTTGATCTTGGACATCTAGCCTCCAGAACCGTGACAATGAATTTCTGTTCTTTATCTAGTCAGTTTGTGGTACTTTGTTATGGCAGCTCTAGTAAATGAATACACTACCAAACCTGTCCTGAGTTGGGTAGATTTTACTGAAGATGTTTGGAGGGAGGCATGTCACAGGGAGGGATCACCTCACCCAGCCCACAGCACCCCCCACTTAAATCGCCTCATCTCTCCCTGCACTCTCTTTCCTCCCATCTCCCCGATTCTGGGTTAATCTCTAAATACTCAGCTACAAATCTGTCTTGCTATTTTTTTCGGAGTAGCTTTTCCCTGCCTCTGAAGTTACGGCAACAACCAACGTCTAGCTCCTAGGGCTCAGCTTCTAGCCCAACCATTAATCAAAGTACACGTCAGACACAAGCAGTCCATTCACATAGAGGAATTCCTGAGCCAAATATTACAGTAAGAACATTTTCTAGATGTTTCTAGGTGGCGAGGTTTCAAATCTTGGCTCTGCTACTTACTAGATATGTGAACTTGAACAAATTACTTCACCTCTCTAAAATGAGAATAATAATAATAATAATCCACCGGGTCTGTCTTATATTTTGTACCCCCTCAAACACACTCTGAGGCAGATATCTGTGAAAGGTGATGCACTGGGGAAGGCTCCCAGGAGTAGCATTGTAAGGGAGTGAGAGGAGCGGGAAGGGGCCGAGTGAGAAGTTGACCTGTGGTGCAGGTACCGTTGGGGCCTCAGCCCTTCCCACGGGGATCTGTGGGGCTGGATGGCCCTTCAGAGTGGTCTCATATTAAGGCAAGGGGCTGAGACTTTGTCCCCTCTCACCCATGACAACTAGTTACTGGAAGTGGGCTACCCCCAGCCAGGGGTCATAACCTTTGGTGAGGTAGTTCCCTTTGGCTGAAAGCAATTTCTTGAGAGCAATTTGGCTCTGAGCGGTCAGTCGCCAGCACTGCCGTGGTAGCTGGGGAATGAAGTGACTTGGCCGCCTGTCTGTCCTGCAGGCAGTTGCTAGGTGACACATTATAGCATTTACGACAGGGTGATTGTGAGCATGAAATAAGTTAACACAAAAAAACGACTTGGAACAGTACCTGGTGTGTGATAAGTGCTGTGTAAATGACAGCCATCATACACTCGAGGTCCACCTTAGCACTTTTTAGTGTGATGTAGTTACATGCAGTTCACAGGATGATTTCATATAGATTTTGATTCTTATAGAGGTGCTTATAGAGGTAAGTGAAGCAGACGTTTCATCTAAAATGCTTTCTATGAGGAAACCAAGGCTCAGAGCAGTTAAATGACTTGATGGGTGCCACTGTTAGCAGGACACTTGTCCTTCCCTGTTTGTAGTTTCTTCCTCCCTATTTGCAATCATGGCTCATTTTTGAAGCCACAAGCGCCCATGTGTAGGCTCAGTCTCACCAACCCTAATCTTAGGACAGACCGTTAGGAGGATTTACAATTCCCTAGTCTAACACCAGGATTCAGCGTGAATGATCTTGTGGCTGGCTTAGCCCTATCTTGAGCCATGATGACATTGCAAAGGTGGTCGATGGGGTGAATGCATTTCACCAGGGGAGGTTGACCATCTGGCTGTAAGAGCCCTTGTGTGGCAGTCTTTACCTTAGTGGATTCTCTGTATAATTGCATATGTCTGGCCTTCCACTTCAAAGACTTAATTTTATGTTGACTGATGGCAGAGAAAGCTTTCAGGGGAAGAGTACACTAAATACAGCAAAGATTGGTATTTAAGCGAGAATCCTGTTTTTGTTTTTATTTTTTTATTTTTATTTTTTTTAATTTTTATTTAATTAATTAATTTATTTATGGCTGTGTTGGGTCTTCGTTTCTGTGTGGGAGCTTTCTCTAATTGTGGCAAGTGGGGGCCACTCTTCATCGCGGTGCGTGAGCCTCTCACTATCGCCGCCTCTCTTGTTGCGGAGCACAGGCTCCAGACGCGCAGGCTCAGCAATCGTGGCTCACGGGCCCAGTTGCTCCTCGGCATGTGGGATCTTCCCAGATCAGGGCTCGAACCCGTGTCCCCTGCATTGGCAGGCAGATTCTCAAACACTGCGCCACCAGGGAAGCCCCCTGTTTTTATTTTTTAAAGTTACCCAAAATACTTGAATCCCCAGAGCAACACATTTTTTTTTTTTCTATAGGCAAACTAATCAAACATTTGCTTGGTGAACATAACATCACAGCAAAGAGAATTGGTTGATCTTAAGAAGAATACCTCAGCTAAGATATCTGGGGCACTTTTTCTCTTCTGTAGGAGTACTGGCCTTAATATTTTTGTCTGGTGACCAAAGGCTCTCTCACCCCTGCTTAGGGTTGTACATGCACTGCTAGTCTTTGTCTCTGGGAGCCTCATTTTTTTCGTGTTCCATGGTTGACCAACTCCCCTTTTAAGATCACCACATTAATAACTCTAGTGAGTTTACAGGGAAGGCTGACTCTAGCCAGATGGTGATTCTGACTCCTTGGAGGGATTTTGCATGTTGCCGTGTTTATTTCATAGCTTAACTCTCAGAGGGCAATACTATACCCCTTATTTAGAGGGGCAGCAGAGTAAGCAGAGTGTTTAGAATTCAGGGTCTGAAACTGGGTTGCCTGGGCTTACACCTCAGCTTGCCTTTTGGTAACAGTGTGACCTGGGACTAGTGGCTTTCACTGGATATGCCTCAGTTTCCTTATCTGCAAAGTGGAGGTGATAGTACAGATTTCATAGGGTTGTTTAAGGATTTAATAAAGTTATTACTGTAAAGGACTTAGAATGGCTGGCTAAAAAAATTGCTAATTAAATCTTAATTAATGATATATATCTTACAAACTAATAAACTGAACATTTATCAATTGCTTATATAATCCATGCACTGTTATAAGGCTTTAACTTGAATATCATGTTATCTTTCCAAAATTCAGTCAGATGGAAAACATTCTGAGTCTATTTTATAGATAAGGAAATGGAGATAGAGAGGTTAGAAACCACAAAAAAGAGGTGGAACAGGTGACCTGGGGGAATCAAGATTTTTATCTCTACGTGTTACCTACATGTTCAATTCTTGCAGGTAAACTTCAACACTGCCCCACGTGCTAAAAGTTCTTTCTTTAGCATGGTAACTCAAAATAGTGCCCTACGATGCTTCTTTCAGTCTCACAAGGAAATACCTAGATCTTTCAGGTCACCAGGAAGCTGGACTTACCTACTGATCCATGCCCCTGTTTCTCCAGCTTGCTCATCGCACTATCTGAGCAGTACTGGATGTTCGGTCCCCCTTATCTCAGGCTATCCAACCTGCTAAGGCTCCTCTAACTCTGTGTCCAAGTCCCTCAGTAGCAACTGCTGTGTAAGTCTTCACTGCTCCTTGCTGCAGTTCCTCAAGGTACCATATTCTACCTGTCCAACTGGACTTCCTTCAAACACAGGCAGTCAGGGTCCCCCCTCTTGGGCTTCAGTACCTGCTTCTGCTGCCCTCCGAGGTGGGGATGGTCAAAGGTCTCGGTCTCCCTTGTACTGCCTGTTGGGTATCCTTAACCAGAGAAATCCCATATCGGTCTTGGAGTATAATTATAAGGGGTATAACTGGAATTGAATCCATGTCTCCTGATTCCACATTCTTCATTGTAGGTGAGGTTGAGAGACAATGGCTGGGGTTAATTATTTGGGTGTAGACTTCATGGATCGAGGTAGAGCCTGGCATCTAAGTCTTGAGGTTCCAGAAAGATGCTTCTGCCCAATGTAGTAAAGGAATCCTGGTTGCCAAAAGACTAAGTCAAGGCCCCCTTACAACAGAAGAAGCCCAAACCCCAGTCCCCAGTGGTGGCTTATAAGACTTCATGGTCAGTGAAACAGAGGTAGGGATTGAGACTGAGTTACTTAGGAAGAACTCAGAGTTAGCTGAAGATGGTTCAGAGGGCAAGCAGGTCAAGAATGGGCCAAAAGGGAGTTCCAGACGACTTTTCCATTATCATTGCTCTTTGTAACTTGCGTTTTTCAGAGGGGTAGTGCATGGGGTGGGGAGGTCCAAGCAAGTTTAAAGGGCCTGTGGCCAGTGGGATAGGCTCAGATTTTTTGTCTTTTACCATCCTCCATCTCTTCATCTTCTTAAGTCCTAGGAGCACGTATGGTGCTTAGCTAGAGAAAAGACTCTTCTAGAGCTTCCCAATTTATTAAATATTGCTGAGTCCTATTATTGAAGAGAGAAGATAGGATTTTTCTTTCTGTGATTGATGTAAGCATGTTATGAGGCTCTGGTCCAGCCAGGATTATGATATTGTCCTTGGGCATCTTTGGATGATCTGGCATTCTGTATTGCTGCCTTAGCTTCTGCATTCCATCACCCTTAAAAAGCTTTGAATTGTTTCATGTCCGTGTACTTTTGTCTATGCTGTCCCTTCTACAGGTTGTACCCTCCCTGTCTTTAAGACACAGCTGGAGTGTTCTCTGACTTTGTACTTTCTTGTTTTGTGTCCATGCCTCTATTTTAATAATATGTGATATTTACTGAATACTAATTACACATCAGGCACAAGCAATTTATGAGCTAAGTATTATTGTTATCTTCATATAACAGAAAAATGAAAACTGAGACTTTAGGTAAGTGAATAATTTTCCGAAGGTAATCTGTGTAAACAAAATTCAAACCCAGATGTCTGACTTCAGAACCCAAGTTTTAACCACCATGTAAGCTGTCTGTAGCTCATGCACCCATGAATTCAACCATCTTGCAAATATTCATTGAGAGCTTCTTGTATACCAGAAAACTCTTGGATCTGAAAATACAGCAGAGAACAAAACATAAAAATCGCAAAATCTCTACCTTCATGGAATTTGCATTCTATTGGAGGAGACTGACAATAAACAAATGTAATGTAATTCCAGGAAGTTGTAAGTGCAATGAAAAAAAAAATACACAGAAGAAGAAAATAGAGGACTTCAGGGAGTTGCTATTTTAAGTGGCAGAGTGATGGAAGGCTGCTCTGAGGAGGGGATATATGAGCAGAGACCTGACTAAATGACATTATTTTCTGCACCACAAAAAATGTGATCTCTTTTTTAAAGGCAGGGCTTGGTTTTTTTTATGTCTCCCCAGCATGCTTCCAGATTTATGGTACCCAAAAGATGATTGTATGATGAAAAGAGGAATATGATTATGCACATGAAACAAGGGGCTAGAAAGTCATGTCTGAAGTAGCAAGTGATTAATGAGAGCATTTTCCTGGGGGGTTAATTGAAGGAGACGGCAGTGAGCAAATTTTCCTCTTTAACTCCTTGCATTTCAAGGCCCAGTGACCTCCTGGCCAAGAAATACACATTATACCCTCTCTCCAGTGTCTTCTGTCGCTTGCATTTTCATTGGCTAAATATATTTCAATCCACAATCCACAGTAGGGAGACTTGGTCTGCTTTCTTTTTTTTATAGGAACTTTATAAACAGGAATGATTGTATCTGTCTACTGAATATTCTTGTAACTACCTCTAGCACCAAAGCTCTTGAAAGCTGAAATGATCAAAAGGGGATTGAGTTCTGAAACTGTACTTTACTTGTCAAGGTAGCACATTTGAGACTTAAGTCAGGGACACCTCAGTGATTTTATCACCTCACACCAACTCCGAAAAGGGATCTGCTTTTATTTATGAATGGCAAATAAAGGAGAAACAGGCTCTTGCATTTTCTTGGCAATTGGAAGGGAAGGGAGGGCTTGGATATTCATTCAGCTCTTCATTTATATTCTTTGTCTTCTGGATGTTAAGATACTACAAAGAACCAACTCTCTGTCCAAACCAATAGGAAAGTTAAAGGTTAACTCTGCAAATGTAGGCAGTTTCAGAAAAGACAGACCTAATGAAATGACACTAGGAGAAAAATAAGAGAGTGATTTGCAATTTTTATTTAATTAAACTGTTTTGCATTTCACTGTTAATGTATGAACTTCATGCTGAGCCTCTGTAGGTTCAAACAGGGTCACAAGTGAATTGGAGAGAGTCGAGGGGCCGAAAGCAGGGGCCGAAGGTAGGAAGGAGAGTGACATGCTAAACACTTGGACTGACTGCATGTGTTGAACTTTGGTGTGGCAGCACCCACGTCAGACGTTGCCAATATTTAGCGAACGCACTTCTAAATATCCTGATCGGTCTTGAAGTACACTCTTTTCCCTTCCTTTTTCTCTTTTCCAACATCTCTGCTTTACTGCCCCACATACTGAAACGTACCCACAGTCAGATGCCAGACTGGGGCTATTCTCAGGCTCTAAAATTACCCAATGTGCCATTGATTAAAACCATCACTTGGAGTCCATCCAGAAGTCAACCTCAGGGAGTTAGAAATAAGGATGTGATTCTCTTTATAGACTGGCATGTAAATTATGAATTTGCCTTTTAATGAAAGACACTTAATATTTCATTTCTTAGTCTGGTAAGATAGAATACCTTCAGGATGAGAAGTATAACTCCCCACTCCTGAAGCCATGACAGACATTCTTAATCAATCTCTGTATTCCCTTTCTTGGGTTCTGGTCTTGGCCTCAGATTAATTTACGAAACACAGCTTCAGGCAGCAGCTACCAATCAGTTGGCGTAGGATTGTAATGGAAACCTCCTTACCATCTTTGCACTACATGGCATTCTGTTTTACCTTACCACTATATATATAACAGCAAGATCTTCTCACATGTTGTCCTATGTGTATGATATACCTTAAAAATTCTATATTTAAAATTAATAGAAGCATTGATTAAGTTAATAAATTCAGTGAGACTGCATAGTTATCATTGCTTGGGTGAACCAGTCTTAACATGCACCATTTAATTTACACGAGAGACCTATGTATTAGAACAGATATCAGCAAAACCTCTTTAATATTGAGGGCTATCATTTTATGGATTTTGGAAAATGCTAGCTAACCAGCTTCGGAGAGTTTGGTAAGGGAAATGGGTAACTCTAAGATACAAAAATGTTTCATACACACACACAAAAACCAAAAAAGTCATATTTAGTATTTATGATCATAAATATGCCTTGCATATGTGGAGAGTCTTCACTCATCAGTTTTATTTGTGTCAAATTGTTTTCAGGTTTTATTGGAAAAGGCAGAATGTGGGAAACTTGTAAAGGATTTTGGAATCAAAAATCTTTTTGTACCAATCTCCTTGGCTTTTTTTTTTTTTAATTTATTTTATTTATTTATTTATTTATTTATTTATTTTTGGTTGTGCTGGGTCCTCGGTTCGTGCGAGGGCTTTCTCTAGTTGCGGCAAGTGGGGGCCACTCTTCATCGCGGTGCGGGGACCGCTCTTCATCGCGGTGCGCGGGCCTTTCACTGTCGCGGCCTCTCTTGTTGCGGGGCACAGGCTCCAGACGCGCAGGCTCAGCAGTTGTGGCTCACGGGCCCAGCTGCTCCGTGGCATGTGGGATCTTCCCAGACCAGGGCTCGAACCCGTGTCCCCTGCATTAGCAGGCAGGTTCTCAACCACTGCGCCACCAGGGAAGCCCTTGTACCAATCTTGGTGTGCCATTGGTGCTTGCCTGTAGAAAGTTGGGAAAATAATTTCCCATATCAAAGTTTTGGTTTCTTCAGGAAAGTGGCTGGCATGGTAATAATATTTATCTTTCAGGGTTTTTACGAGGATTAAACGAGTGAACTTTCCTGACAACACTTTGAAACTGTCGTGTACTGAGAAATATGAGCTATTTTTGAAAAGTGGTATGTGGAGTACTTATAAAAATGTAACACACCCAGTCAGTATCTATTGTTATTCATCAATATTATTATGACCATTTATTTTCAATTTTGAATTAAAGTTTTAAAATACAGAGCTTTCTATGTATTGCCAATATCATTTATATGCAATATCATTGACCTTAGGTAATGCTTTATAACATTTCTGCTTCCTTTTAATTTTCTGGTTTTTGATAACTTTATATACAAATCAACATAGATTCATCAGCAGCTTCTGTTAGAACTTCATCCACACGTGTGAGAAGCACCAGGGTCACCACTGGTTGGCCCACGTGTGGGAATTCAGTGAATTCAGGAAACTAAGCAGTGTCCTGTCTTCATGCTTGTCTAAAATTAAATTTGGATTTCAGCTCAGTGCTTTTGTGGTTCAGCAATAGCCAAATAAACTGCAATCAGTTTATTTAATGTTTACTCTATGCGAGTGGGCTGAATTGACTAAACACTCAAGATCTTCCCACAGAAAAACTGAGTCTCTCACTGTGCTCTTTTGCGATTATTTTTTCTTCAGCACGTTTGTTAACACAATCAGCTTTCACTGTCTCTGCTAATGAAAGCAGAGTTTAGGTGCAGATTACCAAGGTGGATGAGATCGGCTGTGAATAGTTACTTTAAGATGTAAAGCAACAGAATTGAGAAAGAGTTTTCTCAGCCTTTTAAAAGGATCCTCGCCAAAATATTCTTTCCCTGAGAACTAAAGAGGACTGCTCCCTTGGATCTCCACCTGGGTCTTCATTTTGTCACTGATGGATCCTGACTCTACTTAAATTTATCACTGATGCCAACATTTGTTTCTAGTGACTCTTGTGGTTTGCCTGCTCGCACCCTGCCTGCACATCTTAACCACCCTGGGCCATGATCTATCTGCCTGGCTTTAGCTTGGTGCTCCCCAGAATAACCCCTGAGGCTTCATTCCAGGGGTTGGATTCCACGGTGTCCCAATACATGGCCAGAGAGCATTTCAGCGTTCAAGTGGGTCGTGCTCATAGCAGAAGATAAGGAAGCACCTCTGGCTTTTGTCCTCCTCTGTTGATTCCTCCTGGAAGGAAACCTTAGATGACTAGGAATAGCCAGGAGAGAAGTCACTGGTTGCCATCAGGTCTGTGTTCAGGGTCTTAGTGTCGCTTTTAAAGGAACCCAGTGTCCTGGCTGACTTCAGCCCTGGTGTTCACCTGCTCCTCCAGTGCTGGTGCTGGGCTCGTTTCACTGCACCCCACTCTGTGGAGCTTCATGAACAGAGAATGCCGCAAATAAAGGAAGCATTATTTTAGAGCATGTTTCTGGATTTTGCACTTTTCATTCTTAAGACACAGGAGAAAATCAGAATGAGAAGTGGTGGAACTGTGCACTTCCATCTTCCATACCCGTCTTCAGGGTCTTCCCTGCTTCCAGGTGCATGATGGGAATGGAGGACATCATTTCCCATGATGACGAATGGCACCCTTGAGTTCGGCTGTTCCTACTCACGCTGAGTGTGTGAATTCACAGCTCTCTTAGACAAAGAGGCAACTGATTTGGACCAGTATCTACTAATTTTTATTTTATTTTAATAAATGGGTACTATTTACAAAGCGTACATAGATAAGTAACTACTTCCTCCTGGCACCAAAGCTAAGCATGATGATAACAATAGGAATTTGATATGAAGATTTGTGTGTATGGAGCAAACCCAAGTACAAATAGTGCAGAGGTAGAGTTCAATGTTCTGAACAGTTGGTAAATTACTTGTCATCACGTGCTGCCCAAATAGCTGACATTGCTCTAAATTGTGACAACAACACACACAGGTCCACAGGTCTTCTTGCTGATTCCAGAACGGGCCAAGCAGACTTCTGTGTCAGAGCTTCTTCCCTGCTCTTTCCTCCATCTGCAATACTTTCCATCCAGCTACTTTTCTGCATAGCTCCTTCTCTCCTTTTTTTTCAAGTTTCTGTTCAACTATTATGTCAATAGATCCGCTACTTCTAAGCACCCCATATAAAATGGCATCTTCCTATCACCCCTATTCATTCTCTTTCCCTCTTACTTGGCTTATTTTTCTTCCTGGCACAGATTGCCACCTGACATATACATACATTGGTTTATTGATTTGTACCTCTTTTGTTCTTTGTTGAATTCTAAGAGTCTAGAACAGAGCCTTGCACATCATAGGCACTGAGTATTATTTGTTGAATGAGTGAATACATGCAGTCTGGAGGCTTTCTCTCTCAACCTCACAAGACAGGATTTATTTGTGGCACAGCTTCAGGTCTGGGATGTTCTTTTTTTTGTTTTTTTTTTTAGAAGCTGACTGTCCTTTGAGTTCTTTATTTTTTTTTTTATTTTATTTTTTATAGTTTAGACTAACTCATATTGTTTATTTTATTTATTTATTTATTTATGGCTGTGTTGGGTCTTCATTTCTGTGCGAGGGCTTTCTCTAGTTGTGGCAAGCGGGGGCCACTCTTCATCGCGGTGCGCGGGCCTCTCACTATCACAGCCCCTCCCGTTGCGGGGCACAGGCGCCAGACACGCAGGCTCAGTAATTGTGGCTCACGGGCCTAGTTGCTCCGCGGCATGTGGGATCTTCCCAGACCAGGGCTCGAACCCGTGTCCCCTGCCTTGGCAGGCAGATTCTCAACCACTGCGCCACCAGGGAAGCCCTGGGATGTTCTTTTTAAGAAATTAATAGTAGTCATGGCCGGCTGCAATTTATTGAGTGCCTGTCATTTTCTGGTCACTTTTTGTATTATATTATTTTGTCTTTTTTTTTGGTCCCTGGGACTCAGGTCCCCAGGGCCTTTGTTCTTTAGCTTGCAAGGCCTGTTTTGCCCAAGGCCATTCCCTGGTACTTTTCCAAAATGACTCATACATACGTACATACTTACAGATAGACATGACCAGAGATTTCATACCTTTCATTTTAAAACTTTAGTCAGTCATGCATCAGGTAGTACCTATATTATTTTGTCTTTATAGGAATTCTATGATAGTAATTTTATCCCCAATTGACAAATGAGTAAAAGGTAGCTCGGAGAGGTCTAACAACCTGGCCAAGGCCATGGCTTTGGGAAGCCATGACACCAAACCATATCTTTGTGCCAAAGCCAAGACTGATGCCATTTTACCAGACTAGCTCTCAGAAGAAGAGCAAGCAGAACAAGATGCACTGATTACTGAGAAAAGCTCAGCCTGATGAGCAGTGGCTAAGTGCTAGTTTAGCTAACTAGCTAGCAAGGACCTGGCTTGGAATCCTAGCTCTGCCCCTGAAAAGAGTAAGGCATCAAGCCATCTTTCTTTGTCTCTCTCGCTCTGGTTTTAAAATCAACATTATTCAGGTATAATTAACATACAATAAAATATACCCATTTTAAGCGTACAGTTTTAATGAGTGTTGACAAATTTATGCACTTTGTAACCACCAGCACAATCAAGATATAAAACATTTTATGAAAGATATAAAATTTGTCCCTCACTCCAAAAAGTTCCCTTGTGCCCCTTCACAGTCAAATTCTCACTTCCTACCTCTCTCCCCGCAAGGCATCAGACAACTAATGCTATGCTTTGGATCTCTAGAGATTAGTATGTGTTCTCTAGAACTCCAGATCAATAGAATCAGGCAGTATGTACGCCTTTGTACTGCTTCTACTCAGCGTGATGTTTTTAGATTCATCCATGTTGTTGTGTGTACCAGTAGTTCATTTTTTTATTGCTGAATGTGTTCTATTGTATGAAATTTATTTATTTATTCTCCTGTTGATGGACATTTGATTGTTTCCAGTTTAGGTTGTTATGAATAAAGCTGCTGTGATATTTATGTGCAAGTCTTTGTGTAAATGTAAGTTTTTATTTCTCTTGGGTAGATACTAATGGACTTACTAGGTTGTCCATGTAAACATGGTAAGTCCGTGTTGAATGTTATAAAAAACTGCCAAAATGTTTTCAAAAGTAGTTGTACCACTGAGATGTTTCTTAGTGTTAGGCTGCTCATTTGTAAAATGAAGATGTTTGACTCGATGATCTCTAAATGCCCTTCCAACATTTTGTGATTCTAGGAACAGCTGTGCTAGAATTTTGACCTTTACCTGTCTTGTGGTACTAGAATTTTTTATTCCTTCTTTTTCTTTCACATACCTTTTTGTTTGTTTGTTTGTTTTTTGGCTGCACCGCCCAGCTTGTGGGATCTTAGTTCCCCCACCAGGGACTGAACCCGCACGCTCAGCAGTGAAAACATGGAGTCCTAACCATTGGACTGCAGGGGAATTCCCTTCTTTCACATATCTTAATTTCTATACATTTGTCTAGTTTGTTCCTGTTAGTGTTGATGATGATGATAATAATGATTAGAGAAAGCTGTCATTCTTTTTTGAGAAATTATGTGTGTCAAGCACAATGCTAAGTGTTTTACCTGAATTTTTCCGTCTAACCCTCACAATAAATATTTGCAGTAGACACTATTTTTATAATCTATCTTTGTGATGTAACTTCCCCAAATTAACAAAGTTATTAAATAGCAGAATTGGGAAGCAAAATTAGGTCTGTCTTGATCACTTCTAAATCAACTAATTTCGTAGCCTTTGCTCTGATTTGCTGGTTGCTACTTCTTCATCTTTTACATGACCCTAAGACCTGCCTGGCTGAATTCTGGACCTCCTTCACCTTCTCAATGTTGTTTACCAGTTCTTCTTCCATACCCTGGCATGACATCAGTGTTCAGTGATCCAGGAATTTTCCAGAAGGCAACAAAAAAAAGCAATTTAGAGTGAGGCAGGCTTAAGATCATCTTACTTATGTCAGCTCCATTAAGTTTTCATTAACAGTCAAATGGGGTTTCTCAAATCAGCATAATGCCAGTAAGCATTGCTTTGAAAAATGAAATGCTTAACTAGTAAGGTACCCTGTCTACATTTTGTCTGAATCTAGAGAGCCAGTCATTTCAAAGCATCATAGAGGTCATTGCCAATTTTGCACTGGACAATTAGCAAACTCCTTCTCATCAAGTGGTGAAATTACCATGTTAGCTCTTTGCAGAAATCAGAATGTATTATTGGCTCTTCATGATTTTCTATGCAGTCATCACTAGGCATAACACGGACTCAGATATTGAGTATTATCATTTAGATTAGTAAAGTACTGTGTGAATATCCTAAGCATTTCCCACTCAATTATTTTTCAGTATATGTAGGGCAAAAGCCAAGACTGTATCAGTCTCATTCTTCGCATGCCCATATAATGCCTAAGCTATGTTATGTGGCTTGTGAGTAAACCATTTCCGGCCTCCACATTATTTATAGTGCTAATCAAACAATACCATTAAAAAAAACACATTTATTGACTTTAAAGAGTCCTGATGGGACTTCTGAAATTGCTTTTCCTGAAGTGATCTCTGCTCTACTCTACGTCTAGAGACTTTAGGAGTTACCTCAAATCCCCACTGCCCCATGAGTCTGTTCTGACTATTTTATTTTCACTCTTCTCATTTTTTGAATTCCTAAATCATTTATACTCACCCCTGGACATTTTAAAATTTAATTATGTGTTGTATTTTATCACTTTTGTTTCACTCGTAGAGAGACTTTGTGGAATACAAGAAAGAGTATGAACACTGAATTCAGACAAATACTGGCTTTTCCATTTAAAAACGACGTGACCCTGGGCAAGCTCCATGTCTTCTGTAAGACTCAATTTCCTCATCTTGAAAAGCAGATAGAAGTGCATACAAATTATGGTAATAGTAGCTGTCTCATGAGGTCCTTGCAAGCAGTAAATGATTTAATGCGTGGAAACCGGCATGTGGAAAATGCTAAACAAATGGGAGCCGCTCACCCTTTCCCCCCGTGTAAGTTTTAAATTCCCTGAGGCAGAACCAGGTCTTGTGCCTCTGGATGTACTGCATCCACTCATTCATTTAATAAAAGTTTATTTAGCACCTGCTTTGTACTAAGCAATGAACTCAGTACTGTGAATAGTCATGAACAAAACAACCTTACTTTTCCCTGTGGACTTATGCTCCCCTGATCTACGACGGTTCAACATAAGATTTTTTTTTGACTTTAAGATGATGTGAAAGCAATATGCATTCAGTAGAAATGGTACTTTGAATTTTGAATTTTATCTTTCCCCTGCCTAGCAATATGTGGTATGAGGCTCTCTTGTGATGCCGGGCAGGAAAGGTCCCCAGCTCCCAGTCAGCCCCACGATCACAAGGGTGAACAGCTGATACCCTGACAACCATCCTGGGCCCAGACACCAATCTGTGTTTCACTTAACCATACAATATCCAATAAATTACATGAGATATTCAACACTTTATTCTAAAATAGACTTTGTTTTAGATGATTTTGCCCAACTGAAGGCTCATGTAAGTGTTCTGAGCACATTTAAGGTAGGCTAGGCTAAGCCCTGACGTTCAGTAGGTGAGGTGTATTAAATGTAATTTCGATTTATGATATTTTCAACGTAGGGTGGCCTTATCAGGACATAACCTCATTGTAAGTGGAGAAGGACCTGTAGTAAATAAAACATAATTATGTGGTTTCACAAACATTTGGAACAACAAGTCCTCAATACTATTGTTTTTTTTAAGTCCTCCATACTATTAATGAAATCAAAGGTGTAAAGCAATTTATTCCTAAACTCTTGCTGGAGAATCGAAAAAACATATTTATGATGGTGCCTCTTCTCACTCCCTGACCTTCATGTTTGTGCTCACTTCTTTTGCATTTGCCTCATAAATATTTTTAATTGACTGAACAGAGACATATTATAGACAGACTCTAGATTTTTATCTATTTTTCCAATCATGTTACAATCATAATTATTTTAAGGTATTCTATGGTAAGAAGTATGATTTTTAAGAGTCAGTGTTTCAGATATTTTATAATTATTTGGCCATTTCTGCAATCTGAAGCTTCTGTTTGGCTGAATTATGAAGTCAGTACTGTCTTCATAATTATTGTCAAATAGTACTTGAGTGTTTACCATGGGTTAAGCACTGCGTTAGGTACCAAGAATAATTTGGCACTGAAGAAACATATAATTTAGATAGGAAATCAACACACATGCATTTAATTGAAAAGATAAATTGTAATACAGAACAAGTCCATTTCTAGTAAGAGGAGGCCAAGAACAACTAAAATTACTAGATAAGATACAAAACTCTTTCATAAAAGTGTTGAAGCTCTAACATGGAATAGTAAGGAATTATTTTTATTTATTTATTTATGGCTGTGTTGGGTCTTCGTTTCTGTGCGAGGGCTTTCTCTAGTTGTGGCAAGCGGGGGCCACTCTTCATCGCGGTGCGTGAGCCTCTCACTATCGCGGCCTCTCTTGTTGTGGAGCACAGGCTCCAGACGCGCAGGCTCAGTAATTGTGGCTCACGGGCCTAGTTGCTCCGCGGCATGTGGGATCTTCCCCGACCAGGGCTCGAACCCGTGTCCCCTGCATTGGCAGGCAGATTCTTAACCACTGCGCCACCAGGGAAGCCCCAGGAATTATTTTAAGAGCTATGGTTTTAGAGAGGTGAGTAGATCACTGCTTTGGCCCTGAGGACATTTGCTGATCTAGTTTAAAGTAAGCTGTCAAACATAGCTGTGGGTTTGAAGGGCTCAGTACGACGGGGAACAGAAGTGAAAGTTCAGAGCCAGCGAAACATGCCACATCCATAATCAAATCTGGTCACTGCCACAGGCGATGTTGGGCAGAGGGGTCAGCAGAAGCCAAGTGAAGTCAGAGACCTAAGTTCAACCTAAGTCAAACATCTAGGTGCTTGTCGTACGGAGGGAAGGAAATCTAAGTGAAAAGCCGTGGACTAGACCAAGTGCTCAGACCACAGCCAACAGGTTCGGAATGGAGAATGGGAGACAAAACTTGGATTTTTAGTTGAGGTTTGAGCAGCTGGATCTTTTAAAGCCAATGAGCCGGGCTGAACATATACAGACATTCCTCATTTTATTGTGCTTTGCTTTATTGCACTTCAAAGATACTGCATTTTTTCACAAATGGAACGTTTGTGGTAACCCTGAATCAAGCAGGCTGTTGGCGCCATTTTTTCAACAGGATTTGCTCACTTTGTGTCTCTGTGTCACATTTTGGTAATTCTCACAATATTTCAAGCTTTTTCGTCGTTATTATATTTGTTATGGTGATCTCTGATCAGTGATCTTTGATGTTTCTACTATGACTCACTGAAGGCTCGAATGATGGTAAGCAGTTTTTAGCAATAAAGTATTTTAAAATTAAGGTATGTACATTGTATTTTTAGACATAATGCTTTGCACACTTAATAGATTACAGTACAGTGTACACATAACTTTTATGTGCACTGGGAAACCAAAAAGTTCATGTGACTCCCTTCATTGTGATATTCACTTTATTGCAGTTTTCTGGAACCGAACCTGAAATATTTCCGAGGCATGCCTGTAATATAAAGCAATGATGAAGAAAAAGATTATTCAATACGTGAGGCTTGTATTGTAAACAGTGTTTGATGAAAAATTAAATTTTGGTCCTCATTTTATTCCCTTCCCCCAATTCCAGCTATACTAAAGAGTTAAATGTAAAATATCCTGTTATTATCACAAAAAAAAAAAAAGAGAGAAACTTCAAAGAAACGTGTTACCATGTATTTCTGGAATAGGGAAGATTTTCTACATTTAAAAGCAATGGTAAATATCAAGAAAATATTAAGAGAAGTAACTTAGTTTCTTATGTTGAAAAGCAAAAAAAAAAAAAAAAGAAAATGTATTTGTAGTAAATATAACCAAGGGTTAATATATATGTTTTCTTAAAGATTTTTTTGATGTGGAACATTTTTAAAGTCTTTATTGAATTTGTTACAATATTGCTTCTGTTTTATGTTTTGGTTTTTTGGCCACGAGGCATGTGGGATCTTAGCTCCCTGACGAGGGAGCGAACCTGCACTCCCTTCATTGGAAGGCGAAGTCTTAACCACTGGACCACCAGGGAAGTCCCTGAGGGTTAATATTTTAAAACAAAAAGAACATACTAAATCTTAATTAAAATGTTAAGATACCAATAGGTAGTAAACATGAAGAGATATTAATAAAAATAAACATAATTAGATAAACTAAAGGGATATGATAATATAATAATATTAGATAATAGTTATTGAATATTTATTATATGCTAGACACCATGTTATGTACTTTGCACATATTATTTTATTTAATCCCCACAGCCTTTTAAACTAGGTTCTATTGAGATCCCTGGTTTATAGATGAGTAAGTAGGCAGGTCAGGCCAGGTGGCTTTGTGGCTGAGTTTTCTCTCTCATTTCCTTTTGTATTTATTGAACTTAGCCTGTTGTTATTTTCATTATCTTTATCAAGGAGAGAATCAATAAGTATTTATTTTTTATGATAATCTATAGGAATAGTTTTTAAAAAATTTTTATCAGAGTATAGTTGCTTTACAATGTTGTGTTAGTTTCTGCTGTACAGCAAAGGGAATCAGCTATATGTACACATATATCCCCTCTTTTTTGGATTTACTTCCCATTTAGGTCACCATAGAACATTGAGTAGAGTTCCCTGTGCTATACAGTAGGTTCTTATTAGTTATCTATTTTATACATAGTATCAATAGTGTATATATGTCAATCCCAATCTCCCAATTCATCCCAACCCCCCTTTCCCCTTTGGTATCCATGTGTTTGTTCTCTATGTCTGTGTCTACTTCTGCTTTGTAAATAAGATCATCTATCTCAATTTTTTCAGATTCCACATATATGTGTTAATATATGATACTTATATTTTCTCTTTCTGACTTACTTCACTCTGTATGACAGTCTGTAGGTGCATCCACGTCTCTACAAATGACCCAATTTCATTCCTCTTTATGGCTGAGTAATATTCCATTGTATGTATATGCCACATCTTTATCCATTCCTCTTTCAATGGACGTTTAGGTTGCTTCCATTTCCTGGCTATTGTAAATAGTGCTGCAATGAACATTGGGGTACATGTATCTTTTTGAATTATAGTTTTCTCTGGGTATATGCCCAGTAGTGGGATTGCTGGGTCATATGGTATTTCTATTTTTAATTTTTTAAGGAACCTCCATACTGTTCTCTATAGTGGTTGTATCAATTTACATTCCCACCAACAGTGCAAGAGGGTTCCCTTTTCTCCACACCCTCTCCAGCACTTATTGTTTCTAGATTTTTTGATGATGGCCATTCTGACCAGTGTGAGGTGATACCTCATTGTGGTTTTGATTTGCATTTCTCTAATGATTAGTGATGTTGAGCATCTTTTCATGTGTTTGTTGGCAATCTGTATGTCTTCTTTGGAAAAAAGTCTATTTAGGTGTTTCACCCATTTTTGGATTGGGTTGTTTGTATTTTTGATATTGAGCTGCATGAGCTCCTTATATATTTTGGAGATTAATCCTCTGTCAGTTGTTTCGTTTACAAATATTTTCTCCCATTCTGAGGGTTGTCCTTTTGTCTTGTTTAGGGTTTTCTTTGCTGTGCAAAAGCTTTTAAGTTTCATTAGGTCCCATTTGTTTATATTTATTTTTATACTCATTACTCTAGGAAGTGGGTCAGAAAAGATCTTGCTGTGATTGATGTCAAAGAGTGTTCTGCTTATGTTTTCCTCTAGGAGTTTTATAGTGTCTGGCCTTACATTGAGGTCTTTAATCCAATTTGAGTTTATTTTTGTGTATGGTGTTAGGGAGTGTTCTAATTTCATTCTTTTACATGTGGCTGTCCAAGACAAGGGTGCCCACTCTTGACACTGTCATTCAACATAGTTTTGGAAGTCCTAGCCATGGCAATCAGAGAAGAAAAAAAAATAAAAGGAATCCAAATTAGCAAAGAAAAAGTAAAACTGTCACTGTTTGCAGATGACCTGATACTATACATAGGAAATCCTAAAGATGCCACCAGAAAACTACTAGAGCTCATCAGAGAATTTAGTAAAGTTGCAGGATACAAAATTAATACATAGAAATCTCTTATATTCCTATACACTAACAATGAAAGATCAGAAATAGAAATTAAGGAAACAATCCCATTTACTATTGCAACAAAAAGAATAAAATACCTAGGAATAAACCTACCTAAGGAGGCAAAAGTCCTGTACACAGAAAACTATAGGAATAGTTTCAGACTCATCTCACTTATACAGTATTACCTTCAGCAGACTCTAGCTTATTAGAGATAGTATGAACCAATAAGGAGATATTTCAAATTACTGAATTAGAATACAGTGTTATACAAAAGTCATGCTTTTCTATGTAACTTATAGGATCTGATAAAAATATTCTACATGATTTTAGGATTGGAACCTTAAAAATTTTTTGGAAACTTAGGCAAAAACGTTAGGAAACATTTTTAGAGAGGTAGTTACAGGAGAAAATTCTTGTGTGTGTGGCGCCTTTTTGTTTGTTTTTGTTTAGTTTTTTTGCTTTGTTTTTCGTCTACTCTTGCCAGTTTATAAAGCCTCGCCTCCCCCCTTAAAAAATTACCTTTCTTTTTAGCTACAAAAGAGTTTGATTTTCAATTAACTTTATAGAGGTCCATATGCATTGCAAGGATTTAGTAAATGTATTTGACAGAAGATAATTTCAGAAGATTTTGTTTATTGAAGCTGACCAAAAAAAAAAAAAAGAAAAAGACTTGCAACCAATTGATTCCAACATCTGTCATGTTTGGACAGATTGTTTAAACCACAGTTTGAATATAAATTGAGTTTTGGCTGGCAAACAGATTCATATTTCAGAAATGGTTTACCTCAAGAACATTTTGAGGATAAATGTTTTTTACCTTTTCCAAACATTTATGCTAATTCAAGCATGGGCAAGCTTAAAGGCAGAGGAGAAAGCTCTTGGAAAGGGAGGGATTGAAGATAGTGGTGAGAAAATCGCACCCCTATTATCCCAGCATGAAGCCTTGCATATTTGATTTCTTTTTTCCCTTCATCACTCTTATCAAATCAGTCAACCAGTCTTATAAATTCTTTCTCTACAGTGTCTCCCAAATGGTTCCTTTTCTTCCCCCATTTGCATTGCTAGTATCCCAATTTAGTCCTTGTCCCTTTAGTCCTAGGCTATTGTAATAATGTAATATTTCATTTCCTTGATTCTGGTTTCTCTTACCTTCATTCTGTCTCACACAGGCCACCAGACACATTTTGTTAAAGGACAAGCTTCCCCATATCACTCCCCTGCACAGAATTTTTATTGCTTTCTCATGGCCTCTAAGTTTGAGCTCCTTAGCTGATATTAGAGATTTCCACATCTGATTGGTGACTCCACACATCTGGTCTAATTTGCCTGCTTTTACAGTGTTGTTTCCAACATTCTGGGATGGTGAGACATCCCCACTTACTGCCTACTTACTACTGTCCAAGTGTATTTTACATATTCCCAGTGGCATGGTTTTGTTCAGGTAATTATCGGTCTTCTCAAATTTGGTTTTCCATTTTTGTACCATATTTTAGGAAGATATAGGGTTGTCATAAAGTTTGTGTAGACTCCCTGAGCCTAGGTGTTACATTTTTCTTTCTTTTAAATAGACTTTATTTTTCAGGGAAGTTTTAGTTTCACAGCAAAATTGAGTGGAAAGTACACAGAGTTCCCATATAGCCCTTCCCCCCACACGCACAGCCTCTCCTACTACCAACAGCCCAGAGCAGAGCCCTACACTTGTCACAACTAATAACCTACATCACCCAAAGTCCATAGTTTACACTGGGGTTCACTCTTGGTGTTGGATATTCTATACGTTTGGACCAACATATAATGGCATCTGTCTACCATTATAATAGCATACAGAATAATTTCACTGCCCTAAAATTCCTTGGTGCTCTTCTTATTCACCCTTCCCCCTCCCCGGACCACTGGCAACCACTGATCTTTTTACTGTTTCCATGGTTTTGCCATATAGTTGGCATCGTACAATATATAGCCTTTTCAGATTGGCTTCTTTCACTGAGTAATATGCATTTAAGTTTACTTCATGTCTTTTCATGGCTTTATAACTCATTTCTTTTTACCTTTGAATAATATTCCATTGTCTGGAATGTTTATATTTATCCACACAGCTACTGAAGAATCTCTTGGTTGCTTCCAAGTTTTGGCAATAAAACTTCGATGACCATCTATATTCAGAGGAAGAGCCTTACATATTTTCAGGTATAAATAATATTTACCTCTGTTACTCCTGTCCTACACACAATGTACAGTTTTCAACTGAAAATTATGAGACACACAAAAAAAGCAAGAAAAAACCTCCACCCTTTGTCAAGAGGCAAAGCAACTACAGAACTCAGATATGACTCAGGTGTTGGAAATATCAGACAGGGAATTTAGAATTACTACAATTATTATGTGAAAGTCTCTGAAAAAAAGGTGGGTAAGAATCATAAACAGCTGGGGAATTTCTTCAGAGAGATAGAAGCTATAAGAAGGAATCAAGTCAAAATCATAGAGAAAACCATGGTAACAGAGATGATGATTGCTTTTGATAGGGTTATCAGTAGGCTAGACACAGACAAGGAAAAGATCAGTGAAGATAGGTCAATAGAAATTACTCAAAGTGAAACACAAAGAGAGAAGAGTAAGAAAATAAAATAAAAAATAGGACATCTAAGAGCTGTGGGACAATATCAAATGGTCTAACACATGTGTTAGGGAAATCTAGGAGAAAGGGAGAGGAGGTGGAAGAAGAAAAACTTGAAGAGTAAGAATCACAGCAGACCTCACCAGAAACTATTCAATCCAGAAGAAATTGAAGTGACATCTTTAAAGTGTTGGGGGAGGGCTTCCCTGGTGGCGCAGTGGTTGGGAGTCTGCCTGCCAATGCAGGGGACACGGGTTCGAGCCCTGGTCTGGGAAGATCCCACGTGCCGCGGAGCAGCTGGGCCCGTGAGCCACAATTACTGAGCCTGCGCGTCTGGAGCCTGTGCTCCGCAAGGAGAGGCCGCGATAGTGAGAGGCCTGCGCACCGCGATGAAGAGTGGTCCCCGCTTGCCACAACTAGAGAAAGCCCTCGCACAGAAACGAAGACCCAACACAGCCATAAATAAATTAAAAAAAAAAACAAATACTTAAAAAAAAAAAAAAAGTCTATAAAGTGTTGGGGGGAAAAAAAAGAAAGCAATCCAAAATTTTTACTCAGCAAAATATCCTTAAAAAAACTAAGGAGAATTATGTACTTTTGCAGACAAACAAAAACTAAATTTATTCTCAGGATAACTGTATTACAAGAATAGTTAAAGGAAGTTCTTCAGAAGGACTATGATACCACATAGAAACTTATATCTTCAGAGAGATAAAGAATGAGGAACATTGTGAAAATAAATGTTATTTTAAATAATTTTATTTTATTTTTTTCCTCTTTTATTCTTGAATTTTATTTTATTTATTTTTTTATACAGCAGGTCCTTATTAGTTATCCATTTAATACATATTAGTGTATAGATGTCAATCCCAATCTCCCAATTCATCACCTCCCCCCCGCCCACCACTTTTCCCCTTGGTGTCCATACGTTTGCTGTCTGCATCTCTGTCTCAATTTCTGCCCTGCAAACCGGTTCATCTGTACCATTTTTCTAGGTTCCACATATATACGTTAATAAAAGATATTTGTTTTTCTCTTTCTGAGTTACTTCACTCTGTATAACAGTCTCTAGATTCATCCACATCTCTACAAATGACCCAATTTCGTTCCTTTTTATGGCTGAGTAATATTCCATTGTATATATGTACCACATCTTCTTTAACCATTCATCTGTTGATGGGCATTTAGGTTGCTTCCATGTACTATTGTAAATAGTGCTGCAATGAACACTGGGGTTCATATCTTTTTGAATTATGGTTTTCTCTGAGTATATGCCCAGTAGTGGGATTGCTGGGTCATATGGTAATTCTATTTTTAGTTTTTTAAGGAACCTCCATACTGTTCTCCATAGTGGCTGTACCAATTTACATTCCCACCAACAGTGCAAGAGGGTTCCCTTTTCTCCACACCCTCTGCAGCATTTGTTGTTTGTAGATTTTGTGATGATGCCCATTCTAACTGGTGTGAGGTGATACCTCATTGTAGTTTTGATTTGCATTTCTCTAATAATTAGTGATGTTGAGCAGCTCTTCATGTGCTTCCTGGCCATCTGTGTGTCTTCTTTGGAGAAATGACTATTTAGGTCTTCTGCCCATTTTTGGATTGGGTTGTTTGTTTTTTAATATTGAGCTTCATGAGCTGTTTATATATTTTGGAGATTAATCCTTTGTCCGTTGATTCGTTTGCAAATATTTTCTCCCGTTCTGAGGGTTGTCTTCTCGTCTTGTTTGTACTTTCCTTTGCTGTGCAAAAACTTTTAAGTTTCATTACGTCCCATTTGTTTATTTTTGTTTTTATTTCCATTACTCTAGGAGGTGGATCAAAAAAGATCTTGCTGTGATTTATGTCAAAGAGTGTTCTTCCTATGTTTTCTTCTAACAGTTTTATAGTGTCCGGTCTTACATTTAGGTCTCTAATCCATTTTGAGTTTATTTTTGTGTATGGTGTTAGGGACTGTTCTAATTTCATTCTTTTACATGTAGCTGTCCAGTTTTCCCAGCACCACTTATTGAAGAGACTGTCTTTTCTCCATTGTATACCCTTGCCTCCTTTGTCATAGATTAGTTGACCATAGGTACATGGGTTTATCTCTGGGCTTTCTATCCTGTTCCATTGATCTATATTTCTGTCTATGTGCCAGTACCATATTGTCTTTTTTTTTTTAATAGTTATCCTTTTAATAATTTATAAGTATACAGTTCCATGGCATTAATTACATTCACAATACTGTGTGCCCATCACTGTTTTTCCCCCCCCCACACACACTGTATTTTATTTTTACAAGAGATAAATAGACTGACACCAAGCATTGTAAATGGATGACCACAACAAAAGCAACAATGATTGCAATTACCAAACACAAAACACACTCATGCTATGTCATAATATTGACATTCAGTCCAGTAATCCTCCACTGTAACAGCTCCTTTACTTTGCAGTGAAAATTGATTTGTATATTCTTTGCCTCTGAGTCCTTGTGGGATTTTTTTTTTTTAAATTCAAACAGAAAGTCACAAAAATTATAATCATCCTCATCAGTTCACTCAGTCCCATGTAATTAATTTTTTTTATCTTGATCTTTTGTTAGCACTTTTATGAGTTCATCAGTTTTTCATTAGAGTTCCGAAAATGCTTATTCATTCAGTTCAGCAGTACAGTCAGTTACCAGAAACCTGTACTTGTCAGAGACTTTTCCATGAATTCCTTGAAGATGAAACCCTTTTATAGGAACATATTTGCAAAAGCATCACAGTACACCCAGAACTGTCTGTAAATGACAAAAGACTTAAAAATGACCACGGTTAAAGATTTGATGAAAGTTCATAATAATGCAATTGACAAGGAAATTTAGTTATTTCTGAGATATACATTTTAAAGTAATAACTAGAATTATGACTTATAACATTATACCAGAACATATAAGATTTTTAGAAATTTCATGTAATGTCTGAAACATTTATATTAACATATTTCCACACAAATAACCCAAAGAAAGTTTAGTATTAGTTGTTTTGTTTGTTTATTTGTTTTACACTGCAGGTTCTTATTAGTCATCAATTTTATACATATCAGTGTATACATGTCAATCCCAATCGCCCAATTCAGCACACCACCATCCCCACCCCACCGCGGTTTTCCTCCCTTGGTGTCCATAGGTTTGTTCTCTACATCTGTGTCTCAACTTCTGCCCTGCAAACCAGCTCATCTGTACCATTTTTCTAGGTTCCACATACATGCGTTAATATACGATATTTGTTTTTCTCTTTCTGACTTACTTCACTCTGTATGACAGTCTCTAGATCCATCCACGTCTCAGCAAATGACTCAATTTCATTCCTTTTTATGGCTGAGTAATATTCCATTGTATATATGTACCACCTCTCCTTTATCCATTCGTCTGTTGATGGACACTTAGGTTGCTTCCATGACCTGGCTATTGTAAATAGTGCTGCAATGAACATTGGGGTGCATGTGTCTTTTTGAATTATGGTTTTCTCTGGGTATACGCCCAGTAGTGGGATTGCTGGATCATATGGTAAATCTATTTTTAGTTTTTTAAGGAACCTCCATACTGTTCTCCATAGTGGCTGTATCACTTTACGTTCCCACCAACAGTGCAAGAGGGTTCCCTTTTCTCCACACCCTCTCCAGCATTTGTTCTTTGTAGATTTTCTGATGATGCCCATTCTGACTGGTGTGAGGTGATACCTCATTGTAGTTTTGATTTGCATTTCTCTAATAATTAGTGATGTTGAGCAGCTTTTCATGTGCTTCTTGGACATCTGTGTGTCTTCTTTGGAGAAATGTCTATTTAGGTCTTCTGCCCATTTTTGGATTGGGTTGTTTGTTTCTTTAATATTGAGCTGAATGAGCTGTTTATATATTTTGGAGATTAATCCTGTGTCCGTTGATTCGTTTGCAAATATTTTCTCCCGTTCTGAGGGTTGTCTTTTCGTCTTGTTTATGGTTTCCTTTGTTGTGCAAAAGCTTTGAAGTTTCATTAGGTCCCATTTGTTTATTTTTGTTTTTATTTCCATTACTCTAGGAGGTGGATCAAAAAAGATCTTGCTGTGATTTATGTCAAAGAGTGTTCTTCCTATGTTTTCCTCTAAGAGTTTTATAGTGTCCAGTCTTACATTTAGGTCTCGAATCCATTTTGTGTTTATTTTGTGTATGGTGTTAGGGAGTGTTCTAATTTCATTCTTTTACATGTAGCTGTCCAGTTTTCCCAGCACCACTTAGTGAAGAGACTGTCTTTTCTCCATTGTATATCTTTGCCTCCTTTGTCATAGATTAGTTGACCATATGTGTGTGGATTTATCTCTGGGCTTTCTATCTTGTTCCATTGGTCTATGTTTCTGTTCTTGTGCCAGTACCATATTGTCTTGATTACTGTAGCTTTGTAGTATAGTCTGAAGTCAGGGAGTCTGATTCCTCCAGGTCCGTTTTTTTCCCTCAAGACTGCTTTTGCTATTCGGGGTCTTTTGTGTCTCCATACAAATTTTAAGATGATTTGTTCTAGTTCCGTAAAAAATGCCATTGGTAATTTGATAGGGATTGCATTGAATCTGTAGATTGCTTTGGGTAGTATAGTCATTTTCACAATATTAATTCTTCCAATCCAAGAACATGATATATCTCTCCATCTGTTGGTATCATCTTTAATTTCTTTCATGAGTGTCTTACAGTTTTCTGCATACAGGTCTTTTGTCTCCCTAGGTAGGTTTATTCCTAGGTATTTTATTCTTTTTGTTGCAATGGTAAATGGGAGTGTTTCCTTAATTTCTCTTTCAGATTTTTCATCATTAGTGTATAGGAATGCAAGAGATTGCTGTGCATTAATTTTGTATTCTGCAACTTTACCAAATTCATTGATGAGCTCTAGTAGTTTTCTGATGGCATCTTTAGGCTTTTCTACGTATAGTATCATGTCATCTGCAAACAGTGACAGTTTTACTTCTTCTTTTCCAATTGGTATTCCTTTTGTTTCTTTTTCTTCGCTGACTGCTGTGGCTAGGACTTCCAAAACTATGTTGAATAATAGCAGTGAGAGTGGACATCCTTGTCTTATTCCTGATCTTAGAGGAAATACTTTCAGTTTTTCACCATTGAGAATGATGTTTGCTGTGGGTTTGTCGTATATGGCCTTTATTATGTTGAGGTAGGTTCCCTCTATGCCTACTTTCTGGAGAGTTTTTATCATAAATGGGTGTTGAATTTTGTCAAAAGCTTTTTCTGCATCTATTGAGATGATCATATGGTTTTTATTCTTCGATTTGTTAATATGGTGTATCACATTGATTGATTTGCGTATATTGAAGAATCCTTGCATCCCTGGGAAAATTCCCACTTGATCGTGGTGTATGATCCTTATAATGTGTTGTTGGATTCTGTTTGCTAGTATTTTGTTGAGGATTTTTGCATCTATATTCATCAGTGATGTTGGTCTGTAATTTTAATTTTTTTGTAGTATCTTTGTCTGGTTTTGGTATCAGGGTGATGGTGGCCTCATAGAATGAGTTTTGGAGTGTTCCTTCCTCTGCAATTTTTTGGAAGAGTTTGAGAAGGATGGGTATTAGCTCTTCTCTAAATGTTTGATAGAATTCTCCTGTGAAGCCATCTGGTCCTGGACTTTTGTTTGTTGGAAGGTTTTTTATTTTCTTTTATAAATTTATTTATTTATTTATTTATTTTTGTTGTGTTGGGTCTTCATTTCTGTGCGAAGGCTTTCTCTTGTTGCAGTGAGCAGGGGCCACTCTTCATCGCGGTGCATGGGCCTCTCAGTATCACGGCCTGTGTTGTTGTGGAGAACAGGCTCCAGACGCACAGGCTCAGTAGTTGTGGCTCATGGGCCCAGTTGCTCCGCGGCACATGGGATCTTCCCAGACCAGGGCTTGAACCCGTGTCCCCTGCATTGGCAGGCAAATTCTCAACCACTGTGCCACCAGGGAAGCCCCAGTTGGAAGGTTTTCAATCACAGTTTCAATTTCATTGCTTGTGATTGGTCTGTTCATATTTTCTATCTCTTCCTTGTTCCGTCTTGGAAGGTTATACCTTTCTAAGAATTTGTCCATTTCTTCCAGGTTGTCCATCTTATTGGCATAGAGCTGCTTGTAGTAGTCTCTTATGATGCTTTGTATTTCTGTGGTGTCTGTTGTAACTTCTCCTTTTTCATTTCTAATTTTAATGATTTGAGTCTCTCCCTCTTTTTCTTGATGCGTCTGGCTAATGATTGATCAATTTTGTGTATCTTCTCAAAGAACCAGCTTTTAGTTTTATTGATCTTTCCTTTTGTTTTCTTTGTTTCTATTTCATTTATTTCTGCTCTGATCTTTATGATTTCTTTCCTTCTACTAATTTGGGTTTTGTTTGTTCTTCTTTCTTTAGTTCTTTTAGATGTAAGGTTAGATTGTTCATTTGAGATGTTTGTTGTTTCTTAAGGTAGGATTGTATTGCTATAAACTTCCCTCTTAGAACTGCTTTTGCTGCATCCCATAGGTTTTGGATCGTAGTGCTTTCATTGTCATTTGTTTCTAGGTAATTTTTGATTTCATCTTTGATTTCTTCAGTGATCTCTTGGTTATTTAGTCATGTATTGTTTAGCCTCCATGTGTTTGTGTTTTTTACGTTTTTTTCCCTGTAATTGATTTCTAATCTCATAGCCTTGTGGTCAGAAAAAATGCTTGATATGATTTCAGTTTTCTTAAATTTACTGAGGCTTGATTTGTGACCCAAGATGTGATCAGTCCTGGAGAATGTTCTGTGCACACTTGAGAAGAAACTGTAATCTGCTGTATTTCAATGGAATGTCCTATAAATATCAATTAAATCTATCTGGTCTATTGTGTCATTTAAAGCTTCTGTTTCCTTATTAATTTTCTGTTTGGATGATCTGTTCATTGGTGTAAGTAAGGTGTTAAAGTCCCCCACTATTATTGTGTTACTGTCGATTTCGTCTTTTATAGCTGTTAGCAGTTGCCTTATGTATTGAGGTGCTCCTATGTTGGGTGCATATATATTTATAGTTATTATATCTTCTTCTTGGATTGATCCCTTGATCATTATGTAGTGTCCTTCCTTGTCTCTTGTAACATTCTTTATTTTAAAGTCTATTTTATCTGACATGAGTATTGCTACTCCAGCTTTCTTTTGGTTTCCATCTGCATGGAATACCTTTTTCCATCCCCTCACTTTCAGTCCGTACGTGTCCCTAGGTCTGAAGTGGGTCTCTTGTAGAGAGCATATATATGGGTCTTGTTTTTGTATCCATTCAGTGAGCCTGTGTCTTTTGTTTGGAGCATTTAATCCATTCACGTTTAAGGTAATTATTGATATGTATGTTCCTATTACCATTTTCTTAATTGTTTTGGGTTTCTTTTTATAGGTCCTTTTCTTCTCTGGTGTTTCCCACTTAGAGAAGTTCCTTTAGCATTTGTTGTAGAGCTGCTTTGGTGGTGCTGAATTCTCTTAGCTTTTGCCTGTCTGTAAAGCTTTTGTTTTCTCCATCGAATCTGAATGAGATCCTTGCTGGGTAGAGTAATCTTGGTTGTAGGTTCTTCCCGTTCATCACTTTAAATATGTCATGCCACTCTCTTTGGGCTTGTAGAGTTTCTGCTGAGAAATCAGCTGTTAACCTTATGGGGATTCCCTTGTATGTTACTTGTTGTTTTTCCCTTGCTGCTTTCGATAATTTTTCTTTGTCCTTAATTTTTGCCAATTTGATTACTATGTGTCTTGGCGTGTTTCTCCTTGGGTTATCCTGTATGGGACTCTCTGCGCTTCCTGGACTTGGGTGGCTATTTCCTTTCCCATGTTAGGGAAGTTTTCAACTGTAATCTCTTCAAATATTTTATTGGGTCCTTTCTCTCTCTCTCCTCCTTCTGGGACCCCTCTAATGCGAATGTTGGTGCATTTAATGTTGTCCCAGAGGTCTCTTAGGCTATCTTTTTTTTTTCATTCTTTTTTCTTTATTCTGTTCCGCAGCAGTGAATTCCACCATTTTGTCTTCCAGGTCACTTATTCGTTCTTCTGTCTCAGTTATTCTGCTATTGATTCCTTCTAGTGTATTTTTCATTTTAGTTATTGTATTGTTCATCTCTGTTTGTTTGTTCTTTAATTCTTCTGGGTCTTTGTTAAACATTTCTTGCATCTTCTCGATCTTTGCCTCCATTGTTTTTCAGCGGTCCTGGATCACCTTCACTATCACTATTCTGAATTCTTTTTCTGGAAGGTTGCCTATCTCCACTTCATTTAGTTGTTTTTCTGGGGTTTTATCTTGTTCCTTCATCTGGTACATAGCCCTCTGTCTTTTCATCTTGTCTATCTTTCTTTGAATGTGGTTTTTGTTCCACAGGCTGCAGGATTGTAGTTCTTGCTTCTGCTGTCTGCTCTCTGGTAGACTCTATTTTTCATTATTTTAATCACTAAGAGATCATTACTTGTCTAAAGCAAAAATAGTGGCAATTGATTCTGGGTTTATAAAAGTGAAATATGTGACAATAATTGCACAAAGAGTGAGAGGGAGGGATTGGTAACATACTGTTATAAGGTGATTGTACTACAAGTAAATTGTTACAGTATTATTTGAAATTAGACTCTGATTAAAGAGTAATATTTTTTAAAGTAATTTTTATTGGAGTATAGTTGATTTACAATGTTGTGTTAGTTACTGTTGTACAGCAAACTGAATCATTTATACATATACATATATCCACTCTTATTTAGATTCTATTCCCATATAGGTCATTACAGAGTATTGAGTCGAGTTCTCTCTGCTATACAGTAGGTTCTTATTAGTTATCTATTTTATATATAGTAATGTGTGTATGTCAGTTCCAGTCTCTCAGTTTATCCCTCTCCCCACTTTCCCCCTTGGTAACCATAAGTTTTTTTGCTGCATCTGTGACTCTATTTCTGTTTTGTAAATAGGTTCATTTGTACCACTTTTTTCAGATTCCATATATACACAATATCATATGATATTTGTCTTTTTCTGTCTGACTTACTTCACTCAGTATGACGATCTCTAGGTCCATCCATGTCTCTGCAAATGGCATTATTTTGTTCTTTTTTATGCCTGAGTAATATTCCATTGTGTGTGTGTGTGTGTGTGTGTGTGTATATATATATATACATATATATATACATATATATATATATATATATATATATATATATATATATATATATATATATACATACCACATCTTCTTTATCCACTCCTCCATCAAAGGACATTTAGGTTGCTTCCATGTCCCAGATATTGTAAATAGTGCTGCAATGAACTTTAGAATACATGTATCTTTTTGAATTGTGGTTTTCTCCAAATATATGCCCAGGAGTGTGATTGCTGGATTATATGGTAGCTCTATTTTTAGTTTTTAAAGGAACCTCCATACTATTCTCCACAGTGGCTGTAGCAATTTACATTCCCACCAACAGCATAGGAGGGTTCCCTTTTCTCCACACCCTCTCCAGCATTTATTGTTTGTAGACTTTTTGATGAGGCCATTCTGACCAGTGTGAGGTGATACCTCATTGCAGTTTTGATTGCATTTCTCTGATAGTTAGTGAGGTTGAGCATGTGCCTCTTGGCCACCTGTATGTCTTCATGTGCCTCTTGGCCATCTGTATGTCTTATTTGGAGAAATATCTATTTCGATCTTCTGCACAGTTTTTGATTGGGTTTTTTAAATTTTTTTTGCTACTAAGCTGCATGAGCTGTTTGTATATTTTGGAGATTAAGCTCTTGTCGGTTGTTTCATCTGCAAATCTTTTCTCCCATTCTGTAAGACCGGATACTATAATACTCTTAGAGGAAAACATAGGCAGAATGCCCTCTGACATAAATTGCAGCAAGATTGTTTTTGATCCACCTCCTAGAGTAATGAAAATAAAAACAAAAATAAACAAATGGGACCTAATTAAACTTAAAAGCTTTTGCACAGCAAAGGAAACCATAAACAATATGTAAGGAGTAATATTTTAAGGCCTAGGACAACTACCAAAAAACTTTAAAAAAGAAATGTAAATAATAATTAGATGAGAAACATCTTCTTTCTGGTCACCTCACTCTATTCAGTATAAAATTTATGTCATTCTGTCTTTTTATCTGATTTTCATTTATAGATCACTTTTTCTTTTGCAGTCTCTTTTTAGATCTATCTGCTATTGTTTCATATCATAGAGATTTTTAAGGACTAAGCACCCTAACATTACCTTTACATTCTCTACAAATGAAATGTGGACTCACATTTGAAGAAAAATAAACTAGGACAGAAACAGAGTTATATCACAATTGCATTGGAAACTACATTACTCATCTGTGTTAGAGGACATAGAAGGCAAAGAAAACTGTCTTAAACATGCAACTTGAAAATGACAATGCCAGCCTGGAGGGGAGGGTAGTCTGGGGGAGAATGGATACATGTATATGTATGGCTGAGTCACTTTGCTGTGCACTTGAAACTATCACAACATTGCTAATTGGCTATACTCCAATATAAATTAAAAAGTTAAAAAAAAAAAGAAAAATGATGATGCCAGAGGGAAAACATCTTTGCATTATTTCCCTCCTGTGAGCACATGTACAAATTTGATTTGTAATATGAGCAACAGACTTTTTGAATGAGGGAAGAAATTAATATGTGCAAATGCATGATCTATGATACATCAAGGAATGGAAAAGTCACATATTTATTCTGATAAAATAAAGAACCAACATAAAATAAGAGGTGACTTTGATAATCCCAGCCCAGAAAGAGACAAGTGCAATTCTCAAATAAGGTTTCATTTAGCCTTTCTACATCCATATGCATTGTGCCTCAATTTTTATAAAGTACACATAAAGAGTATAGCCAAAATTTGGCAATTAAATATCCAACATTCACTTATTTGTCCCTCTGGGTTGCATTATAAATAGTCTGTTGTTTTGGTGACTGACAGGAAACATTCAACTTTAATGAAACTTGGCAAATATACATATAAGATTGGGAGTTAGACTGGATTTTAATGTAGGCTTGGTAAATTGACTTTTTTTTTTTAAACATTCTATTAATTAATTAATTAATTAATTAATTTTTGTCTGTGTTGGGTCTTCGTTTCTGTGCGAGGGCTTTCTCTAGTTGCGGCAAGTGGGGGCCACTCTTCATCGTGGTGCGTGGGCCTCTCACTATCGCGGCCTCTCTTGTTGCGGAGCACAGGCTCCAGACGCGCAGGCTCAGTAGTTGTGGCTCACGGGCCTAGTTGCTCCGCGGCATGTGGGATCTTCCCAGACCAGGGCTCGAACACGTGTCCCCTGCATTGGCAGGCAGATTCTCAACGACTGCACCACCAGGGAAGCCCCTAAATTGACATTCTTGAGCCTCATCTTCAAATGGTGAAAATATTTAGAGATTTTGCTGGAGTCATTAGTAAATACAGGCAGAATAACTAGCATAGAGCACAACATTCAGTAGTTGATGGGGATAAATCTTATCGTCAAGAGAACAATGTGGTGGAAATAACTTGGATTGGGAGTCTGGACACCTTTTATCTGGTCCTGATTGGAGGACTGACTTTTGAGGGATCTTTGGTGATTTCTGTCATCTCTCTGGCCTTTAATTTCCTCATCTCTAAAATGAGCAAGTTGGACTAGATCAGTTAGTTAAACATTTTTATAGCAACCCAACCCTTTGTGTAAATGAAGTCTTAGACAAAAGGTCAGTGTTTCAAAGTGATAAAAGCAGAGCTGGTGGGGTTAAACCTAGCAAGTGGAGCAGGAGCCAATCTCTCGACCTCCCCTCTCACCACCTCCCAGGATTGCCCAAGCACATCCTAGGATGTCTTGGACTCAGCAGAGTATAGGAATAGATGATTGCCAAGATGCTTGGACAAGTCTTTCTGCTCTGTTAATGTTTCTACAGTGTATCAGCCCGATGATATTTTAGTAAACCAATAGTCCACAATGTCTCTCTCAGAATGAGCCCAAACAGTAGTCTTTATAACAAAAGTCATAGACTGATGCAATCCATTTTAACAGTTAAATACGTTTAGTGACCATTGCTCAGAACTCATTAAAGATTGAATCAATATGCCATAACAACTTGGCGCATACACACACACACACACACACACCACACACACATATGTATGTTTATATATCCAATCAGTCCCATACAATCATAGCTATCATAACTGGTAAAGTGGAGACAACATATATTTTTTTAACCTGTCATTTCATTTCCATCAGAAAGATGTCATCAGCTTCATAGAGGTCAAAACAGAATTCCCAAAGTGAATAAGGTTAATTATTAAAGTTTTTGTGGGATATCCTCAATTCTAAATCAGATTTAATTAACTGGATACTAGACTCTACTCTCACTTTATCTTCAAATAACCCTTTGTAGGAGGTGCCATTACGGTCATTTTATAGATGTGGAAAATGTAACTTCAACTTTAAAGAACTTATTGAAATCACATTGGCTATTAAGTCGCAAGGCCAATATGGAAGCCCAGTTTTCTTGATTCCATATTCAGTCCTCTTATTACTAAGTCATAAGAGCCAGGGAAAATACAGACAGAACAATATACAAGCTTTCCTTTACTGAGAATGTGTTTTTACTGCTCTGCTTGAGAATTCTAAGTAGTTCAGAGATGCTCTCTGAATCATCTGATGACACACAGTTCATAAGTATTCAGGGTAGCCTGGATTTCTCAAAGGCATGATGGGTAAATAGTCTTCATGTTTCAGATTATAGTGCGAACCTTTGTGCCCTGATATTAATATTTATTGATTTTTTTGACGTTCAATGACTTGTTCTCATGATAATTCCTAAATCTTCAGAAAAACCTTGCATTCATAAATAACAAATTGTGTTATTATCCACATCTGTTCTCATTTTCTATAGGCTTAAAAATTCTCTGTTATGGGAGCCAAAAGAAATGACTACTCACCAGTGTCTATCAAATTCTGGCTCGTTTTCTCACTTAATTCTTTATTTGCCAATGAAATGCTTATCCAAAATAAATAAGGGACCTACCAAACTGCAGTGATTAACATGCAATGAGTCTCAGATCCCATTCACTGATGGAAATTGAGTAAAATTCAACGCTTTAGTTATACTGTTGTGATGTCGACGGCCCGATTAGGCTGATAGAACTGCAGGAGTTACTACTTTAATATCACATGAGCACATCATTAACTTGAACCATGCCAAAGCAGTATGAAAATGAGCAATTTTCATTTTTTAAAAGAGACAATATGAACTCTTCCTGCTGCTTAAATTTGTTTCATGTGTGTGTGTGTTGGGATGGGGGTTGGTAACAGGATATGTAGAGTGCAGTTATATTTTAAATTAATAACAAGTTGCTTTCACAAAGTGTGTGTATATTTAGAAATTAAATCTAAGGTATATTTTTAAAATTAAAAAATGAGATGAATCCTTGTGTATTAAATTTTTTTGTACACTTTTGTTAGCTGCCTGAAGATCTTTTCTGGATCAGGATGCATTAGAAATAAGTAAGCAAACAAGCAAACAGATACGTGAAACACTTCTGCTTTACTATTTCCAAATTATATCTACTGACTGAAGCCCTATTAAAGAAATATTTTGAATGGATGATTTAAAAATGCTATTATATGTTAACTCTGTGACCAAATTCCCTTTTTAAAATTTGGCACACATATTTCATTTTATTTTTATTATAATTTCAAATTGTAAAATACTTTACAATTTCTAAAGCACTTGAACACTTGTTAGTATTACTTCATCTTCATGTACCCTTGTAATGTGGTCAGAGCAAATATCCATCTCTTCATTTCATAGATGAGGAAAGTGGGTTTTGACACTTTAATGCTAAATGACTTCCTAGGTCAACACAAATCCATTTCCATTGTTTGTTATCTGCATGACCTTGGAAAAATTACTACTCTATGCCTCGGTTTTGACATCTGTAAAATGGGAATAACAAGTAGGTATGTCTTGCAAGATTGTTGTGAGGAATAAATGAGATAATCCATAAAAACTCTTAATACAGTGCCTGGAACCCAACAAACATCTATAAATACTAACTGCTGCTGTTGTTTTTTTTTTTTTGAAAAAAACTACAAAAGATAATTATACTACAGAAAAGCATTGAAACTGCTCTTATACAGTTGTCATGAATACTTGTATACTGTTAATTGTCAACATGTTTTCTTTAGATTGATTGATTTGCTCATAACTGCTTCTGGTCCCTTTACTCCTGGGGTTCGTTTTCTTTCTTGCCTATCTGTATCCTTCCGTAGTTCTTTCATGAGGGCCTGTGAGGAGTGAAGTTGTTTATATTTGTACATTTGAGAAAAGTCACAATTTTTGCCTTCATTCCTAAATGACGTTTAGCTGCGGGGAGACTCTGTGGTTGTTGCCAGTGAGAAAGCTGATGTCCATCTGATTGTCATTCCTCAGCTGGCCATCCATCTGTTCTCTTTGGTAGCTTTGAGGATCAGACGAAGGATCCTGTCTTTATCCTTCCTGCTCTACACTTGCACTATTAGGCACTGAGGTAGGAGCTTATCTTTATTTATTATGTTGATGTTAGGCTACCATTTTGAATTGGATGCTCATGGATTTATTGAAGTTAGCATCACTCAAAAGATTCTTTTCCACCATTTCCTCTATTATCTTCTGGAACTCCTATTAAACGTATATTAGAACTTCTCATTCTATACTTCCTGTCTTCTCAATATTTTTCCTTCACTTAGTTTTTCAGTTAAATATTTCACTTGCATTTTGGTTGATTTTCTCAGATCTAGTTTTCATGTATTCTCTCTTTAGCTATGCTTAGTCTAATTTTTATTTCTAGAATTTCTATTTGGTTCTTTAAAATCTGCCTATCTTTTTCTTTTAAAAATAATCATTTACTCTTATTTACCTTATTTTCTATTCCTTTTTTTATCTCCTTGAATAATTAAACATACTCGTTTTAAGACTGCATTGTGTTTGCTCTGTTCTGAAGTTTCTTGGGTGTAATTTCTCCTGTTGTTTCTCCTTCTGGTATTCTTCCATTTTGGCACAGTAGGTTATTGTCTGTGCGCACATAAGGCATGACAGTGCTGCACGGGCATCCCATGTATGCCCTAAGTCGTTGTAGAGTTTTTGTAAGGGCAATGTCATAAGTGCCTTTCTGGAGCCCTGGAGAAAATAACAGTCTCACACTGGTGTTTGCCCAATTCTGGGCTTGGAATTTCCATTCTCTTTGGGCCATGTAGGAGTCCAGGTTCCATGGACAGTACAAACTCAAGGCTATGGAGACTGGCAGCATACTCTGTTTTTATTAAGAAATTTTCACATATTGAGGAATGGGGAAGTCATTTTGGCTTATACATGAGTTAACTTGAACTTTATGCTAACTAAAACAGCATGTTTGTGGCCTATGAAACATACTTTGTACATCTGCTTTAATTACTAAAAAATGACACATTGACCAGAAGTAAAGAATGTGTATGTTGGATTTCCCTGGTGGCACAGTGGTTAAGAATCTGCCTGCCAATGCAGGGGACATGGGTTCTAGCCCTGGTCTGGGAAGATCCCACATGCCGCGGAGCAACTAAGCCCGTGTGCCACAACTACTGAGCCTAAGCTCTAGAGCCCGCGTGCCACAACTACTGAGCCCACGTGCTGCAACTACTGAAGCCCACATGCCTAGAGCCCACATACCACAACAAAGAGTAGCCCCCGCTTGCTGCAACTAGAGAAAACCCACATGCAGCAATGAAGACCCAACGCAGCCAAGAATAAATAAATAAATAATTTTAAAAAAAAGAATGTCCATGTTAAAAATAAAGATTAAATGCCTCCCTTCCTGGTACACCAATGCTGGTACCCCTTTGATGAGACTCCCTTTCCAGGTGTCAAGGCAATACTGACTCACTGTGTACATGCTGGTCTTTTTTTTTTTTTTTTTTTTTAAACCTTGAAGATAGGTATCCCTGACTTTAATGTTTGTCCTGACAGGATATGAGACTGTGCTGAAAACCAGTCTTCCTGGGAGCAGTTTCTCAGAGTAATCTTGGGAGCTGGCTGCTGGGCTATAGTCTTCAGTTTGGCTCAAATAAAACTCTTTTCTATTCTTATTATTGATTGTTTATTGATTACTTTCATTGACACAATATTAATAACGTTTCAACGTAATTATCACTGCTGCTACAGGGTATAGGGAAAAAGTTGCTGAAAAGAAAAAAGCCGGCATAACTACAGAGAATTTAATTAGTCTATCAATGTAGCTGTCCCAGTGCTCTCTTTAGGCTTGTAGCACTTGCATTCTGATATAAAAGCACACTAAACTAATAAGGAAACAGTTTTGAATCCCACTCTTAGCAGTATAAAAATATAACAGCCCTTATCCTTAAAGAGTATAACAACATTTTCATTAGCTGTGTTACTATTAAACAGGTGGGAATAGTGATATGCCATTAACTATTTATTTTCACCGGGTTCTGGTAGATATTGGCCATCAACCCCATCAAACAGCTAAGGGGTAGGGAGAAACGATGGAGCTTGGCAATATAAGAACTAGATTCCTGTCTCTTTTTCACTGGTTAGAAGCTGTAAGAGCTTAGGTGTTAAATTTCTTTATTCCTTTGTTTCCTTTCCTGAAAAATGAGGATAATAAGGCCTCTTCTACAGAGTTATGGTAAGAATTAAATAAGATAATACCTGTAAAGATGCTTCACAAGCTCTAAAGCAGTGGATCTCAGTGAGGTCCCCGGACCAGCAGCATGGGCATCACCTGGGGGCTTATTAGAAATGCAAATTCTTGACCTACTCCAGTTCCTGGTCCTAGTGCTTTCCTGAAGTCCTACTTCTTAGGACACCCTTAAATCCTTAATAAATTCTCTCTTTTTCACTTAAGCTAGGCTCAGTGGTTTTCAGTTGGCTGCAATTAATCATCTCATTGAGTGATGGAAAACATCTGCAGGCAACTCAGCCCCTCTCCCATACGATTGTTGTGCTCATGACCATTTTTTCTGGCTGCCCAAGATCCTTTTATGTCCTGTCAACTTCATTTCCTTACCCTTTCCTCTGTAGTAAACTTGGTTGTTTGGATGCTGGATTAGATATGTGCTTATTTCTTCACCCCTCTCTCTCCATCTCTACGCATCAGCATGTACCTCCCCTGACCCCTGCCACACGCTCCCCCACCTTCATGCACATGAGCTTTTTTTTTTACAGTTTGTAAAATTCCAGGTCCTGACAAGGTTCCAGTCATCCTTCTCAAACATCATTACTACAGGTTGGAATTCTTTACTCTCAAACAGTAAATTACCTTTTTAGTGGCTCATGCAGTTAAACCAAATGTAACATTCAGTGCCAAATCCTACAGTGTAAACCTTAAACATTCCAGTTTTATCTGCCTTCCTGTTCCATTGGATACCAAGACTGACACACTCCATAGCTCATCCCGTAACCACTCAAGGATGTGTGAATGATGTTTAAATACAGAATTATGGAAGTTTAGAGTTGGAAGATACCCAACTTCTTCCCATTGCAGGGGTCCCTGCTACAACCTCCCTGTTTTTTGGTCATCAAACCTCTTATACACTTTCAGTGATGGAGAGTTGTATGTTTAATAATGAGCGTTTCCTTCTGTTAAAATAAAACCTACCTCTTTGTCACATCCAAACTCTGCCTCATGGAGCACTTCAGAGGAAATGTACTCTCTGTGCTCTACAACAGCTTCATCTCTAAATTTTCCTTTCTTAGGGTAAACAATATCAACCACATTTAATTGTTTTATTTTTTTTTAATTTTAATTTTTATTGAGGCAATACTGGTTTATAACATTATATAAGTCTCATGTGTATAACATTGTATTTCTATTCCTGTATACCCTACGGTGTGCTCACCACCAGAAATTACCTCGATGCAAAAATACCTTCTCCAAGACACATTATATTAAAATTGTGAAACGTCCTCTAAGTGTTTTTTGTTAAGTGGGTTTATGGGGTTATAGTCCTTAATATTCTTCTCCTGACCGTGACCTTATTTCACAATGCGGCCTTTTCTTAATGTGGCCCTTGAAAATTGAACATAATAATTGGAATGTGACCTGGATGTCCATCTCTATGGATGTATATTAGGACTGTGTTTATTTTTCTAATGCTTCTGTTCTGTTGTTGGCTCCTAAGATATTTTTCACATTATATTGTCAAGTTAGGACTTCTGAATTCTGTAATAGGAGTTTAAAAGAAGAAATATAGAACTTATGTAATTACCATCACAACAATAGCATATCATTGAGAAAATTGGTCACCTTACACTTACCATCTATCCATCGACTTAGCCGCAACTTACCCTCATTTCCTCCCAATTTTTACAGGCTAAGCTGACCCCTCTTTTTTTTTTTTTTTTTTTTTTTAAATCAAAACTAACCTCTCCACCCATGTAATTCATTCTTTTCTTTCTCCCTGGGACCTTGTCTTAATTCTTTTTTATTTTCTTCTTCTTTTCTCTTCTACTGGCTTTGCCACATTTACTTCTAAACTGTTTCAAATCTCTTCCATTATAAATGAAACAATCTCTCTTATACCTACTACCTTACCTCTTTCCTTTCTTTTATTACCAAGAAAGTGCATGCTACACTTACTCATCTCTCATTTATTTTTTAAAATATACTTTAACTTGTCTTGCATCTCAACCACTCTACCAAAATTGTTCCTATTAAGTCTAACAATTGGTCTGACTGTGAAATTTGGAGGTCATTTGAAAGTCCTTATCTTATATGTGGTATTGGATACTGTAAATCACGTTTCCCTCTTGTAACTGTTTCCATGGCTTCCATGACCCAGGACCCTTGTAGTTTTCCCTGTATTTCTCTAACCATCTTTTCCTGTTTCTCTATGGATTTTTCTTCCTCTTTCTGGCCCTTAAAGCCTGGAGTGCCCACAGTAACACTGGACTAATTAAAATCTTTGCTTCCTCTCCCCCGGGTCTGGGCCTCCAGTCTTCTCCCCTTCATCTTTCCCTCCTTCCTTGCCCATCACAATCATCCTCTGTATTGCTTCCTGAGTGATCATGTGAAATGCAAGTCTGAGCCTGCTGCTTCCTGGTTGAATCTCTGCTTCAGCTCTTCATGCTTCTGTGATGAAGCCCCACTCCTTTACATGATGTAATGTCTCTATGGCTCACTCTGCTTCTCCAGGATCATCTCTCACTATTTCCTGAACTGCATTTTAGTGCCTAAGATTTTCTGCATACACCATACTAGTTTTTACTTGCGTGTCTCTCTCAGATTGTGTCCTCTGGCTGGAATAAAACCCCCCTTAGCTTGAGAGCCTATTTTACTGGGACACCGGCCTTTATCCCTTCACTCTCCATTGGATGAGTTAGATGTTACTTCTCTGTGCTTGTGTGAATATGCCTATCACTGCGCTTTTTATGATTCTCTCTCAATTAGACTGAATATTATGAGGAGCTGGGATAAAATATTTTTCATTTTTTGGTATCTATGTCTCCTAACAAAGGGCCTGGATGAATGATTAACCACTGTATGGTAATTTGCTATTTACATCATTCTACATTTTTATAAATATCATTCTACATTCATCTTTTATTATAGCTAGTTTTTAGTCCAACATTCCAGGCTGTCCTACTCTTTTTGTTCTCCAGTTGACCATCAAAGCTATTCATTATCTTGCCATTCTTTGTGGTACTGGCAGATTAGATATGCATGCCATCTTAGTCTCTATCCAAATCATTAACAGTAAATGTTGAATAGGATAAATCCCAGGCTAGAATTCTAGAGTAGTGAGTGGTATCCTAGCACCTAATGTCTCATTATTCTATTCTATTTTATTTTATTTTTACAAATTGCCAGGAAGTCATCTTTGCCAAATAGCTCAGTTTCAGATGGAACTTATGCATCTGATTCCACCTACTGTCTTATGTCTCCTCCTTTACAAATATTCCATTATTTGTCTTGAGGAAATATACAATCACATCTTCTGGAATCTCATAAAACATCTTTAATGTTGATTGTAGAAAACTTTAAATTGATAAGTAATATAGAGTGCTTACAAGTGCCAGGCTCTTTTCTATGTGTTATATATATATATATTAGCTTATTTATTCCTCAGAAGAACTTTATGATGGAGGTATTATTATTTATCTATTTTACAGATAAGACACTGAATCACAGAGAGGTTAAGTAACTTGTGTAAAGTTACACAGTTATTAAGTTATAATGCTTATCAGGCTTGGTTCTAGAAAATTCGCAAGCGTATGGTTACCACAAATTCTAACAATCACTGTCCTACCTAACATATAGTCATATCCTTCTTAGAAAGGATCATCATCTCCTTCAATACAATACACCCAATTCTCTTTGTGTGCATATCTGTGTGTGGGTGGGCAGAGTTCCTGGGTTTATAGTACCAATGATGGAAACTGTGGTGGGTGGAGAAGAAAAAAAAAACTCCTGTAATCTAATTTGTTTTTTTTTTTTTTATGAATGCATACATTTATTTTACCTTATTTGGGATATAAGAGAATGCATTATTCCATAATTCATGCACATAAAAAAGAATAAGCAAGATTGCAAAACAAATGAACATTAAACAAGAAGTTTTCAGATCACAATCTAATTAGTTTCTGATAGGATTCGGAGGGAAATGGGGATGGAAAAAGGCCCATCATTATCTTCTTTATTATTATAGTCATAACCATTATCTTCATTGTGGTAGGAAATGTTCTGTCCCTTTCCCAGTATTTCTCTCTTGGCCCACAAAAAGGAACTTGGCCCTCCTGACTATATCAGGAAGATAACACGGGAGTTTCCCACCCCCAGTTTCATTCCTCCTTGCCTGGGGAGGAGTGAATCATATGCCTGTGGGACCACTGGACCCAATGGAGAGTCCCGTGGGGCCTGCCCTTCTTTAATTTGAGATCTTGTCTACTCTGTATCCTAATCTTGTTGCCATGCAATAGGTGAATGAATTAGTCATGGCTTCTGCATCCTGCCCCTGGGTAGGTAACACTATTTTAGGGTGAGAGGAATACAGAATTCCTTTTGTTCATGGGTCTAAGCTGAATTTCTAAATCCAAAATTAAAGGTAGTACTATGATCCAATTGACTCATCTTTCAGTAATGAGTATGTATTCAGTAGCTGCTGTGTGCCATACAGTATCCTAGGTGCGGGGATTCCACAGTAAACAAAAGTAGCCGTGACCCTGTTCCCAAGGAACTTGCATTCTAGTCAGAGGAGACAAACAAAAAAGTACATAACATGTCTGATAGTGATGAAAGATAGGGAGAAAAACAGAGCAGGTGAAAGGGAACAGAGCATGCATAGTGTGGGTGGGATGGTGCTATTTCATATGGGTGCTCAAGGAAAGTTTCTGTGCTCATGTGACATTTGAACAGAGAGTAAAGAAGTGAGACATGTGGCCACCTGGGCTAAGAGTTTTCTGTGTAGAGGGAAGAACAAATTCAAAGGCTTTGAGGTAGGCTTATGCTTGCCATTTTTCTTGAGTGCCACAGGGAGGTCATTGTGGCTGGAGCACAGTGAATGAAATAGGAGAATGTAGGAGATAAGTTGAAAGAGGACACATGAAAACAAGTTTACTGAGGTCCTTAAAAGAAAACGCAAGGAATTTGAATTTTACATTGCGAGAGATGGGAAATCAGAGAATTTTAAGTAGTAGAATAAACAAGTATTATAGCTTGTTTATTGAAAAGATGGTTCTGAATTTAGAGTGGAATATAGGCATCATGGGGAAACTGTGGACATAGAGAGGATGGTTAGGAGGTTACTGTAGTAGTTTTGCTGAGAGATGAAAGTGGCTTCATTCAGGAAGGCAGCAGTGGAGGTGGTAAGAATTGATGTATTGTGGATGTATTTTCAAGTTGGAGGCAACAGAATTGGTTGTAGATAGAGAACGGAGTTTATTATCTATGTGGTAATTAATTTTTTTAACTAAATCGTTCTTGTAAAATGTATTTTGAAAATTTAAATATACATGTAATTAGATTGAGTAGTAAAATGAATCCCCATCTAACCCTCACCCAGATTCCTACTTATCAATATTCTGACACATTTGCTTTAATTATCTCCTTTTGAATCATTTTTGTATTTTCTGAGTTTTTTTAAAGTAATCTAGACATCGTATCATTTCACCCACATACACTTCTGTAAATATCTCTCAGTATCATGAACATGTTCTTACATAATGCTATAATCATACTCTAATAAAATTAATAAGAACAATTCCTCGGTATCAACTAATACCGAGATGATATTCAAATTTCCCTGAACGTTTTTTTCCTTAATTGAGATAATGTTTACTTAGAGTGAAACACACCAATCTTAAGGGTACAATACAAACACTTTTGGGGAAAAAAACCCCTGTAAAATCAATACCTTAATCTAAAATATAGAATTTTTCCATCCCCTTAGAAAGTTATCTTGCACACCCTTCTAGTCAAATCCCACTTCTATAGGCAACTACTGTTATGATTCTTATCAACATAGATTTACTTTTCCTGTTTGTGAATTTCACAGAAATGAAATCATACAATATGTATTCTTTCATGTTTGGCTTATTTTTTCAATACAATATTTTTGAGATTCATCCTAGTTGTTTACATGTAGTTCATTCTTTTTAAAATATCTAATATTTTAAAATATTAATTTAAATTAATTAAAATATTTAAATTATTCTATTTTAGGAATATAAAATAGAAACCATTAAAAATCTTTCCATATTCTAAGTTATTTTCCATATTTCTCCAGTAAAACATGTACCACACTTTGAGAATCATTGCTCAGTATTGCCTCTCTTTGAATCATCTTGATCATGGACAATACAGTAAGTCCCCTACATACAAACGAGTTCCGTTCTGAGAGCGCGTTTGTAAGTCCAATTTGTTTAAGTCCAACAAAGTTAGTCTAGGTACCCAACTAACACAATCAACTGTATAGTACTGTACTGTAATAGGTTTATAATACTTTTCATACAAATAATACATAAAAAACAAACAAGTACAAAAATAAAAACATTTTTAATCTTACAGTACAGTACCTTGAAAAGTACAGTAGTACAGTACAACAGCTGGCATACGGGGGCTGGCATCGAGTGAACAGGCAAGAAGAGTTACTGACTGGAAGAGGGAGAGGAGGTGGGAGATGGTAGAGCTGAAGGATCATCACAATAGGAGACAGAGGGCAAGCTGCAATTTCACTCACTCCTGACATTGATGGCACAGGTTCTGGTTCCTTGCTGGAACCAGATGCACATTTGCATCTTTGAAAGTTCACAACTTGAAGATTCATATGTAGGGTACTGACTCTATTGAGAAATGTCTCAAATGGAATAGCCATAGAGGTTATTTGTTGAACATCACCATAATGGGTATTATGATGAATACAAAGGTGAGTGGAACATGATTTCTCAAAGCACTTATATGTCCATGGGGAAGCAGACATGTAAGTAATCACTTATAACAGAAAGCAGAAGTAAAAATAATATCGTGTGTAAGTATAGATGTGATGAATTTGGGGTGTTGGTGGAGTATATAGGACAGGGAATTTGGGAAGCTGCTACACAGCTAGGGAATGTCCCCCAAGCTTTGAAAGAGGGCTGGACTATCTGTAGGTGGTAAATGGGGAATGGATAGTTCAGGCTGAAGGAAGGGATTTACAAAGTCACAATGACGTAAATGTGTCTGATCTTTATCCACCCAATCAGGGGCAAGAACCTTGAGGATTGTCTTTAACTCCACCTCTCCCTCACTCCTGTGACATCTGTCACCAAATTCTATTGGTAACACTTTACCAGTCTCTTGAATCACCTACTCTCTTCTGTTCTCATTGCCACTTCTTCACTTCAAGCCCCCTTTACCTCATTTCCTCTCTCCCACACAATTGCAACTGACTTTCCACTGCTTTGCCTGCTTCTGCTCTATCTCTGTTCTAATTGCTTGTAGACACTGCCGTTAGAACTATCTTTGCCAAACCCTAAACTGATCATGCTATTTCCCTGCTTAGAGCATTGTGTATAGAATAGGATTTACATTCCTCTGTCTGTTCCTTGGGCCCTTCAACATCTCAGCCCTCTTTCTACCCTAATGTCTGGTCTTATGCTCTCTGAGTCACCATATATTTTACCTGTAATAAACAATTTTGCTCCCTAAATATGCCTTACTTTTCTCCTGACTCTGCATCTTTGTTGAAATGACCAATCCCAGTCTTCAAGGTTTTTCCCCCTTCTCTCTGCTTACTTGATCCTCTGAGGCCAAATTCAATGTTACTTCCTTCTGGGAAGCTTTTCTCAACCCCTACTCCAGTCAAAATTAATCACTCTTTCGACATTGCATTTGCCAGGTAGTCCACACTTTGTATCATAATGATTTATATTCGTTCCCATACCGCCACTGAACTGTAACCTCCTTGGAAAAAAAGGCCATGTTTTGGTTACTCTTGGCGTAGCAAATTGCCCTTTCCATGTCTGGCCTTCATTACTAGTGTATAAAATCATCCTCTTTAACTTATAAGGTACACTGTTTTCTAGAAGCAAACCTCAGTAAATTTTAAACTATCCTTGTCATGACATATAGTCTGACATCGTGCTGAAAATCACTGAACATGGCTAATTATATGATGAGTTATAAAAATTAGATCTTAGCATGCCCAAGCAGATAGCTAGTTTATCATTTGGGAGATTCATAGCCTTGCCTTACTTGGAGACATGTGGGAGTTTTTCTTTTTTCTTTTTTTTGCTACACCTATTTTTGAAAATGTTTTCCTTCATAACTTGAGGGAAGCATGTCATACTTAAGAATAAATTGTCTGACTCAGGCAAAAATACAAGATTACGCTAAAGATATTTTCAGCATTCAGAAATAGGACACACTGAGGTCTTGGGAACTATAACATTAAATTGAGGTAGAGATATATTAAATAGACTAAAAAATAATATCTCATGATTGAGTGCATATCTAGTATCTGGCCCTATGAAATATTTAGACTGAATTAAGGTTTTCATTATAGTTTAACCGAAATAATGAACTGAATGTTGAACTAGAGATAGGTGAGTCAATCATCATGGCCCCAGTTTTGACCTGATTCATTCAGCTCCTGGGAGATTTCCCCCTCTCTCATTAAGAGAAAATAAAAATTGAACATTATATATATGGACAATGAGACTAATAAAGAAATAATTATCTATTTCAGTCATGTGACTTTATGCTCTATATGACTTTTAAAAAACATTCTTTGTTGTAACTCATGATGTGAAATGTATAAAATATTTAAAGAGGCATTGAAACTGACATCAGACACAGGTTTGTTCTTTAAAATCATATGAATTTCAGCAGATGAAGATTCTAAACCCTTTTCCATATTTATGCTATTAAGAAATACTTATAGAATTATCACTTATACCCCCATCCCTCCTCCCCCACCAGCCCCCTAAATTCACTAGTCACATGTGATAGAAGACATTAAACAATGTAGAAGATATTTTTATTTCCACTGAAGGAATAAGTATACATATTCAGAGTATATATCTTCAATCATTAAAAGTTACTTTGAACAAATAAATAAATAAAGGTACAGAAGGATATCTACAGAGGTATTCTACTCAAAAGTCAGAATTACTTTGGTTTCAGAAAAATAATGTGATTTTTTTTTGTTAACAGTAGCACAGAATCATTTATACTTTTTATAATAAAAGTATAAATTGTGGAGTATCTCAATAATGAGCCTATATTGTATAAAAAGGAATTACATTGTAATCCATTACTTGGGTGTTCTTTATTTATAAAATGATGCTCTTGGAAATGCATTCTATCCTAATTTTTAAAATTTTCTTTAGTTTATGTACATGCAATAAAATTTTCTTCATTGTTTACTAGGAATAACAAACATATATTAAAAGCCTTATATTAAAAATATTGAGAATAAAGAGTTTTGGGGGAAGAAATGCTCAATTTTTTGGTTCCTGAATCAATAGCTATGTAAATTAAACTAATTTTTTAAAAAATTTTATTTATTTATTTAGTTATTTATTTATGGCTGTGTTGGGTCTTCCTTTTTTTTTTTTTTGTGCGAGGGCTTTCTCTAGTTGTGGCAAGTGGGGGCCACTCTTCATCGCGGTGCGCGGGCCTCTCACTATCGCGGCCTCTCTTGTTGCGGAGCACAGGCTCCAGACGCGCAGGCTCAGCAATTGTGGCTCACAGGACTAGTCGCTCCGTGGCATGTGGGATCTTTCCAGACCAGGGCTCGAACCCGTGTCCCCTGCATTGGCAGGCAGATTCTCAACCACTGCGCCACCAGGGAAGCCCAAACTAATTTTTATAGAAAGAATATACAATAACGTAAAGTAAAGAAAAGGCAAGGTAAATTTTGCCTTACAAATTAAGTTAACACTGTGTATAAGTGAGAAGCCAGGAGGTATTATTTCTAGAAATATTATTAGACGAGGACTAGGTAAAGAAAGTGGGAATTTTGTCCTGAGAAAGAGAGGACTAGAGAGACAAACTTTTTATTTAAAATCTTCCCTGGAAAAGGACAAACAGGTCAGCTTTGGATGACACAGCCTGGCTCCTGAATGTTGCAGTTACTGAAGTCTGCCTCTTCCTGCTAACATCGGGAGAGGCTGCAAATTAAGGACACACATAGTCTGGGGGAGGAAGATGGACCTACCAGGCAGGTGTTTGAGGGCTGTGAAATCACATCAAGAGTATTAATGATGGCCTTGTGCTCTATTCCAGTGTTTCTACAGAATATTATCACCAGCAGTGATGGCAACAACAATAACAGGATAGTAATCCCTTTATTCTTCTAAGTACTTTATGTATTTTAAAATAAATGTAATATGGCAATAAAGCAGCAGCCATTCTTAAATTATTTTTCCTTAGCCATTTAAAAATATCTTACTACAAGCCTCGGTAAATTTAAGAAAATTGAAATCACATCAAGCATCTTTTCTGGCCACAACGCTATGAGATAAGAAATAAATTACAGGGGAAAAAACCGTAAAAAACACACACACATGGGGGCTAAATAATACGTTACTAAATAAATAAGAGATCACTGAAGAAATCAAAGAGGAAATCAAAAAATACCTAGAGACAAATGACAACAAAAACACGATGACCCAAAACCTATGGGATGCAGAAAAGCAGTTCTAAGAGGGAAGTTTATAGCAATACAATCCTACTTCAAGAAACAAGAAAAATCTCAAACAATCTAACCTTATACCTAAAGGAACTAGAGAAAGAACAACAAACAAAACCTAAAGTTAGTAGAAGGAAAGAAATCATAAAGATCAGAGCAGAAATAATGTAATAGAAACAAAGGAAACAATAGCAAAGATCAATAAAACTAAAAGCTGGTTCTTTGAGAAGATAAACAAGTTGATAAATCTTTAGCCAGACTCATCAAGAAAAAGAGGAAGAGGACTCAAATCAATAAAATTAGAAATGAAAAAGAAGACATACAAAGCACCCTAATAGACTACTACAAGCAACTCTATGCCAATAAAATGGACAACTTGGAAGAAATGGACAAATTCACAGAAAGGTATAACCTTCCACGACTGAACTAGGAAGAAATAGAAAATATGAACAGACCAATCACAAGTAATGAAGTTGGAACTGTGATTAAAAACCTTCCAACTGGGGCTTCCGTGGTGGCGCAGGGGTTGAGAATCCACCTGCCAATGCAGGGGACACGGGTTCGAGCCCTGGTCTGGGAAGATTCCACATGCCGCGGAGCAACTAGGCCCGTGAGCCACAACTACTGAGCCTGCGCGTCTGGAGCTTGTGCTCCACAACAAGAGAGGCCGCGACAGTGAGAGGCCCGTGCACCGCAGTGAAGAGTGGCCCCTGCTCGCCGCAACTAGAGAAAGCCCTTGCACAGAAACGAAGACCCAACACAGCCAAAAATAAATAAATACATTAATTAAACAAACAAACAAACAAACAAAACCTTCCAACAAACAGAAGTCTAGGACCAGATGGCTTCATAGGGGAATTCTATCAAACATTTAGAGAAGAGCTAACACCTATCCTTCTCAAACTCTTCCAAAAAATTGCAGAGGAAGGAACACTCCAAAACTCATTCTATGAGGCCACCATCACCCTGATACCAAAACCAGACAAAGATACTACCAAAAAAAAAAAAAATTACAGACCAATATCACTGATGAATATAGATGCAAAAATCCTCAACAAAATACTAGCAAACAGAATCCAACAACATATTAATAGGATTGCACACCATGATCAAGTGGGATTTATACAGGGATGCAAGGATTCTTTAGTATATGCAAATCAATCAGTGTGATACACCATATTAACAAATCGAAGAATAAAAACCATATGATCATCTGAATAGATGCAGAAGAAGTTTTTGACAAAATTCAACACCCATTTATGATAAAAACTCTCCAGAAAGTGGGCATAGAGGGAACTTACCTCAACATAATAAAGGCCATATATGACAAACCCCCAACAAACATCATTCTCAATGGTGAAAAACTGAAAGCATTTCCTCTGAGGTCAGGAATAAGACAAGGATGTCCAGTCTCACCACTATTATTCAACATAGTTTTGGAAGTCCTAGCCACAGCAATCAGAGAAGAAAAAGAAATAAAAGGAATACAAATTATAAAAGAAAGTGGAAAACTGTCACTGTTTGCAGGTGACATGTTACCATACATAAAAAATCCTAAAGATGCCATCAGAAAACTACTAGAGCTCATCAATGAATTTGGTAAAGTTGCAGAATACAAAATTAATGCACAGAAATCTCTTGCATTCCTATACACTAACAATGAAAGATCAGAAAGAGAAATTAAGGAAATAATCCCATTCACCATTGCAACAAAAAGAATAAAATACCTAGGAATAAACCTACCTAAGGAGGTAAAAGACCTGTACTCAGAAAACTATAAGACACTGATGAAAGAACTCAAAGATGACACAAACAGATGGAGAGATATACCATGTTCTTGGATTGGAAGAATCAATATTGTGAAAATGACTATACTACCCAAAGCAATCTACAGATTCAATGCAATCCCTATCAAATTACCAATGGCAGTTTTTACAGAACTAGAACAAAGAATCCTAAAATTTGTGTAGAGACACAAAAGACCCCGAATAGCCAAAGCAATCTTGAGGGGAAAAAATGCAGCTGGTAGAATCAGACCCCCTGACTTCAGGCTATACTACAAACCTTCAGTAATCAAGACAATGTGGTACTGGCACAAAAACAGAAATATAGATCAATGGAACAGGATAGAAATCCCACAGATAAACCCACGCACCTATGGTCAACTAATCTATGACAAAGGAGGCAAGGCTATACAATGGAGAAAAGACAGTCTCTTCAATAAGTGGTCCTGGGGAAACTGGACAGATACATGTAAATGAATGAAATTAGAACACTTCTTAACACCATACACACACAAAAAAACTCAAAATGGATTAAAGTCCTGAATGTAAGACCGACACTATAAAACTGTTAGAGGAAAACATAGGAAGAACACTCTTTGACATAAATCACAGCAAGATCTTTTTTGATCCACCTCCTAGAGTAATGGAAATAAAAACAAAAATAAACAAAGGGGACCTAATGAAACTTAAAAGCTTTTGCACAGCAAAGGAAACTAAACAAGACGAAAAGACAAACCTCAGAATGGGAGAAAATATTTGCAAATGAATCAATGGACAATGGATTAATCTCCAAAATATACAGACAGCTCATGCAGCTCAATATTAAAAAAACAAACAACCCAATCCAAAAATGGGCAGAAGACCTAAATAGACATTTCTCCAAAGAAGACATACAGATGGCCAAGAGGCACATGAAAAACTGCTCAACATCACTAATTATTAGAGAAATGCAAATCAAAACTACAATGAGGTATCACCTCACACCAGTTAGAATGGGCATCATCACAAAATCTACAAACAACAAATGCTGGAGAGGGTGTGAAGAAAAGGAAACCCTCTTGCACTGTTGGTGGGAATGTAAATTGGTACAGCCACTATGGAGAACAGTATGGAGGTTCCTTAAAAACCTAAAAATAGAATTACCATATGATCCAGCAATCCCACTACTGGGCATATACCCAGAGGAAACCATAATTCAAAAAGACACATGCACCCCAATGTCCATTGCAGCACTATTTACAATAGCCAAGACATGGAAGCAACCTAAATGCCCATCAACAAATAGATAAAGAAGATGTGGTACATATATACAATGGAATATCACTCAGCCGTAAAAAGGAACGAAACTGGGTCATTTGTAGAGACATGGATGGACCTAGAGACTGTGATACAGAGTGAAGTAAGTCAGAAAGAGAAAAACAAATACTATATATTAACACATACATGTGGAATCTAGAAAAATGGTACAGATGAACCGGTTTGCAAGGCAGAAATAGAGACACAGATGTAGAGAACAAACATATGGTCACCAAGCTGGGAAAGTGGCGGGGCAGTGGTGGTGGTGGTGGTGGTGGGATGCATTGGGAGATTGGGATTGACATGTATATACTGATGTGTATAAAATAGATAACTAATAAGAGCCTGCTGTATAAAAAAATAAAATAAAATTCAAAAAAATATCTTACTACAAATACAAATATATTTTTTATGTGAAAATAAAGACAATTCTAAGATACTGATGTAACTGGAACAATTCACAGTCTTTAAAACAAAGACATGGAACTTCCCTGGTGGCGCAGTGGTTAAGAATCTGCCTGCCAATGCAGGGGACACGGGTTTGAGCCCTGGTCCAGGAAGACCCCACATTCCGTGGAGGAAATAAGCCTGTGTGCCACAACTAGTGAGCTTGTGAGCCACAACTGCTGAGCCCACGTGCCACAACTACTGAAGCCCACGTGCTTAGGGCCCATGCTCCGCAACAAGGAGAAGCCACAGCAACGAGAAGCCCGTACACTGCAACAAAGAGTAGCCCCCGCTCACCGCAACTTGAGAAAGCTAACATGCAGCAAAGAAGACCCAATGCAGAGAAAAATAAATAAATTAATTAAAAAACAAAAAACAAAGATATGATTTCAGAGAATAAATGGGGCTCTATTGAGACAGGTATAAATTGAGTTTCAGAAATAAGTTGAGATTTTTAATGGGCTTCATTATATTGTTCCACTGAAATTAAAAATCTGAGCAGTTCTTAACCTACAAAACAGAAAGAGACTCACAGATTTAGAAAACGAACTTATGGCTACCAAAGGGGAAAGGTGGGAGGCGGGGAGGCATATACCAGGAGGTTGAAATTAGCACGCATACCCTTCCATAGAGAAAATAGGTAATCGATAAGGGCCTACTGCATAGCACATAGAACTCGACAACACACTGTAATCACCAGAAAAGAATATACATGACTGTTAAGAATCTGAAAAAGAATATGTAGATGTCTCTCTGTAAGTGAATCAAGTGGATGTAGAGCAGAAAGAAACACGGCATTGTAAATCAGCTATACACCACTATAAAAATCAAGATAAATTACAAAAAATAAATAAATAAATAAATAAAAATCTGAGCAGTTCTTTAAATGCTTACCATTATTTTCTCTCCATTTCGTTTTACCTATTAGAACTGTTGTTTTGCCATAGTGTACCCTCTTTCAAGTTAGGGTGATACATGAAATTAATATATTCTTGCCTGAATTTTGTTTGACAATGCAAGAAATACCAATGCTCTATATGTATAGAACCTGGAAGTTACATATGTATAAAAATTGTCTTTCAGAGCAAAATATTCAACAGTGGCAATGATAATAAAATAATTCACAATACTAATCTCATAGATATTTGCTGTAAATAGAAGCATATAGGAAAACATTTTAATGTATATAAATTATATTTTAATAAAAATGATATATTAAATAAAGTAATACGATACAAAAAGAAGGAAGAAAACCAAATGTTCATGGAGAGTTGGATGGAGAGCAAGGGTTAGTGGGAGATATGGTTTGAAGACCATCATTGTTGGCTGAAGAGTTGGATTTTTCTTTACTTGTAAATGTGCCATCAAAGATGGTTTCTAAGGGGGGAAGTGAGAGGATCAGACCTATGTTCTAAGGTGATTCACCTTGCTCAGGTGTGAGGAGTAAGGAATGTGATGAGGCAATGATGAGATGCCAAAGACCTGCTGGAGAGACTAGGAATTAAGATGGTGGCAACAGGAATGAAAATGAGGTAATACATTTGAGAGATTATCACAAAGGAAAAATTCACAGGATTTAATAATAGAATTAATACAAGGAAAAAGATTAGGGAGTCAAAAAATTTAGGGCCCAGCACAGTGCCTGGCACATAGCAGATACTCTATAAATATCTGTTGAAAAAATAAACAAATGAAGGAAGTTATAATCTGAGAAATCTAGATCAGTTTGGTACTATGCAGATAAATAGGAAATGAGGAGAAGTTGGCTGGTCGAAATGATGGCTGAAATTTAATTTTAGACATGTTTTAATGAAGGTGTCTGCTGCACATAGAGATGAAAATGCAGAGTAGAGAGTTGGAACCATTGTTTTGAACATCTGGAAAGAGGTCATGGTTGGAGATAGAGATTTTAGGATGATTAATGTAGAGAAAACAGCTGAATTACGTGAATAGAAGAGATCATCTAGGGACACTTATAGAAAGAAGAGAAGAGGGCTGAGGATAGAAGCTCGGCAAGGTGCAGTGGGACTACGGCAGAGTATTGAGGAAACAGAGGCAGCAAAGGAGATTGGGCAGGAATTGTCAGGCAGGTAAGAGGACAGAGTCAAGAAAGCTAAGGGGGGACAAAGGGTTTCTGAGGGATTGGTGGTCAGGTCTCATAAACTGTAAAGAAAAGATGGATAGAAGAAAAGAGAAAAAAAAAGATGGATAGAAAAACAGGCAACTATAGGAAACACAAATGGCCAATAAATATATAAACAAGTGTTTTACCTCACTGTTAATTCAAAAAACATAATGAGACACCATTTTCATTTCTCATGTTGGCAAAGATTTAGAAAAAATATATAGCATTGACTCAATTGGGCCAGACAGCACAGTCTTGTAGGAGTGAAGGGGCAAATGCATACTAGATTTCCTACAGGGTGAATACCAGCTTTGCTTATTGCAACAAAAAGTCCAGATGCTACAGCCTTCCTCTCGATCTGGAAGTCATCCTTGACTCCTCCCTTTCTGCTCCCCTTCCACACATTCTATTCCATCAACAAGTCCTGTAGATTCTACTAAATATGTTCTGAATCCATCAACTTTTCTAGATCTCCACTGTTACCCACTTTGTCCAAGCCACCATCATCTAGCTTTTGTCCTGGCAACTATTCTTGCTCCTGGCAATCCATCCATCCTCCACACAACCAGAGAGAGTGATGTTTTATTAATGTAAATTATATGCCAATTTTTCTGTTTAAAACTCTGCAATGTCTTTTAATTGAGCTTAGAAGAAATCCCAGACTTCAAGATTTTACATTATCTGGCTCCTGCCTACCTCTTCATACTCATATTTTTTTCCTGCTGACTGCTGCCCTTGTTCTAACTTAAAAGCTAGCATTTGTAACTATCATTCTGAGGGTAGAGGAAGCTATGTTTCTCTTGCTACCTGCAGGTTGGTTCTCAGATTAACGTTACGGCACATTGCTCTGACCAGTTGTCACCAGATGGACCAAAGAGTCTTTTGTTTTGAATTCCAAAAGTTCTGAATTCTTTGATCAATTCCCTTTTGCTCATGCAGATGCCTCCTTGAGAGATTTCCTTACCCAAATGATTCTGCTTTCAGAGAAGCCACTCTTTTGTCAATTTCGAAATTTAGGACAAGGCCTAATTCTAGGTCTCTGCCTTGTGTTCATGGAACACCTCAAGCTAAATTTATATTTTCATGACTTTTCTTCCTTTTCTGGACTCTGTCTCGTCTCCAAATTGTTAGTGGTTTTTGCTGTTCTCGTTTGAGTAGCCACATGATTATGGGAACCTACAAACTGGGAAGAGAACTAGTTATTAAGATGGGGCATGCAGAGTTCGGAACAACTTATTAACTGCTGGGTGTGGTCCCCATGAACCTGGCAAGCTCAGACTCATAGTGCTTCTCCCGAATTTACCCTGGGGAAGAGGCTTAGCTAGCAGTTCTTTAAAGAGCCCAGGATTTGGTGCCAGGTGTTTTCCTTGTAAAACAGCTGAACGACTTTATTCAGTGCAATCAGAGTCTTGGGTTGTCTCCCACAAGGAAAAACTGATGACCCACTTTATTTAGAACTGCAGGAAACTTTCCTTGAGATCTAAAATTGTTTTGGGGGAACAAGGAAAGTACCCGGTAATTGAGTTTTGGAGAATTTTTTTTGTTGTGGTAAAATACACATAACATAAAATTTACCAGTTTGATCATTTTAAAGTGTACAATTCAGGGCCTTAAGTGCAGCCATGATATGTGAGACCATCACCACTGTCTAGTTCCAGAACATTTTCATCCTGCTAAAAGAAACTCTATACTCATTAGGAGTCACTCCCCTTTTCCCCCTGGAAACCACAAATCTACTTTCTGTCTCTGTGGATTTGCCTATTCTGGATATTTCAAATAAATGGAATATACAATGTGTGGCCTTTTGTGTCTGGATTCTTTCACTTAGCATGTTTTCAAGCTTCATATGCATTGTAGCATGTATCAATGCTACATTCCTTTTTTTGGCTGAATAATATTCCACTACATGGGTACACCACATTTTATTTACCCATTCTTCTGTTGATGGGTATTTAGGTTGTTCCCAGCTTTAGGCTGTTGTGAGTGGTGCTGCTATGGTATTTGTGCTAAGCTTTTGTTTGCATATTTGTTTTCAATTCTTTGGAGTATCCCTAGGAGTGGTATTGTTGGATCATATGGTAATTCTATGTTTAACTTATTGAAGAAGCATGAAACCAACTTCCATAGTGGCTGAACAACCTTACAATTCCACCAGTAATGTATGAGGATGAGTTTTGGAGAATTTTAAGAGTGTTTTGGAGTGGGGGAGAGGGATAAATTAGGAGTTTAGGATTAAAATATACACACTACTATATATAAAATAGATAACCAACAAGGACCTACTGTACAGCACAGGGAAATATACTCAATATCTTGTAATAACCTATAATGGAAGAGAATGTAAAACAAGAACCTATATATTTATATATATATGTATAACTGAATCACTTTGCTGTACACCTAAAACTAATACAACACTGTAAAACAACTATATTTCAATAAAAATTTTAAAATGTAAAAAAAGGAGTGTATTGTAAAGGTGTCTGTGCCTGTAAGTGAATCAATAAATGACATTTGGATGGTTGTGCAGAAAATTGCTTCATATTTTTAAAATGAGATGAATTTATCTCCTCCTTCTTGATTAAATTCTCCCTCCTGCAGGGATGAGAATGGATCATGATGGCTAATTTTGAGTTGGGTTCCAGGAAGTTCTGAAAGCTGTTGTCAGGGCACCTGCGTAAAAGATGATTACATGTGTAGTGTTTTGAAATAGTCACAGCTTAGTCGTGTGGAAATGTAACTTTACCTTTTCTATTACTGAACTCAGCTTTGGTGGCGCCATTTTTTCTGATGTTGAAAACTTCCTAATCTTGCCACTGAAGAGTAATATGGTCTCTTCTGGTTTAAATAGTAACAAGTAATTAAAACTTGTTAATTCCACTCGGGATTTAAACTCATTAATTCAAAGGTCAAACCACCCACTAGAGTTGTTCTGGGCCTGGCTCTCCCCACTGCTTCCCTCCAACCCAGGAAGGTATAAACATCATGACATCGGGGAGGTGTGGTTGGTCTACACATTCTTCTCAGGTCCTCACTACCTCTGCTTGGTCTTTTGACATGAACCTTGTCATTGCTATACCTGTCTGAACTGCACTAGCCAAGCCTTTGGGAATGTACCAGAATTTTCTGTTGATATCCTCATCCTTGCCCATGCCCTGTGGTAACAAGATGTGGACCCCTTGAACCTTTTTTTCTCAGACCCTAGGCCTCCTCCAATCCTCTGGACCACTTAGCATTTGTATCACTCTCTCAGGCCTGTAGCCGGTGGAACTCATAGTATTTGCCCATCATGCCATGGTATTTGTCATAAAATGGACTCCTTGATCTGATGTAATGCTGTTTGGGAATCCCATTTGGGTGGCTTGAGTTTTGTAAGCCCGCAAATAATAGTCTGTTTAAGACCCTGTGGATAAGAAGTCAAACTCACACCTGGAATATATGTAGTCAAGTCAAAATGAATCTGTGTTCCTTCTAGGATAGAAAAGATCCAATGAAGGCAAATTCTAGTGCTAAGTGGATTGTTGGTGTCCTTGAGGGATGTTCCTGTGTAAGGGGATCAGCATTAGTCAGTGCTGCTGGAAGGTTGGACATTAGTAGGTAGAAACACATGATTGTGGGCCCACGTATAGCCTCTTTCTCTGCCACCATGGTTCTATATTTACAAACCCATTTTGCCAGCCCTGGGAAAGCAGATGACAGAGGCTGGTCAACATCAGCTGGCCAAGTCATACTCTCTATCTGATTGTTTAATGCCTCTTCCTTGGAGGACACTCTATGATTGTGATAACATGTAATGCAAATGCAAAGATCTTCTCTCTTCAAGCCCCAAAGTCTATCCACATATGTCTATTCCAGGCCCTCTTTTCTCTGATCATCTAATATTTGTTTCTTCCAGGCCTATGACCAACCAGCTAAGCTATTTGTTGAATCCATGCACATTTAATATTAGGACACTTCTCTTTCCATATAAAGAAGATCAGATATGTTGCCTAAAGATCTGCCCACTGGGGAAGTTTTATCTCACAGACCTTACCTTCCAGACCATCACTGGATGGGGATGCAGTGTGGCCCAAGTCCATTTTCAGCTATTCTCATATACTGACCCACATTCAAGGTCATGAGATAGGTCATCCATGAACCAAGCTTGTCACTGGAAGAGGCACAAATGAGATCATGATGGGTGACACAGGTCCACCTCCTTGTATCTCTGGCCATGTCTTGGCTTTGATCCCAATATTTTCCTTCCAGCTATGATCAATTTCTTCTGGTCCTGCTCAATTTGGTATGTTGGGCAGAACCCAGCACCTAATAGGAAATTTGACTCATGGCTGCTTTGTGCTTCATGGTCATGTACTTAGTCTTTACCAGGGCCAAGTAGCACACTTAAGCAGATTTTGGAAAGGTGTATGCTGCAGATGCCATTGCCTTGTTTCAGAATTCTAAAGGTGATTCTCCTATTTTGGCTTGCCTTAACCTCCACTCTGCACCTTTCTTTAACTTTGATACATCTAATAACTTAGGGTCTGCTGAGTCAAATGGCCCAAATGGCAAGACCACTTGCATCACAGCCGTTTCCTACGCTGGCCCTCAATCAAAGTTGGCACCTTTCATGCCCGCTGGTTTATGGGTCAGAGGGGTATATAGATACCAACAGTCTTCAAAAATAAGACATGAACTTGGTTGAGGTGGGTCTACGGAGTTGAGAGCAATTTCCAGTAAGATTGATAGCCATGGGTTGTCAGCTGGTAGTACTCTCAGCACCTGAGAGTACAACTCCTTCCATCCCAAAGGAATTCTGACAGCACAGAACAGAGTTCTCTCTGGCTCAAAGCAGTGAGGCTGACAGCTGACTTATCAACAGCCACAATGGAAGTCAGAGACAGTGGGTAATACCAGAAATGTGCGAAGAAAGTAATTCCCAAATTGCTATTCGATATTCATCCATTATACTTCATGAATGAAAGTGAAATAAAAACATTTTGCAGAAAAAGAAAAAGAGAATTTGCCTCCAGCAACCTCTCACTAAGGCAATTAATTCTTAAGGATGTATTTCAGGCAAAAGAAAAATGCTCTGAGATGAAGACAGGAAGAAATGAGAAACAAAGAATATGGTTAACATGTGGGTAAATCTATGTGAACATTGGCTATATAAAATAACAATAATAATGCCTTGTGGGTTTTACTTAAAATTTGACACCTCCTAGAGAAGCCAAAGTAAAGAGTAGCATGAATATAAATTTGGACAAAAACCATGCTTCAGGTACATATATTATTTCCTCTTTAAAAAAATTACAAGAACACACAAACAAAAACTACCAAATGGCATGAAAATAAACAGCTTTAAATATGGACCACTGCATAGAATTTCACATCCCCACATGTGGTTTTTGTGGTAGTTATTTAATAACAGATGCTAAAAAAATAATTAAAGACACAATGGTTAAATTGCATTTTTCTATTTTCGTTTTCCTTTTTTCCCCTTAAGAGATAATTCTCGGAGGAGCTTCAAGATTGTGGAAGAGTAAGACGCAGAGATCATCTTCCTCCCCACAAATACATCAGAAATACATCTACATGTGGAACAACTCCTACAGAACACCTACTGAACGCTGGCAGAAGACCTCAGACCTCCCAAAAGGCAAGAAACTCCCCATGTCCCTGGGTAGGGCAAAAGAAAAAAGAAAAAACAGAGACAAAAGAATAGGGACGGGATCTGCACCAGTGGGAGGGAGCTGTGAAGGAGGAAAGGTTTCCACACACTAGGAAGCCCCTTCGTGGTTGGAGACTGTGGGTGGTGGAGGGGGGAAGCTTTGGAGCCACGGAGGAGAGCACAGCCACAGGGGTGCGGAGGGCAAAGTGGAGAGATTCCCGCACAGAGGCTCGGCGCCGAGCAGCACTCAGCAGCCCGAGAGGCTTGTCTGCTCACCCGCCGGGGCGGGCGGGGCTGGGAGCTGAGGCTCAGGCTTCGGTCGGATCGCAAGGAGAGGACTGGGGTTGGCGGTGTGAACACAGCCTGAAGCGGCTAGTGCACCACAGCTAGCCGGGAGGGAGTCCGGGAAAAAGTCTGGACCTGCCGAAGAGGCAAGAGACTTTTTCTTGCCTCTTTGTTTCCTGGTGCGCGAGGAGAGGGGATTAAGAGCGCCACTTAAAGGAGCTCCAGAGATGGGCGTGAGCTGTGGCTATCAGCGTGGACCCCAGAGACGGGCATGAGATGCTAAGGCTGCTGCAGCCACCAAGAAGCCTGTGTGTGAGCACAGGTCACTCTCCACACCTCCCCTCCTGGGAGCCTGTGCAGCCCGCCACTGCCAGGGTCCCGTGATCCAGGGACAACTTCCCAGGGAGAACGCACGGTGCACCTCAGGCTGGTGTAACGTCATGCTGGCCTCTGCTGCCGCAGGCTCGCCCCACATCCGTACTCCTCTCTTCCCCCGGCCTGAGTGAGCCAGAGCCCCCGAATCAGCTACTCCTTTATCCCCATCCTGTCTGAGCGAAGAACAGACGCCCTCAGGTGACCTACATGCAGTGGCTGGTCCAAATCCAAAATTGAAGCCAGGGAGCTGTGTGAACAAAGAAGAGAAAGGGAAATTTCCCCCAGCAGCCTCAGGAGCAGCGGATTAAATCTCCACAATCAACTTGAAGTACCCTGCATCTGTGGAATACCTGAATAGACAACGAATCATCCCAAATTGAGGAGGTGGACTTGGGAGCAACGATATCTTGGGTCACAAATCAAGCCCTGGTAAATTTAAGAAAATTGAAATCATACCAAGTATCTTTTCCGACCATAATGCTATGAGACTAGATATCAATTAGAGGAAAAAATCTGTAAGAAATACAAACACATGGAGGCTAAACAACACACTACTTAATAACCAAGAGATCACTGAAGAAATCAAAGAGGAAATCAAAAAATACCTAGACACAAATGACAATGAAAACACAACGACCCGAAACCTATGGGATGCAGCAAAAGCAGTTCTAAGTGGGAATTTTATAGCTATACAAGCCTACCTTAAGAAACAAGAAACATCTCAAATAAACAACCTAACCTTACACCTAAAGCAATTAGAGAAAGAAGAACCAAAAAACCCCAAAGTTAGCAGAAGGAAAGAAATCATAAAGATCAGATCAAAAATAAATGAAGGAAACGATAGCAAAGACCAATAAAACTAAAAGCTGGTTCTTTGAGAAGATAAACAAAATTGGTAAACCATTAGCCAGACTTATAAAGAAAAAAAGGGAGAAGACTCAAATCAATAGAATTAGAAATGAAAAAGGAGAAGTAACAACTGACACTGCAGAAATACAAAGGATCATGAGAGATTACTACAAGCAACTCTATGCCAATAAAATGGACAACCTGGAAGAAATGGACAAATTCTTAGAAATGCACAACCTTCCGAGACTGAACCAGGAAGAAATAGAAAATATGAACAGACCAATCACAAGCACTGAAATTGAAACTGTGATTAAAAATCTTCCAACAAACAAAAGCCCAGGACCAGATGGCTTCACAGGCGAACTCTATCAAACATTTAGAGAAGAGCTAACACCCATCCTTCTCAAACTCTTCCAAAAAATTGCACATGAAGGAACACTCCCAAACTCATTCTACGAGGCCACCATCACTCTGATACCAAAACCAGACAAAGATGTCACAAAGAAAAAAAACTACAGGCCAATATCACTGGTGAACATAGATGCAAAAATCCTCAACAAAATACTAGCAGATAGAATCCAACAGCACATTAAAAGGATCATACACCACGATCAAGTGGGGTTTATCCCAAGGAATGCAAGGATTCTTCAATATATGCAAATCAATCAACGTGATACACCATATTAACAAATTGAAGGAGAAAAACCATATGATCATCTCAATAAATGCAGAGAAAGCTTTCGACAAAATTCAACACCCATTTATGATAAAAACCCTCCAGAAAGTAGGCATAGAGGGAACTTTCCTCAACATAATAAAGGCCATATATGACAAACCCACAGCCAACATCATCCTCAGTGGTGAAAAACTGAAACCACTTCCACTAAGATCAGGAACAAGACAAGGTTGCCCACTCTCACCACTATTATTCAACATAGTTTTGGAAGTTTTAGCCACAGCAACCAGAGCAGAAAAAGAAATAAAAGGAATCCAAACTGGAAAAGAAGAAGTAAAGCTGTCACTGTTTGCAGATGACATGATACTATACATAGAGAATCCTAAAAATGCTACCAGAAAACTACTAGAGCTAATCAATGAATTTGGTAAAGTAGCAGGATACAAAATTAATGCACAGAAATCTCTTGCATTCCTATACACTAATGATGAAAAATCTGAAAGTGAAATTAAGAAAACACTCCCATTTACCATTTCAAGAAAAGGAATAAAATATCTAGGAATAAACCTACCTAAGGAGACAAAAGACCTGTATGCAGAAAATTATAAGACACTGATGAAAGAAATTAAGGATGATACAAACAGATGGAGAGATATACCATGTTCTTGGATTGGAAGAATCAACATTGTGAAAATGACTCTACTACCCAAAGCAAGCTACAGATTCAATGCAATCCCTATCAAACTACCAATGGCATTTTTCACAGAACTAGAACAAAAAATTTCACAATTTGTATGGAAACACAAAAAACCCCGAATAGCCAAAGCAATATTGCAAAAGAAAAACGGAGCTGGAGGAGTCAGGCTCCCTGACTTCAGACTAAACCACAAAGCTACAGTAATCAAGACAGTATGTTACTGGCACAAAAACAGAAATATAGATCAATAGAACAGGATAGAAAGCCCAGAGATAAACCCACGCATATATGGTCACCTTATCTTTGATAAAGGAGGCAAGAATATACAGTGGAGAAAAGACTGCCTCTTCAATAAGTGGTTCTGGGAAAACTGGACAGCTACATGTAAAAGAATGAAATTAGAACACTCCCAAACACCATACACAAAAATAAACTCAAAATGGATTAAAGACCTAAATGTAAGGCCAGACACTATAAAACTCTTAGAGGAAAACATAGGCAGAACACTCTATGACATAAATCACAGAAAGATCCTTTTTGACCCAGCTCCTAGACAAATGGAAATAAAGACAAAAATAAATAAATGGGGCCTAATGAAACTTAAACGCTTTTGCACAGCAAAGGAAACCATAAACAAGACGAAAAAACTACCCTCCGAATGGGAGAAAATATTTGGAAATGAAGCAACTGACAAAGGATTAATCTCCAAAACATACAAGCAACTCATGCAGCTCAATATCAAAAAAACAAACAACCCAATCCAAAAATGGGGAGAAGACCTAAATAGACATTTCTCCAAAGAAGATATACAGATTGCCAAGAAACACATGAAAGAATGCTCAACATCATTAATCGTTAGAGAAAGGCAAATCAAAACTACAATGAGATATCATCTCACACTGGTCTGAATGGCCATCATGAAAAAATCTACAAACAATAATGCTGGAGAGGGTGTGGAGAAAAGGGAACCCTCTTGCACTGTTGGTGGGAATGTAAATTGATACAGCCACTATAGAGAATAGTATGGAGGTGCCTTAAAAAACTAAAAATAGAACTACCATACGACCCAGCAATCCCACTACTGGGCATATATCCTGAAAAAACGATAATTCAAAAAGAGTCATGTACCAAAATGTTCATTGCAGCTCTATTTACAATAGCCAGGACATGGAAGCAACCTAAGTGTGCATCAACAGATGAATGGATAAAGAAGATGTGGCACATATATACAATGGAATAGTACTCAGCCATAAAAAGGAAGGAAACTGAGTTATTTGTAGTGAGGTGGATGGACCTAGAGACTGTCATACAGAGTGAAGTAAGTCAGAAAGAGAAAAACAAATACCGTATGCTAACACATATATATAGAATCTAAAAAAAAAGAAAAAGAAAAAAAAAGAAAATGGTCAGAAGAACCTAGGGTCAAGATGGGAATAAAGACACAGACCTACTAGAGAATGAACTTGAGGATACGGGGAGGGGGAAGGGTAAGCTGGGACAAAGTGAGAGAGTGGCATGGACATATATACACTACCAAACGTAAAATAGATAGCTAGTGGAAAGCAGCTGCATAGCACAGGGAGATCAGCTTGGTGCTTTGTGACCACCTATAGGGGTGGGATAGGGAGGGTGGGAGGGAGATGCAAGAGGGAAGAGATATGGGGACATATGTATATGTATAACTGATTCACTTTGTTATAAAGCAGAAACTGACACACCATTGTAAAACAATTATACTCTAATAAAGATGTTAAAAAAAAAAAGATAATTCTCAACCACTTGTCTAGTATATATTGATTGAAACCATTTGGAAATTACTCCATCTGTCAGTGAAATGCAAACACCTCTGTAGTGAAACCAAGCAGCTGTTTAAATGCTCAAAGCTTTACTAGACAAAGAAATCCTCTTCCTTAACACTGGCTCTGTTTATACTATTCCAAAACAACAACTCATTTAGGGAAAAATCCAGTATTTCCAGGTGTATAAACACAACCATTATTTATAAGGTGATTTATATGAAGACCGAGACTAACCACTTCCCAGTTGAGGAACTGCTTAGCACTAGAATTAGTAGAGTTAGACTCCTGTGTGTGTGTGTGTGTGTGTGTGTGTGTGTGTGTGTGTATGTGTGTGTGTATTTGGTGGATTCAGAATTATTTGTATTTGTGGGCTACATTTAAAATTCACAATAGCTCAGGCACCCTTAATTGCACAAAATCCACAAACAAGCTTGGAATAAATAAAAGTCTTACAAGCAGTAGACTTGTAAATTATAAATTATAATTTATAATTCTTAACAGCCTATTGCCTATTTATACCATACAGGAATTTGCAAATATTTTCCATTTAAACAAAGACATACCTTCGTCATATATTCTTAGTTATTTCCTCATTAACTAAGGAGGAAATTGAGTAGCATGTAGCCTCTGGACTCTGACGGCCTGGGTTTGAATACCAGCTCCATTGATGACTGCCTATGTAGCACTGAGCAAGGTATTTCTCCTAGCTAAGCCTTGGTTTTCACACCTGTCAAATGGCAAAAATAATGTATCTCACAGAGTAATTGTGAGGACTAAAAGAATTTAAAATGTGTAAAAGTGAATTTGTAAGAATTTAAAAATGTAAATCACTTGATGCAATGCTTGTCACACAGCACTTAATACAAGTTACATATTATTTTAAATCATGAAGCCTTTTGCTGGGTTTAATATTGATGATCCTCAATTAATTTTCACCTCTTGTCACTTTTGGCAATAAATGATTATTCACATAGAACTTCTTGAAATGAAAACTGCTGCCAATCACTGTCTCATTCAAATAACAACTAGGTAATTCAACAGTCAATTATTTTTAATTAGTTGTGACTATACTTTACAGTTAATGTATACCTGCAGGGAGCTTGGGAGGCTGAGCTGTTTAAAAGCAGTCACTCACAAAAGGTACAAACTTTTAGTTATATGATAAATAAGTACTAGGGATGTAACGTAGTACTAGGATGTAACGTACCATGATAAATATACTTGGCACTGCTGTATGTTATATCTGAAAGTTGTTAGAGAGTAAATCCTGAGTTTTTATCACAAGGAAAAAAATTTTCTATTTCTTTAATTTTGTATTGACACGAGATGATGGCTGTTCACTAAACTTATTGTGGTGATCATTTCATGATGTAAGTAAGACAAATCATCATGCTTCCATCTTTAATTTAACCAGTGCTGTGTATCAATTACATCTCAATACAGCTGGAAGATAGATAGATAGATAGATAGATAGATAGATAGATAGATAGATAGATGATAGATAGATAGATACATAGATGATAAAACCAGCCATTTCACAGTAGCTATCAGTTGGGTCCTGGCAGGAAACAAGTGACATATTCAAACTGAGTATGGAAAAGAGTTTAGTAAAGAACTATTTATAAAGTTGTGGGCAGGTTTAGGGGGAAAAGAGTGATAATGAAGTGCCCTAGAGTTCATAAATATGGGAGAGTGGTTACCCTTCTAAGTCTGAATGTGCAGGGGGAGGACGTGGCCTCAGGAACGTAGCGTGGATAGCTGTTCAGAGAGGACCTCCCGACAGGGGCTGTCACCTTTGGTATTGAGATATAGCTAATGCTGCTCTGGGAAGGAGTTGGGAGTAAATACACCAGCCTCATTCTCTTTCTGCCCTTTTAACCCCCTCCCATTGCTTCCAACTGGCCAGACCTAACTTGAGAAGTCTGAGGTCAAGAGAGCCTGCTCATGAAGTCCATGCAGGTCAGTCTTCTACAGCCCAGAACCTTGAAGAGTAGAATTGGAAGAACAAACAGAAAGCAGCCAGTATCATCATTACTGAAGCTGTCCCATAGCTGATGAGGGAACTGTTAAAATTGACTTTGAACACAAGCCCAGCCCTTGTGCTCAACTAGAAGGTGCAGAACTCTGGACTTACCAGACATGCATGCAAAGTGGCTCCATGAGGAAAATCCTGGCTCGCTTGCAGGTCGTTTTCATGTGGAGACAGGGTAGACTTTTACCAGGCAAAGGTACTACTAGGCTTTGTGAACTTCAATCCATTAAGTCCCCAGATAAGAAAAACAATTTGATCCAAAGCTAGGGATTTCGTGTCTAGATGAGAAAAGCCAGACTGTTAAACCCACAGTGAGTAAATCAGTAAGTGCTCCGATGATCACAATTTGGGGTCGCACAGTTTACTTGATTGCTGAGATGGGTTCTATGGTAGGTACTGTATTTTGTGTCCTCCAGCCCCACAGAGTCTTGTGATGCCCTGAAGCCCCAGCCTTGGGAGAGACCCTGAGCCAGAACAACCCAGCTAAGATGCTCCTGGCTTCCTGACTCTCAGACACTGTATGAGGTGATGAGGTTTGTTGTTATTCAGCAATGAACAACTCCTACAATAACATACAAAACTTTTTGTAAAGGTCAAAGGCATTCATTGTAAACTGATCAAGGGGTGGTCTTAAAAGCAGAGTGAGCATGAAACCTAGGAGAAAGGAAGCAGATTGGCTGGGAAAAGTAGACTTAGCTGTAACGGACAACTAGAGTAAGGCAAAACCAACTAGATGTTCAAGTAACATATAGCCACTAACAGAGAGACAAAGACACAGTCATTTTCTGAGCATTTACCCTGTATATTATTTACTCTTTGCAAAAATTCTGCGGTTCTGTGATACACATTGCTATCTTTATTTTACAGGGGAAGACACTCAGGGTCAAGAGTAGAAACACATGCTTCAGAGTCACACAGACAAGAGATAATAGAGCTCGGATTAGAACCCAAGCAAGTCCGACTCCAAAGTTCACTTTCTCTCTGTGCTTCTGTGTGCAGGAGTAAAGAAAAGGAATATTGAACAAGGGAGGTCATATTGGGAGATAAAATAAGATAACAAAACTGTCACGGGAAAATTCTTCAGTCTTTTGGAAGGAGTGGGGGAAACTGCCTGTGGTGAAAACAAAACTAAACCCAGCAAAAACATATGGCTGATTAAAAGGAGGAAGCTCACTAGAGAACAGAAGATATTTTGGGTGATAATAGAGCTTAGAGTGAAAGAAGCCCCATCTGTAGTCATCTCTTCAAGGCCAGATCTAAATATGCAGAATGTGGGTAGCTCCTCCCCCACCCCAAGGGGTACACCAGGGAAAAGCACACCACCTAGAGTAACGTGTAAACACACGAGCACAGCGGAGACAGCACTCCCTGGCTGTGAGCAGATGGGGAGGAGGGCAGGTCTCGGGAAGTTCTCCAGCAGGAAAGTGAAAGAAGGTAAAGAACATTTTGCCAAGAATGTGCCACGTGCTGCCATCATTTTCTATTTCGGAGTGTTTGTTGATACTGTCCAGCTGACACAAAAGCCACAGTGGGTACAAATCTAAGATGACATATTCTTGTTTTACTGGGGCTGGTGAAAGAGGATGCTGTGGGAAATAGATTTGGGGACCTTAACTCTGAGGGGAAATGGTTAAGCTACCTGATATTTTGAGTAAAGTGGTTAAACAGGAAAGTCTGAGAGCTAATTCTACTAGAATAGTGGTGGGGTATTACACAGCAAGTGTTATGACTCCACTTTTCGACCCAAAGGCGAGTCTGTTTTACACCCCAGTAGAAGTGGAACATCAGCCCTGACCCACTGAACAAAATGGCATATCAACTTCTCTGCCACTTCAGAGGAACAGAAAGCAGAGAGCGAAAATACACAACAGTCGTCTTAGAGAGACACAGTGCACGCTGTAGCAAAGCCCAGCCACTCTTGCTGTGGTTTGTAAGCTCAGGCCCTCAGCAATTTTGCTTTATTTGTTTGGCCTTAGTGATACTATCTTCACCTGGGTTCCCATGAGAAAGCAGAGTCTGAGACTAACTTTTATGAAGTTAGTTTACTAGAGGACGTCATCTCAGGGGGTCATGAGGGAAGACTGGGAAGATTGAAATGGGAGAGGAGGGATTGCCAAAATAAGGATGCATCTTCGAGTAGGTCATAGCTGTGGGTGACAAAGGCTTGGTCCCATTGTGACTCTCTGAGGATCATGTAGAATGCACCTCTGAATTGTCAGGAGGATGGGGCAGAACAGCAGGCCTTTACCCACTGTTTCCAATTCTGCATTGACCCAAGGGTTACCCCGTAGGATGCCGATCTTCCAGCTTTAGGCATGCATGGGTACCAGTCAGGGCTCCACAGGCATCTGATGTCAGGTGTCAGACAAGTCCAAGCACAGAAAGCAAGAGAACTGGGTACAGCTGGGGCAAGGTGGTGACAGGTTTTACCTTCCCAAAAGGTGACTGTGGCCACTGCGATGGAGTAAAAGATTTGAGGTGTACCTCAAGAAATACTTAATACAAATATCTTAAAAATTTGCTTAAGATAAAAAAATTTGAAAACAACGCAGAGGCTCTAATTCAAGAAAACACCGCCCTGCTTGTGTAGGACATGGATGCAGGACACACAAAATACTGAGCAGAAGATGAAATGAGACATTTTTAAATTGAACTATTCCTTTGATTAGTGCCATAGCTTTACTAATTCCTCTGCAGGAGCAAAAGTGGGAATTACTCTGAATTTCCCATTACTTATTATTTGTCATTTGTTTTATGTAAGTGTATTTAAATAAATTGTTGAATTATTCTTATGTAGTTCTCATCCTGTTGAGTGGGTTCAGTAGTTTTCATCAAATTTTTTTTGGGGGGTTCTTTTAAGTCTTGTGTCTCCCTCCAATACCACAATGTATACACACACATGCATAGATTTTTTTGTAGATAATTGGAAGGTTGAGCTCAGGTAGACCACCAGAGTCAAGATTTCAGTGCCTTGAGAGAGCAAACTCAGATAAGCATCATTCTTTTACAGACTGAGTTTTCAGTCTGTGTGTGCTTCAAGTTATAACAACTACTGTGACAGTTTCCTGCAAAAGCATTGCTGACCTGTGATGACATTAAATCATATCAGGTGACCTCCTCAATTCAGAACAAATGCCATTCAAGAGTAAGCTTAGGAAATCCCACTACCAGGCATATACCCAGAGAAAACCATAATTCAAAAAGACACATGCACCCCAATGTTCATTGCAGCACTATATACAATAGCCAGGTCACGGAAGCAACCTAAATGCCCATCGACAGATGAATGGTAAAGAAGATGTGGTACATATATACAGTAGAATATTACTCAGCTGTAAAAAGGAACAAAATTGGGTCATTTGTAGAGACGTGGATGGACCTAGAGACTGTCATACAGAGTGAAGTAAGTCAGAAAGAGAAAAACAAATATCGTACATTAATGCATATATGTGGAATCTAGAAAAATGGTATAAATGAACCAGTGTGCAAGGCAGAAACAGAGACACAGATGTAGAGAACAAACGTATGGACACAAAGTGGGGAAAGCGTGTAGGGGGGTGGTGGTGGTGGGATGAATTGGGAGACTGCAATTGACATATATACACTAATATGTATAAAATAGATAAGTAATAAGAACCTGCTGTATAAAATTAAATAAATAAACTAAAATTTTAAAAAAAGTAAGCTTAGGAGAAATCCTGTTTTTTCATACAGAAATTCTTAAAAAGCAAATCTTTCATTGTGCATCTTTTATTTGCCAGTTGCTTTATACATATATTACTCAACTTTCCCATAAGCACACAAAGGAAATATTATCTCCATTCTTATGGAAGAGGCAATGGAGGCTAAATGAGCTGAGTTGCTGAAGTTCTCATGATCAGAAAGAGGCACAGCCAGGATTTAAGTCCAGGCATGTCTGGCTCTGAAGCTCTGTTCTTTCCCCTACACCTGGGGCCTTGCCACATGCAGTGTGCTAGTCTTCTTGGAAACCAAGTATACCCAATCCACTGCACCTCACCTTCTTATGTAATAACCTGGAGGGTAGGGAGAGCCATCTGCTTCAAGAGCAACATATTTCAGTCCATAAGGCAAATAAGTTGGCAGAAAACAGAAGGATTGTGACATTGTCATTTGGCATTCCTGACTTACTCTGCATTTATAAAATAGAAATATGTAGTCCAACATGTTGATTTCACAAGCCTATCATTATCATTCACTCTGAAATAAACATAGTCAGGGACATCATGTACGAAGTAAGGAATCCTTGTTTTGGGGGATGATGTCAGGCAGGAGAAGTTTTCTTTTTTTTAACTCTTACTACCTAAAGCACTAGTTTACAAGTGACTTCCTGAAATATACTTCAGTACTGAGGCCAGTGAAGGAGAAAAACAAGTAAGGCAGAAAGCTTGGGATTGAATTTAAGAACACAAACTCACAAGATTATGTAAAAGATAATACAAAGTAATGCTTTCAAAGCAAGGCTGGTCATCCAAATTCACCTGAAGAGCTTTAAATATATGTATAGAAACCTGAACCCAGTTTCAGGCAGAGCTTCCAGGAATAAGGACCAAGCACCTGACTAGTAAAAATTTCCCATGGTTATTCTGATGATCAGTTTCAATTTAGAGTTGCTGCTTAAGAATTTGGAAGCTAATGTATGGGGAGCCTATTTGTGTATTTTAATTTGTATGTGTAATCTTGAAAAATGAGCTCATAATTTTTCTTTAGTATGATTTCTAAGTGCTCATAACAGTCTAGATATTTAGTACACTTTCTTGTCAATAGCCATTTGGAAATCCCTTCACTAATAACAAGTCAATTAGTAGAGAAAAAGTAAGAGATGTCAATCACTTTATCTCAATATGATTATGTTTTAGCAGGAAACAAAAGATGACCCTAAAGAAATAGAAAGTGTGGCCTCAGAATGAGCCTGACAGTTGCAATAAAAGAAAAAAAAAATAAAGACAAATATAAGAGGAATTCCAGTTGATTCTCAGGTGCATTCCCAGAAGCCCCAAAGAATCTAAAAAACCTTCAGGAAGTTCCTGTTGATTATCTTAGCTTTCTGAAGAACTGGAACAGCAGAGCTCACCCAGAAGTTACTGTGAATTTTATATGGGGTATATGCCCATGCTTCTAGTAATAGCCTCTCTTTTAGAGAAGGAAACTCCAATCCACACTCAAATACAGAACATACAGAGAAGATTATTCTGGGAGATGTAGTTCCCAGATTCTCCTCTGCTATACAGGTGCAGCAAGGAAGGAGTAGCAACAGAGAATCTAGCATAATCTTTAAATGTTTAGAATAAGAAAGGGTATGAAAATAAATAAGCTGAACATTTATATTGGTTGAATTCATTCATTCATTCAGGTGAGTGAAACAAATCACTCTAGGTATTTCAACAAAAAGAATTTAATAGAGGGAATTTGTTAATCAAGTGCTAGAGGACTGAAAAAAGGAAAATGAGAACAGAAGGGATCATTACAAAAAGCTGTTACCACCCTTAGGGGTGGAGAGGTCAAAAGAAGAGGCTGAGATTATTAGAATCTAGAGTCTTCATGAAAGGAGCCTACAAAGTTAGAACTCAGGATTCCAAGGGAGGGTGCCACCTAGCTGGATGCTGCTGGTATCTCAGGCGTTTGGAGGAGGGAGCAGGGGACGCCCTGAGCAGGGGATGCTGCCCAGCTGGTGCTGGTGTTTTAGAAGATTGGGAGAGGTCTTGTGTTGTTGTGACTCAGACACAAGGAGTCACACTCAGACACATGAGGAGTAGGCACTGTCTAGCTGGTGCACAAGGAGGCTGGTGGTGGGAACGCCTCAGTAAGCTGCAGCTGTGAGCTTTTATCCTTCTGCTGCCAGGATACAAGGCAAGTAGGGTGGCCTGATAGGATAAATCAACAAGCATGAACAGACAAGTCCCTTCTCCTCTTCTCCTGCCATCCAGTCTCCCTGCTAGTTCCTCCTAGGGAGGGAAACAGTAGACTTTCTGACAAAGAGAACTGCCTGTTGTTTGCAGAACTGTCATCACAAAGTAGAGTATAGAATTTGGAACCTAATACCTAGCACATTATTCAGTGGAAAAATTCGGAAAATAGCAACAGAATAAGCCAAAACAAAGTACAGGGTAGAAATAATAGAGGGAAGAGAAGAAGTATATGATAGGACATGAATATTTTTTGGAGAGGACCAACAAAACTAAATTTTGATTCGTTGGGAAAACTAATACAATAAAACTTTGGTGGGACTTCCCTGGTGGTGCAGTGGTTAAGAATCTGCCTGCCAATGCAGGGGATGTGGGTTTGAGCCCTGGTCTGGGAAGATCCCACATGCCGTGGAGCAGCTAAGCCTGTGCACCACAACTACTGAGCCTGCGCTCTAGAGCCCGCGAGCCACAACTACTGAGCCCACATGCCACAACTAATGAAGCCCGTGCGCCTAGAGCCCGTGTTCCGCAACAAGAGAAGCCACCGCAACAAGAGTAGCCCCCGCTCGCCGACACTAGAGAAACCCCGTGTGCAGCAATGGAGTCCCAACGCAGCCAAAAATATATAAATAAATAAATAAAATTGTATAAAAAAATACTTTGGCAAGTGTGAGTCAGAAAAAGGAAGAAAAAAGAAACAATATTAGAAAAGAAAAACGTGTAGCTGAAGATGCAGCAAAGATAATAAATGTAATGAAAATGTGAACAACTTTATATCAATAAGTTTGGAAAACTTCAACAGGCACATCATGGAAAAATAAAATTATTAAAGTTGATGCTTAAAGATATAGGAACTTGAATGTTCCTAAAGGATCAATGAAATTGCACAGTAGTTAAAAATATTCTCACACACATAAAGGATAAAAAACCCTAGGTTCAGATCCTTTAAAATAAATAGGTAGTTCTTGTTTAATTTTTGTGTCCTTAATTTCTTTAAAGATTTCATACATACCTATTTTATATTTTGCACCTAATAATTCCAGTATCTACAGTCCCTGAAGGGGGAGGCATCAATAACTATTGTTTATTGTTTCTGTTGATGGTCACTCTTTATAGCTTGCCTTCTTGTGTACTTGGTGTTCTGTGATTTTGTACTTACTTTGGTTTTAATATGTGTGATGTCCATGCACTTAAATGAAGGTATCTTTCTTCTGGAGAGGGTTTTGCTTCTATTTCTACTTCTATTTTTACAAGTAGCCAGGAGACACCCTTGACTTGGGACCATTTTAGCCTTAAGGTTTTAGGCTCAGATTTGGCCTCATCACTTGTGTGCTGGCCCTAGGCTCAGTATCCCAATAGCCATGTGCTATGGGATCCATGCTTCAGGCAAGCTGCCCCAGCCACCTCCCAGCTGTTCCAACATGAGCTCCCCTCTAATTCTGCCCTAGCTGACCTTTCTTGGGGGGGAGATTCACAAAGCTCTCCCTTCACTTTGAAAATCAACAATACCTGAAATAGCATGTCTTGGATAATGTTTAATTGTGAACATAGGAGGAAAAGAAGGGGTTTAGGGATATAGGGAAAGCTTCAAATGTTTGGGAAAGTTTCATTTCTCAAGCTGAATTGTGGGTACAGGAGGCTTATTTTATTTAATTTATTAGTATTGTTATTTAAGGACAATTATAAATGATATTCTTTCGTATGTATTGTATTTTATAAGAAGCTAAAAAAAAAAAAAACCCTAATGGTGGTCTCACTAAAATCTCTCTATGACATTGAGAGAGCACTAAGAAATCAGCAGCAACACTGCGTACATTGCTGCGCCGACTAAAGACAGTGTCCTCATCACAGACATAAATGCTGTAGAAAACAGCATTGGCCCAAACAGGAGACATGCCCGGGTTGAGCTGGGTAGAAAGGAGGAAAATGGTGAAGGACGTATGGTAGCCTTGCAGGTTTGTTCATGGGGTCCATACGAGATGACTCCTGGGGACTTCAATACGAACGTGAGAGGAACTTGGGGTGATGTTCTCATAGATATAGTGGGAACAGATCAGAGAAATATTGTATATTGTGCGTCTACAAGCTACTGTGGCCCTGGGTTCATGGATTATGCAAATTACACATAAATATAGTCCTGATTCCCCTTCTGGCCTTGAGAGCATCCTTAAAATCTTTGTTTCTGTCTAGTACCAACTCCAGTTGTCTCTTCTCTTGTGTTCCAATTCTATATACTTCTCTGTGGTTGCCCAGTAACGTACCATGGAGAAGCAATTTGCAAAATGGAGCCATGGTGCTTAGAAACATTAATTCCACTCTTATGGGGAACAATTTGCTCTCAGGGTGTGGCTTTTTTCATCATAGGCTCAGGACCATTGAGATAGCAGCATAGCAAAGATATCTGTTAAATTCTTATCTATGGGTCAAGATATTAAAATGCCATGTAATTGGAGCTCCTGTTTAGAAATATTAATAACTATTGCATTGAAAACCAACTTAGTAATAAATGAGAAAACAGCAAGCCAGGAGGGTTTGTATAATTTCACTCAACTTTATGTTCTACCCAATTTACCAGGCAAAAAATAAATTATGTTTGAAAATCAGTCATGCAATATTTCTGGCTGCTTTTCATGAAAATGGATTATCTGTCACAGTTCTCTGAGGCTTTAACCTCGTGTGACATAGTAACATTTTAGGACAGAGCTGTGAGCCAGGCTTACGCAAGCATTAGCCAGCCAGTTATGATTTGAGGGGTTCCAAGGGCTGCCCACTGCAAATGTTAACTCTACCCATGGTCTTCTTGTTGTTCATAGAAGTTGAATTCACTCCCTAAATGTCTTCTGGAGTTGAAAGCTTTTCTGTCATTGTTGTTTGCTTATCAATAATTTGTTCTTTTTTGTTATCAGTGAGGAATGTCCAGTTTACAAACCAGAAGAGAGTACTTTCTGATTGTCTCTCACTTGCCGGTCTTAGCTGGCAGACAACCTAATTCTGAAAGACTTTGCTACGTGGGAGAGTAGTAATAGTAGAAGTGGTTGTTGTTATTGTTGCTTGAATTGAAATATAACTTGCATGAAGTGAAGCAGTGTTCAGTGTTCAGCTCATTAAATTTTTACATGTGTATATAGCCAAGTAACCACCACCTGGAGGCTCTTTCCTCTCCCTTTCCAGTCAATACACAGCTCTGTCTCCTCTCCCACGCATAACAAAAAGTAAACACTATTCTGACTTTTATCACCACAGCCTGGTTTTGCCTATTTTAGGACTTTTTATAAATAGAATCATTCAGTATGTACTCTTTGGTGTCTGGCTTTTTCGACTTCATATTATATGTGTAAGATTCATTCATGCTGTCGCATTTATCAGTGGTTTGCTGTTTTTCATTGCTGTATACTCTTTTATGAATATGCTACAATTTAACCATTCTACAGTTGGTAGACATTTGGGTTGTTTCTATTTTTTGATTATTTAAAATATGAACATTTTTGTACACATAGCTTGGTGGATATATGCATACATTTCTCTTACACATATACACCAAGGAGTGGAATTGCTGGATCATAGGGTATACATAAGTTTAGCTTTAGTAGAAAATGCCCAAACTGTTTTCTGGGAGGGTAGTTTTGATGGGAGATGTACTGGTGGTCCTCTGTTTGCCCCTTTAGATCAATTTTCTGCTTTTCTCTGTCATACTCTGTGCCCCGAATCATCCTAGTTTCCCGTTTCCTTATATTGGGTTGGCCAAAAAGTTGGTTCGGGGTCCATTCGTAACATCTTACGGAAAAACCCGAATGAACTTTTTGGCCAATCCAATACTTTGGCTGCTGGTTGGATTTAGCCAATGGAAGCCCCAGCAGTTGATTGGAGAATGGGGGAGAGAGAGAGAGATCAGAGTATTTATTCCTTCTGTTGTCTCTTTACTTCACCACCATAGAGAGAGGGTTTCCATTCTTCTACAGACACAGCTCCTGTTGGACAGCCACTGTTCCAAAGCGCCAGCTCTCACTGGTTCTACAAACAACTTTCTTCTTCTTTGCCTTTTTAGGCTTAGTGGGTGATTATGGATACCCATTGTTGCTAGTGCCTGGGCATTTCTGCATCTAGCATGGCACTCTTAGCCCTACTCACATTCCTGAAAAAATAATTATTCTATAAAAATCTAAAACCTTTGAGTAGGCTATTTTTTCTTGTAGGGATTTTAACTGATACAGGAGGAGAAAAGATTTTGAGAGATGTCAGAATGTGTTGAAACACATAAGGGCTCAGCATGAGAGAATTGGCACAGGAAGGAGATTGTGCTGAAGGTAGTTATTTAGGGTAATTTAAGTTAGCAAATATATTGGGTGTGAACCAGAACTCTGAGCAACATAAAGATGAGGTTCTTATCCATAAGTAGTTTTGTTGACAAGTAGATCTTGATTTTGATCCTGGTTGCACATGACTCCTCTAATAAGCCTCAATCACGTTGTCTATGAAGTGGAAATTATGATTATACCTGTCTCAGGTTGACCAGTAGCTCAACCACTACCATACCTCCGAAGCAGTCAGATAGTGAAGAAAATCAAGGAAACCACACACCAAAAGTGACACAGAATTTCTCTTATTTCATTAAAGGAATTCATCCAGCAGTGGTAGGTTTACCTAGGAGGCATTTTTGTACTCAGAATCTTGGAGGCAAGGTCCCACACATCCTCTAACTTCAGGGAGGCTATAACCACCAACCAAGGGTAAAGAGGTTGCTTCAGGGGTGGCAGTCTGGTATAGTGGCTAAAACAAAGCAAGGTTTGAGAGTCAGATCTAGACTTTGTCTCTTATTGGCTATATACTCTTGAGCGAGTGATGAACATTTCTCAGTTCTCCCCACTGTAAAATGAGGATAATCATTCTCATACCTTTTATAATAACTGTTATTAATGCATTTATCACATTCAAAGAGGTACATAAACATATTTATGAACATGGTCTTTTCTATCCAAGCTAAGTGCTGGTATAAGCTGTTAGGACATACAAAGCTGCTAGTAGAGCTGTGGGTAACACTGCTGTGAGGGTAATATTGAGAGGGGGCATGTCAGGGGCAGGGAAGGAGCTGCGTGAGAAGATAAGATACCAAAGTTGCATAGACATGAAGACGAGGAATGGTGGTGCTGAGGGCCAACATGTGTGTATCTGAATTCTATCCTGATTCTGGGATAGAAAATTAGAAACTGCTATGTGTAAGCAGAAGAAATCTGAGAGGCAGACCATTAAAGTATGTGACTTACATTGGATTTGTCTGCAGGGATGTTTGGGGTTTTGCTTTTCTGAACAACAGTCATTTGAATAAGTTCTCTTTTTGCACGTCTAGCACTCTATTCCTACTGTCTTCATTTTATTCATTTTAGAGACACAAAGTCAAAGTTAATCTCTGCGCTTGTTTGCGTGTGCATGTGTGTATGTCTTTCTTATACACACATAGACACACACACATACACAAACAATGACATATTTCAAGGCACGCACTGACTTAATTAGCCAGAATAGAAGCAAGGATAAATAAAGGGATTTCTGAGAAAACAAATTCCAGTTTGTTTGTGGGCATGTGTGCCAAAGTAAAAGTTTTGAAGGCAGCTAAGGCTTTGGGCAAATTGTAATAGCACTAAAGGGTGAGGGAATATGCAAGGAAGTAAACAATGTGATTCTGGCATCCTGCTGGTGATTAGGAAAATTCTGATTCAAAAACAAGAATTATTTTCAAAGGTCTTTTGAGGGAGCTGACAGCTCCTCAGCTGTCAGCTACTCTCCAGAGACCCTAATGAACTCTTCCTTGTCAGGTCTTTCTGTCTAAACAAGAAATTGCTAGTCTCTCTATCTGCCTTCCTACCGTGAATGCACCTACCTTTGCTTTGCATAGTATAAATTATTATTTAATGCAAACACTTGTTCAGGTTGATCAGTAGGTTGTTTCTGTCAACCTATATCCATGTGGTCTTTAATGTGTCAATGATGCAACAGCAGAGTATGTGTGCAAACAGGTGGTCAGAAAGAGCGTTTCTATTGATAGGTATTTCTAAAGAAGTTGCTGCAACTGTCTTAGTACTCAAGATTCCTGAAGCTCTTGTAGATGGTCAAAATACTTTACCTTATTTTCCACAATAATAGCAAATAGTAAGTAATAAGGGGCAATAAAGATGACGTCCCAGGGAACGAATGCTTCTTTAAATGGATTTAATAAATCTCATTGCTCCTTCTCTACAATATTCAAGATACTTGCCCAATTCTATACAAAGAGCTTGAGATTTCAATTTTAGAATTCAGAAACCCCTTTTTAAATTGGCTTCTGTTGTTAGATAACACAAACAGCGCCATTTTCTAAAATAATTTTTTTTGTTTTTTGCTAATTTCCTCACATTCTTTGAAAAAAAAATCATTCACTGGCTTCTCTTGTCTCCTCCATGTTAAATGGTATTCTCCCATCTTCAGTTTTAATATTCTTCCTCAGTATAGCATGGGTGGGCAAGAGTGTGCACCTTGGAGTAATTCACACCTGGGTTTGAGTGCTGGCCAAATTCTTCTTGGTTCTCTTTTCTCACATTTACCACTTGTCTGTCACCTGATGTGCCATCAGTGTGTTTGGAATTAACTCCGACTCTACTCTGGTGTGCCGTTTCCTTTTCTTTGATCACATCTCCTCAAACACTTCGATGTTCATAGTAAATTTGCCTCGTAGATTTAAGAAGAGAGACTACCCATTTCATTAAAAAAGAGATGAATAACTAAAATAACAACACAACCCCCCCCCCTCCAAAATCATCAAACTATGTTCTTTAAAGTTGGTTTCTACAATCAAATAACGCAATTAAAAAAAAAAATAAAAGAAGAGGAGAAAGAAAGAAAGAATAAAAGCAACCAGTGTCTACATTGTATCGATATAACCTTGAGTTTGATCTCTGGTATGGCCTAGTAATCTCTTACTGACCTAACCCTCTTGTAGATAATAATTATAACTCTGGACAAGATTTTAAGAATAATTTTTACTATACTGGAGAATAAAGAAAGTTGAACAAATTCTGGGCAGAAGTTGACCCTTGGGTAAATGGAATGACATGGGTGAATGTCCCATTTTCACACGTGGAATCAGTCTTTTGCCCTGAAAAATGAGAGGACAGAGGTCAGGGAAAGCACAGCTGCTGGGAAAGTGAAGGGAAGGGGAATCCAGGAAAGAAGAGAGCCAGAGATGAGAGGTTCCAAATTCTGTGTATACATTCTGCCCAGACCTTAGACTGACTCCTGAACTATACATTTGTGGGACAGACTTAAAGCAGTCCAACTGAGGATGAAAGAATAAAACTGATATTTTAGTTGCCACTCAAAAGACAGAATTTCCAGTTTGAGAGCAATAAAATTAATTACTTGCTAAAACAAGAACAAGAAAAATCATTATTGGATCACTCACTATGTTCAGGACACAATTCAAGATTATTTGATGTACACAGATTTGGGAAAGTATGGGTCAGCTTCAAGAGAAAAGACAATCAACCAAGACCAGTCCAAAGAATAACCAGATGTTGGAATTAGCAGACTAGGGAATTTAAAGCAGCACAGTAAAACAAAGGAAAATATACACATAAGAAATGACAAATAGAAAACTCAGCAGATAAATTTAAAATATATCAAAGAACCATATGTAAATTCTATAAATAAAAACTTCCAATCTAAAATTAAAATATACTGGATAGGCTAACAGGAGAATAGAAAAGATAGAGAAATAAGTTAGTAAAATTTAATATTGAACAATATAAGTTATTCATTCTGGGGAACAAAACAAAATAAAACAAAACAGAGTTCCAGGGACCTGAGGAACAATATAAAAAGGTATAATATGTGTAATATATATGTAATTGGAGTTCCCAAAGGAGAAGGAAGAATAGGGTAGTAAATACATTTTAAGAAATAATGGCCAAAATTTTTACCAATTTGGTGAAAGACATAAATTTTCAGATGTAAGAAGCTCAGTGAATCTAGAAAGGGCAAATGCAAAGAAAGCCACGCTTATGCACATCAGAGTCAATCTGGTAGAAAGTCAAAGTCGAGAAGAAAGTCTTGAGAGCAGCCAAAGAAAAATGACACATTATACATAGTGGATCAGTGATCAAGTTTTGCTAATTTCTCAACAAAACTATGAAGGCCATAAGACAGTGTAACGACAGTGTAACACAGTGCTGAAAGAGTGAAACTTCAACCCAGAATTCTATATTCAGGAAAAAAAATAGAAATATACTTCAAGAAATAGCACAAAATAAAGAACTTCTTACATAAAAGAAAAATAAAGAGAATCAATTACCAATCAGACCTGTGCTACAAAAAAAGGCTAAAAGAAATTCTTCAGAATTAGGGGAAATGAAAGCAGATACAAACTCAGATCTTCAGAAAGCAATTAACAGCATTAGAAAAGGTCTGGATAAACATAAAGACTATTTTATTCTTAATTTCTTTAAAATATATGTGACTTACTTAAAAGGAAAAGTTACATTATTGTCTATGAGGTATTTACTGTGTGAAGATGTAATGAATATGACAATTATAAAGGACAGGGAAAGGGGTGAATGGACCTATACGGTTGAAAATTTCTGTACAATGTTAACTCTAAGAAGACTGGAAAGTTAGAGGTGTATATTGTAATTCCAAAGCAATCATTAAAAAATAATGCAAAGAAGCATAGCTAAATAAACACATTCAAATTTGTATTATAAAATACTTAAAAATACTTGATACGGTACAATTTAATTATGTTTTCCAATTCTGAATCTGCACATTAGCCTAGGGAAAAAATGTGCATTTGAAGAAGGCTTAGGATGAGTACTGTTTACTTTAAGACCAAAGAGAGTATTCATGATGAAGCCTTCTGCGGTAGGGTTAAAAGAATTTGTGGTTCAGGATTTGGGTTTTAACTTCTAAAACCAAAACCGTCTGCTCTTCTCCATGAAAATCTCTTTGCTCTGTTCCTCTCATCCCACATTTAGTGAGCCTCTGCGAGAGGGCTCTGTCTCCTCTCTGTTCCCATATTCACACCCTAGGAGCACATCCAGAAGCTGTGTGAGGGAAGTGTATGGGTACCACTGGGAAAATAAACAGATGGGCCTGAAATTCCTGGAACACCCATGTATTGGTATTTTTCTTCTTTTAAGAATAGATGAAATAATAAAGTATGACCATTATTTTAAGCAAAGTATGACTATCAAGGTCACAGAGACCCCAGCTGTAAGATATCTGCCTATCTCATTCAGAAATGATAAAAATATGGAAAATATGCAAATTCCTTTTTTGTTCAGAATATTTTTGATATATCTGTATATTTATAGAGCCATAGCCATATTTACAGTTGGTCTTCTGTATCCATGAGTTCTGCCTTTGCAGTTTCAGCCAACCTTAGATCAAAAATATTTTTTAAAATTCCAGAAATTTCCAAAAAGGAAAACTTGAATTCTCTGTGCACTGGCAACTATTTACATAGCATGTACATTGTATTAAGTATTATAAGTAATCTAGAGATGATTTAAAGTATAGTCATCCGTCTTTATCCATGGGGGATAGTTTCAGGAGCCCCAGTGGATGCCAAAATCCACAGGTGTTCAAGTCCCTTTTATAAAATGATATAGAACAATGAGTGTAGCTGGCCCTCCATATCTGCGGATGTGAAACCTGTAGATACGGACTGTATATGGGAGGATGTGCCTAGATTATATGCAAATACTACACCGTTTTATAAAAGGGACTTGAGCATCCTTGGATTTTGGTATCCTGGGGGGTCCTAGAACCAATCCCCTGTGGATACCAAGGGATAACTGTATATACATAGATTAAGGAGAAGAATGCCCATTTCTATCCAAAATAAAGCAAAAGAAAGTTTTAGTATGATTTCACCATGGATACATGTCATAGTTGGATTTTTATTATGAATGGTTGGAGGTTGTAAGTAAATGTGTATCTGGGTTTACAATCTACCCAGAACATTCTTCCCCTTTTATGTAGTAAGAGAGGAAGAAAGGTCAGAAGTTTTCTCTCCTCTTATGGAGTATTTCCTTGGTGTTTCTTGTGGAGAATTAATATAGTCTTGGTATAACCCTGCTATTAGCTTCTCCCTGCTGCTTCTCCCCCTATCTGTGAATGAGAAATTCCAGCTTTAGGGCTCAGAAAAATTGAAACAGCTGAAATGCGAGTAATATCTAAAAGCTGTTGGTGTAATATATTAACCAGGGAATATGTGCATGTGAAACTTTTCAACTGTTTTGTTTTGGGGATTTTTTAAAGTGCTTTTAGTTGTATCTGTATTCAGCATCATTTATGCCATGTCCCTCTCCTCATCTCATGCTTTAAAAATTCAAGGAATAGTTCAGCCCAGAGAGAGAAATTTCAGCCCCAGTACTTTCATGACTTGTTGGCTCTGCCAGGAACTTAGTCCTCAACATGAAGGATGCAGTAAAGCTATAAGTTAAGATCTATAGGAGAATGATGGTTCTAAAGTTATATTACCTGACACGAAATTGCAGTTCTACCCTATTCCCAGCTGCTGTAATCTTGAGTAGCTACTCAGCTTCTTTAAGCCTTGGTTTTCTAACCTTTAAAATGCAGGAATGATAGTATCCATGCCATAGGTTAATTGTACATATTACATCAAATGAATCATTTCAAGTACTTAACACAGTGCCTGGAACATCATAAGCAAGCTACAAATGTTCCTTGTTATTATCACCATATTTCTGTCCGTTTGACTTTTTCCATTTCAAGAAATTTCCTTTCAGTCTCTTTGCAAAGAAACCAAAGTCACTGTTGGCTCATCCCATCAAGCATCCATTAATAATGCAGATAGACAGCTTCATGTTTTATAGCCAGAGGCCCAAATTACCCATAGCCATCTTGTCCAAAAGAGAGGATAAAAGTCAGCAGGTTGAATTTTTTCCAAACTTCAGCTTGTAGCCTAGAGCATCTTGGATTCTCAGCTGCTTCAGCAGAAACCAAAGTTTAGCTGATTAAAAAAAAAATATATAAGCTACTCTCATTCAATAATGAAGGAATGTCAAAATGTATTCTGAAATGGATTATTGTGCTACTCTTGATTAACAAATGTACAAGAAGGAATAGAAAGTCTAAAGATATTCATAGTTGATTTCACTTTTCCTGATCCTCATGTAAGTACATACTCCGTGTATATATTTCTTGACAACAAATCACATATATCATAGTGAGATGAATATAATAGAATTTCCAAAATACAATTAATTTGAAACATGTATATTTGGCAAAACTTAAAGTTCCTATGCGACCATGAGCAGAGAGATGACACACTAAATTATGAATGATTCTTCTGTGATATTGACTCCAAATCTTCTTCCATTTTGATTCGAAGTCATCATTTTCTCATCTTTCCTCTGCATCTCGTCCTGATGTCCTTTCATTTATTCATCTTTCAGTAAAATTTCACTTCCCTCCCCACCACCAATCATCAGAAGACATCGTTTGGTTATCTGCCCAACTTAAAACAATCCCTTTTTCTCTGGGAACTGGTCTTCCATTTACTTAGGTAATTTACACAGGAGCCATGATTTTCATGTGCAAACCCATTCTCCTAGTGAAGGCCAGTTGGACCTTGGGTGGACATTTGATTTAAGCTGAACCCATCAGATCACCCCAGAGATTTAGTACTGGGAAAAAGAAACAGTCTCTGAGGGGTGGATAAATAATAATATATTGACATGTTAAAAGATTTAAACTCAGGAGCACTAGGAAACCCAGGGGAACAGAGCGGCAGAGAAAGCAAGGTAGTGGAGAAGAACAATGAAGCTGAAATAATGGCAGAGAAAAGATATGGTTCCTGACAACCTTTAAGGACACGGTTTCAGTTTCCTTGATAACCAGCCGCATTCTTGCTCTAACTGTGACATATTCATTTACTCATTTAATAACTCATTCACTACACATTTTTTGAGTGTCCACCAGACATTGTGCTAAGCATTTTGCATACCTTATCTCACTGAGTTTCAATTAGACCAACCTACCAAATAGCAAAACAATGGCCAATGTTTAATAAATATACTTTGACACATCTCAGGAAACCTTGGAGATCTGATTCTGGCTATCATGCAACTTTCAAGTGAAATCCCAATTGTATTATGACTACTTTCAGGCAGGTGAGTTGAAAAAAAGTTTCTATTTATAAAACTCAGTGCTATCTTCCAAGATTGTACTGGCAAGCAGATGATAATCTCTGGCCATTATTATGACCTATTTAAGGTTTCACATAATCACCTGAGAATTTGGATGTGAGAAAGAAAAGTCACAAGGTAGCACAAATATGATTTTTAGTTTTCACTTGTGAAGTACAATGACTAGGGATGTAAGGCTAATGGCACCTAATGCCTAATGGCAAAAGAAAATTGAATCTTCAGACCTACAGTTTCCTAACATTCTATGTCTATTTAGCATAATGATGCAAGTCCATAAATATCAGTCTCTAGGGAAAAAATTTTTAGGCTATCCTAAATGTAAGTAAGATGTGGATAAATTATAACTTGTCCTACAAGTAGTCAACTTTACAAGAGAAAAGAATGTGCTTGTTTTGGTGGTAGGGGTAAGTCATTTGTCAGGGGACTGCTGCTTCTTTTTTCACTGAGGAAGCAGAATTGTTTATATTAGATCAAGGCATTAAACTTGTATTGAATTTCTCATATTAAATACCAACTAGTGTGACACGGGTTTTTGTTAGAGGAAAGACATCGGTAGTTTCGTCACCTATGTTCCCTGAGTCCATGGTCTTACCACCCATTTAGACATTTTTTAATCCACTGCATGTCTGGCTGACATCATTGCCTATCAAAGCTGCTCAAATCTTACTTTCTCAAAGGGGCTTGTCCATATTGTTGAATTCCATATTCTCCCCTCTATCTCATTTAGAATAAAATTCTAATTCCTTCCCATACCTGAAGACTATATCTGATCTTGGCCCAGTCCTTCTTTCCAGTCTTACTTTTCCCCACATTTCCCCTTGACCTCAAATAGGTGCTAAAACTTGAATTACAGAAAAATATTTGTATTAGTTTGTTAGAGCTGCCATAACAAAATACAGTTGTCTAAGAGGCTTCAGCAACAGAAATGTATTTTCTCCCAGTTCTGGAGGCTAGAAATCTGAGATTGAGGTTTTGGCAGGGTTTCCTCTGAGGCTTCTCTCCTTGGCTTGTAGATGGCTAGCTTCTCTCTATGATTTCACATGGTCTTCCCTCTGTGCATGTCTGTGTCTTCCCGAATCTCCTCTTCTTATAAGGACACCAGTCATATTGGATTAGGACCCACCCATATAATCTCATTTTACCTTAATTACCTCTTTAAAGACCTTTTTTCCAAATACTGTCACATTCTGAGGTACTGGAGAATAGGACTTCAACATACAAATTTTGGGGGAACATAACTGAGCCCATAACAATAATGTTCTTTAGACATTGATGAATATGCCGTGGGAAGTTTGGACAGGCCATATTAGTCATAAGGTACTTGGGAAGAGGTGACAAAAGAAGTACAATGACTCATAGAAGCTTTGAGTGTGACAGAATCTTGAGCACTTGTGCTCTTGGCTGCATAGATTTGAATGGGAATTTTCATGATTATTTTTTCCAGAAGATGGGTCTTCAGGAAGTCAGTGTGGGAGGGGAGCTTAACAGAGGAGGATAGATCAGTATATAAGACCAGCAGTCTGCCAGGGCAGCCCCATATCTCTTTAGAAAATTGAAACTAACTGAAGGGGTCTCAGAAGGAAACTGCCTCTAATGTTGTTCTAATAAGAAAGCAAGCTTTGTGAAAAATGGCAGTGTAAGAAAATCCTTTCACTTCCATTTATCATAAACTATCCAATGAAATGACTATGCAAATAGTGAGCAACATGATGGATTAGGATAATATTATTAAGACATTTAGAAACTTTTTTAGGTGGTTCTTAGGAAATGTTTTTGAATAAATAAATGCCACATTGTTTAGCTCAGGCGAAGACCCACAGGATTTATCATATTATTGAAAGGAAAGTAAAAGATGGAGAATTTAATGTTCTGAAAGATTTAATGAGGCTGCCCCAACTACACCAATAGTAACTCATTTTTAAGTTAACTATTTCCTCATGTGGGGAAACAATAAACAAAAACAAAGAATTTTTAAAACAAAACAACAGCAAGATAATGAATTCTCTCAGGGCAGTGACTAAAGTGTCCTTATTCAAAGAGAAGGAAATTGTAAGGACTTACTGCTTAAAGCTGGAATCTAGCTTTATTTACATTGTTCACGGAGAGTTTGAAAAGTTCATTAGGATTGATGTTTTCTCTGAAAAAAACAAAAAGCAGCAGCAGATCAAAGACACTTCTTATATTTTTAGAATGCCTGATTCATACATGTTAAGACAAGTGCTAGAAATGAACTTTCCAATTTCTGCGGACATAAGTGTGTTATGATTCCACCATGGAGTTTTCTTCCTTTCTTGCCTGATACCCTTTGTCCTAGCTTGAGCCACGTTTAGATTAAGACGTATTTGATAAAAGATATCCCAAAGAGTTAACTGTTTTTAAAAGGGTTAGAGTCTTTCCTTTAAAGATTCTCTCTTAGTCAACTGAGAGTATTGCTTATGACACAGGCTTCATGAAGCAGGTATTTGAGACCTTGAAGCTGGGACTACTACAGGAGAAATTTTAGAACTTTGCCTGAGAATCATCAATAAGGAAGCCAAAAGCTCAGCCTCTCTGCACCGGTGCCAAATTGGATCTACGAGACAAAGTTTTGGGTGAAGCAGAAAAGAATAGCCTTATTGGTTTTCCAGCAAAGGGGGACACAGTGGACTCCTGCCCTCAAAAACTATGTGTCCCAACCCAGGAGGGTTTGGTGAGGAGTTTTATAGCAATAGTTCAAGGGTGGGCTTGCTGATAAGATTAGGGTGTGTGCAGGGCCTGCACTCCCTTAATCTCGTCTCAGGTGGTTGGTCTCCTAATCTTGATGAACTTCTCTGGTCCCCATAATCTTGCCTCAGGTGATTTCTTGGCTGCCCCTCCCTCGATTAGCAACTGTTCGAATCTGCCCTTTGCAACTCAGGGAAGGTCATGGAGGCTGGAGTCTTGCCTACAAGAAACTGGGGACAAAAAGGCTTTCATGCCCAGGAGCCCCGTCCTTCTTGGTTTCAATAGCAAACTCTGGTTCCCAAACTCCTTTGAGGGAAAAGCTGAACGACTATGATTTCTGAGCTGTGCAACAATGATGTGTGTATGTCTGGCTTGGAGAGGTGCCTTTACTTTTAGTATGAAAACTTGAAGTGAATTCAAATTCTTCACTGTTTAAAAGGTTGAGATACAAATATTTGTGAGAGAAAAATGGCTTCTTAAAAATATTCATAATCATTAGGCATGCCCTGGGATTTGTTTGCAGAACAATTCAAAAACTTAAGACTTGTGCATTAATCCCTGTGGGAATTTGATTAATTTTAGATGGTTTTCTAGATTTAAACATATGGGGATGATTTTCAAAATTACTTTTCTGACCTAATTTATGCTGAGCTATAAACAGAGATAATATAGGTCGTTATAATATTCTTTTATTAAGACATTTAAATCTACTGTTGAGCCTTTGTATTGATGTGTTTGATGGGGTGATGAGTTATGATACAAGCCATTAGGGCAATTAAACTCTTCTAGACACAATGTTCTGAGAAATTATTTATTTACAATCAAGGCAACGTGAGATCTATTTTTCTAATATTGGACTAACATGGACTAGTGTCATTAATAATAGTACTTTTCAAGCAGTATCTATCTCAGAATAGAAAAATATACCTTCTGATTTTCTAATTTTAATAAAAAGGGTATGCTTAATTCCAGTATCTGGGTTATTTATTACCATGCACCCTAGACAAGCAATTAAAATCTGGTCAATAACATGTCTTCCAACCGACACATGAATGACCTTTGGCAAGTCATTCATCCTCTCTGCTACTCAGTATCCTTACCTTTCTGATAAGGGATTAGATAAGGTTCCAAAATAGACTTTGTTTTGGTTGGTCTGGGGGTAGCCCAAGTGTCTCTATGCTTTCAAAACTCCTCAGGTGTTTCTATCATGCAGTGAAGGTTGAGTACCACCCACCTGGATAATGTTAGCTTTCTAGCTCTACTATTTTATGATCTAACAATGTTTCTTATATAATGGTAGATCATCAACCTTTATTACTGGAGATAAAATTTGCAGAGTTTTGCCATGGTGAGAGTTTGGAAGTGAGGGTTGGAATTTCACCCTGCTTTCTGTATGAGAATCCCTAAAGGCTTGCATATGATGTTGGTAGAGAGGCCTACGGTGAAGGAATGGAGCAGGGACGGGACAGCTGAATTGAGAGGATGCTATGAATTCCAGGGACTTCTGGGAGGCTGAAGTAGAAATCACAGAAAGAAAGTGACAGGATCAGTACTGAATGGTAAAACGTTGCATTTTTCAGATATGATGACTCTTACCTGGGAGGATCTGCAAATCCTGGGATTTTCCAGAGAAGTAAACCAAAATATCTGAGTATATACATCGACCTTCTTGAATTATGAAATCACACAGGCCTATAAAAACAAAGGAGGGCTTCCCTGGTGGCGCAGTGGTTGAGAATCTGCCTGCTAATGCAGGGGACACGGGTTCGAGCCCTGGCCTGGGAAGATCCCACATGCCGCAGAGCGGCTGGGCCCGTGAGCCACAACTGCTGAGCCTGCGCGTCTGGAGCCTGTGCTCCGCAACGAGAGAGGCCCGCGCATCGCGATGAAGAGTGGCCCCCGCTTGCCACGACTGGAGAAAGCCCTCGCACAGAAACGAAGACCCAACACAGCCAAAATCAATCAATCAATCAATCAATCAAACATACGCATCTGATTCAAGATCCTCATTAAAAAAAAAAAAAAAAAAAAACAAAGGAAAAATACAGTGGAGTAAGAAAAGAAAGTAAAAGTCCCCCGTCTCTGCCAAACTCCACCTGCTGCTTTCCAGAAGTAGCCACTGCTTACACTTTGTTGTGAATCCTAGCAGATGTTTCCTTTGCATAACAATTCTGTAAAATATTCATGAAATCTATCCACTGATAATGTTTTTAAAAATAAGATTAGAATCATCATATTATAATGCTATTCTGTGACCTTTTCCCCTTGCCCATCCCCCATCTAATATATTGAAAGGCTATATAATATATGCAGAAGCATATTGTAGCTCATTCCTTTAAAGGCTGTTCAGGATTTTTTTTGAAAGGAGGTACCATAATGTAATAAACCAGTTCTCTCATGGTGAACATTTTAATCATTTCTAGTTCTTTGCACCTATGAAATATTCAGCAGTGAACCTCTTTGTTCATATATGTGTGATCAACTGGGCAACTATTTCTATAGAGTAAATCAAGTGATGTAAAATTCTTGGGACAAATGGATTTAGAGTGTAGATAAATTTTCAAATTGTCAGTCCAAACTGTAATATTATTTAATAAGGCCATCAAGACTGTATGGAGTTTCTGTTTTGTCACAACTATACCAATCTGGAGAATTATCAATGTTTTGGATCTTCACCATTTTGGTAGGGGTATTGTTATTTTGCAGTTTTAATTTGCATTTCTTTAATTATCAATATAATGTTTTTTAAATAAGAAAATTTACAAAGAGACTCCCACTCACCTACCAACAAAACAAAATTGATGTAAGTTTTCTAGTTAGATGGTGATGAAAGAAAACAACTGAAAGGATATATTGGAGGAATTTAGGCAGAATGCAGGCATTAATTTGCATTTTCTATCAGAAATGCATTTATTTTTCTCCTTGTCCTCTGTGGCTCTCCAATTTGAATATTCAGAAGGAGGAGAAGGCTGACTGAATACTTAGACTGAACAATAGTTAAACATATTCCTTTTCTTATGATTCTGCTGCAGCTTTCTAAGGTGAAACATTTCAAACAAAGTAAATCTTAATTTTGAATTTAAATGGCTCACTGCTGAAATCATTACGAACACAGTGGAAATGGGAAACTTTTCAGAATGTCTTACCTCTGTAGACAAATTGGCACTCTCAAAGAATGTTAGCATGATATGGGACCCGTGCATCATTTCCATCCCCTCTTGCCCAGCCTCATCAAAGCCAAGGTGAATGGTCACCTTGTACCGACGATGGCCCTCAACATGAACTTCCTGGACTGGCTGGTAGGCACCATGTTTTCCAAAACCATCTGTCCTGGAACACTGGCTCTCTCACCAGGCTCTCCTTTCCCCTTTTTCCTGTCCTCCTCTCTCATCCTTCCAAACATCTCACTATTCTTCTAGTACTCCCCACCCCCTCCCTACCCCCCTTACTGCAGGGAGCAACCTTCCTCAACCAGTGCAGTCACACATTTGTCTCATGGGACAGCCATCAAGGGGAGCCCCACCTGCCCCTCGCACCACAGCCTCATTCCCTGTCTCTCTCTTTCTCCCTCCTCTATCTCAGCCGCAGGCCCTGTGCTATCAGGCTCTTTCCCTTTGTCCTACATTAGTTTATCAAAAATCTGGTCCCTTTAGTCAACCGTGAATGTCCAAGAGCATGCACTTGGAACAGGCCACTGCTCTTGGCGCCAAGGAGAGTGGTATGCATGATGAATTATGAAACCCTTTTCCAGACAACTTTAGAATCTCTGTTTCTGCCAGGGCACTGGACCAATGAATGGGAACATGTGTGACAAATCAGAAAATCCTTCTTGGGAAATGCTTGGGAGGAAAAATCTGCAGTCTGCTACTGTGACAAACTGAAGGCCTGATGAAAATCCTTCAGGGATGACCTGAAAACAAGCCACTTCTTATTTATGTTTTAAATTCAGGGATTGCTTAAGATTTAGCTAATGTAGTCCAGGTTTGATTTTTTAAATGCTCACAACAAACTCTGTCTCTATGTTTGGTTTTATATATTATCTCTGTGTGTGAGTTAAATATCTACCGATGCCTGTAAACACAAATACTAGTTTGATGAAGTGGATTAATGCTTTCATCCATTTTAGACGGCAAATACCACGTGACCTTTTGCATGCTCTCTATCTCCAGGGACTGACTGTGCAGGACTCACTGCCATGCGGCTAGAAGGGTTTCCATTCTGCCCATGTGAACACTCTGGGTTTAGATTTTATACATATGTGACAAGTTCAGCCACCAGCACATTTTCTCCCCTCCATTCTTTTTTCTTGTTATCACAAGACTAAGATCCCAGATTTGTTAAGCCAGGTGTTTTCAGTATGAGACTTGTACACATGAGCACTCCTCACATTTCTCAACACTCATGAATTATTCAACTTGGTTTTTTCCTCTATGCACTACGTACAGGTTTCTCTTCTCTCCCTTCTACCAGAAAGGAGGAAAGAGCTTTCTCTTCTTCTTCTTTTTTTTTTAATATCTCCCCTTGTTACTACTGCTTTTTTAAATGGAATATTTGTTAGCATCATTTTAAAATAGCTTGACACATACATCTACACAGAGATGGCTTTGTCCTCCTGGTTAAAGCCCATCAGTCACCTCTATCCATCACTAACCTCTGTCTGCTTGATAATGGGATAAAAACACCCTACATGTACAGAACACTTCTCTTTGGCCCTCTCTTGATGTCCTATTCAGAGGAAGGATAATATTACAGCATTTGGCTTTGTTCATAGTAGCTATTTCAATGTAGTACATGTTTGCTGAATTTAACTGGGCATCCTGTATTTAGTAACTCTAGTTGATACCCTATTCCATGCCTATTACTGTATTGTAATACTAGCTTGTATTTAACAAACATAGAAGAAGAAAAAAAAGTTGAACAGGGACCATTACAATAAAGCCTGAGAAAACCGTGAACTTTGTGAAGCAAACGACTCTGTGGGTTCTGTTCCCTGTTGTATCCTCAGAGCCTCCCACCCAGGAAGTTCTTCACAAATATTTGTCAAATGAACCAAAATGTGGTAAATATTGAGCAGACTGTTCCCCATGTGTGTCTCTACTTTACCTTAGATCAAGTCAAACTTTTTTGGAAAGGGCCAGATAGTAAATGTCTTAGACTTTGTGGGTCATATATGGTCTCTGTGGCAATTGCTCAACTTTACCAGCATGATGGCTGCTGTAGGTGACATGTAAACAAATGAGTATGGCTGTGCTGCAATTAAACTTTACAGTCATCCCTCTATATCTGCAGGTTCTGCATCTGTGGATTCAACCGAGTATTAAAAATATTAAAAAAAAATTCCAGAAAGTTCCAAAAAAGCAAACCTTCAATTTGCCACACGCCAGCAACTATTTACATAGTATCTACATTGTATTTGCAACTATTTACATAGAAATTACATTGTATTAGGTATTATAAGTAGAGATGATCTAACGTATTTGGGAAGATATGAAAATAGAAGTGTAATATTGTGAAAATTATCAAAATGTGATGGAGAGACCTGCAATGAACAGCACTGTGGGGAAAATGGTGCTGATAGACTTGCTCAATACAGGGTTGCCACAAACCTTCAATTTGTAGAAAATGCAGTATTTTCAAAGTTCAATAAGAGGTGCGCAATAAAATGAGGTATGCCTGTACTCTGCCATTTTATATAAGGCACTTAAGCATCCACAGATTTTGGTATCCTCAGGTGGTCCTGAAACCAATCCCCAGTGGATACCAAGGGATGACTGTATTTATAAAAACAGATGACGGACTGGATTTGGCCTGCAGACCAAAGTTTATTGACATTTGCCGTTGACCCAAGTGCCCTCCCTAAATGTGAATGTGGTGATGTTGATCTGTCCCTCCTGCTTCTGGATGGCAGAAGTGGCAGAGGAGAGAGTAAAGAGAGCGTGATGATGAATATAGACCTTCTCTCTCCACCACTCCCTAGCCACTGACAATCCCAGGGGGAATATGAATATCTTTCTTTTAATCTAACATTCTCAGGGAGCCTTAGTTTAAAGCTTGTTGTTTAAGTGTCACAAATAATAAATAGCAAATCGTGTCAGAAATGAATTAGTGTTTTTCAGGGTTTTTTTTTGGTTGTTGTTAATAAAAAATTAAATGGAGATCCCCAGGTGGGACAACTCTTCATGAGAGCGTCTCATTCCCTGCTTCCAGAAAGAACATTTCCTCAGGGGAATGGGTCGATGACTCACACGGAGTCTCTCTCTAGGGGTCAGATAGTGAGTTGCTGTTCTCTGAACATTACCCAGGGACCCTGTGGTTCCAAATAATACATGTCTAGACGCCAAAAACTGAAGCCTCACGAGACATCTAGATTCAGAAGGAGGTGATAGTAAGTCTGTAGGTTCTGATTAGCATTGACATCTAAGGGAATCCAAGAGAAGCTTCTCTCTCAAAAATTTGCACTGGCCATACCAGAGAGGGGTCAAACATTGCTCAGCCTTAATTTTGAGAGGGATTCCCAGTGCCGGGGGAAGGGGATCACACAGGCAGGGCCCCGTGTGTGTGCGTGTGCGTGTGTGTGTGTGTGCATGTGTGTGTGTGTGTGTGTGTGTGCGCGTGCGTGTGTGTGTGTGTGCAGGCGGGGAGGGGTTGCTGCTACTGGGATCTGAAAGAGTTGCCTGCCTAGTTTGTCTGTATCAGAGATTCACTGGTGCAACCTGTCCCACCAGAAAGGAGAAGGAGTTTCTGTGAACACAGCTGCTAAGTGGTCTTGTGCAGTTGCAAATAAACCACAAAGGCAGAAGCAGAATGTAAAGAAAGAAAAGGCTTTTCTTGGTGGGAAAGGAATTTATTTGGGATCTCCAGTCACTCCTTTTTTTTTTTTGCTTTCCTTTTTAAACAATATTTTTTTCTCTACTTTCTTTAACTCTTTACCTGTTCAGGCATGGAGTGTTTTTCTATTTTATAAATCTCTCTCTTTTTCCAAAGTGGGGAAGGGTTTCTTTTTATATATAAATTTTTTCATAGCCATGTATTTTTCTCCATTCTTTATTCATGCTCTTTTCTCCATGAACTACCTATTCCTTCCTAAACTGCTGTTCATCCTTAATGATTTAGCCCAGATACCACTTCCTCCACCACAAAGTCTTTCAAGACTGTGCCTATGTCTGTCATCAGATTCATGGAATTATAGGATAATTATCTATTTGTATGAGTTCTTTGTATTCCTCTCCTTTTGTTATACTATGCTTTTTACGAGGTTAGCCTTCAGTAGAACAAATCAGATTTGAAACTAAGGCTCACAGAGGTTAAATGTGGCCAAAGCTAGAGAGATAGAAGGTGGCAGATGGAGGGTTCTGGCCTGAGTGCGTTCCTGTTCCCCAAACCACTGCCTCTTCAGATTAACCTACTTTAAAAGTTCAGGAATGCCTGGCCATCTGTGACAGACAGCTCAGTAAGAACAATATTCAGTCCTTTCTACAGAGTTTTTCATCTTTCTCCTCCCTATTTTCACTCTTCCAGCCAAGTCAGCTATCTGGTTCCTTAGAGAGAATCCACAGGTGAAGCTGATGGAGCATATTCCCTGGATACTCCTTGTACCATGCTGGCTTTTTTTGCATGAGCCTCTCTCACGGGAAGGATCATTCCCCCTGGTACCTGCCCCAAACAACCCATCTCCAAAGGCTAAGCCCTCTCATTTGATCTCCTTATCCACAAAACCTCAGAAACTCGAGATTCTCTGTTCAGCATCAGTGTGTTCTATCATACGAGCTGTTAATGTAAAAATGTGTGTGGGTGTACATATATATACACATACACACACATATACAGTGATAATATAACAGTGTGTCACTGAAATGGTCTTAAGGGTTGACTGATATTAACAGAAAGATTTTGGTTTCTTCCCACATCAAGAGAAGCCACATAAATAGCCCATATTTATCTGTGACTTGCTGTTTTTCCTAGCATTGTTTGGGAGAATAGAATCATGGTTCATTTTACACACACACACACACACACACACACACACACACACACACACACACACACACACACGATGCCATTCAGTCCACAGGACAGCATCATTGAGTTTGAGTTGCTTGAGAAGGAAGGAGGCTGACACTGATAACAGCTAGAATTTAGACCAACACTGGCCAATAGAACTTTTTGCCATGATGGAAATGTTCTATATTTGTGGTACCCAATACACTAGGCACTAGCCCCTTGGGGCTATAAAATCCTTGAAATACGGTTAGTGTGATGGAGGAACTGCTATTTTTATGTCATTTAACTTATTAAAATTAATTTAAATTTTAATAGCCACATATGGTTAGTGGATACTGTATAGGACAAAGCAGATTTACAGCATCTGCTCTCATTATTTCAATATAGGGGTTTATATCACTCATTCTTAGATGTTTGAATGATAACAGGCAGAAGACAGAAGCCTAATTTTGTTTTGTTAAAATAGCTCTCCATAAATTTCCCACTTGAGAACAACCTTGAGAACAATTCTTGGGGTACCTTAAAAGCTTGATGAGCTTTTTGAGAGAGGAAAATGACTTAGTTGCTGGAAAAAAAAATAAAGGGATTTTCAAGTATAATACATATGTTCCAAATATTTTTCACAAACTTTCAAAAGTTGTGTTGTGTATATGAGGGGAGGGAATTATCCTTTATGTGGAAGTTCGTTGGAGGCTTAGAAGAGGATGGATCCAGGAACAGAATCCTGAGTGACAGGTGTAGCACGTGACCTTGGGTAAGTCACTTAACCCCTTCAAACTTCTGGTTCCTCATCTGTACCTTAGGAATGATAACAACACCTACCCAAACTATGCCATGGGGTTTCTGGGGTAAAATGATATAAAACAGAAGCAATCATTTTGTAAAATAGGGGATAGTTGTTGAAATTTGAATTAATATTATCATCCTTCCAGAATCCTTCCGAAGTAATTCAGAGTGGGCATCAGCAACAGGAAGAAAGAACTACCTGTCTTCACCTTTTACTGTAAGTAATTCTGAAAAAGGAGGAAATTGTGCTACTAAGCATGGTAGGGTTTGCTTTCATATTAACCCAAAGAAATATTTGTGTGTGTGTTACTGGATTCTATAGTTATACAAAGCAATCTTGTTTTGAAAATGAAACCTAAACATGTATGCCTTTCTTTTCTGACTAAGGCTGTTCAATTTAAAGATTTCCCTCCTCTGTTTTCATAGTAAAACGATATTTCAGAAAAAGCATGATAAGCTCTTTACTACAATTCTCATGACTCACCCACTATCTTGTTTTGTAATCTCCTGTCCTTTGGCCAAAGCCTCCAGGGCAAGCGGCATCTGTGATCTGGAAAAGTTAAAGATTGAAGAAGATGGAGGAAATCACCAGGTTTAGTCAAAATGCCTTACCCACCTAAGTTTTATTGTTCTCACTTACGGGAACAGTAATAATTTCAGATACTTAACTATTGCTTTGCATTTTATTTTTTCTGTTGCTGTATCAATGGGTCTGTCAAGGCATCCCCAAATGACAGCAAATTATTCCAAACGGTAGGGGGATATGCACCTTCCTTATTTTCCATACTTGGAGAATGTCTAAGTGAATTTTCAGTTTCTTTTATTCAACCCCAAAATACTTTTTACAAAAAGAAAAAAAATTTAATATAGTCACCTATTGACGTTTTTTAAATTTCCCATAAATACTACATTTGATTAATATTTTCAAATTGCTAGGCTGAAATCTAAATACGCTTTTGACTGACAAATAAATGTAACAGTTTTCAGAGCAATCTATTTTGGTTTATATACTTTAATGCATATGAAACAATCGATATATGGCTTTTTATGTTTGTAAGCATTTAATAATGAAAGTGCTGTTTCATTCGATACAGTGAATCAGAGAATACCTTGGCAATTTGATTTCTGCCATTTTGAGATTGTATATTTCATACTTTAACATTCTAGCCAAGCCTGGAGTCTAGGTATTTTATGAGTTTATCTATAAACATATTTTTAGATTATGCCATTCTATAACATGTACCATAAATACTTATAATTGAAAGCATTTCACTGTAATTCTCTGAATGTAACATCACGGATGAATATTCCAATATGGGTTAAAACAGATGAAGCCACCTTTGTGTTACATGAATCACGAAGACAAGTTTTACTCTTTAGGGTGTGTGTAGTTGATCTAAGTTAGAACATGCACATAAGACTCTGAGAGCACAAAATTGAATGTTATGTTTCCTTTGCAGTTGATTTTCTGCATCTCACGTATTATGCAAATATGACAATATGCACATTTGTAAAAATGTGTTGGAGAAAACTCTAGAAGCCAGTAAGCAAATCTACAGCCCATTCTCTAGACTGATAAAGGCAAAGGTAAGGATACCAGTACCACACAAGCAGATTTTAATGATTAGTTATTGTATGACTAGAGAAAAGTTAAAAGTAGCAAATTTCCTTTGGCAAATCTAGCTCCTTCTATATATACTTGGTTCCAGGAGCACAGTGCTATAAATTTGCTCCTTGGAATTGTGTAAAATCAGGGAATAATGTATTGAGTCCACTGGGTAATAGGAATTAAAGTTAGGTAATAGAAATCTTTGGAAAATTTTGAATTCTAACTCTCAAACAAGACTGAGTACAGACTTTTATATTGCAAAGCCCATGTGTTGACCCTCCTCTGGTTTAGTAAAATCAAAGATGGGAACTGGGGATGTTGCTTCGCTAAGCAGAGACCCAGGTGGCATTTACTAGATTACGGCCACAATGTCCTAAATGGTACTTTAGTGCTTGAATGAGTCAGCGTGCCTCTGAAAATACCCCACACCCAGGGACCGGATGGGTAGGGCTAAGTAAACATTAGCAATATCAGATGATTACAAAAAAATATTCAAACTCTCAACAATCCAGGCCAAGATACCTGGGAGGGACTGGCTCACAGGTCGCATGGTTGGTGAGGGAATGAGTGGGCATCAGTCTTAAACTCTGAGAGGCTGAATCTTCTTACCTTCTTTACACAAGAGACATGTAACCTTTTATGTCAGGAGTGCCCTCCTGGGGTCATCTAGAGTTTAGCCTAGGAGAGGTCACCCATTTGTGTCTCTTGCTTGTTTAGAGACTGGGGTGCCAGTTATTCAAAGGTCTTTGTTTTATGATGGATTTTGATTGATGTATTTCTTCGTTTAACTATTATCTGAGATGATAGCTCAAAAAAATGTTAAATCTTACGTTCAGTCTTGATGACTCAACATTCTAAATGTTAGGAATGTAATTTGAAAAAAATGGAATATGCAATTAAGTTAAAAGAAACTTGCCTTTTTTTTTTTTTTTTTTTTTAAATCAAGATGAGATTGCCAGGGCTTCCCTGGTGGTGCAATGGTTAAGAATCGGCCTGTCAAGGCAGGGGACATGGGTTCGAGCCGTGGTCGGGGAAGATCCCACATGCTGTGGAGCAACTAAGCCCGTGCACCACAACTACTGAGCCTGCGCTCTACAGCCCGCAAGCCACAGCTACTGAGCCCGCGTGCCACAACTACTGAAGCCCGTGCACCTAGAGCCAGTGCTCTGCAACAGGAGAAGCCACTGCAATGAGAAGCCCATGCACCGCAACGAAGAGTAGCCTCTGCTCACTGCAACTAGAGAAAGCCTGCGTGCAGGAACGAAGACCCAATGCAGCGAAAAATTAAATAAATCAATCAATAATTTTTTTTTTTAAAAGATGAGATTGCCAGATAAGGACAAAAATGCAAATATTGTCCTGCTGAGTGAAAGGCTTTAATACAGGCATGACCAGTTTCACCAAAGCCCTCATTCTAGAAACCTTTCATAAAAGAAGTCTGTCTATCATTATGTGGATTCCAAAACATCTGTTCCATGGAACAGTAGAGAGGTGCCTGAGGTCTGTGCCGTACCAGGGTAAATTTCACTTTGAGTAAGGTGAAAAAGCACGGGGATCTCAGAATTCAGAGAGGCCCTATCAGACAATTAAAGGTACCTTTCTTTTCAAATACATTGCTAAACTCTATGACAGGATTTATTGGGAATGGGTATAATTCATCGTATTTCTGAATAAGTTCTCAACTATTGACAAAGATTTAAATATTACATTTCCTTTTCAGAAACTGAGCTATTAAAACATACATTCACATATAAGACATTAAATAGAATATTCTTAAAATGTTTAAAAAATATATTCTGGGGCTTCCCTAGTGGTGCAGTGGTTAAGAATCCGCCTGCCAATGCAGGGGACACGGGTTCGAGTCCTGGTCGGGGAAGATCCCATATGCTGTGGAGCAACTAAGCCCGTGTGCCACAACTACTGAGCCTACTCTCTAGAGCCCACAAGCTGCCACTACTGAGCCTGTGCTCTAGAGCGCATGAGCCACAACTACTGAAGCCCGCACGCCTAGAGTCCATGCTCTGCAGCAAGAGAAGCCACCACAATGAGAAGCCCCCGCACCATAACGAACAGTAGCCCTCGCTCACCACAACTAGAGAAAGCCCGCGAGCAGCAGCAAAGACACGACACAGCCAAAAATAAATAAATAAAATAAATTTTAAACCAAAGTGTTAAAAAAAAAAAATATATATATATATATATATATATATATATATATATATATTCTGGAAGCAAGATTTAAATGTTACTATTTTTTATTCCTTTTGAACAGATTTGTGTGTTTATGTTTTTCCAAAAAAAGTCGGATTGCTCATTCTTTAGAATTAGATAAGAATGAGTTTTTTAAAAATCTTCTATAAAAAGCATTAGGTAAAATTATAAAATAGTCTCTTGCCAGCCAATCTAACACTTCGCAGCAAACAGCATGGTTTGATTAAACTCTTTCATTTGCTTTGTGTGTGTGTACTTGAATATCAATGATCTTAGTTTTTTTCAAACATGTTTTCCCTATATAATGCTTTATTTAAATGGCAAAAAACAACAATAAGCACCCAATGACTTTAGAGAGATTAACACTGCACAGTGAGAGGTTTGACACAAAAGAGACAAAAGCTGGGAAAGAAAAGGAAGAAAGGCAGGGACCTAGGTACGTGGTGGATAGTGTTGCACTTTTCATTAGGGAAGAAGCACGTGGGACACGTCATATATTTCATGTCAAACTGGGCAAAGACATTATTTTAAAATGTCATGTGGCTCACTGGGAATCATTTGACTCCCATTCTTATGCTCAAATTAGGAAATTATTATTTTTTTTAAAGTTTTCTTAAAGGGGGGAAATATACTATCCGTTTACAGACCTGCAGGGAAAGGCACGGCGCTTTGAGGCTCGAGGATGCTAAACAGCCAAATTATGCCATAGGCACAGATTCCATTATTCAACAGTAACCTACACTCTAGCTTTCTGTGGGAAGTATATTGCTAGCACTGTACTGACTGGCCTGTCATTCTGTTCTATTGGAAAACCTGTTTGATTAAGAGATTTCCCTTTTAGACCCAGTGAAGAATGACCGCTTATGAATGCAGAGGTTCCAATTTGAGGACAAACATTTATTCACATCATGGATGGACTTTTCAAAGCACTGTTCTGTGGTTTACTACTCCTAGGAAACTTACCCAAGTATATATTTGAAAGGCTAACTGTCAGGATTCTTGCTTGGTTTACCAGAGCTCTTTTTCACCTTATGCAAAATTACAGATGGGTGTTAACGTTTCAGTGAATGAGATAGTCCATTGTGTGAAATAATGAGCTTCTAGCTTTCATGCTACAACACAATTCCAGGATCAAGTCATTTCATTTTTTTAGTAATATTGACCGTAGGCATGATCACTATAAGAGTTATGGGATAGAAACACCGTTAAGCAAGGCATGTAAGTTCTTGAGGCCTCAGTTTTTCCATCTGTACATTGAGTATAATAATGCCCTCTTAAAATGTTGTTATGAGGATCAAAGGAGAAAATATGATTACAGGCCCATAGTAGGTACTTAATAAATGATAGTTACTCTCATTAGTATTAAGCCTTTACATTGTATAGGACTTCTGTCTTTTTGAGAGAGATACAGATGTGATTGAGTGGAACTCCTTCCCCAGGGAGTCAGGCCTGCAAAGAAACAAACAATACTGTCCACAGAATGATTCTCCATTAGGATGGAAATAAATACAGCTCGGCTGCTCTGGATGAAATAGTTCCAATGATTACCACGCTCTTATTTTTCTCTGTCAAAAGAAGTAAGATTACAGCCCTGGGTCAGTTTGACTTAAACACAGTTTCTGGTCATCAGGGCCCAATGCAAAGTACCTTTTAAAAATTAGAATTCTCCATAAGACAGGAACTTTTAACATGGTTGAATTTTAAAAAGCTATTTTCATGTACTATTTTAAGCTGTACAATTGTAACAGTATTGACTATTATGCAATTTAATTAATATTTTCTTTTGATTTTGTGCTTATGCCTTGGGATAGTACCAAGAAAGAAAGTACGTTAAAATTATTTTAAAGATCGAATGAATAAATAACCCAAAACAAATGATTTACCCTCCCCTGGATTGTGATATTTGGAACAAAATTGAAAAAGTGGATTTTAAACATTATAAGTGATTAGATTTTTTCCTTCTATTTTTTTCTCTGTAGTTATGTTAGTCAAATTCCCATCCTCTCAAGTTTTAAAATAAAACTGATATTTGTTTCTCTAAATTTTTGAGAGTTATATTTTATTGACCTACATGTAAAATACAGAAATTTTCCAAGTGCATTGGTCAAAATATAAAATAGATTATTTGGGCCGAAGGCTAATACTTACCATCACCATATGACTTCCTTGGAAGGCATCAGCTATCAGGTGACTATAGCTGCTGTTCATAAGGATCAACCAGTCATTCCCCAGGGTTCAATAGTTCATCACTGATAAATGTCTACAGTTAGATCTGCTTTTCAAACTTGTCAGGGAAATCTTAAAAGCATCGCCTTATTAATTTTCTTGTTATTTCTCATTGTGGCAATTAAGTATTACAAGAGCTCAAAGCAGTATATCCAGAAAGGAAAAAAAAGGCCCATTTATTAACCTAAGCATGGAATGGAAATTCTCCAAGTTGATTATGTCTTGCTTCACGACTCACATATACCAGGGATTTGGGCTCAGTCCTGACTCCAAAGCTCACACGGAACTTCCCAATTTTCAGCTATTCCTTCTAGAATAACACAGGGAAAAAGGAAACCAAGAGATAAAGTCTTCACCTCTTTAAGGTTCTGTATCCTTCCATCCGTATCTTTCACATTCTTTTCTGCATCAGCCCCACCACCTGTCTTTGTAATAGACTTTTGCTCTTCCTAACTGGGTCTGATGTTCCACTCAGGTGAACAACTTCCTATTACTCTCCTGGCTATTGTCTCCCTTCAGGGAAGAAAACATTGATGGTAGGACAAACATCTTGTATGGGTCTAGTGTTTTAGTGAACTTTGCATTCGCTTTGCCTCAGTGTCATCTTCTACAAAATGAGCCAGTGGATTCTCCAAGTCCTAACCTTGAAGATGGGAGAAATTAGTGCCTGGAGTGCTGCAGCCTGAATGCCTGATTTAAACCCTGTTTCTAGCACCTACTATTGCTGTGACCTTGTCCAGTGCCTTTATCTTTAGAAGTCTCAGTTTTCTCATCTGTGGTATGGACTTAATAATAATTCCTGCTTCAGAGAGTCGTTATGAAAATTAAATGAGACACACACACACACACACACACACATTACTAAAAAAGTATCTGGCACATACTTAGTGCTCAGTAGCTGTTGTTATTTTAAACTACCTGGTTACTAAGGATGAGTTCTTATCTGAACTACCTAGTCTAGGAGCAATGTCCATGATCATATATAATTATAGTAAACTTGGGTAATGTCTAAAGTCAAAACATTTTTTCCTGTCACTCATACTTTCCTGAGGATGCAGGTTGGGATGGAGAATGGGTTGCTGCAAAGTTAATTTGAGGATTAGCATGCAAACAAAAGCTGCTGCTCCGTTTGGGTAAAAATGTGCCACTCGTAGAATATTCTGTAACACTAGTGTGAACTGTGAGTGTGTGTATGTGTGCATATTGGTGGGTCTAACTGTACCGAAATGGAGAGAGTGGTGAGCTTTTGAAAGCCACACTCATACATTTCTGTTTAAATACATTAATCAACATTCCCATCTTAACACTTTATTTGGGGAGAATAAGTTCAAGTGCGGGACTGACTTATTTGGCCTCTTTACTGAGAAAGAAAGTGTGATTAATTTTTGTGCTTACCTGTTCTGTCCTTCTCTATCTAAACAAGGGTGGTAACATCCTGACACTCGGGCAGCAGTTGCCTGATTTCAAGTCCAGGGCGGGTAGGTCCTCTGTGACACCCTCCAGCGTCCTCAGCCACTGACTCCTGCTGTTCACAGGGCTCCAGCCTCCCCTGGGACTGATGGGCGGGGGGGATGGACCTTGCGGACAAGTAGAGTCTAAACCATTCTGGATGCATTTTAACCCCCTGAACAACTACCCCTTTTACTTACATCATTAATTTGCTTTAAACAAATGTATTGCTGTAAGGTTTTGGGTAAATTAAATAAATAACTAAATTGTGAAAAAAAAAAAATTGTGCTTACAAGGATAGAAGAGCAGAAAGCTTTTCCTTCCCTGTGTTATCCCTGTGACATCTACTGACCTACACCTGGCAATTCTCTGGGACAAAAATATGCCGAAGAGAACAGCACTGAGCAGACAGACGTGAGGGAAAAGGTACAGGAAGACAGAGTGGGTGGGAAGTGCATTTTACAAAGTATGAAATGGAGTGTTTTATTTATTTTAACAGCAAAAAAAAAAAGGCATTGCTTAAAGGAAATATAGTTTGAGATGGGTCAAGGAGCCAAGCAAGGCAGAGCCATCAACAGATCTTCTGGTCTTGTCTCCTTTTAACCAGACTTCTTGTTTTGTTTTCACCAGGAAAAGATGCTATTCATTATTGCATGCATAATGCATGCCTGGTACAATCCTATACACATCAACTGCATCATGATTTAACTTTCTTCTTACAATAATTCTAACATTCCTTTGCTGTGGGTATTTGGTTCCTGTTTTACAGATAAGGTTTAGAAAATTCACATAGTTTTCTCAGAGCTGATAGGTCGAAGAGTCATAGTTTGCACACGTTTCTGCCTGGCTCTGAAACTTGTAATCTTAACTATTGCACTCAGCATCTGTTGAGGATGAGTTTCATGGAATGTGTGATGGTTAATTTTATGTGTCAACTTGACTAGGCCACAGTACCCAGACAGTTGGTCAAACATTTTTCTAGATGTTTCTGTGAAGATGTTTCTGTATTTTTAGATGAGATTAACATTTAAATCAGTAGATACTGTTTTAAAGCAGATTACCCTCCATAATGTAAGTGGGCCTCATCCAATCAGTTAAAGGCCTTAATGGAACAAAATCTGAAGTCCTGAAAGAAGAAGGCATTCTACCAACAGACAGCCTCTGACTTGAACTGCAACATTGGCTTTTCCCCAGGTCTCCAGCCATCTGGCCCACTCTGCAGATTTCAGATTTGCAGCCTCCATAATCACGTAAGCCAGTTTCTTAAAATAAATCTCTCTGTTCATTCATACACATCCTATTGATTCTGTTTCTCTATAGAACCCTGACTAATGCAGGATGCTTCCTCTCTTCACTCGGGTGAGTTGGCTGAGAGACGAGCCAGAGCATGTTGGCCTGGTGTGGCTTTTAGGTCATGGGATCCAGGTGGGCATGAAGGGCCTCCATGAGCTTTCTCAAGGTGTTGGCGTGGTGGCTAAGGGCAGATGAATCTCCTTTTCTCCAATGCATGACAATACTTCTTATTCCCTGGTTTGCTAGCTTAAGATGGGCCACATTATTTAGTATTTAGTAAATACATTCCAGTTTATCTTGGGAATATATTCAGAAATTAGTCCACAGGTAGTACATATGTAAAATAAATATAAATGTATATCTGATCTATATATATACATGCTAAGTACCATAATGATAGGTCTTCTATATCCAAAAATATGTTATCTTTTTCCCTTTAAAAAAAAACTCGAACAAACAAATTTGGTGATCCTTTTCAGATGAGGAAACTAAGGCTCAATGATAATTAATAACTTGCACTGGGTAAGTAGAGGAGTTGGTTTTCAGTTCAGATCTGTCTGATTTCTAAATCCATCTTTTGAACAACTATAATTAGTACCCTCTTTTGTATATTATATGCCTCTGAAAATAAGCACAACAATCTAAAGTATGAAAACTAGATATTAGTTGATTTTCAGAGATTAAAATACATATTACGATATTCCTAAATAAATCTCTGCTATTAGAATAACCTTTGGTGACTTACTTTTCTTAAACAGTTGAATGAACAATTGACCTGATTTAGTACAATAACTATCTAATGCTATTTTATTATAGTGATTTTATCTCTATTTCAATCATATTGGGTTTATAAAGTTTACAATTCATAATATTATTATTTATTCACTTTCATTCATTTAATAAAATAAGAGGGAGAGGATATGATAAAACAAACTCAGCTATACAGACAAAAATAAGCGTTTCCAAACCTAAGCTTTTGGTGAGTGAAAAAGTACCCCCCATTAGAGAATTAAAAAGTGTTTTTTTATCAGTTGATGTACCTACTTCCAGAAGGGATGTTACTATATAGTAAATGAAAGTATGATGACATTTTTTTTTTTGAGAGATTAACTTGTGAAAGTTAAGGATTATCTGCTTTGCATAATATCCCTTTTATTTGTCCCGTTTCCCATCACAAATGATCTTTCAGGCTTTGGAATTTAGTTTGGTCAGCCTATGGTTCATTACAAAAGTCCGTTGAGAAAGGTTAAAACCAGATAATGAACAGAAGCAAAATGTCGAATATTTCATAAGGGCTCCTTGATACCTTCCACATCATGGGTATATTTTTATAAGCTGTGTTTCCTGTGCCATTTTGTGAGAAAACCAATGCTAGCCTCATAAGCATCTACCAATGTAAATGAGACCATCATGTTTGGAAATTTATGGCTTAACACAATATAGTCTCTAATATTTAGCTCCAACTCTAGAAGGCAATATTATCTCTTTATCTTATGAACTTAGTATGGCTGACCAAACTAAGTCTGAAAAAATTAGATGAGGTTGAAAGAAGTCAGACTGTGGAGGGCAGATCACTTTAATACAAGTCTAAAATAGAATCAAGAACATTGGAGCTGTTCTACTTCTGAACACGGAGACATTTTGCCAAGACGTGTGTCATCAGCACTACAATGAGTGCACTAGAAACTGGGAAAAGCCTTGGAAAGTCCCCCAGTGAGATGGCTGCCAAGGGAGGTGCTTCTCTGCGACCCTTACCCCAGGTAACCAGGGTACTATCAAATTTAGCTCAGAAATGATTCAAAGAAGTATGAACAGAGGAGATATTCTAAACTAGGGGGAAAAAAAGCCTAAGTTTCTCTACAGTCTTGGTTTATTTCCAATAAGTCTTGACCTCTTTTTCCATCCTCCCCTCCCCTCCAGAGCTAAAATAGTTCAATTCAAAATAAAGAGCTCACTATGAGTACTTAGATTGATCCAATAATCTGATGATTATTTGAGCCTGGTCAATTAAGTGGATAAAGTTCAAAAACATGGAATCGAGTTAAACGTAATGGTAAATTTATATCCACAACATTTTGTAAACTCAGAGAAACAACTGGATCAAAATTATTAGCTGATTTAAAGTTTAAGTGGATTTTAATATTACAGATGTTCTTTGTAATCCTCTGCAAGTTTACTTGAATGGTACAAAGTAAGTAGATGAGAGTTTTTGAAAGAAGAGAGTGCTTAAGTGATACCAAATGATTAAGTATGTTGAGTTACCGTTTGGCGTGTGGCACAAGCTTCAGAGCTTTCTGGGGGAAAGAAGCCTGGCCCACATTTGGTGGGCTTCTGCAGAACTTATACACATCTCCTTTCTGCTGAAAAGTAACAGACATCTATTGGAAAAAACGAAAAAAGACATATCCTCTTCGATATGTCATTTAAAGGGAAAATTAATGCGCTTGTAAGGCAACAGGATGTGGGTGTCTGACTCACAATGCAAGTGGGCCACATGATGTGATGCTGACATCAGAAGCTGCAGGGACATTTCCTTGGGTTTCACACCAGCAGCAGCTGAACCCACTCCTCTGAGTAGCACCACACACAGCATCAAGCAAGTCTTCATGGCTCCGTGTCTCTCTCAGGGCCCTGCTGTCCACAGTGTCTTAGGGGAAAGCTGACATTACTCAACACCCCTCCCTCCCCCTGTGACCTGCCTTTTCCTCTAACCATTTTCACAGCTGTCATGCTCCAAGCTGCCCAGGAAGAGCAGCAGATGGCTGGGAGAGCTGTGCTCACCATTCAGCTACCTGCGAGATAAGAGCAGCCTTTTTTCCCTTCCTTGTTCCAACCTGCGTTATAATGATGGAAAGATGTTGTTCCCTAAAACACAGATGAGGCTGGATGGCATATGTGTGCTCTCCTCCATCCTGTGGACCCTAATCTCGTTCTCCATGAGAATCCCGCAGACCAGATTCAGTTCTTTATGTGACACAGGTCATGTTCTGCCTCTTGTAATTATTGTTTGTGTGCAAATCTTATTCCTCCTCTTTGAAACAGGGAACAAGACCCACTAATCTTTTTATTGTCCATGGCAGCTGTAAGAGGCCCTGAAAATTAGTATTTGTTAAACTGAATAAACTTCAGAAGCATTTGAAAGGAAAACAATAGGTGCATTAACCCATCAACAATTTACTGAACGGCTACTATGTTCTAAGCACTGTCCTAGTTCTAAGTGTCATGAATGTGAATAAATGTAAGTTCTTGCTCTCAACTAAGTCATATACTAGAGGGAGCCAGAGAAAGAGAGAGAGAGAGAAAGAGAGAGAGAGAGAGAGAGAGAATCACAGGGTGCGGTGGAGTACAGAACAGAAAGGAATGAAATCTGTGCCTGGGACAATCGGTCAAGGCTTCCAGGAGAGGGCGAGTTGATCTGGGTCCTGAAGGATGGGTGATATTCAACAAGCAGAAAGAGGAAAAGGGCATTCCAGGCAAAGTGAGCATTCCTTGCAAAACCACAGTCATGGACGTAATGTTTTAATTAGGAAACTAAGGAAAGTTCAGAGTGACTGAAGCATTGAGAGGAACAGGGAAGGAAGGGAGAGAGGCGGGGAGATTTATTTTCTATTGCTGCATCACAAGTGACCGCAACCTTAGTGACTTAAAACAACACATATTTATTATCTCAAGGTTTCTGTGGGTTAACTGAGTCCTCTGCCCAGGGTCTTACCAGGCTAAATTTGCAGAGTTGCCTGGGTCTATGATCTCTTCTGAGGCTCAGGGGCCTTTTCCAAGCTCACAGAGTTGTTGGCAGAATGTAGTTCTTTGAGGCTGTGTGATCCAGAAACTTTTTTTTTTTGCTAGCTATTCACTGGAGATTACTCTAAACTCCTGGGGGTCACCTTCAGGTCCTTGCCACACGGCTGCTCCACAGGCCCTGTCACAACATGCTTCATTCTTGAGGTCAAAAGGAGAGCATCCTCCTGACGCTTTCCTTCTCTTAAAGCACTCACCTGATTAGGTCTGGCCCACCCAGGCTATTCTCCCTTTAGCTGCATTAGTAACTACAGATACACTATAATATTCAATGGCCCTGCCCACACTCAAAGGGAGGGTATTATAGCAGGGTATATGTGAAGGGGGTTGAAATATTGCTGCTGTCTTAGAATTCTTCCTACCACAGAAGGAAGAATGGTGAAGAAAGTGAATGAATGAATGAGTGAGAGTGGAGTGAATGGTGGAGAAAAACAATGGGGTCCAAAACTTGAATTTTCTCTAGACCCTGCCACTTATTATCCATCCAGTGTTGGGTCCTTTCATAGATATAAATTCTTTTGCCTGTAAAATGGGATAATAACCTTCATAGAGATGGTCTAAGTAGTAAGTACACAATATGTCATCAAGAACTCTATACAGTGCTTTGGGAATGTATGTTTGGTATAAAGGATCTTGTGAACTATGTTGAGGCACTCACACTATTCCCTAGGGCAGGGAGTGGAAAACTCATCAAAATCTCCCAGAAGGGAAAAAACATGATGAGGTTTACTTTTTTTTTTTGCACTGGGCCCTGAGGTTCAGCAATCTGGCCTCAAACCAACCACTCATTTGTATTTTAGTTCTAACAGATACTAAGAATTTGTAAATCATTTTTTAGGTGTTTTTTATTATACAAAATGTCAAACATATTCGAAGTAAATAGGATAGTATAATGTTTACCCACGTAATTATTATCAAGCTTCAATAGCATTAACATTCTGCCATGCTTGTTTCATCTATACTTTTTCCTTCTTCCAATTTCCCCCAACTTTATTATTATTTCTTTATATAGTTTTTTTTAAGGTTAGGTTTACATATATTAAAATGTGCTAATCTTAACTATATAATTTTGACTAATTGATACACCCATATACCCCACACCCCTATCAAGATATAAAATATTTTTGTAGCTTAGAAAGTTCCCCCATACCTCTTCCCAGTCAACTCCTCTCGCCTTGTTCAGACAGCCACGGCTCCCTATTCTTACCAATAATTTAGTTTTATCAATTTTAGAACATCATGCAAATGGAATCATACAGCATGTACTCTTTTGTGTCTTTTTTTTCCAGCATAATATCTGTGAGTGCATTCGTGCCACTGAGTGTATTAGTAGTTTATTTCTTTGTATTGTTGAGTAGTGTTCCATTAAAAGAATATAGCAAGGGTAAGATGTGACAAAGTGAGAGAGTGGCATGGACATATATACACTACCAAACGTAAAATAGATAGCTAGTGGGAAGCAACCGCATAGCACAGGGAGATCAGCTCTGTGCTTTGTGACGACCTAGAGGGGTGGGATAGGGAGGGTGGGAGAGAGGGAGATGCAAGAGGGAAGAGATATGGGAACATATGTATATGTATAACTGATTCACTTTGTTATAAAGCAGAAACTAACACACCATTGTAAAGCAATTATACTCCAATAAAGATGTTAAAAAAAAAAAAAAAGAATATACCACAGTTTGTTTTTTCATTCTTCACACACCTGGGCTGTTTCCAGTTTGGGGCTATTGCCAATAAAGCTGCCATGTATTATACATCCTTATAGTGTCCATCTTTATGTGGACATATATTTTTACTTTTCTTGGGTATACATATAGAAGTGGGATCGCCGAGTCAAAGGGCAAGTGTATGTTTAAATTTATTAGAAACTGCCAAACTTCTTCCAAAGTGTTTAGAGCATTTTTAGACTCTCACCAACAATGTATGAGTTACAGTTGCACTATATCCTTTCCAACACTTGGTGTTGCCAGTATTAATTTCAGCCATTCTGATGGGTGTGTACTAGTGTCTCACTATGGTTTAATTTGTATTTCCCTGATGACTAATGATATCGGGTAATCACATTTAGATGTGGAATAACATTGCTTAAGAGCATTGGCTGAACCAACCCTGGTTAAAATCCTTGCTCTGCTCTTGCCTGGCAAGATTTTTTTTTTTTTAATTGAAGTATTGTTGATTTATAATGTTGTGTTAGTTTCTGGTGTACAGCAAAGTGATCCAGTTATACTATATATATTTTCATACTCTTTTCCATTATAGGTTATTAAAGATATTAAATATAGTTCCCTGTGCTATATAGTCAGACCTTGTTGTTTATTTTATATATAGTAGTTTGTATCTATTAATCCCAAACTCCTAGTTTATCTCTCCCCACCCCATTCCCCTTTGGTAATCATAAGTTTGTTATCTATGTCTGTGAGTCTGTTTCTGTTTTGTAACTAAATTCATTTGTATCATATTTCAGATTCCACATATAAGTGATATCATATAATATTTGTCTTTGTCTGATTTGCTTCGCTTAGTATGAGAATCTCTAGGTCCATCCATATTGCTGCAAATGGCATTATTTCATTCTTTTTTATGGCTGAGTAGTATTCCATGGTACATATATACCACATCTTATTTATCCATTCATCTGTCGATGGACATTCAAGTTGCTTCCATGGCTTGGCTATTGTAAATAGTGCTGCTATGAACGTTGGGGTGCATGTATCTTTTTGAATTAGTGCCTGGAAAGATTCTTGACTTATTTGCAAAAGAAATAAAATTATAGTATCTTCTTCATGGAGTTGTTGTAAAGATTAAGTGAGATAATACCTATAAAGTTCTTAGCAAAGTACTTGGCCCAATAAAGAGCAGCTTTACTACTCATTAAGACTATTTAACAAACTCTGCTTATTGACATACCACTACTCAAGTAGGTGATATTATTATTATTTTTAAATGGAGGGAATTAAAGGAGGGAATCTCTTGTACACACAAAGGCTGAAATCCCAAACACTACATTCTTACCCCAACAGATGGCATAACCAAGCCTCTCTCCACACCAGAACATCCTGGACTGAGCAGACTTGGCTACAAGTCTTAGCCCATTTCCCCCATGATGAACAGACATGGATTCCAAGGTTGCTGCTTCCTGTATATCTTTTCCCTAATGTTGCTCTGCAGAAACACACACTGCCTGAGCCATCCATTTCTCTCTTTTCTCTTCTCCACCTCTATTTCTCTCTTTTCATTATTTTCAATATACACCATTTGATTTTTAAAATTGAGGGAAAGGAAGGCAAATGTGATTCTTGGTAGTATCTATTTTGGAGGTGGGAGTGAGGGAGGTATAACCTTTTGGAAAGAAAAGGAAAGAGGAGTTCTCTCTTCGCAAACGTCTATTTGGTTAAATTCACTAGGTATTCTGGTAGTGGTAACATACTTCTTCCTGCTGCTACTCCCCAACAGGGTGTGGGATGTATCAGAACACCCAGGATCTTGGCAGAGGGTGTGAATAGTTTAAAAAATCTCCCAGATGATTCTGATGTCTTCCTGAGACCCACTCGTTAGAACCGGAAGAGAAAAGGGTGAAAGACAAAGCTGGAAGCTGTCCAGAAATGTAAAAAGTGGCTGAAACAAGGATTGAAGGCAATGATTGAAGGCAAGTGTCCAGCAAAACAGGAGCAAAGCCAGGCATAGGTGGCTCCTGGGCAGTCAAAGGGAAGGGGAGTGTCCACATTATGAAATGCTTCAGAGAAGTGAAATGGGATGAGGAATAAAAACAGGTCACTGGGGCTTCCCTGGTGGCGCAGTGGTTGAGACTCTGCCTGCCAATGCAGGGGACATGGGTTCGAGCCCTGGACTGGGAAGATCCCACATGCCGCGGAGCAACTAGGCCCGTGAGCCACAACTACTGAGCCTGCGCGTCTGGAGCCTGTGTTCCACAACGAGAGGCCGCGATAGTGAGAGGCCCGCGCACTGCGATGAAGAGTGGCCCCCGCTTGCCACAATTAGAGAAAGCCCTCGCACAGAAACGAAGACCCAACACAGCCATAAATAAATAAATAAACAAATACTTTAAAAAAAAAAAAAAGAAAGCACGTTCTTCAAAAATTATTTTAAAAAAACAAACAAAAAAAAAACAGGTCACTGGAGCTGGAAGTTAAGAGGTCACAGGTGATGCTTCTGAAAGGTCCATTTATGTGTATTGTTGGGAGCGAGTGGAGAGGACAGAAGCCAAATTTTATTGGGTTAAAGAGTAAGTGGGAAATAAGTAAATTCATATTTCTCCTTTAAGAAATGGTTGAAAACATGGAGGAGAGAAGAGAAAAAAGGGGGGAAAAAGACAGCTTATATAACTGTGGGCAAGTTATTTCTCTGGGCCTCAATTTCTTCCTCTACAAAATGGGGGTAATAATAGTACATTTCGCACAGGATTTTGTGAGAATTAAATTAACAGGTAGCATATGCTTAAAACAGTTTTGGGAACATAGAAATACTCAAAAAAATGTCAACTCATATTATATTATTGAAGGAGAAATAGAGTAACTCTTTTCTTCTTATCGCAAAGTCTCAGGGATGAGTCAACCTGCCCTTTTCCACTGCCACTGCCTGCTGTTCCATTTAGGTGCCTCCCCCAGATGTCAGACACACTATACCCCTCATTCAAGTTCCAACTGCTCCTCAGCTCGGCAGAGCCACAGTAAAATTCTTTAATCTTTGAAAGGATTTTTTTTTCTGCCTTCAAGTAGGTACAAGACTAGGATAACAAAAAACACAACCAGTGGGGAAGGTACAAGAAATCTGAAAAGAAATGGTATTAGTTCTCATTGACCTTCATTTCAAAATAAATTGGAAACAGCCCTCAGCATTTCAAGTTTTCCCCTTTTCCTTCCTCCTCATCCCGATTCTCCCCGACTCTCTTTCTCCTTCTTGTTTTACAAGGTTTCTCAATAACAATACTTTATTACTATTTTTTAATCTTGGGGCTTTGCTTCTCCTTCAGCACTCCCTGCCCTTTTGAAACACTGACTCCAACGTCTAGCTTACCTTATATTTGATGTGGGGTACTGGGGGTGAGAGAAGAACAAATAAACACAGGTGTTGTAACGGAGGAAAACAGTGTGGTATTATGAAAGGGACATTGGTTTTCATATCAGAAGGGCTTAAACCCCAAGTACAACACTTACTAGTTGAGAACATGACTTTGTTTCTCTGTGCTTTTGTTTTTTCATTATTAAATGTTACTAAAATGGGACTAATAACATGACCTATCTCATGGGGTTTAGTGAGAAATAAATGAAATCACATGAAAGAGCCCCTGGTAGTGTGAGACCTGTATATACACATCAGCCACTTTCCTCCCCAGGACTAAGTAAGTGTAATTTATATATTAGGGAATAACTTGGCTGCATCCACCCCCAAGTGGCCTCTGCCTCATGAAGGAAAAATAAAGTTTTAGTTTTTTTCCTGACAGGAGTCATTGAAGGGGAATAAATCTATTTCAAATAATGGTGAATAGAACCTTTAAGACTGCTATAGCATCCTGTTGTAAAGTGTGCATTTTATAAATGAAAATAGAGTTTACCAATGCTGAAACGTAAATGAGACATAAGAAAGCACGTACTCACCTAGGAACGGAAGGTCAGGGGTGGGGCGTTAAATCCTAAATGGTAGTCCTCTTGGATTCATATATTGTGAATTCTATATATTCTATAGTTGGAATGGGAATTTTTCTATATTTCTGAGAGGGCCATAACATGAGCTAGTTAACTGCTTTGATTTTGTCTCACCTTGAGTGTACAAAAGCCATAATGTGTAAACAGTGTTTTTGCTATACCAATATTGCTGCCTCAGCACCCTTGCTCTGACACCCGCTGCTGGCTCACCTCGGAGGCGGGGCATCCCACCCCCATTTGGAAACAGGAGAAAGGTGAGCTTCCACAATAGAGCTAAGAGAATTTACCTCCTACACCTGCTCCAGTTGGTCCTCTTACCACGGCCTGAGTCTGCCTGAAGAATTGCTTGCTTACTGTGCCTTTCTAACAATGGGGTTTTCAAAATGGGGAGTGGCAAGATTGGACATGAAGACTGACATCAGTCCCCTCAGGCCTTTGTAGCCACTAATTCTAAAAAGTCATGGTCATATCCATTGAGGACAAACACCTGTGCCAGCCTTCATCAGGAAAGCTTTTGTTCCAAAGGCACATACCTGCCCCTAGCTGGTCATGCCTTCCTACTCAAGGGCATATATATAGGAGTCATTAATTAAAACCAATTAATTAATACCTATTTTGGTCATTGTGTTTGCTTGTTTTTTATATTTTCATGGACTTTTAAGACATGGGAAAAGCATATAAACATTCTTGCTTCTGGATTCTATGATGTGGAAACAAGAAATGTCAGCTTGATCCACTCAGGGCAGTTTTCCCGTATCTTCTGAGTCATTTCTTTTCGGTGAAGTAAAAATCATATTGTAAACCATTCTGCCCACAGTAAACTCAGAATCCTTACACGCTAGAGGTATGTTTCAGTAAGAAATTGATTAGGCTTGAGCCTAGGTGATCAAAGGCAGATAGTTCCTATAGAGATGAATTTTCACCATGAAGGAATCCTCAGCTCAGGATGGTAGCTCTGAGCAATTCCACTGGTTATTTGAAAATGGGTGTGTAAATATACTAAATCAGGTAACTTATAGCCATGTGAGAATCTGCATTTAAAAATTTAAAAATTTCCCTGTGAGATGGCAATTTTAGGTGTCAACTTGACTGAGCTAAAGGATGCTGAGATGGCTGGTAAAACAGTATTTCTAAGTAATCAGTTTAGCACTTAAGTTGTAGGGGATTTCTCTGCATTTTCATCCACTAACATTGGTCTCTAAACCCTGCAGTGTGTGAGACATCAGCTTATTTGCTTTCCTTGTTACAGATCTGACCACCGTTCACAAAATTCTCCTGTCGTTACAGATAAAGAATATCTTGATATTAAAAAAAACACAACACATTAGTTCTAGGTCTGTCTGTGAGGGTGTTTCTGGAAGATACTAGCATGTGCATCAGTAGACTGAGTAAAGAAGATCACCCTCATCACTGTGGTTTAGGCATCATCCAAAACATTGAGGGCCTGAATAGAAGAAAAAGGAAGAGAAAGGGCAAATTTGCTCTCTTCCTGACCTAGGACATCTATCTTCTCCTGCCCTTGGAAATTAGTGCTCCTGGTTCTTGAGCCTTTGGACACGGACTGGGGCTTTCACCTTGGCCCTGGTTCTTAGGCCTTTGGGTTTGGACTGGAATCACATCACTTTCTTTCCTGGGCCTCCAGCTTGCAGAAGCTGATTGTGGGACTTTTCATAATCACCTAAACCAATCACCAAGCCTCCATAATCACGTGAACCAATTCCTCACAATAAATCTCTTTCTGTATATCTATATACTCCCGTTGGTTGTGTTTCTCTGGAGAGCCTGACTAATACACCCTATAAATGAAAGCTTTGCTCCCACTGCACTGACGCATCAAGGCCCGTCTTGCACAGAATCCCTGGTGCTTGAATGGTGGTCAGGAGACTGTGAACAATGAACACTGGCTCAGGACATCCACGTAGAAGCTGCAGTGTTCTTATTAGATTTAAAAGTGTCCTAAATGCAATAGCCAACTTCTCCCATCCCAACAATGAAAAACTATGATATTCATCTATACCTGTAGATGACTGCAAGAACTACAGTAGCAAATTCCCAATATGAGTGATCTTAAGTAGCTTCATACCTTCTCAATTTCAAATTCTATTTAGAATTTCTCTAAGGCTCGTTAATTTTATAAATAATATATATGTTTATATATACATATTTATTTATGTATATTTATATATACATGTATATATATATAATATATATGTGTAAAATGCATACATGTATAATATATGTACTAAATACAAAATATATAAATATATGTATATATAAAATGAAAGGCCTGTAAATTCTCAAATAACAAAAGAATTAAGTTCTCAAAGTCATTTATAGAAGTAAATTTTTAGGACTCAGAATATGTTAGAGGTTCGATTCTTAATCTATTGTTAGTTTAGTACCAATCCATTATGTCCTAGGGTAAGGTAATCACAGTGAACTAATCACAGAAACTACCCATTTCAGTATTTTTCTTTCCCTTTATTTCTGTGCTTATGTCTCCCATCTAGGCCTTAGCTGATGTCTCTCCCAGTCCCCTGGGCTCCCGGTCCGGTCCAGAACCAGCACTTACAAAGGGATCCTATGCTGTGATATTTGGGACTTTGCAAATCCAGTTAACAGAGCAAGTGGGAGGCTGGGCCTGGGCCACCACCCTTCCTTCCCCAAGTCAACGGTTTCCCCTACAGTGATAGCTCCAGGGGGAAGTGGGCAACTGTCTTCTCAGGAGCTGGGGAGGGGGGGCCTCGTCCAGACCCACTGGAGTGCTGTTAGTCCTGGTGACTCAGAGGCACTGAACTCCTTGTGTTACATGAGTAGTTTTTCAATGAAGTTTTATGTCTTTTTTTTTCTTTTCTGTTTTAGTATTTGGTCTGTTGTTGTTCTGCATATAGAGCAGAAAAGTACATCAAGCTGCTTTTCAGTTTCTATGGAAAGGTGCCTTCATCCTCTCTTTCAGCTTGAGATCCAGACACGTCTGTCTTCAGAGGCAAGCACCAGTAGTGGAAGGGGCATATGACTTAGTTTAAATTTTCCGTCTGGCACTTACTGGCTGTGTGACCTCAGGAATGATATTTAACCTCACTACTTCTCTTCTGTCAGTCAATAATACCTGCCTTCAAGGGTTATTTTGAGTTGATGAAGTAAAGTATTAGAAAGTGCCCAGCATGATACTTGGCTTATAGTTAGTCACATTTCTTTCCATATCCTAGTTTCCATTCCTTCCTGCCCCTCCTCTTAATTCTGAAGATGTTGGCCGATGGGAAGAACTCATTCCCCACATCCAAGCTTTTGGGAGATGGGGCTGAGCCTGGCCACAATTGTGCAACATTGGGAGATGTTGTGGTTAGTTTCTGTGCCATGATTAGTTTATTATCTTATCCTTAGTCCTCATGGTTGGTAGGAGACTAAAAATTGATGGAGAATCTAACCACTAACTTGTGGAAGGTGGGGAGGATGGCTGAGATAGGACAGGGATTCCAGTATGGGCTCCACCAGATGGTAGATCAGCAAATACCAAGCAATGGAGCCAATGGGAGGCTGGGTCTGGGCCAGCACCCCAACCTCCCCAAGAAAACAGCTTCCTGTCGAGTGTAGCCATAGAGCGCAGTGGCAGCAGTCTCCCCGTGGGTCCCTGAACTGGGGGAGTGACGCCATTCCAGCCCTTGGATTCACGCAGAGAACAGTTGGCTGGGCCCCAAGACCAAAGGCGAGTCAAGGACATAATCGGAACTGAACAGACTCCCCCTGCAGCCGCAGCCTTTCTGCCATTCCTGTCCTCCTCACTCAGTGAGTCATGAGATTTCTTATTTTCTACTTCTCAGCTTTTCCTGCTTTGTGGCTGAGATCAGCCACATGTGACATGATTCTCATTCTACCTAAGAGCACGGGGAGAGAATTTCCTAGGGCTGGTCTCACGTAGCTGGTCTGTACAAGAGAGGCTGGACACAGCTAAATCAGTATTTCATATAAACAGTATGTACAGTGTTAAGATCCTGGAAAAACTTGAGTCAAACCCAGCCTTTATTGCTTTCTTGTTACGGGACCTTTGGTGAGTGTCAAACTCTCCGAATCCCATAGCAGCCTATGCTTCTTCCACTGGAGCACTTAGCACACTGCATTCTAACTGTATGGATACTTCATTTGGTTTCTCTGTTAGACTAAACACATCTTGAGAGAAATGCTGTGTCTATAGCAAATAGCACTGTCCCAGAACATGATAGGCATGGAAGATATAATTCAAATAAATGGACAGATTAGATGAGGTCAATTCCTATGCCTTTTATACTGTTTTTACTTCTGATAAAGTAACAATTGTGGTCTGGTATTAAATGACAATATGGACTGCTCTTCATAGTAAGGGTGTATAAAGCTGGTGCAGAGGAATCTGACACATATACTGAGTTCTTCATTGAGACAGGGGAAAAAGATGATAACATCATGCTCTGAATTGTATAATTAGAAGTGGGAGGGATCTAGGGAATTAATTGGAGGTCTTCAGGGATTCATCATTCTTTAGAGAGTCTCTTCTATTTATTTATGGAAATTTCGGGGACATTTCCTTAAGGAAGGTTTGATTTTCATAATACAATCCAAGGCAAGATTGGCTTTGTTTTAAATACTGAAACTATATTTTAAATACTGGAACCATATAATTTATAGTGAGGTATGATGACATCCTAGCCAAGTACAGCTACAATTCATGATATTTCTGGAACCTTGGCATATCCAGTAAGGTGCTTCCTCCTCACTGTTTATTATATGCAATCTCAGTCTCATAAAACAAAAGAGCTAAAATTTTTTCACTTTTCATAGTAGGTTACCACTTGGATTCTGATGCAATGTATTGTATAAACTACTAAGAGGAATTGGGTGTAATTTAACTTTGCAAACTAAAATTCAGATACAGCTAGTATCCTTATAAAAATGTGTGGGAGGGAATGGTATCAAGTCCCATTTTCAGTTTATCATTATGGTCTTAAAAGCTCATCTCTTAGAGTGGATTGACAGCAAATACTAATAGAGAGAAAGGGGAAATTTGGCATGCTCGATAGGGTTGGAATTATTTTCTTGTGACCCTACAAAGGAGGCTGGGAGCTGACCAAAAAGAATGGAGAGAAGGGGCGAGGAGACCCTGTCTGCAAAGCTGACAAGCTCCTTTGTCTACATGATACAATTTAAATACTTTCATTTTATGATTATGATTATTTTTTATTTTTAGCAGGCTTTGTTCAGTGCCCTAAAACCTTATAATGGCTCCTTATTCTTGTTCAACAAAAGGCACATTTCCTCACTTGATTCTATTCTTGTCTCCCTCCTGGAGAAATTAAGGGAGCAAACACACTTTTTATCAAACAGTATGCCAATTTTCAAAAGCACATGCCATCCACCAAACCTTACTGAATAACAAAGACTTCTGTCGAACAGTTTGCACTGTCATTCTTTTGCTTCCATGCCGCACAGAACGCTCTGATTGAGGGCACGACAACTGGACGTTGATGATCACCTGAGAATGCTATTCAGTGTATGCAAATTCCCTTCCCAGTATTCTGAGTAAAGCCCGTTGGGAGGGCAGTACTGTGACAAAGCATATTTGAAAGAGGATGGTCAACCATGGATATTACCATGCACATATGGCCACATAAGGCTTGAATATATAACGCTTTTTCCTGAAAAATAAGTTGGCAGACATATAGAATTTGCTGTTAATATTTGATGCAGGGAGGGGTTGTTATCCAATCTGGAATGAGTGGGGAGTGATTCTGGGCACATTTTTTTGTTTTTTTTCACGGCTATTGTCCTGTCTGTAACCACTGCAGAACTGACATTCAGGAGATGTAGTGTTAGACTCAGCAGTAGCAGCTAGGGGAAGCTTGGTCCATTCTTCACTGACTGCATGGCAAACACTATTAAAGGCAGGGGAAGCCATTTGTTCATGAATATACATTTGATACATATAAATGCTTTGTGCCATGAATATTTATCTCTTTCATGGATTGCAGCTGTTGTGTATTGAAAACTATTAACAGGTTGGAAACTGTCCTTTAGAAATCTATGTCTGCCAAAAAAAAAAAAACAAAAACAAAAACAAAAAGAAATCTATGTCTGCCATTTGTGTGCAAAACCATGTCTGGAAATTTATGTTTTCCCCCTCTCTCTTTTGTGGGAAAGATAGAATACTACTGGGGCTTAAAATGAGGTTGATCCCTTAGTAGACAGAAAAGAGAATTTGGTAAAAATGGAAGACTGCTTTCATTAGGGAGATATATATATATGTTTTCTAACTTAAATTGTTTATGTAATTTTACAACCAAGGCAGTTTTTTGTTTATCAGCTGGTATTCAGGTTTTGATGAATGTTCCATTGTTAACAGAGGTGAAAACACCAGATATTAAATAGTGTACAATTGTGGGGGAAAGGAGGGTCACATGATCTCTACCACTAAAGATGGGATTCTTAGGCCTGTGGATACTCAGGGACTTTAAAGTGGGATGTATAGTTTTTCAGGCTCTGATGTTACACTCCCTCATGTGCTCTATAATCTAGCCACTCTTAACTCTTCTATGTTCCTCCAACAAACCAAGCTCTCTCATGCCTCAGGGCATTTGTTAATTCCATTCCCATTGTCTGAAATATTTTTCTCTCCAACAATTCTGGGCACCCCTCCAGGTTCTCCTCTTAGCCCCTTTCTCTTCCAGAATCGGCTCAAACATTTGTATCTTATGATGTCTTCTATGACCTAACCACCTCTTTAGGCATCACTCTCATCCTTTGAACAGTCCTTAAATAGACCCTACCTTAAACAAAACAACATGTTACTTAAATGAATAGACAAATGTATCACACATTAGGTATGAAGCTTTTTTAGTTATCTGGTACACTACCCAGGTATCACTAGGTTGTATCCTAGGAATGTGATCTGTGTCAATCTGTTTTGTTTAAAATGTGTTCAGGCACTTCCCTGGTGGTCCAGTGGTTAAGAATCCACCTTCCAGGGCCTACCTGGTGGTGCAGTGGTTAAGAATCCGCCTAAGAGTGCAGGGGACACGGGTTCGAGCCCTGGTCCAGGAAGATCCCACATGCGTGGAGCTACTAAGCCCATGCGCCACAACTACTGAGCCTGTGCTCTAGAGCCTGTGAGCCACAACTACTGAGCCCGTGGGCCACAAATACTGAAGCCCGCATGCCTAAAGCCCCAGCTCTGCAACAAGAGAAGCCACCGCAATGAGAAGCCCGCGCGCTGCAACGAGAATAGTGCCCACTCACCGCAACTAGAGAAACTCTGCGCACAGCAACGAAGACCCAATGCAGACAAAAATAAATAAATAAATTAATTAATTAATTAAAAAGAATCTGCCTTCATGCAGATGCATGAATGCAGGGGACACGGGTTCTATCCCTGGTCAGGGAACTAAGATCCCACATGCCGCGAGGCAACTAAGCCCATGCTCTGCAACTACTGAGCCCGAGCATTCTAGATAGAGCCTGTGTGCCACAACTACAGAGAAGCCTGTGTGCCACAACCAAAGATCTCGCATGCTGTAACGAAGATCCTGTGTCACAACTAAGACCTGACACAGCCAAATAAATAAATTAATTAATAAATTAATATTAAAAAAAATAAAAAATAAAATGTGTTCAGTGTTAATATACTGCTTGGGAAAACTCTTTTATTAACCAGTGGTTCATATCTCTACATGTTCTGGGCTTATACACTTCCCATTACTCAGGCTGAAAATAAAGCCCTTTTGGAGAATTCATTTGTACTAGGTTAACTAATTCCATACTACTTTGGGGCTCATGAATTAAATTAGATCTAGGCTTACTTCTTTCCTCAGCTATTTGTATTTAGCCTGAAAATTTCATCACTCATTTCCCCAGTCAAGGTTATCACTCTTGTCTGGATTTTAACCAAGACCTTTGTCCTCTTTCTAACCATGGAACTCACATTTGAATTAGGAACTTCAAGTTTGTTTGAGAAAAATTCTTAATGCCAGTCAATCAATTTTAATCTGTAAGATAAAAATTATTGTGTGCTTCTAATTAACATAAAGGGCTGCCAATAAGATTTTTTTAGACACTTCTATCTCTTTATGCATATAGGTCTAGATAAAGATGTATGAACATAGGTGTATCATAAATATATCTCTGTCTAGACTACAGATCTTTTCGTACATTTGCATGTTGTTACATCTATCTATATCTATCATCAACATCATCATCACCACCAACATCATCTGTCTTAGTTCTCTCAGGCTGCTATAACAAAAGTACCATAAACTGGGTGGCTTATAAACCGCATTTATATCTCACAATTCTAGAGGCTGGGAAGTCCAAGATCATGATGCCAGCAGATTTGACGTCTGATGAGGATCCAATTTTTGGTTTATAGACAACACTTTCTTGCTGTGTTCTTACATGGCAGGATAGGCAAGTGATCGCTCTGGGGCCTCTTTTATAAGGGCACTAATCTCATTCATGAAGGCAGAGCCCTCATACTCTAATTATTTCCCAAAGGTCCCTCTTCCTAATATCGTCACCTTGGGCATTAGATTTTTAACATATGAATTTTGGGGGGACACAAACATTCAATCTATAGCATAATCTCTTTCTCTATTCAGTTTATGTGTATAAATAGATCTCTGTATATATTTGAATAACTTATGACTACCAATATTAAGAAGGAATGAGGAAAGTCCAGGCAGCTCTTTTCTTAGGGACCAATTATTATTTCCTTTTATTTCTCTAGCCTTTCCTCTTTCATGTCTGGTTTTTAGCTATTTCATTGTTCATTAAAATGTTCTCCAGGGGAAGGAAGATGAGCTCTTAGCATCAAGTGCAGTGTGCAGTGCTCCAGGGATACTCATTAAGTGTCTGTTGACAATGCCAGTGACGATGATAAAATTCAAATCAGTTAATTGGTTCTGCACCTGTTAGTAATCTCAGTGAAACTTTGCATTAGATATAGGTTAAAACAGCTGGAGGATTTTCTGTGAATAGGGATGTTCTTCTTATGGATAGGAATACCCATGTAGAGGGCTTTTATCTCTCAACTTCTCTCAGCTTGGAATGGAATAACAGAGTGAGACCAGTCCTGGTAAAAGCACAGCAGACAAGTGCATCTGTGGTGACTGTGGGGTTGTCAGAAGCCACTATCTGCTCACACTCTTCCTTCACCTGCAAAAGTTAAACCCACAGTTTATCCTTTGGGCTAAGACATCCCTTCTATTTTCCCCTGTTTGGGTATGCACAGGACATTGTAGAAACAGAGAGGAGGTTCTCTAACTCAGAGAAGGAAACCTTTCAGCTAATTCTTGAGCAACGTGTAGAAGTAAGCGGAATGGACGGGAGTGTTTGGGGAAAAGCTTTCTTCCTCTTGTATCAGCCAAGATAGGCCAAATTCAAAGTCCTGAAAGGGTGGCATGAGATTATAAAATACCTAAAGAGAGGAACCCAGAAGAAGTGACAGCTGAGAGACAAACTTCACCCACTTTACAGTTTCCTCTTGGGCCACTCGGTGTACCCAGAGAAGCACTCTTCATTTTCATATTTCAGAGCTTTTCCCCTTGTCTCTCAAAGATTTTGTATTGTTCTCTGTATTTAATTGCTGTAACAATTTTAGATGTTTATTGATGTTAATGGTAAAGGCAAGTATAAGTAGAAATTTAGTCCCTGGAGTACATATACTTCCCTTGCAGTGTATTTTCCATTACATTATTGAATACAACCAATATAGTCTGGGGATACAGGAAAACCTACCAACTTGTTCGCCAGGTAGTAATATTACGAATAATGCCCATTTTATTTAAAAGTTAAGTCTTAATGAGATTCAAACCAATTTTCCAAATCTGAGATCAATTTCACACACACACACAAATATATGGGTGTGCTGTGAGATTTTAAGAGGAAATTTATTCAAGAGAATGTTGTTATTTTACATCACCCACAGATTACATGTTGAAATATGTCCTATTTATTTAAAATGTCTTTCCTGCATGAAATAAGCCTGTTCCTGGTAAATACATGTCTCCTGCCCCATCTACTTCAGGTTCTTGTCATTTTCCATCTCCTTTTTTTTTTTCTGTAGAATTTTGTGTCCTCAAAATTTAAAGAAGCCTGTGGCTTTAAATTTCTACAAGACCTCCAAAATGCTAACTGCACCCCAAATTCCTGCCTTTATTTTCTTTGCCTAAAAATAAAGAGAAAAACAAACAAAACACACACACATACACACACACCATAAACAAATTCCACAGGTTTCCACAGAAGGAAATAGCTAAAGAGGGAAAAGAGGAAAAAGTGGGGTGTGTGTTGGAATTAAGGCAGTCAATAAATAACATTCCTCTCTTCCCTGCCTGAGTTTGAAACCATCTAACAAATGGGAGTCAGGATAATCATCAAAATATCAGCTGTATTTGAGACAAAAACTTGGATTGGAGAATGACTTACATATGTGACAAATGGACTTATTAATTCTATATACCAGAATGGGATAGATTTATCAATCTGTTCACAAAGCAGAGGTAGAAAAATCACTGTCTTTCTGACATAGTAAAAGTGACAGGAGTGGTATGTGCCCCTGTAAATTTTATAGCAACAAGAAGTACAGACAGCATCTTCCTGGGGGGAAAACTGGCTTCTAAATAGAGGAGGGAGCTAAGTGGAGGATTCCCCGTTCCTTCTTTCAATTACCAATCACATTAAAAAAAGTAAGAGAGGGCGTGAGCAAAAGACAGGACTATTTCTCCAGCAGTGGTCCCTTCATAGGGAAATCTTAAGACAGGGAATAGGAAGAGGCCCTCGTTTTGACATTTAAGGACTTCTGTTAGCCCCACTGTCTGAATTTAATTAGGCCACTTCGATTTTCTTTAAGCCTTTGGCAAGCTTCATGGTCACTCTGAACTATTCTTGGTTTGCTTATGCCTTTCAAAATTATCCTTAGTAGGGTTCTGAGGGCCTGGCTCTTGGGAAAGAGTACACTTTGTTCCAAATTTGTTTTTAGCTAAACCAGAATAGAGCCAGATCTTGGTGCTTTCAAAACAGAACCTCTATATTAGTCACCAAAATTAGAAGCAATAAAACCTATCAGATCATCTGCTCCCTCTTCATGCCAAGCCCAGGGAAGATGGGCTGCTTATTCTCTTGAATTTACACTGTTTATAAGAAGAGTAACTAAATCAAGCTTCCTCAGAAACAGATGCTGAGGGGCTCCTTATGTGTCAGCACACACACATTCAGAAATGTATCCAGAGCACATGGAGAAGAATACACTCGAACAAAAGAAATCTGCACTGAGAAGACTCTTTTTTCCCACTAGGTCAATTTAATTCCTTAATCAACTTCCTACCTAGCACTCAAATCATATCTAACTTTTTAATGTTCACTTTTATTTTGTTGAAATTATTCTCATCAGAATCATTATTTTCCATGTAAGATTTTCAATGGAAATGAGTTCTTGCTCATCAAGTTTTTTATTCATATCAACAATTATAGCATCTACAATTGGAAATTTTGTTTTATGGACACTCTTATCTGTCAAGTCCATTTATTCTAAATCAAATTCTGCAGAGAGAAATTTTATAAAAAAGTGTTGCTTTTGTCAATTTTTAGTCAAGAACCAACTTTACCATATGCAATTTTTGTTTTATTTTGTATGCTTATTTTTACCATTAATATTCATTATGAATTGGATAGAAGAAAATAGTTTGTATTTATTTCTTAGCAAATTTGTGAGAAAACACTAAGCAATTCACGTGTTATTCCAGGATTACTGTATGGTACAGGATTGGACTACTCTATTGCTAACCCAACTCTACTGTATATTTTTCCATCACTCTGAGTATTGCATTTTAAAGTGCCTCTTCTGATGGAGCAAAGAGCATATGGAAGGGCCAAATGTCTTGTTTTGCTCCATATTTATCAATATTTAGGAGAAAAGAAAGGTAGGAGTGTTAAAAAAAAAACCTCTTTCTTCTCTTTTTCCCTTTAATATTTGTTTTATTTTTCCTCTCTTCAGCCTTATCAAAATTTCTCTGACTTATCCTTTTATTCTTCTGTCACTTTGTCTCTTGTTCAGTACTCTGTCTGCCTGCTGTTGGCTTTATCCTCTCTTTCTTGCATCTTCTAAACCTCACTCACTATCTTGAATGCTCTCCTCTGAAGCATTTAGCTGAACCTCTATCGTCCTACTTCCATCTCTTACCAAGAGCTGCTTATCAGAGTGCTCGATGTCATGATTATAAAGGCGCAGAGAAGAACCTCGTGCCCCTGCCACTTAGAATCCCACTTGGATCCAGTCACCATACCAAAAGAGGTTGTGAAACTGTTTTTTATATGGCTTTAAATGCAGCACTGAAAATGGCCCTCTTATCTGGGCTTGGTTTTATGGGGCAGAGGGATGGATGTTATGATCTCAGGAGGACCTTGCCAGATCAAGGAACTTGGAATCATCAATTTAGACTTATTGGACACCCTCTGGGTGCTTGGACCTGTATTAGATGATTTCTCCGTTCATGCCCTGAAATATAGTTTCTGCCTTCGTCTCAGCTGTTTAAAATATTGTGGTATTGGGCTGTTTTCGCAAGCATTTGTTTTTGTTTCTGTTCTTATTTACTACTAACTGGGTTTTCATGTTTGTTTGTCTTATAGTTCAGTGGTTTTTAGAATATTCAGAGTTGTATAACCATCACCAAAGTCTAATTTTAGAACATTTACAACCCCCCCAAAAGAAACTCCAACTCATGTTCATTAGCAATCTTTTCTCATTCCCCAACTGAGGAACTACGACTATTCAATTTTCTGTCTCCATAGATTTGCCTATTCAGGATGTTTCAAATAAATGGAATTATACAATGTGTGGTCTTTTGTGACTGGTTTCTTTCATTTAGCATGATATGTTCAACACTCATTCATTTTATAGCATGTATCTGTACTTCATTTTTTTTTATTGCTAAGAAATATTCTATTGCATGAATATGCCACATTTTGATTATCCATTCATCAGTTGATGGACATTTAGCTTTTTTCCCACTTTTTAGCCATTATAAATAATGCTGCTATGAACATTCATGAGTGGGTTTTTGTGTGGACATATGTTTTAATTTCTCTTGGGTATCTATCTAGCATTGATATAGACAGTTATCTTAGGATAATTCCATGGCTACCATTTTGAGGAAGTTCCAAACTCTGTGTTCTAAAATGCCTGCACTGTTTTACATCTTCACGAGCAATGTATAAGGGTTCCCATTTCTCCCCATCCTCATCATCACTTATCATCTGTCTTTTTAGCCATTCTAATGGGTGTGAAATGGTTTTAATTTGTATTTTCCTAGTGATTAATGATGTACAGCATCTGTCCATGTGATTATGTGACATTTATATCTTATTTGGAGAAATGTCTGTTCAAATTCTTTGCCCATTTTTAAATTGGGTTATATCTCAGCCAATTCAGATGGCTGTAACAAAAATACCATAGAGTGAATATAGTATAAATGATAAAAATTTATTTCTCACAGTTCTGGAGGCTGGGAAGTCCAAGATCAAGGTACTGGCAGACTTGGTGTCTGGTGAGGACCTGTTCCTGGTTCTTAGAAGGCTGTCTTCTGTGCATTGCATGGCGGAAGGGGTGAGGGAACCCTCTGGGGTCTCTTTTACGAAGGCACTAATTCCATTCATGAGGACCCTGCCCTCATGACTTAATCACCTCCCAAAGGCCCCACCTTCAAATACCATAATATTGGCATTAAGATTTAACATATGAATTTGGAGGAGAGGCACAGATATTCAGTCTATAGCGGATTGTCTTTCCATTATTGAGTTATTAAGAATTCTTTATATACTCTGTACATAAAACCTTTGTCATATGCACTTCCAAGTACTTTCTTTCATTCTGTGGCTGTCTTTTCACACTCTGGATAGCATCCTTTTTAAGTTAGATGAGTCCAGTTTATCTATTTTCTTTTGGTGCTTGTGCTTTTCACATCATATGGAAGAAGCCATTGCCTAACCTAAGATCACAGAGACTCACTCCTAAGTTTTCTTCTAGTTTGATAGTTTTAACTCTTCCATTTAGATCTGCAATTCATTTTTAGTTAATGTTTTTTTTAAAATTTATTTATTTATTTATTTTTGGCTGTGTTGGGTCTTCGTTTCTGTACGAGGGCTTGCTCTAGTTGCAGCAAGCGGGGGCCACTCTTCATCGCGGTGCGCGGGCCTCTCACTATCGTGGCCTCTCCTGTTGCGGAGCACAGGCTCCAGATGCGCAGGCTCAGTAGTTGTGGCTCACGGGCTTAGTTGCTCCGTGGCATGTGGGATCTTCCCAGACCAGGGCTCGAACCCATGTACCCTGCATTAGCAGGCAGATTCTCAACCACCGTGCCACCAGGGAAGCCCCCAGTTAATGTTTTTATTCGGTGTAAGGTAAGAGTCCAACTTCATTCTTTTGACTGTGGGCATCCAGTTTTCCCAGCACCATTTGTTGAAAAGACTGTCCTTTGCCCATTGAATTGTCTTGGCACCCTTGCTGCAAGTGAATTGGGCGTGAATGTAAAGATTTTTTTCTGGACTGTCAATTCAATTCCTTTGATCTGTATGTCTAATCTTATGCCAGCACCACATTGTCTTGATTACTGTAAATAAGTTTTGAAAATGAGAAGTGCAAATCCTCTAACTTTTTCTTTTTCAAGATTGTTTTGGCTATTCCGAGTCCCTTGAATTTTTGAATCATTTTGTCAATTATTGCAAGAAAATCAGCTAAACTTTGAAAAGGATTGCATTGAGTTGGTAGATCAATTTGCTGAGTATTACATCTTAACAATGTTAAGTTTTCTCATCCATGAATGTAAGACGTTGTTCCATTTATTTAGACCTTTAATTTTTTTAATGTTTTATACTTTTCAGTGTACAAGCATTGCACTTTAAAATTTTATTCCTATTTATTTTATATGTTTTGCTATTATTATAAGTGGGGTTGTTTTCTTAGTTTCATTTTTGGATTATTTGTGGCTTGCGTATAGAGATACAATTAATTTTTATACTTTGAGTTTATATCCAGGCACAAAGTTGAACTTGATTATTAGTACTAATAGTTTATAATGAATTTCTTTGGATTTTCTATATGCAAGATGATGTCACTTGCAAATAGAAATAGTTCTACTTCTTCCTCAAGGTCAGCTGGAGGTGAGTGACTGGTACTTTCTTCTTTCCTATGTATTTCCTGGTCATGCACCCAGATTTGTTCATGCAAATGGCCTTTTAGATGCTCAGAAATATGTCAAACTCCTCTACCGCCATCTACTTCTCTAGTAATTCCTTTTAAATTCCAGGTGAGGTCCATGTTTTCCATAACTGAAATCACAACCATAAGCAGTTGCTTCTAGAAGTTTGTTAGAACGTCTATGTTAGAAGTGCCTTGCCTCAGCTAAGTTGAGCTCTGAGTCAAATCAAAGAGCCAACATACTCTGGAAATAGAGATTTTCTAGGTCTCTGCAATTTTGGACAGATTATTGACCATTTTCTTGGATGATGGTTTTACTGGAATTCCACAAGTGGTCAGATTTCTCCATTGTCAGCAATGTTGTCAGCTTCTGGCTAGGGTGCCACTGAGCTGGGGAGTGAAAAGGGATGGGAATAGTCCTAAGTTAGAATGTCAAATAACCCATTGTCTCACTGAGGTTCAGTAATTTTTTTTTCATAGATGATTTTTAGTTTACTCTTTGGTTAATTTTCAGGGTTAGAAAATGGTTGATTTTAGGTGTTTTGCCTGTATTTTCATTGTTTTAGAGGGACAGCAAGTTCACTAAGGTCTTCATTTCACCATTCCAGAAATCCACCTCCCTGAGAAGATTTAAAAAAAAAATGAAAATCAGGTACTACATATAAATATGAACACAAAGATTTTGTTTGACTCATAGTGAGAGAAACAGGCAGATGTTATAACTGATCCAAAAATGAATCCAATGAATAGATAAATTTGTAGATAACAGATATTGAAATAAATGTATAAATGGAGGTGAAATGGATTTTTCTGAAGAGTGGGGAGGGCTGCCCCTCCACTGGACAGAATTCATTTTCATGTGCACAGACAAAAATCATTTTGTATTGTTATCAGTTACTTATAACTCATAAAGTTGTAAAATAGCTCCCACTGAATCAGAATCTGATAAGGATAAAGGGTATGTTATAGAAATGTGTAGTTTTCCATTGAAGCACAAATTTTTCCCTACAGAGTTGGTAAGAAGACTTTTGGAAAAAAAAGTCTTATTTTGTTGAAAAAGAGAAAGAGGTAGAAAAGAAAGTAAATAAATATTTTAAAAATTTAAAAATTTTTTTAAAAAGAAAAGAATCACTACACTTTATATCTTCATATTCAAATCTCCCCAATCATCACTTTGTAATCACCAAGGCCATTCCATTTGGGAGACTCTCTCTGTCCTATATTCATCAAAGTTAAAGTACTAGGGGACTTTACATTTAGGGGTTGGAAAACCATTGCTGTTTTGACTTTGTGAAGTGGGTGTACCTATTAAAGCAATGTCAGGTGCAGAGAGAATGCTAATGTTAAGATGGCTTCCAAGTTGCCTAAAATGGCTTCCAAAGTAGTCGACCAGCATTCCAAGCATTGTTGGACTCACACTTTGTGTCTTTAATCACAGAGCAGAAATCTGTTTTTTACATCAACTTCCTAAATCCTGGTGGAGAATATTCGTGATTTAAAACTATAATGATGACGATGATGATAATAATAATAAAACAAGTGTAGATATGGGTATAACAGTCACTCAAATAAAATATTGTCCTGCCAGACTTTAGCTCAGACTCATTGTAGACATTTGAGACACACTTGTTGTTTGTGGCATTATTCCACTATAAAAACTTAGCAAGCCCAATTCCTATTGTCAAGTAAGAATGAAATGTTGAGTAATAAGAAAAAAAATGTCTTGATGTAGTTCTTCTAACAACTGCAGAGTAGCCTTAATAGAGAGCAGTCTCTTTACAGCCTCATCATTTGCTGGAGATGGTACAGTTTATTGGATAATATTTGAATTATGGGTACATAGTTCCAAACTTTAGTTGATGGAAACTCACACCCACTATCAGATATGCCTCTTGAATTTTGGACAAATTAGAAAAGAGTTTTGACTTTTGTGTCAGAGGACTGAGATTGAAATAGGAACATATCAATATACATTAAGAAACAGATCTCAAAATCGAGAAATTTCACCCTAAAAATGATTGTGGTAGGTTGAGTAATGGTCCTCCAATGATATTAAATCCTAATCCCTGGAACCTGTAAGTGATCCCTTATATGGGAACAGGGTGTTTGTAAATGTGATTGGATTTTGTGATGGGGAGATTATCCTGGAATATCAGGGTGGGCTCCAAATGCTATTACATCTGTCCTGATAAGAGGGAAGCAGCAGAAGATTTGACAACACACAACAAAGGAGAAGGTGGAGTAAAGACAGAGAAGAGAGAGATTTAAAAATGCTGGCCTTGAAGATTGGAGTGACACAGCCACAAGTCAAGGAATGCTAGTAGCCACCAGAAGCTGCAAGATGCAAAGAATGAATTCTCCTCTAGAGCTTCCAAAGTGCAGCTCCAAAACAGCTTGATTTCAGCCCAGTGATACTGAATTCAGACTCCTGACCTCTAGGTCTGTGAAAGAAGAAATTTCTGCTGTTTTAAGCCACCAAGTTTATGGTAATTTATTACAGCCGCCTCAGTTAACTAATAAAACGGTGATGAAATATACTTATTAAATCCTTCAAATGGTTTTGGTGTTTGTTGAGCTCAGTAGTTGTGTTTTTCACTCTAAGTCTCCTTGGATTATCACACCCATTTCTTCAGTGGAGTCACCCACTGCCTTCTCAGTTCTGTCAGAGCACTCTGCACAAAGTTTTATATCAGTACATATCATATTATTCCAGGTTGTAAAAACCACTCCAAACTTAACAGCATAAAACAACCTCCATTTCATTATGCTCATGAATTCTGTGGGACAGGAATTGGTTAGGGTACAAAAAGATGGCTTGGTCTGTTCCACAGTCCCCAGGGCCTCGCTGGGAAGACTGAAATGTCTGAGGAACTGGAATCATATGCAAACTTATTCAGATACATGACTGGTGCCTGGGCTATAATGACTCAAAAGTTGGGCTTACCTTGCATAGGTTGACTAGAGCCTGTACACGTAACCTCCTAGGTTTCTCATAGAATAGTGACTAGGTTCCAAGAGGGAGCATCCAAGTCACCTGTAAATATTTCCATCACACTTTATTGATCAAAGCAGTCAAAAGCTCACCCAGATTCCAAGAGAGGGTTCACAACTCAGCCTCTTTACGGGCTGTAGCTAGGTGCTGTTGCAAAAAACATGTGGGTGGCGGATATTGTGTGGATATCTATTGAAAGTACAATCGTACCCATTCATTGCAATGTAGATACATTTTTACCTGTCTGTCATCTGGTCTGAAACTCAAGTTCAAGGAAGTTGATCTCTCTTTATATCCCTAATGCAAAGCACTCAGTAAATGTTTGAACTGCAGGCATAAAGGTTGGAGAGATGCAAAGAGGAAATGTGAGAAGAAAAAGGAACTTGAAATGGACTAACTGTATCAGCTTTAAAATGAGTGAGGCTTTCTTCTTGATGTAAAAACAGCTTCGTGTGTGGATCTATCTTTCCTTAACCTACTTTTCCTTTCTGCTTTCATTTCCTTTTTTTTTTTTTCATACAGCAGGTTCTTATTAGTCAACAATTTTATACACATCAGTGTATACATGTCAATCCCAAACGCCCAATTCATCACACCCCCACCCTCACCCCCCCGCGGCTTTCCTCCCTTGGTGTCCATACGTTTGTTCTCTACATCTGTGTCTCAATTTCTGCCCTGAAAACTGGTTCATCTGTACTATTTTTCTAGGTTCCACATATATGCGTTAATATACGATATTTCTTTTTCTCTTTCTGACTCACTTCACTCTGTATGACAGTCTCTAGATCCATCCACATCTCAACAAATGAGCCAATTTCGTTCATTTTTATGGCTGAGTAATATTCTATTGTATACATGTACCACATCTTCTTTATCCATTCATCTGTCGATGGGCATTTAGGTTGCTTCCATGACCTGGCTATTGTAAACAGTGTTGCAGTGAACATTGGGGTGCATGTGTCTTTTGGAATTGTGGTTTTCTCTGGGTATATGCCCAGTAGCGGGATTGCTGGATCATATGGTAATTCTATTTTTAGTTTTTTAAGGAACCGCCATAGTCTTCTCCATAGTGGCTGTATCAGTTTTACATTCCCACCAACAGTGCAACAGGGTTCCCTTTTCTCCACACCCTCTCCAGCATTTGTTGTTTGTAGATTTTCTGATGAAGCCCATTCTAACTGGTGTGAGGTGATACCTCATTGTAGTTTTGATTTGCATTTCTCTAATAATTAGTGATGTTGAGCATCTTTTCATGTGCTTCTTGGCCATCTGTATGTCTTCTTTGGAGAAATGTCTATTTAGGTCTTCTGCCCATTTTTGGATTGGGTTGTTTGTTTTCTTTATATTGAGCTGCATGAGCTGTTTATATATTTTGGAGATTAATCTTTTGTCCGTTGATTCATTTGGAAATATTTTCTCCCATTCTGAGGGCTCTTTTTGTCTTATGGTTTCCTTAGCTGTGCAAAAGGTTTTAAGTTACATTAGGTCCCATTTCTTTATTTTTGTTTTTGTTTCCATTACTCTAGGAGGTGGATCAAAAAAGATCTTGCTGTGATTTATGTCAAAGAGTGTTCTTCCTATGTTTTCCTCTAAGAGTTTTATAGTGTCCACTCTTACATTTAGGTCTCGAATCCATTTTGAGTTTATTTTTGTGTACGGTGTTAGGGAGTGTTCTAATTTCATTCTTTTACATGTAGCTGTCCAGTTTTCCCAGCACCACTTATTGAAGAGACTGTCTTTTCTCCATTGTATATCCTTGCCTCCTTTGTCATAGGTTAGTTGACTATAGGTGAGTGGGTTTATCTCTGGGCTTTCTATTTTGTTCCATTGATCTATGTTTCTGTTTTTGTGCCAGTACCATATTGTCTTGATTACTATAGCTTTGTAGTATAGTCTGAAGTCAGGAAGTCTGATTCCTCCAGCTCCATTTTTTCCCCTCAAGGCTGCTTTGGTTATTCGGGGTCTTTTGTGTCTCCATACAAATTTTAAGGTGATTTGTTCTAGTTCCATAAAAAATGCCATTGGTAATTTGATAGGGATTGCATTGAATCTGTAGATTGCTTTGGGTAGTATATTCATTTTCACAATATTGATTCTTCCAATCCAAGAACATGGTATATCTCTCCATCTGTTGGTATCATCTTTGATTTCTTTCATCAGTGTCTTATAGTTTTCTGCATACAGGTCTTTTGTCTCCCTAGGTAGGTTTATTCCTAGGTATTTTATTCTTTTTGTGGCAATGGTAAATGGGAGTGTTTCCTTAAGTTCTCTTTCAGATATTTCATCATTACTGTATAGGAATGCAAGCGATTTCTGTGCATTAATTTTGTATCCTGTAACTTCAACAAATTCATTGATTAGCTCTAGTAGTTTTCTGGTGGCATCTTTAGGATTCTCTATGTATAGTATCATGTCATTTGCAAACAGTGACAGTTTTACTTCTTCTTTTCCAATTTGTATTCCTTTTATTTTTCTTTTCTGATTGCCAAGGCTAGGACTTCCAAAACTATGTTGAATAATAGCAGTGAGAGTGGAAATCGTTGTCTTATTCCTGATCTTAGAGGAAATGCTTTCAGTTTTTCACCATTGAGAATGATGTTTGCTGTGGGTTTGAAGTATATGGCCTTTACTATGTTGAGGTAGGTTCCCTCTATGCCCACTTTCTGAGGAGTTTTTATCATAAATGGGTGTTGAATTTTGTCAAAAACGTTTTCTGCATCTATTCAGATGATCTTATGATTTTTATTCTTCGATTTGTTAATATGGTGTATCACACTGATTGATTTGCGTATATTGAAGAATCTTTGCATCCCTGGGATAAATCCCACTTGATCATGGTGTATGATCCTTTTAATGTGTTGTTGGATTTTGTTTGCTAGTATTTTGTTGAGGATTTTTGCATTTGTATTCATCAGTGATACTGGTCTGTAATTTTCTTTTTTTGTAGTATCTTTGTCTGGTTTTGGTATCAGGGTGATGGTGGCCTCATAGAATGAGTTTGGGAGTGTTCCTCCTCTGCAATTTTTTGGAAGAGTTTGAGAAGGATGGGTGTTAGCGCTTCTCTAAATGTTTGATAGAATTCACCTGTGAAGCCATCTGGTCCTGGACTTTTTTTTGTTGAAAGATTTTTAATCACAGTTTCAATTTCATTACTTGTGATTGGTCTGTTCATATTTTCTGTTTCTTCCTGGTTCAGTCTTGGAAGGTTATACCTTTCTATGAATTTGTCCATTTCTTCCAGGTTGTCCATTTTATTGGCATAGAGTTGATTGTAGTAGTCTCTTAGAATGCTTTGTATTTCTGCGGTGTCTGTTGTAACTTCTTTTTCATTTCTAATTTTATTGATTTGAGTCCTCTCCCTCTTTTTCTTGATGAGTCTGGCTAATGGTTTATCAATATCGTTTATCTTCTCAAAGAACCAGCTTTTAGTTTTATTGATCTTTGCTATTCTTTTCTTTGTTTCTATTTCATTTATCTCTGCTCTGATCTTTATGATTTCTTTCCTTCTGATAACTTTGGATTTTGTTTGTTCTTCTTTCTCTAGTTCCTTTAGGGGTAAGGTTAGATTATTTATTTGAGATTTTTCTTGTTTCTTGAGGTAGGCTTGTATAGCTATAAACTTCCCGCTTAGAACTGCTTTTGCTGCATCCCATAGGTTTTGGATGTCGTGTTTTCATTGTCATTTGTCTCTAGATACTTTTTGATTTCCTCTTTGATTTCTTCAGTGATCTCTTGGTTATTTAGTAATGTAGTGTTTAGCCTCCATGTATTTGTGTTTTTTAAGTTTTTTCCTCTGTAATTCATTTCTAATCTCATATGGTGTTGTGGTCAGAAAAGATGGTTGATATAATTTCAATTTTCTTAAATTCACTGAGGCTTGATTTGTGACCCAAGATGTGATCTATCCTGGAGAATGTTCCGTGCGCACTTGAGAAGAAAGTGTAATCTGCTGTTTTTGGATGGACTGTCCTATAAATATCAATTAAATCTATCTGGTCTATTGTGTCATTTAAAGCTTCTGTTTCCTTATTTATTTTCATTTTGGATGATCTGTCCATTGGTGTAAGTGAGGTGTTAAAGTCCCCCACTATGATTGTGTTACTCTCAATTTCCTCTTTTACGGCTGTTAGCAGTTGCCTTATGTATTGAGGTGCTCCTATGTTGGGTGCATATATATTTATAATTGTTATATCTTCTTCTTGGATTGATCCCTGGATCATTATGTAGTGTCCTTCCTTGTCTCTTGTAACATTCTTTATTTTAAAGTCTATTTTATCTGATATGAGTATTGCTCCTCCAGCTTTCTTTTGATTTCCATTTGCATGGAATATCTTTTTCCATCCCCTCACTTTCAGTCTGTATGTGTCCCTAGGTCTGAAGTGGGTCTCTTGTAGATAGCATATATATGGGTCTTGTTTTTGTATCCATTCAGCAAGCCTGTATCTTTTGGTTGGAGCATTTAATCCTTTCACGTTTAAGGTAATTATCGATATGTATGTTCCTATGACCATTTTCTTAATTGTTTTGGGTTTGTTTTTGTAGGTCCCTTTCTTCTCTTGTGTTTCCCACTTAGAGAAGTTCCTTTAGCATATGTTGTAGAGCTGGTTTGGTGGTGCTGAATTCTCTTAGCTTTTGCTTGTCTGTAAAGCTTTTGATTTCTCCATCGAATCTGAATGAGATCCTTGCCAGGTAGAGTAATCTTCATTGTAGGTTCTTCTCTTTCATCACTTTAAGTATATCATGCCACTCCCTTCTGGCTTGTAGAGTTTCTGCTGAGAAATCAGCTGTTAACCTTATGGGAGTTCCCTTGTATGTTATTTGTCCTTTTTCCCTTGCTGCTTTCAATAATTTTTCTTTGTCTTTAATTTTTACCAATTTGATTACTATGTGTCTTGGCATGTTTCTCCTTGGGTTTATTCTGTATGGGACTCTCTGTGCTTCCCGGACTTGAGTGGCTATTTCCTTTCCTATGTTAGGGAAGTTTTTGACTATAATCTGTTCAAATATTTTCTCAGGTCGTTTCTCTCTCTCTTCTCCTTCTGGGACCCCTATAATGCGAATGTTGTTGCGTTTAATGTTGTCCCAGAGGTCTCTTAGGCTGTTTTCATTTATTTTCATTCTTTTTTCTGTTCTGCAGCAGTGAATTCCACCATTCTGTCTTCCAGTTCACTTATCTGTTCTTCTGTCTCAGTTATTCTGCTATTGATTCCTTCTAGTGTAGTTCTCATTTCAGTTATTGTATTTTTCATCTCTGTTTGTTTGTTCTTTAGTTCTTCTAGGTCTTCATTAAACATTTCTTTCATCTTCTCGATCTTTGCCTCCATTCTTTTTCAGGGGTCCTGGATCATCTTCACTATCATTATTCTGAATTCTTTTTCTGGAAGTTTGCCTATCATCTCCACTTCATTTAGTTGTTTTTCTGGGGTTTTATTTTGTTCCTTCATCTGGTACATAGCCCTCTGCCTTTTCATCTTGTCTTTCTGTGAATGTGGTTTTTGTTCCACAGGCTGCAGGGTTGTAGTTCTTCTTGCTTCTGCTCTCTGTCCTCTGTTGGATGAGGCTATCTGAAAGGCTTGTGCCTCCCTTCCTTTTTTATTCTGCCAAGATGATAATACTCATAATTTCAATGGCTCTGTGCCATTACCCTCAATTAACATTTTGCTTTCAGCTTTGTCCTGGCAAAACACTGCCCCTGGCCAACCTAAACATCCACCTCTCTGTACTCTACTGAATTGTTGATCATTGTCAGATAAAATTCACACAGGCTACTAGGATGCTGCTGTGAGTTCATAGTTGATGATGGTATTACTTTGGACAAGTCTGTAGTTTGACTGGGCTTGGCTCCTGGCTATAGTTCTCTCATTTCTCCTCCTAAGGCCTAGGCTGAAGGGGCATCAACTACCTGAGGCATATTCTTCTCATGATAAGGGTTAGCAATTCCCAGAGACACTGTGAGCAGAAATATATAATGCTTTTATTACTTAGAATCAAAACTGACACACTATCTTTTCTGGCTACACTCCATTGCCAAAGCAAGTCACCAGACTAAGCCAAACATTATGAAGCAGAGAAGTATATTCCTCACATAAATAGAGGCAAACAATGATATATTATATTCCAGTATTTTACTAGATCCTCTCAGCTGTCCCTCATCCTTTCTCTGTATCTCCAATTAGTGCTTTCTATAATTTTCACCAAAAGTCATTTACAATTTCATTCAAGATCTCAGTCTTTCCATTCACCTATCTTATCTTGAGCAAAAGAGTTAGTCTCCAACTTCAAAGAGAAATCTGAGATTTTTCAGCAGGAACTTTCTTAACTTGCAGTGGATCCCTTATAACAGTCACTTCTCTGTATGCTTCCTTTCCATCTTAGTGGAAATCATATCCATGGTTCAATTTAATGCTAATCCTTCCACCTCTTTTCTGGAGCCCATCCCCTCTGATCTTCTTTGGTTTTGACACTGTTAATTATATCCTCTTATAACTTTAAATTATTCTTCTCTTGTTGTTAGTTGAGTAACTACAAGACAGTATAAACTATGAAAGTTATCAAAAATTCAGTCATATTATTTTATTACATGAAAATTGGAAATATTATTTTAATATAGGAATAATATGAAAATAATTCAGAATAGAATGAAACAGTAGATTAACTGAATGAACCAAGTGGTATGGACATCCATGTGGGAGGACTTAAACTGATAGGGGACATGAATTCTTTAAATTTTTTTTTCTGTGGCATAGCAATTATAAGAAGAGACTCAAAATGGCAGCTGTGATAGTTAAAGAATTTTCTTGGATGCCTTCATCTCTAGACCTCAAGGCAATTGAAATCTCTGGTTGCTAAGCCAATTCAGTGAGCTGATGATGAATTAGTTTTGTATTGCTGAGTAAGAAATCATCAGCATAAACTTATGAGCTTAAGATAGCATATATTTATTATCTCGGTTTCTGTGGGTCAGGAGTCTGGGTATGCTTTAACTGAGTCTTCTTCTCAAGATTTTAGAAAATTTGGGTCAGAACTTTGATCTCATCTGAGACTTGGCATCAAATTCATAGCTCACACTGATTGTTGGCAGAGTTCAATTCCTTGTAGTTGTAAGACTGAAGTCCCTATATTCTTTCTGGCTGTAGTTTGAGGACTGCTGTCAGTCACTAAAGGCTGCCCTCAGGTCCTTGCCACATGGTCCTTTAGATAGGCAGTTCACAACATGATTGTTTGCTTCTTTATGCTGCAGGAGAATCTATCTTGCTGTGAAGCTCTCTCTCTCTCTCTCTTTTTTTTTTTAAAGAAGCTCTCTTTTAAAGAAAGCCTAGATTCTAATTTAAATGACTTACCTAATTAGATAAGACTCACTCAGGCAAAACTCTCTTTGATTACCTCAGTTTGGTACCTCAATTATATCTACAAAATTCCTTCTCATTTGCCATGAAGTAATCACCAAGGTGAAATCTCATATTCATAAATCTCATCCACACTCAAGGGGAGAAGATTATAGAGATTGTGTATACCAAGGGGAAATCTTGAGGTCCAACTTAAAATTATTCCTATCACAAATCAGAACCTCCAAATTACCTTTCAAATGCAACTCAACATTTTTAAGGCTGATGTAATTGTTTATTTAATGAATATTTATCTTTAATTCTGACTAGAGGTAAGATAAATAAAAGTTTTGAATTTGTTTTAATTTTTGTGGTTAGTAATTTGATTTTTTTTTTAGTAAAAAAAAGATCTAGTTTTTTTTTTTTTTTTTCTCCTTACCTATTACTCTGGGAAATTCCTTTGCCTCTCTTGTGTTAGATCTTTTTTTCTTGGATTTTATCTTCATTTCTTTTGTTTTTTCCTACCTTTTGGTTTTGTACATCCTCTAGTAGCATCCTAAAAGTGAGTTAAGGAAAGATGAGCATTTGGAACTCATGTTCATCTGAAAATCTTTATCCTATTTTTATGCTTCACCTAGTTTGGCTGGATATAAAATTCCAGGTTGAAATTTTTTTCCTTGGAATTTTGAAGGCATACCTCAATTCTTTAAAAATTCAAATGTGGCTATTAACTCTGGTGTCATTCTGATTTTGTTACTTAGTTTGTGACATAGTTTAATCTTTCTGGAAGTTTTACAACCTGATCTTTGTCCTTAGTGTTCTAAATTTTCACAATGAACTGTATCAGTGGAGGTCTTTTAAAAATTCATTGTTCTGACTGGTTTGAGCTTAGATATTATATTTTTCATATCTGGAAAGTTTTCTAGTGTTTTTTCTTTGATAATTTCCTTCTTTCCATTTTTCTCTGTTGTCTCTTTATAAAACTCCTACCAATAAATTGTTAGGTTTCCTAGATTAATCCTGCAATCATCTTTTCCTTCTATTTTTATATTTTCATTTGTTTATTGACATTATATCCAAATGTCCTAAAACAATTTTAATTTCAGCTTTCTTATTTAATTCCTAGAATTTTTATCTTGTTTGCTGAATTTTCCTCTTTACAATACCATGTTTTGTTTCAAGGATGCAGTATGTCCATTTATCACTTTTGAGTATGTTAGTGATAGTATTTAAAAAAATATTTTCTTCTCTTTTATGTTGCAGATTCTGTCTCTCATCTTGTAGATTCTCTTCAAACCTTTATTGATCCTTAAATGTTGGAAATAATGGGCACTCTCTGTATTTAGATGGGGCTTGTTGACCACTGTACTTCCTCTATGTTGAACATGTGAGAACTAGTTCATTTTATTGTGTAATCCTCAAATCTCAGTATCTACAGGTATTTCTTGGGAACTATATAGTTTCTCAATGGATATATATATATACAAACACACATATGTAATGTAGCTGTGAACATTCTGGACATTGAGCTGGAGAAGGCAGCTGATGGCCTCAAGTTCAATATGCAGACTTATTAATTTCCCCTTGGTTAGGCTTGAATCCTTAAACTTACTTTCTACCATGTTTTTTGTCCCTCAACCCTTTATCTCCTAAAAGATTCCTTTCTCTCTTATTGCTTTCCTGTCACTTATATTCTAACAACTTCCAATCTATCATGATGTGTATCTAAATGCCAACTAGACATAGCCCTGTGGGATGTCCCACAAGGACTTCAACTCAACATGTCCCAAACTAATCTCATCACCTTCTTTCAAAATTCTCTCCTTGTATTTTTCTGATGTTCTTAAGAGCATCACCATTTCTGTTTCCCGACCATAAACTTGAGAGGCATTTAGGCTCCCTCCTGTCCAAATGAGTTGTTCACCAAGCTCCATATGCAATGGAGAACATGGTATATCTCTCAAGAACATGGTATATCTCTCCATCTGTTTGTGTTGTCTTTGATTTCCTTCATCAGTATCTTATAGTTTTCTGAGTACAGGTCTTTTGCCTCCCTATGTAGGTTTATTCCTAGGTATTTTATTCTTTCTGTTGCAGTGTTAAAATAATGGATTTGGATAGTCAAAATTGGAAGTGTGGGAGCTTTATGTTTTAGACTCTTTATGGTGGCTTAAACTAAGGCAATTATGGTATCATAGGGAGGTGGATATATTTAAGATATATTTATGTATTGAGGAGACATAAACTGGCAAAAGTGTTTTTACAGGTGACATCCTGGCTTTGCGGCCATGAATCAAAGGGGGTAGAGAAGCACATTGAAAACAAGAGCAAAAATACAGTTGTGTGTGAGCTTGTAGTTGGATATATAGGTCTGGACTTAGAAGAGAGATCTAGAAAAGGCACACATTTGGGACTTGTTAGTATTGAGATAGTATTTAAAATCATGATAGTAGAAAAGGTAAAAAGCTGGCAAATGTAGAATGAGAAAAAAGAATTCCCAGGTGGAGCCATGGGGAATTATAACAATTAGAGGTTAAGGAGGGAAGGATGAGCCAAGAAAAGGATCTTGAGGAGGGACTAAAGAAATAGGAGGAAAAATAGGAAAGGTGGAATCCTAAATGCCCAGAGAAAAGATTTTTCAGAGGAAGTAATGGCTAGTTGTGTTGAATTTTGCTGAGAGGTCTAAACGGTCTGAGAAGTAAGTATCTATTATGTTTAGCCACAGATTGATCATTGTGACCTTAGAAAGAGAAGTTTTAGTATTGTGCTGAGAGAAGACAGAATGGGAAGTAAAAAGAAGCAACTCTTAAAGTCATTAGGCTGTGAAATATAGGTAAGAAAAGAATGGTAATTGGAGAGAATTACATAGTCACGCGACTTCTTCAAGGTGACTAGTGTTGCAAGCACTTCTGAATGTTAATAAAAAAGATCTAGTGGGAAAAAAAGAGATAGAATCAAGAAGAATCAAGCATGAGGAATTGTTCCCAAAGAAAAGGAGTCCCTGAAAGAATGGGAGGGAATAGCATCCACAACTCAGGGGGAGAGATGAGTCTTAGAGAGGGAAGGGACACTAATTCTATAGTTACAGGAGGAAGAACAGTAAAGGATAGATCCAGACATGTATGGTGAATTCGGTTGGGGGAAAATGAGGAAGTCTGTATTTGATGGCTACAACTTGTAGAGTGAGGAGGGTTGAAGCTGTTTGGGGAGATCTGGAGAGATTGCTAAGTGGTGCTGAGAGCCCTATTGAAGTTGGTAATCATGAATTTTTAATCATGTCAATTATATTAGTTATATAATTTTCTCCTAAAATCCAAACTCCTTCACATAAGGATTCTCAACTGAAGGTTTTCTTCAGAATTACACGAGAACTTTTTCCTGACCTTCAACTCAGACCAAATGATTCAAATTGTCTGGGTATAAAAAATAACATGTCTTTTTACAACTTCCGTACAATTTTTTCTTTGTTTATTATGCACAGAATCACTTTCTTGGCATAACATACAAGGCTTTTCATGATTAGGCTGATTTCTACGTGTGTTCATCTTCACCTCCCACTACTCCTTGGCTTGAACTCCCAAACTCCATAATAAACTACATGTTATGGGGGCCCGTAATTGCCCCATACTTTCTCATCATTTTATCACTACTGACCTGGAATGGAAAGCCAAACAAGTAGCACATCTTAATTACTCATAGAGAAGACTTAATTATACATCAGTAGTTACAGAACACAGATCAATTCCTACATTCTTTTCTGCATTTCTCCCTGGTAGGGGTCTGGCCTGCATTGTCTAGATTCCTTTGTTAAAGGCAGGAGTTCAGAACATAACAGTTGTGATAGAAAAATGTTGAATACATTGGCAGCTCTGCTGCAAGTACAAAACCAATGGGTCTTTTCCCAGGGCGCCAGTCAAACCAAGGCGCCAGTCAAACCAAGGTGAGAGAAGAAAATCAAGTCCCATGAAAGCTAAGAGGGCCTGACATCTATAAATGTACAAAGCACCAAGAGCCATGGTGTTTCAGAGATATAGAGAGGATAGAGTTTTCAGAATGGGGAGAGACTAATTAAATGGGTCAAATGCTGCAGACAGTCATGTCAGATAAGAACTGAGAATCATTCATTGTCTTTGGAAATACAAAAGCCCTTGGTGACCTTTGTAAGAGCAATTCCAGTGGGCACAAGGAACAAAAAACCCAGATCACATCAGGGTGAGGAGTAAACTGCTTATTAGGAAGTAGAGACTGCATGTAGCAGGAAATTCTTCAAGGAGTTTCATAGTAAAAAAGCAGAGTAGGGGGGAGTATGGGGTCACAGAGAAGCATTTCTTTATTCAAGACTGGAGAGACTTAACTCTCCATATATACATAAACATGTATATCAATTTTAGGGAATGATCCAGGAAAGAGAAGAAAAAAAGAGAAAGAAGAGGGTGAAGGAGAGGATGAAAGAGAGTAAGAGGAAGAAGAGGAGGAGGAACAGGAAGAGGAGGAAGAGGAGGAGGAACAGGAAGAGGAAGAAGAGAAGGAGGAACAGGAAGAGGAAGAAGAGGAGGAAGAGGAGATGGGGTGGGGGCGGGGAGGAGGTAGGGTAACTGATAAACAAGGTTCCTGAGGAGAAATTGGAATTCACAGGAGAGAGAACTTTAACTAGAAAGAGGACATCTTCTTTCACTAAGAAAGGAAGGAATGCTGAAAGGATGCAGATGATGAAATACACTCTAGGGTCTAGGAGACAAAGGTGGAAAGAGCTGTTGTTTGTAGTCTCACCTTGATTAAGTAAAATATGTTCATAAGTAAGGGTGAGGGAGGAGGCATCCAATCTGGGTTTTGAGGAGGAGTAAAATTTTCTAACATAGCCTCTGAGGGAAAAGTGAAAGGAAACTGGTGATGAACACAAGGAAACATAGCTTAGTAATAACTGAGGTTGGAGACCACGAATGCGCATTATCTCTGACGATGTGATTTTACCCTAGCAGCTTTCAGCATCAAGAATTATGCCTGTATGTTATAGATATTTATATGATATTGCTATTTTAATTTCAATGATATATAGTAATATCATCTCATGAGATAGGGCTTTTTTTCAAAACTATAATAAATGCTAATCTTCATTCCACCAGAGATACTACTAGAAGGATTCATCATGAACCCCACATATGAAATGATCATGAAATATGTCATTTAAGAAATGTTGCAAATTGTGCTATGGAAACAGGACATTCTAAGCTTGTTTCTGAAGCTTATCACAATAATCTATCTTTAAATGAAGATCAGATGTCTCATGACCTACACTCAGGAGATTATGTATGCTGGAAAAGACAACATTTAAATAACTCACTCCAGCCTAGATGGAAAGGCCCTTACTAGGTACACTTGACTAGCTCATGTGCATCATAACTAAGAGTAATTGACTCTTGGATTTATATTTCCCACTTAAAAAGGGCCCCTGCACCAGACCAGTCTATAAAGCTGACCTCAAATTCACCTTAAAACAATGCTTTAAAAGAGGAGAAACTACACCCACATGAGGATGAGAAGATGACGACACCAGCAGTAGACAGCTATCCCAAGATGCCTCACCTGACCCATATGATTATTAATAGCATTTTTTTGATTTCTTGGACTTTTGCATAAATCAAATATTTTTCTGTCATGAGTATGATCCCATGCAGAGTTTAGAAATCAACACAATTGTTGGGTTTATAGTTAATTACCTAAGTCCAGTACTTCTGGGTTACCTAGGTAGACTTCTCTACTCCAAGGCCCTAATTGGATGGCCCTTAGGAAATTTATTCTAGAAGAAAGAAATTGTATTTGTGCTCAGGCCACAGTTGATATTATTAGATGAGATTCTCCTCACTTGGCAAATCAATCACACTTGCTCTGACCATGGCCATAAATAAGAATTTTATTTAAAGTTATTCAAGCTTAATCAGAGCATTGAGCTAAATTTCAGTCAAAAAATATAACTTCCCTCAGCTCTGGTATGGATTTATATGGCTAACATCATGCTATGATTATTTAAGTTTAAAAGCACTTATGTTGGGAACAATGAAGACATACTAAGGATATCAGCCTAATAACACTAGGAAATTGGGTTAGTTGCCTTATGAACAATGCTAGTATATCATTACCTTTTAAGATAGCACTTGGTACAGAACGAACTTGGTCAAATGACCTGGGGATATACTGGGCCATGCCTAATGAAAGTCCTTGGCTTAAATTCTTCCTTATGACTTTACTAATTCTACTAGCTATATTACTTGTACTCTGCCTATTTTACAAGATTGTTGTTTCTTGCATTACCAAATGTGCAACTGACTGAGTCTCCAATAAAAATACTGATGACTAAGTGATGTGAAATGATCCATCAAACATATAGTTCTATGAGATCAAAAAAAAAAAAAAAAAAAAAGAAATGTTGCAAATTGTGCTATGGAAACAGGTGGCATGGCTCTGCAATATAAGCAGCAATGCCCTCACCAGCTGTTGATTTTGCCTGCAAAATTGAAATCACAGTATAATGGCTGCTAATGCTGATGTGAAGTGTATCTAATATAATCCCACAAGTTCTAAGAATGATTAAGTGTCCTAGGTTTGGGAGAGGTTGGGGTAAATAGGTACTTTATTATTGTACATGTTTGAACTGCAGAGACTTCCAGAAAATATCACTTATGTTTGGGTGTGCTTTAAAGTAGGTAAAAAAAACCCCAACAGCTCCTTCTGTAGTACATAGGAAGGAGACTGACTGTATAAATGTCTTCATTTTGCCCTAAAGCCTCTGTCTTCATTTTGGCATCTGTGATATTTTACTGTCCTCGAATGCTCTAGCTCTCTTTTCTTCTTTGTGTTTTTTTTTTCTTTTATTATCCCTGAAATTTAGAGGATCTCCAAAGTTAGATCCTTGGTTTTCTCTTTCTATACTCTATTAATGGCCTAATCCCTCCTTTGTCTTCTCCTATTGCCTGTATGTTGTATGTTTCCTTCTGTTGCCTGTATGCTGTCAGCCAGCGAAAAGGGTCATAAGAAGTCTAGAATATAGATCTGAAATTTAGGAGAGAGGTGGAGGCTGTAAAAACACACAGAGTTAAGAACATTTACTATCTTTTCATTTGACAAACTCCTGCACATCTATGTAGATCCAGCTCTAATAATACTAGTAAAATAATAATAATCAATAATTAATGAGTTTTTCTATATATAAAGCAATGTTCTGAGTATTTTATTCTTTGATTTCATATTAAAATGTGTTATTTAATTTTTAGTTTCTATTAATTTATATCAATTTTAATTTTTTCCAGTTTTATTGAGATATAATTGACATACAGCACTGTATAAGTTTAAGGTATACAGCATAATGACAACATATATATTATGAAATGGTTACCACAATAAGCTTGATTAACATCCATCTTATATAGATACAAAAACAAAAAGAAAAAAATGTTTTTTCTTTTGATGAGAACTCACAGGATCTACTCTCTTAACTTTCCCATATATCATACAGTGTCAAATATAGTCATGTTGTACATTACATCCCAGGTACTTGTTTATCTTATAACTGGAAGATTGTAGCTTTTGACCATCTTCATTCAATTCTCCCTTCTCCTACTCTCCACTTCTGTGTTCTGAGTATTTTAAATGTATCAACTCATTTTATCCAACCCCAAACTTGGTGGTATTATTGTTTACTTGTATGCACATATTTAACTTCCCTAGACTTTAAACTCTTTTAAGAAGAGAGAAATTATATCATTTATATTTTTATCCCCTACAGGGCTTCTTGGTACTTCCTGCATTAAGTATGTGACAAACACATATTTGTTGAATGACTAAATGAATCAAAGAAAAGAAAAAGAATGCACACAATAAAAAATTGAAAACCATTAACTCTATACTTATAAATCTTTCTTTTTCATGTAAATTGTGAGTTCTTTGAGGACAGGATTTGTTTGATTGGTTATTTCTCTCAAAGTACTAGGCACATGGTAGATACTCAATAAATATTTGTTGGTTTATTGATTAAAAATCTGTATTTTACCCTGAAGAGTGGAAAGCTAAGGGATATATCTTCTAACTCAAAGTCAGAATTCACTGAGTACCTGCTTCCTACCTTCCCACATATTGCGTGTTAGGTATTTGATTCTTTGGATGTGGTTTGAAGAACGACTGCAGGGTATACTGCTCCATTGCCAAGGTTCCATTTGCCGCTATGACTAACTACTTATGCTCCAATCTGTTACTCTTCTGTTCCAGTCGTCTACCACCCTGGCACCCTTGTGCAATATTCTTTGCATCTACTGAAGACAATTTGTTATGTACATAACAGGTGCCTTAAGGCAAGTTGCACATTAATAGTGGACACTTTAAGTGGAAATATATACTAATAGAACCAATTTGTGGAAATTATTCAGTTTATAAAAAGGTTAATTTCTATTTATGGAAAAATCATGAAATTTTACATTGGTTAAAATGGAGAAATAAGATGTTCAACTAAATGATACAGATTGACCTATTTTTGTTTGTTATAATATCATACAATAAAAGATGTAAGAAATCTAAGGATTATTTGTTCAAACTGACAAAGTAAATTTGTGAGGAGATATTACATATTTGCAACTGAAATATCTTTTTCTTTTTCTGAAAAGCATCCAAACAATTCTATGCTGATTAGTACATAGCAAAAATACATTTGGAATGAGTTTCAGAAATAAATCTAATTCTAATTTTTGCCAAAATTAATAGCAAATTGTCATTACAAAAAGGAAATCTCTTTATTTTGAGAAGATAGTAATTAAGTTTTGATTACATAATTTTTACATTTTCCCCCAGTGGAGCTGTATAATCACTCAGGATATGGATATGTCATCATTTTATCTGAAGGGATGCCCTGGGCCCTCAAGCAAAGTAGTATCCCTAGAATTTGGACTGGAGACAACTTGCATGTCATGATCCTGTGATTCTCTTAAATTCTCTTCTCAACTTCCTGCTCTCCCTTTTTTGATACCTAGCAAAGATGAGAATTTTGATATTGGATAACCAAGGTGGTAAAAATGCAACATATAAGACCATCTCCTTCAACCTTTCGGACATGATGCGGAATAACTGGTGTTTCCATGATGGAGTACATGAAATGAGTTGTAGATGTTTCCTGATACTCCTAAGCATGACAATGCCAGTAGAACAGGGATTTGTATCTTCCTTAGAAGTTTTTAGACTACTCAAGTTCTTTCATAAATCTTTTAGTAATCAAATAAATCCCTATAAAATAGGAAAAAAAAATATCTTTTTGCATGGTGTCTAATGTTGATCTGTATATTTCAGGCCCCAAATAAGCAGGGACATATTCGAAGACATAGAAAAAAAGTTTACACCCACCCAAGAACAGATCTTAGATTTAACATAATTCAATTCCATAATTCACATAAACCTCTGAGAAATTGAAACTAATTTCTATATATGAATGAAAGGATCAGCAACATTCAGAAACCATTCCTTGCCTTTGCACTTTAACTCTGGAATTTCTGGAGTTATCAGGTGGTAAAACTATAAGTACACAGCAGAGGCAAATGGGTCAGCCCTATGGGTCAAAAGATATGGATAGAATGCTTATAAATTTATTATTTATGAAAAAACTAATATTCTAGAAACTAAATTAGGAAGTGTTTGGCTAGAAATACTTTCTTACCCAGAATCAATTATTCTTCATTAGGCTGCTTCGTACAATTGTCTAATGGAAAAGGCTATGGAGGGACTTCCCTGGCAGCCCAGTGGTTAAGACTCTGTGCTTCCACTGCAGGGGGCATGGGTTCGATCCCTGGTCGGGGAACTAAGATCCCACATGCAGTGCAGCACAGCCAAAAGTAAATAAATAAATAAAAATAAACAAGTAAGACTGACACCATTGCTGTTTGTTAAAAAAAAAAAAAGCCTATGGAAAGCCTTAACATATGGAAAAGCCATTAGACAACAAGCATGTGTAGAGATAGCTAACTTAATTACTAATCAGGTTGCTATAAATCATTATTGCAAGGAAATGCCATTTTACATCCATCTGATTAAAACAGTGAAAAGTTTAATAATGCCAACTGTTGGAGAGATATAGATCAATAATGTATCATACATGGTTGATAAGAGAATAAAGTGGTAAAACCACTTTGGAAACCAATTTAGCACTGTCTTGTGAAAAACTAACATTCACATATCCTATCACCTATCAGTCCTCTTCAGGATAAAAATTCAAGTGACACTTGCTTATGTGTATCAGGAGACATGTATAAGAATGTTTATAGCAGCACTGTTCACAATAACACAAAGAAAGGTAAGTAAAAAATCTGTGTAAAATGCAAATAACCATCAAGAGTAGAATGAAAAAAAAAATCATTCAAGAATGTGATATTACACAGTAGTGAAAATGAATGAATCACAACTGTATACAACATGGATGAAGCATACCTATTGATGAATGACAAGAAAATCTCAGAAGTTGTATAAAAGCATAATAGCCTTTTTTAAAAATGAAAAAGCTCAATATAAAAAAGTTGCTTAACCATTTGCTATTTGTAATAAAAAACAATTTTTTTTAAAAAAGGTATAATCACCACAGTAAGTCTAGTTAACATGTCAATTATACCTCAAAACAACAACAACAACAAGAGAATAAATGTACAAAAAGCAGTATGATGGATAACATGGGTTGGAGCCATAGACAGGAGGACAGAATAGGGAGGAACATGAAGATACATGTAAACAATCGTCAGTGTTCTAGTTCTTGGCCTGGATGTTGGGTTCACAGATATTTGTTATTTGTTGAAATGAATGAATGAATAACTAAGTAAAATAAAAGAGGGTAGAAATGCAAATCAAAACTACAGTGAGGAAGCACCTCACACCAGTCAGAATGGTCATCATCAAAAAATCTACAAACAATAAGTACTGGAGAGGGTGTGGAGAAAAGGGAACCCTCTTGCACTGTTGGTGGGAATGTAAATTGATACAACCACTATGGAGAACAGTATGAAGCTTCCTTAAAAAACTAAAAATAGAACTACCATATGACCCAGCAATCCCACTCCGGGGCATATACCCAGAGAAAACCATAATTCAAAAAGACACATGCACCCCAATGTTCATTGCAGCACTATTTATGACAGCCAGGACATGGAAGCAACCTAAATGTCCGTCAACAGAGGAATGGATAAAGAAGATGTGGTACATATACACAATGGACTATTACTCAGCCATAGAAAGGAATGAAATTGGGTCATTTGCAGAGATGTGGATGGACCTAGAGAGTGTCATACAGAGTGGAGTAAGTTAGAAAGAGAAAAGCAAATATTGTATATTAAGGCATATATGTGGAATCTAGAAAAATGGTATGGATGATTTTATTTGCCAAGCAGAAATAGAGACACAGATGTAGAGAACAAATGTATGGATACCAAGGGGGAAGGGGGTTTGGGATGAATTGGGAGATGGGGATTGACATATATACACTATTGATACCGTGTATAAAATAGATAACTTATAAGAACCTACCGTATAGCACAGGAAACTCTACTCAGTGCTCTGTGGTGACCTAGATGGGAGGGAAATCTAAAAAAGAGGGGATATGTGTATGCATGTGGCTGATTCACTTTGCTGTACAGTAGAAACTAACACAACATTGTAAAGCAACTATACTCCAATAAAAATTAAAGAAAAAAAAGAGGGTTATGCATGGATCAGTTTTGATAATGTGTCATGACTCATGAATTAATTCAAATCTTTATACCACAGGTTCATTTAAAAACCAAGCAAGAGAACAAAAGAAAAATTTAAAAAGCTATTGCTGATTTTACCTGTTTAATTTTTTAAGTTTTCTAGCTGAAGAAATAAAAGGCATAATGAATTTGATTGTATATGCTTAAAATACATGAAAACATCAATTGAATGGATATTTATTTTTGGAGGATTTACAGCCTAATGTCATTACGAACAATCACAGAATGTGTGGCACACAGCTAGGCACTTGATTCTTTAAATCCAGATTTTATTAGGGTTTTGTTTGGAATAAGAGGATGGGCAGGAATGTTCCCTTGGAGAAATGACATTTCATTAACATAATATATAGATCAATCTGTCAGTAGGGATTGATTCTGCTCTGTGATACTATTAGGTTTTTATCTTTGAGTGATGATGTTTCTTACAACTTCATGTTGGTTCCATTACAATTCTTTTTTTTCTCCCTCTATATTTTTTTCTTTCACCCTGTTAAGAGAGTTACTGCAGTCTGTGTGAAGGTGACATTATAATTATTACCTATATTAAGCAATCAGGATCCATGGCTACCTGGACTGAACGAAATAGAGAAACTGGTCAGTCATATGCTTTATGTGATTTATATCATCTTGATCTGAACAATTTAAATTTCTAAACTCTAAGCTTAGAGACATATCTCAATAGGGAGTTGTGTTCTTACATATCTCAATAGGGAGTTGTGTTCTTCATAAATATAATTCAGACCCTCCCGTCTCCCATGTTGAATGATGGAAACGTCCAGAGCAGTCAAAACTTATGGCTGGAACAGATCTCAAATGAGGAGTCATAAAGGATTAGGGGGTGTGTGCATGGGTGTGAGGAGTTTTTTGGGGGGAGGGCACTGCACAGACACAGATCAGAATATCTTTGCACACTTTGCCCAAGTAATTGTATGAATAGAAACAGAGCAGCACTTTTTTTGTTTCCTTCAGGCCTTTATCACGAATCGTAGGGTTTAAAAAACTCTCTTTACATTCCTTTCTTTTTTTTTTTAATTAATTTATTTATCTTTATTTTTGGCTGTGTTGGGTCTTCGTTTCTGTGCGAGGGTTTTCTCTAGTTGCGGCAAGTGGGGGGCCACTCTTCATCGTGGTGCACGGGCTTCTCACTATCGCAGCCTCTCTTGTTGCGGAGCACAGGCTCCAGACGCGCAGGCTCAGTAGTTGTGGCTCACGGGCCCAGTTGCTCCATGGCATGTGGGATCTTCCCAGACCAGGGCTCGAACCCGTGTCCCCTACATTGGCAGGCAGATTCTCAACCACTGCGCCACCAGGGAAGCCCTACATTCCTTTCTTGTTAGTGTCCTATATAAAAATACTGGAGCGCCAGGACAGGGGTTATTACTCACCATTGCATCGCATGTATTACAGTGTCAGCTCCAAGGCCAGGCAGCAAATATATGCTGAATGATTGACTAGCCCCCATTATGCAATGAGGCTGCTTCAGCAATCAGTCTCCTTAAATGGCATTATTTACTTGTTGAAAACGTGCTTTCCACATTGGCTTAGCTCTTTAATTGACATAGGCTCATTGCCACTCTGCGCTGACACAGATCACTTTCTGAACACTCCACAGTTTTCTGACCTCCTTCTCACATAGAGACACGTTGACAATTGCATCCATTTTCATTCAATGGCACTGCCTTGCCCTACCCCTACCTCTAAACTGCAATTCTTTGATTCTTTATTATAGATCTAATATGTCCCAGCCTGGTCTGGGATTCCACCAGGGTTATAGATTTTAAATAGGGTTTAGATTATAAATAGGGTTGCAATTCAAGTGAAGTTTTGTCTGCCTGTTTACTAGGCTGCTTTCAAGATTGTTCAAACCCAAATAGTCAGGGGAGAGATGGAAACTTAATTTGTTTCAGGCTTCAATGCTTGGAGTCAAGGCAGACTCTCAGTTTCCCATGAGCAGACTACTAAATGTTTTCAACCTGGGTAGGCAGCAAAGTCTTTGTGCACAGGCCATACCGAGATTTCCCAACAAGAAGAGCTCATACTCAAATAACAGGGTTACCTGTCATACACTGAATGAGACCCACCTACCCAGGGAGTTGAGCCATTCTTTGCTTGTTGAATATGTTAATCCTCGACTCAGTTAAGCAGAGGCCCTGGCACACACTGCAGAAAGTACAGCAAACACTCCATGTGCCAAACATGATGGGGCTTTTGCTTGCTCTCCTCTGTCGTCACCTTCACCAATCCCTACAGGAATAATGAGTTTAAAGTCCTTTCTGCTGTCCTGGAAGCTGTTATTGTTGAGAAAAAACTACAGTCAGGATGAATTGAATTGTTATGCAAGACTGAAGCCAGTTGTTTGGAAGAATGAATCTCAGGCAAGAATTAAGTTTGAAATTTTAATGTGTTAAGTGACATAATATGAAAGAATTACTGTTTTGTGAACCGTGTAGAAAGAAAGATGGTAAACTGAGCATGTCCCAAACAATTTAATTCAGTTCAGAAATTATTTACAAAGACCAATCATGAAGCCTTGAATTAGACTATATGTTAGACACTGAACGAGAACAGAACTGATTCTTCTTCTTAGGAATCCCATAGTTTGGATGTTGACTGATTCACATTGGCCAGTGTAATACCTGTGGTTAACACAGAGACCAACATGTAGTAGGCATTTGATAAATCTTGTGCTTTTGTGTTATTATTGTGTTGTGTTATTATTATTAATGTGACAAGTATTACATTACTGCTATGTGTTAATTATAGGACTGGCTGAATATTTTTATTATGCCTATGGGAGGCTTACTAGATAAAGCAATATATGAACTGATTCTTGAATACTGATCCTGCCAGTAGGAAGAAGGGAAGGACATTCAGACAGAGGGAATGGCATGTATAAAACATCCCTGGCATAAAGAAACAACCAGTTCAGTGGCAAGAAATGTCCAGATCCTTCTTGGCAGGCAAGGGTACATATGGCAAGAGAACAGCCACTGTACTCTAGTCCAGACCTAGTGGTCCTTGTCCAGGGTAGACCAGACCAGGATAACTTGAGACGGTGTAGTCAGAGGGAGGTTTTGAAACACAGTAAAAGAATACATCCAAAGTAAGCAGAAAGCAATGCCAGTTGTCAAGTTTGAAGAGCCAGCTGAAGCTGTGGGTGGGATAATGAGTAATGCAGTAACAACAAGTCAATAGGGATTGGAAGTATGTCAAATGCAGATATAGAAATAAGTTGGAAGGGAGGGCATTTCATTTGGATTATGATTGGCACCACTGAAAATGGATAAGAGACAAGAAGGAAGAGCACCAGGTAGGAAGCATTGCAAAATTCAAGTAGATGATAAGGACTTGAAATAAGGCAATAGTACTGGGTTAAAGTGTGAGAAAAGTTTAGGAAGCAAAATGCATCAGACTTGATAAACAGTGGAATAAATATGAGGCTGGGAAGACAGATGTAGAAAATGCTGCTTAGGGACAACACCTTGCAGAGTGTGGGATATAGATGGAACCTGTGACTGATCTATGTTGAACCAGTAGCAAGAACACACGAGTCTGGAAACCAAAGGGAAGAAGTAACATTAGTCTCTCTCATCATCATTCTTAATGACCAACCCTTCTGTGGATTTGTGTTTCCCATCACCGTTGGTTCTGCCAAATTAGAGGTCCAAATTCTTAGTGGGGGAATGTTTGCATTAGTGGACATATAAGTGATCCATTAGTGGACTGAACTTGAAGTTATGACTTGAAGCTACCACATCACTTTGCAATCCTCATGCTAGTGGCCCTGCAGGTAAAAATTCAGGGAAAAATGACCCTGACAATAAACAAAGGTGGACTGTGATTAGTTCCAAAAGAGAAAAATATAAAAGAATGCCATGGAGATCTAGAAGATGGAGAAATTTGGTAAGATTCAGAAATGCAAAGATGAAAGGCCCAAAGATGGCAATGCATAAAGGTTAATAAGAACAAATAACAATATCAGAGAGCTACTTATTCTTTTATAGCATGAAAATATTTACAATTGCCCTTTTGAAAGTATCCTTGTTGGATAAATAAAGGTGCATCTGTATACAATCCAGTTATATTTTATTGGACTTGGTGATATTGTCTCATCATTATTTTTAATAATAAAGAAGGAAATAACCCCTGATAGCAAAATTCTAACACATTTTTCTATTGCCACATGGAGAATATTTTTCTTGCATATTTTCACCTTATCGTTCAGAGTTGTAATACCTTATGTATTCAAAATATTTTTAATACAATGATTGAAACAATTAATAAAATTTGTAAGAGTTAAATGGATTCAATATTATTGCCTTGACCTTGTGCTGATTTTCCCCTTGCCCTGCCAAGATTCAGATTCTTATTTCAGGCATAATATAAAGACAGTCATGTAATAAACTGATACGAAACATCAGCTTAACTTGAGTTGTCCCTCTTTCTATATAGTCAGTATTTCTGCTTCCATTCTCCAGCACATAGAATATTTTGGCTTAAGTGGTGTTGCTGACAATCAATATAGTGTTATGATTAAGAGCATGAGTTCTGGAGTCAGATGCAACTAGGCATCAAGATCTAGGGATGACTTCACCTGTGTTACCATGTGCAAGTCAATTAACCTCACTGAGCCTCAGGTTCTTCATCTGTAAAGGAGGGTTAATAATAAGACTCACCTACCTTTAGGATTTTTGTGAAGATTACATGACCTAGTGCAAATAAAACATTAGCCCCATTTGAAGACTATAGTGAACTTCTGATAACACAAAACCTCTGGTAGACCTCTGGTAAATTCAGTAGTATTAGTATCTCTGGTAGTAGAAATCATAATAGTAGTAGTAGTAGTTGTTGTAATTAAAAAATAATTTCAGAACACAGGTAACTCATGACTTTCATACAGATGTAAAAATGAACATGTATTAAATTTTATTTAACTCATTAATCAGTGAGGGGATCAAGCAGATGCTCTAACCTGTTCAAAAGATGATCCAAAGAATAGACACATTTATCAATGAGGAATATCAAAAGGAATGTGAAAATGGAGGCAAAATTGACCTCTTCTATAGTGAGGAGGGAGACCAGTTGGATGCCCACTGGATAGAACTTACATGTCTATAGACCAGGTTTATTTTTGCATTACTCTCAGCTATCTACAGCTTACAGAGTTTAAAAGAGTTTCCGTAGAACCAACATTTTAAAATGGAGAGGGATGTGCTATAGACAAGGTGTACTTTTCCATCAAAGGACAATTTTCTCTACATAGTGGTGGCAGTGGTAATATTTTTGGGCCACAAAGAACACATGTGATGTAAACATTACTAAAAACAGGTTAAATCCTGAAAAACCCAAAAAAGAACACAGTGTATAAATTATTCAGAAGGTGCTGATAGCAAGAACTCTGGCCCTAGCATCAAACAAACCTGGATTCTAGTTCCATGTTTTTACCATTTATCAGATGATTGACCTTGGACAAGTCATTTAACTTCTTTCAGTTTCGTTTTCCTTATCTGTGAAATTAGATGCCAGAGCAAATGCTTTCTAAAGCATCCCCTCCCCCGGCCCCCGGACTCACATCTATAGACAGGAAGCAATGACTGTTGATATGAATTATCATGCAAGTCTCTTGTGGATAGTCTACACATGGATAATTGAGACTTGGTTACAAATGAGCAATGTGATTAGAGTTACTGACCTAAACAATTCCAGCAAATGACAAGTCTTCAGGGTCTTTGAAATGTCACCCATTTTACTGTGTATATTTAATGAAATGCTAATGTAATTTTGCTAAACATGCAGTACTTATCATTACATGTGACGGATTGGAAATATGAGTTTCCAATGGTAGTAAACTGTCATAGAAATAGTGATTAAGCACTACAATTATGGAAACACCTACCTTTTATATTAGAAAGTCATTTTTTTCCAGTTTGTGTCAGTTAAAATCGTTAAGAGACTGTAAATGTGAGGCAAAGGATGTGTATTGAAAGTATGATTTAAGAACATTCAACTCAAACTCTGCTTGCATGGTGTCGCCTGGATGGGAGATGTCTACTCTATAGTACCATGGGCACCACATACAACTTTTGTATGTCATTCCCTCAATTCTGTGTGTGAGATCACCTGAGATATCCAAGCAAATGTTGGACAATAAGTGGTTTGCTTTTATAAAATGATTTTTTATTACAGAATAAAACTTTTAACAGAATATTTATTATAACATTTAAAAAATAATTTATTATAAAATAGGAAACTGCATAAAACACGTGGAGAGCTTAATGGATTATTATGATGCATCTAACTCAGATTAAGAAACAGACTTTGGATAGTTACCCAAGAGATCCTTCAGGTATCCTGTCTCAGTCATAACACTCTTCCTTCTTCCTAAAGGAAATTGCTCTCCTGTATGATAATCTCTTTCATTTCTTCACAGTTTTATAAATATGTTGCTAAACATGGCCAAATATCTCTGGGTGGGAGGGATCTTCCTTGGTTAGAAGCACTATTCTAAGAAGTCCTTAAGACATAAATACACTTGGAGGAAAGAAGGAATTTGCCTGTAGTTTGCACATAAAACATCTAACCCATCATTAAATTCCAGCAATGGCTTGACATGACCACATTCTCTAACATACCAGAGAGAAATCATGTAGCTATGTAAACATATATTCATCTTTACATAATTTTTAATGTCTTCAAATATGCATAAGTTTTGAACACTATGTGTATATAGTGTTCTGGCTTTATTACTCATACATATTTGTTATGTAAAAGGCAAAAAGAACTCAAAGAAGATACAGAGATCTGTGATCATGTCCTACAGATCTAGCTATTATTTACATTTGAGGTTTATCATAAGATTTTCATCTCTCTATCATCTACCTATGCCATTTAAATATAAAGCTATATCACATAAATATACATATAGTATATAAAATAGTTTGGATCATTATATAATGCACATGGCCATGTTTCTTTAATCTATTTTCCCATATACTTCTTCTCTCTTCTTGAAATAAATAGTTAAAATGTATTTTTGAAGGCCAAGGACTTAAAAAGAAAACTATCCACAATGCCATTTATCTCATCAAAAATTAATAATAATTTTTTTAAATTATAAAATATCCTGTCACTACTGAAGGGAAATAACTATTTGAATTCAGTTAGTGAATTAAAAGGTATTGAATCTAAATCTTGGGCTACACTGTATTTTACCGACAGAGTGATTTTATGCAGCTAAAGCACTGTCCTTTGAACAAAGATTGCAGTTTCTGGAAGGGAATATTTTTCATGTTTTAGTAATTCACACAACTGTTTTACATTGATAGAACAAGGGGAGTATCTTAAGACAGAAGTCTCTTATAGCCTTGTCCATTCTCGTGGTGGCCCCCTGGTGGTCAGATGGACTTTGCATGTGTTTCTTGGCTGAGTGTTTTAAAAAGTGTGTGTGTGTGTGTGTGTGTGTGTGTGTGTGTGTGTGTGTGTGTGTGTGTAATTTTGAGAGGAGAGGACGGGAATGACTTTCAGAGGGTACAATGGAATAAATGATTGTGTATTTCTTTCCCCATAGACAGAAATACTCTGAAGTCCACTGAAGGCTGTTCTATCAGCTATGGTTTCAGCTGTAGTGAAGCCAGGGATCTTGATTCAATGCAGCTGGGTTGCAGAAACCAGAAGACCATAGCCTGAGCCCTCGATAGTCAAGCCTCTAGGTCAATTCAGGTTTTAATTTTCTATTTTATAAACCTAGAAATCATAATAAATGAACTGTTTAGGTCCCTTATAATCCTCCTGACTGTATAGTTCTATAAAATAAACTCTCCCATCAGTAGCAAATGTTTACATAAATATTCCAGTTAAAGTATTCTGAATTTGAAGGCAAATGTTTACATAAATATTCCAGTTAAAGCATTCTGAATATAAAGTGCTTGGAGAAGAAGTGAGCAAGTTCTATTCTCTTCTAATGTTGTATTTGCAGTATTTTTTTTCCAAAAATTAAATTTAAAAATGTTAATTAATTCATTGTTAAAAATGTTACTGAGCCTACAGTAGACAGTCTACTCTGCTAGATATTGGGGTGGAGATGAGGAGAGGAGGTAAGAAGAGAAAAAACACACATAATCTGTCATAAAAAAGTCTGTAGTTTGTAGATGAAAAGATTAAAGTGACCCACTTTGAGAAAAATTTGAACGTGACAAAATAAATATATCATGAAATAGTTATTTGAACCATAACAGAAATGTTGAAGGTCATGCTTTCGTAGGGTTAACCTGTATAAAACAAGCCAATTTTGGGGTTGGCCAAAAAGTTCATTCGGTTTTTTCTGTAACATCTTATGGAAAAACCCAAAGAAACTTTTTGGCCAACCCAATACATGCATACGCACATACACACATAATCATTTGCAACCTGAGTTCTTTATCTATTGTGAGTACAAATTAAAAGTAATAGTTATATTGACTGAGTTGGGTGCTTTAGATGTATTATCTCATTTAATTATTATAATAATGCTGCAAGAGAAGCATTATTATTATTTTCGTTTTACATCTGAGTAAATGAAGCACCCAAAGCCCAGGTAATTCCCTCAAAAGACAAAGCCAGTAAGCCATGAGACTGAGATTTGTCTCCTTAGCTTGAGCTCTTAACCATTCAACCATATATGTTTTTACTTTTGGCGCCCCTCCTGGTTGAACTGTTGTGACACTCAGGTCAAAAACCACTGTTCTAAAAGCGAGTGTTGGTCAGAGAAGAATACATTTTGATTTTCTTTAATCCTAGGGTACTAAAGTAGCAAGGCACTAAAAATATTTCTATTCCTTCAAGATTTTTTAAAGAAAGTACTAAATGTAAGAAGATTTACCAGCAATCAGGACGAGCAACAGATTATTATTTTTTTTTATTGTGGTAAAAAACACATAACATGAAATCTACCTTGTTAACAATTTTTTAAGTGTACAGTGCAGTAGTGTTAACTATACATACATCATTGTACAGCAGATCTCTAGAACTTTTTCATCTCCCATGGCTGAAACTCTATACCCATTTGAGGAGCAACTCCCTATTTTCTGCTCCCCGGCCCCTGGCAATCATCAATCTACTTTCTGCTTCTATGAGTTTGATTACGTTAGATATACCAAATAAACGGAATCATGTAGTATTTGTCCTGATGTGAGTGGCTTATTTCACTTATAATATCCTCAAGGTTCATCATGTTGCAGCGTATGACAGGATTTCCTTTTTTTTTCTTTAAGGCTGAGTAATATTCCATTGTATGTATATGCTACATTTTCTGTATCCATTCATCTGTCAACAGACATTTAGATTGTCTCCAATCTTGGCTATTATAAAGAATGCTGCAATGAACATTGGAATGCAAATATCTTTTGGAGATCTTGTTTCCAATTCTTTTGGATGAATACCCAGATCATATAGTGGTTCTGTTTTTAATTTTTAATGAAACTCCATACTGTTTTCCATAGTGGCTGCACCATTTTACATTCCAACAAACAGTGTACAAGGGTTCCAATTTTTCTATATACTTGCCAACACTTGTTATTTTCTTCCTTTTCTTTTCTTTAAAAGAAAATAATAGCCATCCTAACAGGTGTGAGGTGATTTCACTGTGGTTTTGATTTGCATTTCCCTGATAATTAGTGATGCTGACTGTCTTTTTATACAACTATAAAAAGTGGCCATTTGTATGTCTCCTTTGGAGAAATGTCTATACTAATGATTATCTACTTTGCCTTTTGAAGCAAAGTTCATTCCTCTTCCATGAATAAAATATTTTAATTCCCTGCAAAGAGCATGCACTGAACACATGTTGCAGAAGGTATACTGAGCCTACAAGGATGCACATCACCCCTTCTTGAAAAGCAGTTTGCATCAATGGAAGAGAAGCAAGTCATGTATATTCAAATCCTACTATAAAGCAAGGTCTGAAATGTGTTAATAACGGTACTGGTTTCAGTGGGGGTGCTGTGAGGGGAAAGGAGCTAACATTTATTAATCCAGTACCATCACATACAAATCTTATTTGGTGTGTAAGGATCATCATCAGAGCTATCTGAGGCTCAAAGAGCTTAAGTCATGTGTCCAAGGTTACCAGCAAGTAGATCAAAGAGTCTACATTTGAACTGAATCCCAAATCCATAATCTTTCCTACTGTAAAATTTTGTATCCTTTTCTTTGGGAATTGAGGGAAATTACAGAGAAATTTGACTCTGGAGCTGAAACTTAAAGAATGGATCAGTGTCAAAATTAGAGAAAAAACAGTTTCACTGATTCTTCTGCTGTCTCTGTGATCTGCCTTAGAAATGAAGTGATAAGCTCCAAGATAACTCCTTTCTCCCTGAAGAGAAAGGGGGTGAAGGGGGCGAGATTCTGAAGTATGCATTAAAAGCCCTATTCACCCCAGGAGCACTGTTTAGCTTGCAAGGGCCTCCTCATTTTAGAGACTGAGGTTTCTAATTAGTCAGTTAAGCATAACCCTTCCTCTGATTGTTCTGAACTCTTCCCATTTCCTAGGGACCTCAGACCCTTACTTCCATCCAGAGTAATTGCCCTAAAGTGAGCTTCTCACAGCTATGATTTTTTTTTCCTCTCTTGAGCACCAGCTATTTCCTAATCGTTAAATGCAAATGGTAATTTGTTGATTCTGAGGGCAATTTTGGGGACAGCACAGCTATTAGGCAAATCAGGATTATGAACTACGGTTCAAAGGCAAGATCTTTAACATCACCAAGGACCCAACAACTAAGGATATGTTGTAATCAAGATTTGAAGCTCTGCAAAGAAAATGTCCTTGCCTAAGGGAGGCTGGTCTTGGGTGGTGGAGGGGCTCTGTGGACCCTTGTGGCATCCTCAGTGTTTATTTCCATCTGGAGTTGTTAGTTGAAGTGTGTTTCTCATTGGAGTCAACTGTGGGAATCCAAGAGTTTTATAATGTCTCCATTTATTCATTTTTAGCCAACAAATATTTAGAGGCTGCAGAGCATTATTAGGGACATCATAAAGTTGTAATTCATTGAGTCATATTCAGAAGGGAGAGGAGATGAGGACTGTGGGGCTGCTTCTGGACCCCCCGCCGGGCCACCCAATCTCCTAGAGTGGCCTCAGAACTGACCCTGTCCTGAAGATGGCTCATCTCCTTATCAGAAAAACAGGGGAAAGATGCAGCCAGGTGGATACCCCTGTGAAAATGTCCAGTCATTGCCCTTGATGGTTTGTTGTCACCTTTTAATAAAATGAACGTAAAATTGACAGATTGTCACCTTCTATTATTAATGAGCTGCTCTTAGGAAAGTAGTGTTGAAGGCGTGAGGTACAGACAGGAGACAGGCAGGTATTGTTCTGAATCCTGACTGTGTCACAGGCTGTGTGATTTGGGGCAGGTGACTTTACCCCTGGAGTCTTAGTTTCATTTGTAATGTGGGCATATTAGTACATGGGTTTTGCAAGCAGTAAATGAGATGCATTTTGTAAATGTTCTTATTGTATTAAATGGCACTTGATATGTGCCTAGTGAACAGCATTTCCCTTCTCCATAAGGTAGAAGAACAAAGGAAATTTTAGATAGAATATGTTGTGTTGAAGTACATGTTAAAGAATTAAGATAAACTTTATGGAGGAAAAAACAGAATGCCTTACACCTAGTTTCAAAGGACAGAAATTAGGGATAATGCATTCACAGGAGGACCTGAGAAAGAGGGGCAAGCATCAGGTGTTCAAGAGGCTAGTAGATGGTCTGGTTTTATTGGAGGCTCAGCCAGTTTCCATGGATGTGTGACTTGTGTAGTTCTACAGGGCTGCACACTTGGTTTATTGCTCTGTTGTTGTCATCTTGATATTCTTAACAAATTTTGAACAAGGGACCTACATTTTCATTGTGCACTGGGCCTCAAAAATTATGTAGCTCCCTACTGAATAAGAGAAGATATTTGCAAATGGTATCTCTGATAAAGGGTTAATATCCAAAATGTACCAAGAACTCATTCAACTCAACATCAAAAAAAAAACCCTAAAAAACAAAAAAACCAACCTGACTAAAAAATGGGCAGAGGATCTGAATAGACATTTTTCCAAAGAAGACATACAGATGGCTAATAGGCACAAGAAAAGATGTTCAACATCGCTAATCATCAGGGAAATACAAATCAAAACCACAATGAGCTATCACCTTAAAACTGTCAGAATGGCTATTACACAAAAGACAAGAAATAACTAGTGTTGGCAAGGATGTGGAAAAAGGGGAACCTTCAAACACTGGTGGTGGGATTGTAAATTGGTGCAGCTACTATGGAAAACAGTATGGAGACTCCTATACTCCTATTTTTAAAAATTAAAAATAGAATTACCGTAAGTCCAGTAATTTCACTCCTGGGTATTTATTTTAAAAAAAGAAAACACTAATTCGAAAAGATACATGCACCCCTATGTTCACTGCAGCACTATTTACAATAGCCAAGATATGAAAGCAACCTAAGTGCCCATCAATAAAGAAGATGATACATAATACATAAATACATACATATATATATATATATACACACACATAAATATATAGGTGTGTGTATATTAATATATATATAAATATATATATATAAAGAATTAAATCTTGCCATTTGCAACAATATGGGTGGACCTAGAAGGTATTATGCTAAGTGAAATATGTCAGAAAGAGAAACACAAATACTGTATGATTTCACTTATGTGCAGAATCTAAAAAACAAATAAACAAACATAACTCAATAGAAGCAGAGTCATAGACACAGAGCAAACAGGCAGTTGCCAGAGGGGAGGGGGTGTCAGGGGAGGAGAGAAATTGGTGAGGGAGATTAAGAGGAACAAACTTCCAAAAAAATTATGTAGCTGGTCTTGACTGGAGAAAATGGTTGAAATAAAAATCCTGAAATCCTGCAGGATTTGAAATGTCAGCATAAAGAACCCAAATTTTATTGTGCCTGGGAATGAGGAGACAAGTGACATGACCAGGGTTATGTATTAGCCATGAAAACCATATGTATGTTGGGTAGAAAGAGAGAGGAGAGTCAGGGAAGGAAGTGGTTTCTGCTGGGACCACCACAGCCCCCTCTTTGCTTAGGGCTGCCCTGGTTTACAACACCTATCCCAGTGTAATTATTAATAGTGCCCTCTCTCAGTCTCAAAAATATCCTAGTTTGAATGACTAAATGTATGGTCACCCAAGTTACTTTGATCATCAAGGCAAATTAAGCCCTGAATTTGAATGAGGACAGGAGGTATGGTGAACACAGAACAAAGAAGCTGGATAACTGGCAAGACTTATCAAACTTTGAGTCTGAATTTCCTTCTTAACATCCATAAATTCTGGAAATGCCTATGTTCTAGTAGTTGAACTTTTGGTATCTGTTACTTGAGAAAATCCATGATGACATAAAATTACTTGGAATTTAGTGTACTGTTAGATATATAGGTATTTTATTAGTTATAGATATTTGAAGATTTGTATTACTTATTTGAATGAGATATTATTATTCATTCCATTTAAAGTCACTACTTGCTGTGCTTCTAGATTGGTGGATCTCTTGCAAAATTCCAGCCCTCCCTCCATAACAAAGTATCCATCCGTGGCCCAGAAGGGCAGACTTACTGATTTGTAGGCAAAGCTTAAATTCTTCAGCATGACACTGAAGGTCCCAACTGGACAGAATTTAAAGTGGAGTCTGTGTATTATGATTTGAAGAATTCACTAATGGATGGCTGGTGAGAAAAGGCGATGTGTGTGTGTATATGAGGGAGTAGGGGGTGGAGTAAATGATTGTGGTTTTATGGAAGTTATACTCCCACATAAGAATAAATATAAAATAATTTCTATATAAAAATAAATATAAAATAATCAATAATTGATTTTTACCTAATTTATACATTGGGCATCCACATATTTCCTTTGAGATCTATTTGAAATCCATGAGTGCGGTGGAAAGAGCATTGTGAAATTTCAGATTTAAATCCTGGCTCTACAATTTATCAGTTCTGTGAAGTTAAGCAAATCCTTGAGATTTTCTGAGCCTCCCTTTCTTCATTTATAAAATGGGGTTAGTGAAGCCACTGTGCAGGCTGTCATGAGGAGCAAAGTAGATGTAGTGTGTGAAATGCTTTAAAAACTAAATCAGTGGTTCTCGAACTTTGGCATACATTAGAATTACTTAGAAGGCTTATTAAGACACGTGTTGCTGGGCCCCATCCCCCAGAATTTCTGATTTGGTAGAATCTGTATTTTAGCAAGACTGCCTGTGTTATGGACTGAATGTTTGTGTCCCCCTAAAATTCATATGTTGAAATTCTAACCCCCAATGTGATGATATTAGGATGTGGGACCTTTGGGAGGTAATTAGTTCATGAGGGTGGCACCCTCATGAATGAGATTAGTGCCTTTATGAAAGAGACCCTTGAGAGCTCTCTCACCCTCTTTCTACCATGTTGAGGATACAAGGATAAGAGAGGTTGTTAGTCTCTATGTGGAGGAAGACCCTCACCTGACCATGCTGATACCCTGACCTTGGTCTTCCAGTCACCAGAACTGTGAGAAATAAAGTTCTGTTGTTTATAAGCCACCCAGTCTATGGTAATTTTTTATAGCACCTGACTAAGAGTCCATGTCATTATAATGCTGCTCCTCTGGCTACCACACTTTGAGAACCATTGCTCTTAGCAAATTTAAATTTTACCAGAGTTAAAAGAATAACTCCCATCTTCCTAAAGGATAGTTTTTTTTGGGGGGGAGGTTGCACATTATAAAATAAAAGAGACTTTAACAAAGAAATATATGTGACTAAATATTTTACTAGAGAAGGAAAACCTTGGCTATGTGAAGAAAATAATAAAGATTGCTATGAATCATCTATTGGTCTCATGCAAACTAAACCAAGGATTATACATCCAGCTTAATTTCAACTTTATAATGATTTCCTTTAATTACTGTATGGGACCAAACACGAAGATGCAGTAGTGTGAAATTAATACTGACAACACTGGGCTGGCCTGGGCTCTGCAGATTAACCAGCATTTTACTGCATCAATAAAGGAATGAGGAAATAAAATTAAAAACTGATAGTAAATGGAATTACTTATTTGAAGCTAGTGATTATGTCAAGCTGTCACTCCCACAGATGGATTAAGCATAGAAAGACAACCAGATAAATTATAAACCACTCTACGAAGCTCATATCCATCTAGCCCACAAGCCTGGTAACAATGGAAATCTGAAATCGACTTGGTCATGGCAGATTTGGGTTGCGTGTTTAGCATTTCATAGACTACTAGCATCTTGAAGAGTAGAGATCAAAAAGACCTTAGAGGTCATGTGAGATTAGATTTCACTTTTTGAGGCATTACACTGAATTATTTAATCTTAATGGAAAAAATAAAGTTTTTCTTCCCTCTTTAAAAAAATCACTGAAATACAATTTAGAGAAAAAGGAATAGTGTCAAATAGTATACCTAAGTCATGTGAAACATAGAAATTACCTTAAAAAATAGCAAGGTTAGTTCTCTGCACTTTGAATAGGCTATGTTTATTCAGGCCATAGATTTTATTTCAGTTTCCCTTTCCTTTTATTAATTCTTTTCCTTTCCCCCTCTCTGCTCTTCTCGTTACCACAACTCTTTTATAATCTAGACTCTTAGATCATCCAAAAGTCTCCTTAAAATTGACTGGAACACTGATCCCTTATTACCAACTGATTGCTGGGCAAATTGTGTCTGATTATAGAGGTTCCTGCCTTTAGCAGAAACAAGGCTGCATTTCTTTGTAGAGATGAAAGTAAAGAATTGTGGAATTGAACATGATCTTAGAGACACTCTCCTTCTGTGTCTCTGTCAAATTGTGGTGAGATGTGTTTCTGTCTAGCCTATGCTCCTTATGCCCTCACTGTTGCAATGGAGAGAGGCAAGCATTAGGATTTTGCTATAAGGGGCACTTAATATTAGCAATGAGGTTTTATTTTGCAGCTGATCCCTTCTGAAGAGTATAAGGATGAAATATACTCTTTTTAGGATGGAAGTTTGATCACAAAGTATTGAAACAGGATGGAATCTGGACACTGGAGGAAAAAACAGAAAAGAAAAAAGTGAAGGAGATCTGGGGGCTCCAGGCATACAACTAAAGATGGACTCTCTGTGGCCTGAAAGACCCTGCGTGGTCATGTAGAGGATCACGATTGATTTCTTTCAGGCAATGGACAGAATTCGACCACCCCTCCCATCATTGGGGGGCAAAATGGCTGGATTTTAACAAATATGGTAGAATTCAAAATCATACTAGACACATTTGTAAGCCTGCTGTCACAGAGCCAACACTTTCTGTTTGGCTAGGATTCCCAGTGGAAAAAAGAACATAACAACTGGAGTTTTTCTTTAAGATTTGCTATCAAATAATTCCCCCATATGCCAATTTATTCTAGGAGTCCTCTGACTTCCCCCTTCAACAGTCTCAAAACCTGGGGGAAAACAATCAAATCTTCCAGTTAGAAGGGTTCCCTGGTCATGGATCTCTTCATTATCCATGACAAAGGCTTCACTGAAGCCCTTCAATAATGGAAAGTGATGGAGATTTCAGTGATGGAGCTCTGGCTGCGTTCCATTTTTCCCACGGTTTTATTGTTGGAGCATTCTTTCAAATGAAAACCCCTCCCACCAGCTCTGAGAAAGTGGAGTTAATCCAAGCCCCTAATGGATTAAGTCTAACTTTTTAAAATGCTCTGTATACTTATCCTATATAGTAGCTAATGCTCCTCAGTACTTACTGTTCAAGAACTGTGCACTAAACCCTTGCAGTAATGCTAGGTACTATTATTATACCCATTTTACAGATGAGGAAACCAAGGTATAGAAGTATTAAGTATATCACCCAAGGTCACATGGGATTTAAACAAAAGAGCTGGTATGTGTGACCAGGTAGTCTTATGGCCAGAGTCCATGGTCTTAACCACTGGGCAAATGACCTTTGATCTACTGATGGAAAATGCTTTTCTGTGTCCTCTCTATCCTCCGGATATTTCTATTCTTCTAATTGAAAAGTGTCACTGGTTCTCCAATTAGACCCAGGACCTTTGATGCATATAAAAAGCAATCTTAATATTTAGGTATATTTCTTACCGTCATTCAATAAATTAACTAATACAACTAAATACACTCCTTAATGGGGGGTAAAGGATAAATGAAAGTCAGTGGAAGATATACTTTGTAGAATAGGCAGCTTTAGGGTTTACAAGCGGTACGTTAACAGGTGTTTATTCAATGTCATTATAAGAAATTGATCTCAGATGCTAGAAAATGGAATTCCTTATGGAAATCTCAGATTCATCCATACCAAGCATATATTTTTCACAGTTCTTTCCAGCTTGCCTCCCACTTACAGTCAGAGCAATAAGAAAACATGCAAATGGAGAAGAACTGTTGTAAGCTCTTCTAAAAGCATTCAAATACAACTGAGGGAGACAGATTTTTTTAAAAGCGTTAACCTGTGCTTCCTGGGTGATCTGATGATATACTAAAAAGACCAAAATAAACTTTGTATGCAAAGGACCTACTTGCTTTCTGTGGAGAGCTACTGCTTTCTCTCTCTCTCTCTCCCTCTTTCTTTCTCTCTCTCTCTTCTTCCCTCCCTCCTGCTCTTGTATATTACTCATTATTATCACCCATGCCTGCTTCTAAGATTCTGAAAATTATTTAAAAGAAGGAATTAGTACAATGTATTAAAAATACAAGGAAAATGAAAACAGAGGCACCCACTGGATAAAACAAATCAAATCAAGTGGTAAATCTTAAAAACAATAGCAACAACAATTTTATTCAAAGCTAAAGGATTACAATGATAGAAGTAACATCAGAACCCTGAAGGTATTTCTTTAAGCCCAATTACTGTTATGAATATTTACAGTAAATACATGTATGCCTTAAACTCAAGAGTTTCTTAAGAAACTAAACAATAGAGGGAAATAGAGTTGTTCCTTTCTTATACATTTACCAGAAGTCCACCAGATAAGAGATAAAAGTATAGAGTGTGTTCAGTATGCATGGAATTTCCCTTGCAAAGAGTTGTCAATTTAGGTGGTACACGCAACATTTTCTGCCTTGGGATTACTGTTGAACCTGGTGGAGATGTTTGAGGATTACTCCACATTTCTCATCCAGTGATGGAGTATCTCTAAGACACAAGTCTAAGACACACAAAAAAGTAAAAGACAAAGCCTTTAGGACTCTAAGACAAAATAGAGCTTTCAAGTGTATAACCAAAAGAGTGGATCATTCCAATTGTTAAAAACAAAAGTATACCTCAGAGTTTGTTTATCATCTAGTAATCTTTGCTATAAACTCTAGTGCAGATAAAGTGTGCTAAATTGGTACTGGTGTGTTTGGCTCATCATTAATTAACTATTCATTTGAAGTTATAGGGTGATAGCTAATGTCACTATTGGATGGAAGCATCATATGAGATACATTAATGTTAGATTTTTATATAAAAGATTTTCCAGGGGGAGGGGGAAATAAATGAGAACCCACAATATGAAATTGAGCAGACATCTGTCACAGTGGCCAAACCTCCAGTAGGCTGGATTAATGATTATGAATGTATTACTGTTGATATATTACATAAAGCTGTGGGAATAGAAAGCTTTTCAAATTACACAGAGAGTAATCAACAGCCAACAGCAATAGCTCCACGCTCTCACACCTGCTGCATGCCTCCCGTGGGCATATGTGCATCTCCAAGCGTGGAATTATTGGCAAGACAGAAGGAGTTTTCTTTCACCCTTAGTTTGACTTTCGAATTATAAAATAAACCATTGGTTAGTCAATCCCACAGCTGGGGTGATAGGAACGATGCTGTCAAAGCACTGCTAATGGAAGCATCCTGTGCTTCATTTGCTCAACATCTCGAGCCCCATTACTAAAGCTTGCTCTCTTGCGATCTCTTTCTCTCTTTGGTGTCTCTCTACCACACAAATCACATATTTTAAGAAAATTCAAAGTTCTAAAAACTCACAGTATACCTCAAGGAAAGGGAGAGGCAGAGGGAGAGGGAGACAAAGAGAAAGAGAGAGAGAGAATGAAAGAAATGTGAAGGATTTCTTTAGAAATTTGAATAAAATTCTGAAACAGGAACATTTTTAAACTATGAGAATAGAAATTTCAGCTATTGTGATCATAGGTTCAGAATCTATTTAACCAAAACCACAAGCTACCGAGTGCTGGTTACTATAGCTAGGTGGATAACCTGGTGGTCTGCATTGATAGTGGACAAAGATGAAATGTCTGATTTCATGACTAGCACGTAATGTGTTGTCCACTCTTGAAAAGTATAGTTAGCACTGATCTGAAGTTAAGACAACTAGGTTTCCTTTATAACCTTTAGTCTCATTTGCATTCTATCTGTACAAATACGATAGTTGGCGCCACTTTAGCCTATATAAAAGCTTCATGTGAATTTGAAAAAGGCTCCCCTTCTTCAAGATATGTTCTTATTATCTGCCATAAATTTGTAATAATTATACAAATATATTACGACTAACATGTGAAGTGCCCCCCAGCAGTATACCACTTGTACAACCAAATGCAACTATTTTGGTAGGTTGTATATGAACGCTTCCCCATAATTCCAATCCATTGGTTCTTGGCCTGCCCACACTATGCTGTATTCACCTAGGTATATCTTGATCTTGTATTTTGATCCAGCCTGACATCTCCAGACACACTAGTTTGCACATTAGCTGGCTACTCTTACACTAGTAGTATTTGCGGCACACATCCTTGGCCATTTTCACTTATTTTTATATTTGCACTTTGGTTCTGATCCCATCCACTTCCTGACTCTTAACTACACTTCTTATTTAGGTTCTTTATTTACAGAATGTTCATGATAGTAATCAAGCTGTATTTCATATGTCACACGCACACACACATACACACACATAAAAGGTCACTTTCTGATGTAAAACTGGTAAAAATCAGAATAAAGAAGATCCCCCTGAAAAATTATATACGTTGAGAGATGTTCACAAATATTTTGCTGAAGAAGACTAGGAAATACTCCAATAGGATCACAATGGCATCCTTAGGTCTAGAATATAACTAAAGCAACTGTTATTCTGAGAAGGCAGACTGCATACAAAAGGGAGAAACACAAGAAATTTTACTGTTTATCGTATACTAACTAGTGGAAACTGCTCCCTTATCCCAGAGGTGTGCCCTACTTATTTTGATAGAAGCGTTCTTTCCTTAGAGAAAGGACGATTCACCTGCCAATGATTATCTGATGTGATTGTGCCAGTTTTTAACAAGCAGCTAATCTGTAACTTAGTCTCCTGAGAGGTCTTACATCCAAGATCAGTCATGATTCTTGACTCAGGCCTATTTTTCACTGTATTAAACTGGGGCTAAAATTTTTTTAAAGCTGTCTCCTATGAGTTAGTTTAACGTTAATTCCCTAGGATCTGAAATACTATATATAGATAAGTTGATCGAATGTAGTTTCTGTTCAGAAAACCTGACAATCTGACCCAGATACACCTGCATGATCCCACAACACTATAGACCAGCCTAGGAGACCTGTCTAGAGCAACTAGCAAGACTCTCTCTTGAATATTTGACATCTGAATGCCTCACTCTTTAAATAGATGCCTATTAAGGTATTCATCTGAAATTGGGGAAGCTATCACACTACATGGTCACAGGCATAGCTCCCAGCAACCATCTTGGTTCTGCATGGCTCGCACCATGTAGTAAATGAATGGCTGAGGATAGAAGGTGGACAGAATTACATAGCTGCACACTGTTGATTGGAACAGGAATTATCATTTGACTCACTCTGGACAATTAAAGGTCCTCCTCCAGGAATCTGAAATTTGAACTGAATTTTAATTTTCCCGTGTGGCTGGAAATTAAACACATTAGTTTGAAAGCCATGGATGGTCGTGTACTGGAGATCAGAGAGAGAAAGAAAAATGCCGCAGTTAAGCAGAGAGGCAAATATGAGGAACAGAAAAAAATTCTGCTATGCTCCTGACAGATTCTGGTCCTTCCAACATGTCTGGACATCACCCTACCCTTGGGGTTTACAAAACAGTCAAGGAGACTCACTGCCTTTTCTTTTTTTTTTTTGCTTAAGTTAATTTATGTTTCCAGTACTTAATGCAAAAGTCTTAACTATCACAAGTCTATAATTGTGAATTTTCATCAATACACCTGATCTTTTTACTCATTAGTTCAGTTAATAGACTCTTTATTTTAATGAATTCCAAAGTTATCTGTATCCCAGGGCAAATCACTTAATAAGATTCTTAGTTTGTAAAATGATGTATGATACATCATAGAGTTGTTGTGAGGATGAATTGATTTAATATGGATATGAAATCTGAATAATACTACCAGGGACACATAGAAAGCACCAAGTATATTTAAATTTTATAATTCTATAATTATTTACATTAATATGATTAACTAGGATCTTTTCATGATCTTTCTATAATAAAAATATTTGGAATGTTCTTTATGTTTTAGCTTAACTCATATCTCCAAAATGGAGTTTTAACTAGTACTTACAAATACTCCACAGATCTATTCGTTGATTAATTACTGTACTCATTCACTCAAGCAACAAGTTATTGGACACTTCTATGTTCATGTATATTTCTGTTTGTATAGAAATTACTATTAAGCTACTATTTAGAAACAATCCTATTATGTTGTTCAATTTAGGATTTTAATTAATGAGATGCTTTCTCTCGAGTTATGTCTTATCTGCATTAATCATTTTTTGGCTTCAGAGAAAAAAAGAAATGATGTTCTTTGAAGATAATTCTGTAATATATCGCTAGATGTGAATGTTTGTTTAATAAGCAAAAGAGACACAAAGGTGAGCATATTTTAAGCTTTATGATTACTCAGGTAATTGAATTATTAAGAGGATGGACAGAATCCCACGAGGGATGGTTACATATGCCTTCATCCTGATTGTTGCCTAAAAAGAGTGTTCTTTGATGCCCATGAACATTTGTTCCAACAGGCCCACTGAGTATTTGAATCTTATTCAAAAGGTCACATTTTTGGGCAAGACTTCAGTCATATAGTCCAGATGGGCTAAAATACAAAGGAATGTAAATACCTCAAAGTTTGAGCTGTTAATACAAGGACTTCTGGACTGATTTCTTAGATGTTGCTCTAACTTTGGAGAGTTCCATTTGGAAATGTTATGAGTAATTCTCAAGAGGGGTTAAAGTGAACATGAAGCCACCACCACCACTAACACACAACAAAAAGTTGGCACGGACAAATATTGAAAAAAATCTTTTCTCTGAACAGTTTGAAAATGTACTCCTAGAAACTATTGAAAATATCACTGAAATCAACATTTGCCTCTGTGGGTCACTAAGAGAGCTGAGAAAGTCAAGCTATTAAACCAAGCCTGGGCACTATAACATGATATCAACAACTTTTATCCCTCATAAGTTGCCATCATAACATTTCTTTGGACATTTTCTAGTTTAGAAGTTTCCAAGATTCGGTCTTATGCTTTTCTACCCTAATTAATGCCTTCTTCATTTCTTATCCTGTAAATCTCAGTCTATCAGATAAAAAATCTTTTTATAACAAATATTTTTACTTTTCTGAAATGAAATTAATAGATGACAAAGCTACCAATAATGTAATTTTAAAAGTCAATGTAATATCCTAGCTTTAACAATTTTAAGAAATAAAAAGAAAGTATAATTATATTAAAATAATATGCATAACTAGAGTAGAACATAAATGATTCCATCTGATGTCTGTACTTGACTGTCTGGGAATATATTTAAAATTTGAATAAGACAACTCTGTGCATTTGCCGGATACTTAGCATTCATTGTTTCCACTCACTAAATGCCTTAGCACATTCATCATTGATATAACCAAAAACCGTTCTCCGTAAAATTTTAAAACTCTCCCTAGTAGCAGTGCTACCTCATTACTAACCATTACCATTTCCATTTCTAAAAGGAAATTAAACCATAATTCCAATGACCACAGTTAGTCCCCAATCAAACAATACTACTTATCAATATTTATTGTGTATATTGTTTACTAACATCATGTTGCTATCTTTTAAAATCTTAATTCCCAGCACTCCAAAATGCAGAGACAGTTTTATCTAAAGAGTTGTTCATTTGTAATTTTTTATCTGAAAAATTGACACTGGTTTCAGGCACAGACACAATGTAATATAGTTACTGTTTTTTTAGGAAATGCTTAAACTTTGTTGCAAGACTTTGAGAGATTAGGCAAGTCTTGATGTACCGCTACAAGTTATGTAGGTTTTTAAAGGGCAAGAACTATTATTAAACAGGTTTAATTGGTTTACACTGAGAGCTTCCATGCATTGGTCTAGTCTTGTTTCCAGGTAATCTTGATGGTAAGAGCACCAGGGGAGTCAACACACGGAGAAAAATAATCCTGATAGATTCTAGGATCTGAAGATTACTGAAAGCAGCCTTGTTCCAGGTGTCCAAGCAGTTGCTTTGCATTATAACCTGAAATAATGGAGTATAATGAGCAGTTTTAACTGTAAGTTTGAGAGGTGTGCATTCGGGCAGCTTTCAGACTCTGATTTGGTTATGATTGCAAAAAAGCAGTTTCCCATCTTCTCGTTTAGATGGTTGCCCTAATGTCTGTGTTTATATCAGTATCTCCACCTATATTTATAGCTATCTTTTTTTTTTTTTTTTTTTTTTTTTTTTTTGTGGCAGCACAGGGGATATTTTGATGCCTGGAGTAAACAAAAAGACCCAACCATCAGAAGAGTTATAGCATTTGACTTCAATCATGCTGCCTTAACAGTTCCTGAAAGTATTGTTGCTTGTTCTGGGTACAGAGCAGGGGTCGCAGGCCTCGTTGGTGCCACTCCTGCTTTGGAGTGGGCTCCCCCATGGAGCCCCCGAGGGGCCTGGCCCCAACAGCTCAGGGTCCCTCCCAGCCCCCATGTCTCTGGCCCAGGCCGCAGACCTGTGTGTACAGGGCAGGGTGGCTGGCATCAGATGTGTGGGACTGGGGACTTCCTTGGGGACCGAAGGACTGCTGGGCCATTTAGGCGTGTGGGAGGCACTGAGGGGGTGGCCTGAAGCAGGCCGTGGGGACCACAGAGGGGGGGCCTGCTTCTGGGCAGGCCAGGGCTCTGTCCGGGGTTGCTCTGCCCACCTGCGGCACTGCTCCAGGCCCCGCCTGCTGCCCGCAGTGTCCCCAGGAGCTGGTGCCCCAGGGGCTGAGCTCCACTGGGGGAGGGGATGGGGGAGCAAGGGGAGAGGTGGGGTCGGCCTTCTGCCCAGGCCCACCATCGTGAGATCTGGTTGTGCTCCGTGGTCAGACGAACCCCGACCAGCCCTGGCTGAGAGTCTTGTGCTCCTGTGAGAGCTGCTGACTTGCCTGGGGGTGGGTGTCTATACTCCGTTGTCTCAAGGCCTGTTTATGTTTTCCTTTCACTAAGGGTTTTCAGTTTGGGTTTATTTTGGTTGGGTTGGCACTAATTCTTTTCTTAAGATGCTGTGAGAACCATTTCATCCGAATGCCAAATAAATTTGTGTTCTGGAAAAAAAAATTATGAAGAATCTGGATGTGTATATATATATATATATATATATATATATATATATAATTTTTAAAATGAAAATTTAGTCAAAGTCAACTAAAGTTTTAGAAGGCCCTGGACAATTCTTTCCATTAGTCAATTAATAAGATAGCCCAATATAAAGAACAAGGGTAGCAAAGAAAGGGAGAACAATTATTGATTAAGCATTAATTTTAGCCCTAGATTGCCTGTCTCTTAGCTGTGCTAATATGGGTAAATTATGTATCTAGTTTGAGCTTCATTTTTTTGGTAAAATGTAATAATAGTATCTCCCTTATAAATGACCTAGAACTCTGAGGAGATTCACTCGTAAAGAGTTCAGATGGTGCCTAACACAGGACAAGCACTCAGTAAATATTATTGATATTATTGGTTGGCTCTTCAGTTCCACTAGTTTTTATTTTTAGGTAAAATCCAGAGAGAAAAAAGGGATACGATCTGAATGGAATACTGTTTAGGTCATTTTGTGACCACTCTGGTTGGAGTACCATATGATTGTATAACCTGTGTCTATTTCAGATTTGGATCAACATGGCATGTAAGTGTAAAACAGAGTAAAGTGGATCTGACAGGTGGTCTGTTGGTAAATCTTTTTCCAGAAAGATTCAGTGGTTCCTCTGGTGATTTTTGATAGGACTAAAGTCTAATGGGATTACTTCTGAGTTGGTCCTAAGAAAGGGACAGAGACTAAATCTATGGTCCATTGGGTAATGCTGATCTCTGATATCATGTGGTGAAAATAGCTCACCCACCCAAGATTTTATCACCTATAACCTTGGTTTCCTTATCTCTAATCCTATGTTCCACGTAGCTACTTGGAAAACATGTACTACTTGAAAAACATGTGCCTCCAAATTAATTATTCTGAAACAAGGCAGAGATCTCATAGACCAGTTCACTTAGCTTACCAGTTCATAATAAAAGATGAACAATTTTAAGTTTCTGCTAAGTTAAAGCATGTAGTTCTTTATCACTTCGTACTTTAATGGTGTGAATTTTATGGATTTTATTTGGAGAAATTATTTATTGGTGATATGGAATTATTTGAAGTCGATATAAGAATAAGCAGCAAAAACGATTTTACTTTTAAACTTGAACAAAATGAGTTTAATTTGCATGCAACCAAAATTCCAAAGACTGTGCATTGCATGCAGCAGCTTTGCCTGACATCAAAGACACTCTAGAGATCAAAACAAAATCAAGTTCAGAGGAGCGATTCTCTTATTCTCCTTCTTAATAAGAGCAATTTTGTTTTCTTTGTTGGTGTTGGCCATTTCAAGGCAATATCAAAGTCTGTAGACGCCATCAGCCTTTGAGTGACTCCATCTTAACCTCAGAGGTAAGAGTGGTAGTTAACGAAAATGTGGAAAGTCTGACACCTGAGGAAGAGCCTGTGATTGGAATCTGAAAACCTGGAGCCGAGACCTTTGTACTGTTTCAGTCTCCCTCTTGCAGAGAAGTGCAGTCACTGTCACCAGATTGGATTTATGTTGCGACATTTCCCCTTCTCTTTCAATTTTTTTGTATATGACCAACATGAAGATCATTGATTGTCCTTATTAAACCTGCCTGAGCCAAAGGACAAAGACCTTTTCCGTGTTCTGTCATCTGTTGGGTAGGTTTGTCCCAGTCTTCTTGCTTTGTTTTCTCAGGGAAAGAAATTCAGAGCCAATAAAACTGTAAGATCCTGACTGGTTTAAAACCAGGCCAGTGTTGCTAAAGCAATGCTAACACTTTCGGAGATCATTTTTGTGACAAAGATTGAAAGGAGTATAGAAAATAGCACAACGGGATTCAATTCACGTGACAAAAGGAAATTGTACAAAGTTTAATACATTCCTATTACAGTCTCAAGATTGTAATCTCCTTGGATGCTAAGCCAAGGGAAGATTTTTTTCCTACAGTATGCTTCATCAGGTTGCTTTAGCAGTGGTGCTGCGGGATGGAGGGAGGTGGCACAAGTTATACAACATGCAATTTAAAATAATGGCCTTTGAAAAGGAGAAATTAATATAAGCAGACGAGGCCAACAAAGCTTCAGTCATCTAAAAGGTAGTTTCAATCACCACTGACATTAAACAATACCACCCCCACTGAGTCTACACTATGTTTATTATCATTTAATTTCTTGCCCAAGTTGGCGCTTTCTTATCATGATGTTTCAGGGATTGCAAGCTCTGTTATGACTACAATTGGTAAAAAAATTGCATTCATCTAAGTGAGTAACAAGATACAGAAATTGAGCTCTCTATCTTAACCTTTTGTGGCTTTAAATGTTCCACTAAAAACATTAGCAAAAATGGAAGCTACAGTGTTTCCATAATTATCACAGCACTGTCTTTGTTCTTATAATGATAGAATCCATACTTTCAATTTGGAGTGCTTAATAATAGCAGCTGTCTTGTCTGCTCAACTGTGGGGTTTTAGGGCTCCCATAATTATTCATTTTCACTCACTTGACAGCGGGTGTTTCCTTGAAATATTTCAGGCCACATCAGAAGATAGAATTTTACAATCCTTTTAAGCATTCTGCTCTACGCAACAATGTTGAATTATGCATTAATAAACCAAATTTAATTGATTTGGAGGTGCCTAAGCCCTTGTTAATATACCTCAATACTAAAAACTGATTGCCACAAATCGTCAGCCAAACACAAATGCAGGCATGATTGTACTGTTAATGTATGAAGATCCTCTGTCTCTTGGTCCCTAAAACCACAAACTTCGCTTTTTTTCACGTTCTCCCTTGCTCTTTCCTTCCTCATATTCTGGTTTTCCTTCTCCTCCTCTTATTTGTAAAAACATTTTATTTTGGAATAATTTTAGGTTTACAGAAGAGTTGTATGGATAGTACAGAGAGTCTGCCTTTCACCCAGCCCTCCTCTTATTATTTACTAAAACTTATTAATGGGTAGTTGAAAGGGAAAAAAATAAGAACAGAAACCTACCCATAGAAAATGCACATGGCACTCCATCTTTCTGATATGCATCAAGCTAATTACAATAATAAATAAAATATGAATATTGGGAATAAACCAGGTCAATCATTTCCCATTATTATTTAGTCTAAATGTTTCATAGTGAGAGAGTATAACATACATGCATATACGTGTACTGCTACCAACAGCAGTGTGCTTTATTATAATGGGTGAAAATTATATGCCGAGAAGAGAGGTTCAAAAGATGAGGAAAGTAGTTTTATGGGTGTGGCTATGGAGATGCTAGAGAGGATAACTGAGGGAGAGAGGTCTTTATGATACAACAGGGCACAGACAGAGGGTATGTATGTGGTAGGAGAGCGTGGGGATAGGGCCAGGGTGGGTGGGGATGGGTAAGTAGTTACCGAATGCTCTCAGGACATTTATGCTGGGATCTGTAGACTCTTAACACTCTTTCATGTATAAGTACGTGTTCCAGGGATAGTGCAGAGGTAAGTTCTCACATTATGCATACAGCACTCATATTTAGTCTAAACAATTCATCTTAATGTTTTTTTAAAAAAGCACTGTACATTTTGTACAATTATGAATTAATGCACAGTTTAATTGTACAATTGAAAATGACTAAAATAAACGTCATTAAATTTTGTAAGTCCTTGCCACTATAATTTTGAAAATTTATAATAGCAGTAAGAAGAAATGACCTATCATAGATAACCACTCTGAATAATTTAATGCATTTTATTTTCAATTATTTTATTCATTTTTTTCTAAATTTTATGATATAATTGTTCTAAATCCTGTTTTGTTGTTGTTTTTGTTTATTTTCCCCTTATGTCTATTGATTTTCACATCCAATTATGAGACTGGGTCTCCAGATAGCTCACAGAAAATGCCATATCTTTTTCTAAATCATATAAAAATATTCCAGAAAATGCCGCTCACTATGCAGAGGCAAACATGTAGATATAACCACTGGAAAGCATTAAAGAGACAGTTCCAAAGATGGAAGGCTTCTACTGACTCCCGAGTACATGCTCTGCTTTGTTCTTTACTAAATGATCAGTATTGTTTTATAATTCAGTGTAACAACTCCTGCTGCCAAATGTAATCTCTCTTCTCATCTATGTCATTTTCACTTATAGCTATAGTGTTTCTTTTTTCACAATATCTATATCCATATTTCTCAGAAATCATTAACGTTTACTCTATAGGTGCAATACCTAGCACCACAATCAGTCAAAATACTTACTGACTGAATAAAAAAGTTTATCTATGAGGAGGGTGTATTAGAGTTCTGCAGAGAAACAGAACCAATAGGAGATAGATAGATAGATAGATAGATAGATAGATAGATAGATAGATAGATAGATAGACAGACAGATAGATAGAAAAAGACTTATTATGAGGGGTTGGCTCACTCAGGGAGGCTAAAAAGTCCCATGATCTGCACTCTGCAAGCTGGAGGCCCAAGATAAACAGAGGTATGGTTCTAGTCCAAGGCCAAAGGGTTGAGAACCAGGGATCCAATGGGCTAAGTCCTAGTCTGAATCTGAAGACTCAAGAACCAGGAGAGCCAATGTCTGAGGACAGGAGAAGGTGGATATCCCAAATTTGACAGAGACCAAATTTGTCCTTCCTCCACTTTTATGTTCTATCCAGGCCCTCAATCTACCAATCCAAATGCTAATCTTTTCTGGAAACCCCTTTGCAGTCATACCCAGAAACAATGTCTCACCAGCTATCTGGGTATCTCTTAGCCTGGTCAAGGTGACACATAAAATTAACCATCACAGAGGTTCAGTATCAAACATCGTCCAGAGAAACTGAAGCACTGTGACAGACTGTTCAAAGATGCCAGAGTTATCAAATTATTCCAAGAACAAAGACTGGTCAGGACATTAGTCATAGTCTCACTCCAGAGCAGTGCCATTAAAACATTTAAGAAACATCAGTTATCTAGTTATGCTTCTTGCTGGCTATGTCTTCAGAGAGTCAAAACCTACGTTCTCTGGATATTAGAGCCAGAGTAAGAATCAGGAACCAGCCTCAAATCTACTCGATGCTTGGAAGCATTCCATTGGACATCTCAGTAGTTTGAGGGCAGCTATAGTGCATAAACATGTCCATATAAATTTATCTAAATGTAAATGTAAATGTGAAATAAATATTATGTGGTGTTTTATTTTAGGGAGAAATGAGCATATTATGAAATCACACCAAGTACAGCAAGGTGTTGCAATTCCCAAAGTCTAGAAACCTCTGGCTTTAGCTGGTAAACTATACTGTGACCTCAAGATAGGCACAGATTAAAATAAAATAAATAAAATAAAATAAAATAAAATAAATAAAATAAAATAAAATAAAAGTAAATAAAATAAAAGTAAATAAAAATAAAGTAAAAAGATAAAACAAAAAATAAAAATAAAATAAAGTAAAATTCAAAAAAATGAAGCAATTTATATAGCCTAATGTAATTCTCTCAGGTCAAAAGCACAATAAATTACTGAGAATCTGTGGTTATCTTAGTCTAAAAGCCTCAAGAACATTTCTCTAAACCAGTGGTTCAAGATATTCATTTCACTTTAATAAATATCTGTTTAGTATTTAAGATGTGCCAATAACCATACAAGATGCTGAAGCTAAAACGTTGAATAAGACAACAGAGCTTGCAGGTCTGTGGAGCTTCCCATCCAACAAGGAAGCAAGATCATTAAACATACGATTATAACTAAAGGTGTTTGTAGCTATGAAGAAGTACTGGATTAGGTGAAGAAACAGCACGGTGTCTGTAATTGGGGTGTTAGGAAAAACTTCCCAGGCAAAATGACTGCTAAGCTATGACCTAGACTACAGGTAACGTTTAGCTCATTAAAGCTGGAACAGCAATAATGAGAAAGGGGAACAAAAAAAAAATTAAAGAAAATTTAAAAAAAATAAGGTAAAAAGAACAGCATGTGTAAAAACTGGAGATTGAGAGATGTGAGTCTGTGATCCATATTTTAAGGTGTGGAATGGCAACAGATGAGACTGGGGAGCTAATCAGGCCTTATTTTCCATGTATTCTGTGGGAAGTTAATAGGAGGTATAAAAAATAGTTGAATACATTTAGGAAATGTGGGTCATTCCCACAGGACTTCTCAGAGCCTATACTATGTTAATATCCACCACAAATCTCCAATGTTTAGAGCTTCTGACTTAGATTATTGTCTTGCTATTATTGTGCTCTTTTAGCTGTCTGCAGGAAGTTGAAGCTGTGACCACCTCCCTATTTCACTTTAACCTGGAGAAAAAAATGGTATAAGAAAATGAGATCAAATGGGATTTAGGTAGCAGTGTATTATTTCTTGGTATATTTCCACTGCCCTGTACCTACAAAGTGTCTCATCTACTGTGTAATCCTAATTCCAAAAAATTCATTTTTTTTTAGTGAGTTATAGATATGCATATTCACCTCCATGCAAAGTTCACAGTAGACAGGAATCATCTACTCCTCACAATGATTTTTTCCTTACTCCTAAAGGAGTGTTTTCCTATATTAGGTGCACATTTTAAAGGCATTGATATATTCTACTACTCCAGAAGCTTATTTTATTTGGCAGCCATAGCTACCCCACTGCAAAATGAATGAATGAGTAAATAAATATATAAATAAATAAGAATACAGGCAACATGTTCCAAGAGCTGTACATCTTCTTGACAGGAAATCAATATACAGTGGGTCTGGAAATTGAGACTGTTGAGCTAAATTTTTGTTTACTTTCCAGATAATTCCAGTTTCTGCTGTCATCAGGATGGTAAAAAGAGAGCTTTCCTGCATTCCCATTTCATAAAACCCTTTATGGATCATGACAAGCTATTTGCAATTACGTTCATTCAAATTCTAAATTCTGCCCAAATGCAGTTAACAGAATGCAGACAGCTAAGTGATGGGAATGGTACACATAAATTCTGTATATGATAATTATTTATTGATCTGCAAAGTGCATTTGATTTGGATCAGTACTAGAACAAAGGCATGGATGTGCTGAAAGCTCATATAATCATACTGAGAATATGGACAAGAACATCTTCCTAGCATGGACAGAGCAGAAATGTTCCTGCTAGAAGAGAAGACTTCCTTCTACTTCAATTTCTTTTAACCAATGAGTGTTTAAAAGTTAGTTGTTTCCCGGGACTTCCCTGGTGGCACAGTGGTTAAGCATCCACCTGACAATGCAGGGGACACGGGTTCGAGCCCTGGTCCGGGAGGCTCCCACATGCCGCGGAGCAACTAAGCCCATGCGCCACAACTACTGAGCTTGTGCTCTAGAGCCTGTGACCCACAACTACTGAAGCCCGCGCGCCTAGGGCCCATGCTCCGCAACAAGAGAAGCCACTGCAATGAGAAGCCGGCGCACCGCAACAAAGAGTAGTTAGAGTCTGTCATACAGAGTGAAGTAAGTCAGAAAGAGAAAAACAAATACTGTATGCTAACACATATATATGGAATCTAAGGAAAAAAAAAAAAAAGGCCATGAAGAACCTAGTGGCAAGACGGGAATAAAGACACAGACCTACTAGAGAATGGGCTTGAGGATATGGGGAGGGGGAGGGGTGAGATGTGACAGGGTGAGAGAGTGGCATGGACATATATACACTACCAAATGTAAAACAGATAGCTAGTGGGAAGCAGCCGCATAGCACAGGGAGATCAGCTCCGTGCTTTGTGACCACCTAGAGGGGTGGGATGGGGAGGGTGGGAGGGAGGGAGATGCAAGAGGGAAGAGATATGGGAACATATGTATATGTATAACTGATTCACTTTGTTATAAAGCAGAAACTAACACACCATTGTAAAGCAATTATACTTCAATAAAGATGTTTTAAAAAAAAAAAGAATGGGGGAAAACAAGGTTATATGACAAAGAATGATTTGTACTTTAAAAAAAAAAAAAGTAGGGGAAAGCATTTCATCTTTTTATATTTCCAGAAAATATGTATGTATCTGAGAACTTTTCTCTGACAATTTGAAATAATTTTATCCTTAAGATCACCTAGACCCAAAGCCACTTGTGGCAAATATTTCTTTGATGTTTATTCAATTTCTATCTCAGTTATTGGTCTATGCATCCTATACGGTTTTTGTTTTTCTTTGTGATTTCTTCTTCCTCAAAAATCACAGTTTAAGTTTTAAAATTCATTAAATAAATTATTTATAAAAAAAAAAAAAAGAGTAGCCCTCGCTCGCCACAACTAGAGAAAGCCCGCGTGCAGCAACGAAGACCCAACCCAGCCCCAAATAAATAAATAAATAAATAAATAAATTAGTGGTTTCTGTTTCTATACCCAAATTCTGAGTTAAGAAGCTCCTTTGAAAATATTTATTACCATCCCAGCCACTGCACCACAACCCTATTATTGGTGTTTAAAATGTATACACTTATAAATTAAGAATGGAAATTCATAGTCACTTAAAAATCAGTGGTTTTTTTTTTTTTAGTTTAAATTAGCAAAAGTTCCATGACAGTGAAAAATCTCTTCAATTCTTCTGTTCATTTTGGAAATGGAGATCTGACTTTTGTTTCAAGCAAATTTGTCTTTGTACAGTCATTGAAATAGCCCTGCCCAAAACATATGGCTGAGTGGTACCATTCTGGTCCAGTCTGTTAAGCAGAACTCCACCGGGGGTCTCATAGTTCTCACAAGTCAGGTACAACAGCCTACTTTTATATCTACAGGAATAAGTCAAAATAACCTGTGTGTCCTTATCTACCATAAGACCAGTCCCAAACATAAAGATGCACAAGACTTATTTGACTAGCTTGTTCTAGGTCCTCATGCCTAGACATTCTCTTCCAATAAGTCTGAATTCAGTTCTAGGAATTTTTTATTTTTAGCAGCACTCCAGGTGGTTCTAATGCAAGTGCTCCTTCAGTTTAGAGAGTTTTCATCTTTGTACTTCTGGTACCCAAACCAGTGCCTGGTACATATCAGACTCTTAAAAATTAATCTTTTAAACAAAACTAAATTAAAAGAAACTGAAATTTCATTGGACATAAGTATGGCTGTGTTTGTCAAAACAGGTTGGATTATGCAGCGGGAAGAGACACCCTTAAGCCTCGGTTGTTAACATAACATAGGCCTATTGCTCATGTCATGGTCCTGGTCACTCTCCACGGGCAGCTGGTGTCCAGGAAGCCACTCAGGGATCCAGGCTGACAGAGATGTTACCATGATGCAGCTTCACCTTGCAGCTGCATACGCCAGCTGTGGTGGCTTTTGAAATCGCCATGGAAGGGAAAAGGCATGTTGGAAGGGTTTTCTCTATCAATTAAGCATGTTAGCTTGGGATTAATGTACATTAGTTTATTCCCAGTCCTTTGGCCAGAACTAGTGTGTGGCCCCACCAAACTGCAAGGTGGCTGGAATGTGTGACACTCCTGTGTCCTCAGAAGGAGAGAACTGATAGTGATGAACATTAGGGCTCTTTATCTCTGAGGTTAACGTATGAGTCATTTTTTCATATGCTTCTTTACGATGTTTTAGGTAGTGCCCAAATACCATTTATGGACTCCTCTACACCAGCTGGACTCCTGTCATGGTCCTCCAGTGCAGCTCAACCAATACATACGTACTCTTTTCATGGAAGAATTGATGAATGACAAGATCAGTCATTGTACAGTCATTGAAATAGGCACAATATCTTTTGTAGACATTCCCACAAAGACTTGGTAAAACATGGTATAAATCATACTCAAATGTTGAGCCCTGAGTTTTAGAGAATTAAAAAACGTACTTGGAGAATCGAATACATAGCTGAAAAGGTCTCCAAGAGCATGTGGTTGATGCTTAGATACTGAACAAAACACTTTTGAATTTAACCCAAATAACTGTTAGTTCTTCCAGGGTTGGTGTCAGTATTTTGTATGCCAAATAACACTGTGGATTGGGAAGCTATGTGATATGTCTGCAATATACCCAAAGAAAAGGGATAAGAAGAGGGTTTCATGTGTAATCACTATTACACGGGAGTAGAATAGAGACCCAGTGGACAGTTTTAAAAATTGTCTTAAATACAAAAAGATAGTCAAACCGGCTGTTAGTATCAAAAAATTTTTTTAAAAAATGAAACCTACAAAGTTTTTTGTTACTATGAAGATTATGATGACCAGTTATACACTCAGCTTAAAAGCAATGCTTTCCCCCAGAGTTTTAAGTAAATGGTTAAAAATATTTAAGTGTTACCAAAGTAATAGACATTTTAAAATAAATTCAAATAAAAGAAAAATTGAACATCTCTTACTTCCTCCTTTTCAAATCCCTGGTGTTAAAATCTTGTTTCTTGATTTATATTGTTCCAAACTTTTGATATGTATATGAAAATACACATATGCAAGCAAACACTAGCACTTATATTTTTATCCACATATTATAAATACATATTGATCTCATCTAGACCTTAAGTAAAATGAAACTAGAGAAGGGTCAGTATTTCCTTATTTTTATCCCTGGTACCAAAGTGTCTAGCACATCATGGATGCTTAATTGATCATCTGATGAACAGAAGACCCTTAAGTTAACAAGACATCTGAGACAGTTTTCAATATGAGCCTTATTATTTTTAATGGCAGTATAGTATTCCATAATATAAATGTGCTATAATATTTTAAACTATTTTCTATTGATGGATATGTAAGGTTTTTTCTATTCTTTGACTATTACAAACAATTCAGAAATTGTTCATTAGGATGATTATTTATGTCAGATAGATTCCTGAAGATGGAATGTTTAGCTCAAAGTCGCAAATGTTTTAAATTTTGAGAGACACAAGTGATATGGTTCTTCATCTTTTTTGGGAGAATCACAGAATCATTGGACAATCTGATGAAAACTAATATACCCTCTCCCAGTAAACTGTACAAATGCTCTACGTAATCACTGAAGCTTCTGGGTACAACACCTAGTTAAGAACCCTTGCTTTAGAGTGTTACATTAACTACTGAGGTTGATTTTGTCACAAGTGATCTCAACTTTTAGCTGCAGCATGGTCTGCCAGCTTTCCTTCAGAAAGCAGATGTTCTCTGAAAGGAGAATTATGAGATCTTGAGATACCACATGCTAATTTGCCCGCATGCAAATTTTAAGCTCAGTTTACCCAATTTCAAAGGCAAATACTTCCGTGTCAGTACAATCGTATGACCGTAAGAACTCCCACAGTTTGTCACATTAAAATCCCCAGTTAAGCCATGATTTTCTTATTTTCTTCTCGAAGTTTCCCTAACTGTTCCAGCCACAGTGATATTACCAATTTTTTTCTTAAGAAAAAGGGGGGCACAGTCTGTTTCCACTCAGATTGCATCAGGTTGGATTAAGTAAGAACTTGAAGGTTGCCCAGCCCAAACATAAGAGTTGCACTGAGTCATAAAAGAGAACTCCCAAGTGAAGACAGTTACTAATAGCTAGGAGAATGCTTGGTGAGCAGACATGCAGAACCTGATCTCCCAGTGACCAATGGGGGAACTCGGACCAGCCCTAACAGGGGCAATTGGTTCAAAGAAATTACTGTTTTATAATTCTGAGTCAAAACAAGAAACTTGAGGTACTTGGGACACTAGCATTGAGTGTCTCTCTATCACACGCACACCCCAATTCTTCTGTTCTCTAAGCTAGTTCATTTTTCTTAAAAGAATAAAGACAAAATTTCAATAGTCCTCCTCTCCAATTTCAGAGAAAACACTGCCGGAACTAGAATAAGAGATGTATGTTTCAGCTGTCTTCAGGAGGAAGGATGCTTTTCTTTAAGGAACTGTGACTGATTTACATGAGAAAAAGTGCTCTTGGTTTACTCAGCTACAGATGATTGAGGACTTTCCTCCTTCACTTCTGAAGGAGGAATATTTGGACATCGCAGAGAACTGTCTCTGACATCTTTAGAGAGTGGAATCACTTGGCTGGGCTCATTTCCTGGCTCCTGTGTTTTTATAGCACAGAGTTTCAAAGACTTGTAAAGCCAACACGCACTTAAAATTCTCGGTTTCTATCAAAACAAATCTGCCATTTAGCTTCACTTTTTCAGCGAGGCTCATTACAGTCCTAAATTTGAACCTCATTAGAGAATAAAATCTACACCTGTCTTTACATCATTCCTAAAAACTAACACTCTCCTAGTTTTTGGTAAATGCTATTGTACACAAACTTGAAATTCATAATTAATATTATTGAATAAAATTGTTACCAGACGGTTTTAAACTATTAAAGAAAAAGTGTGTAAGTTTTCTCCTCATTGCCTTTTAAGAAATCAAATTGAAGTTTAATTCAGGTAGGAAACAGGTTAATGACAATAAAAAAGTTTAATCTAGACCCTTGTTATGCAAAGGGTGTTTATTGCATCAACAGTGTCAATATCACCTGGGTGTTGATTAGAAATGCAGAATCTAGAGCCCTACTGGAGATCTACTTACTCTTGATATGCATTTTTTAAGATTCCCAGGTAATTTGCATATACAATAAAGTTTTATTTTGTTTTTTGATTTTAATGTATCACGGTCTTTATTTACAACTTTATTGGCAAAAAAGAAAAGGAATAGTTTAAAACAGTTTAACACAGGGCATTGCAGCTGATCCTGGCAGATTAATGAAATTTCATTTTAAATGTCCATCTAATTGTCCAAAGATATACAATACTGAATCTGCATATGCAGCTTCCTTTATGAAGTACAGGCTCATATCTTAGGCAGTCTTTTGAACATATAAATACAAAGGAAAGAAAATCACTCATTAAAAACTGCATTAAATGAAGGGTAATTTAAATTTATGTTGTCCTTGGAATAACACATACCCAGTGAAAATCAGAAGCTGGAAAAGCAGTTACACTTCCTACTTGAGTGGACAGTTAAAACAATCAATCATTTTCTGCAATGACCATTATATTTTTAATTTATCATGAACTACTCTGAACTTACTATGAGATGTAGCCAAAGTCAGAAGACAAGATGCAGGGAGAATATTCCTTTTTTGGAGGAGAGTAAGCCCTCCAAAATCAGCACAGGAAACAAACATCCTGTTGAATTCTAGGTGGAAAAAAATTAATGTAGTCAATTTCAACTCATGCTGAGCTGGCTTAATTTTTTCATTGACTTGTTTGGTGTCATTCTTCTAAATCAAGTGTGTTTAATTCTTCTTCTAGTTCATCCAAATCTTCCCCAGTAAGAAGATTTTCGTCAATAGGAACAGAATCAATGGCTCCATTTCCCTGTCCCTCCCTTTCGTTGTCCTCTTCCAAATCACTTCTTTCACCATTTTCAGCCCTACCTCCGGAAGCTTCACTTAATTTGTTTTCATCCTTTTCTGAAGTATATGTGCTGAATCTTTCAAGACTGGCTACAGTAATACCTGTCTCATCTACATCTCTTGGGATGTACAGGCTTAAATCTATGTCATTTATGCTCACTGAATCATCAACCTCATCACCACCTGTTCCCTGGGTAGAACAGGTATCATCTGCTTCCTCCTCCTCCTCATCAACCAGTTCAGGATGAAATTCAAACACTTCACAACCACTAATCACTAATGCTTTCCCTGCTTTGAAGTCTGCTTTCCTTCTTTCTATATCTTGCTCAAGTTTATCAATCTTTTCTTGTCTTTTTCTTTTCTTCCATGCAAGAAAAGATTCTAACGTGACTTTGGTAACATTTGGACCTACGGCAGAATGCTCTCTTTCAATTAGATCTTCTAATGAAATTTCATCTTCTTTTTCTTCTTTCTTTTTATCTTTTTTAAAGACAAACCCAGGAGAAAGTGCATGACGATACATGCGAATATTACCCCCTCTAGGGCATACCTCAAACCAGCCATATTTGTTGTTTTCAATAGCTTCAAGGAAATGCTTGCACACTATTTGAGTTTTTGGTTTTCTCTTTTCCACCTCACCGTGCTTCTTGTTTACTACTTCTTCCAGTTTTTTCTCATTCCAATTATCCATAGTATCTTTATCAAGCTCTTCATCTCTTGCATCAATGTAAACACTTCGCCTTTCACATTTTGTCTCCAGAGTCAAGTCATGAGAGAACTTACACTTATCTCCTTTAGTACACTGTCCTTGCTTGAAGAATGCACATACCATGGATTTGGGATCTGCACCTTTACTTATTTTTTGAGCGGCAACTACAGGTTTGAACAACTCATTTAGCTCTTGCAATTCCTTCTTCTTGTCATCTTTCTTCAACTTCTTTTCAGCTTCACTTTGTGCTACCTGAAGTGGATTTTGTTGACCAAATTTAACTTGATGAGTGACAGCCTTGATAAACTTCTGTTGCTTTGCTCCTTTCTTATTCTTTAGGCCAGAAGTTCTGTCTTCAATAATCTTCTCCTTCTTTTTCTGCTCCGCCTTTTTGCTGCCCCCAGCCTGAGCCTGTTTCTTGGGGGGCATGGCGGAGACAGGTGGCACCCGCCAGACTTAAACACAGCTGGACTCCCTCAGGGACTCTGGCCCTGCGGTTGGAGAAGGAGGAAGACACCTACAATAAAGTTTAAGGAACACTGATCTAAGCCACCTTTGTGAAGCTATCTAGAGACACAAAATGTTTCATCCCTTAAAATGCACCATCCTGTGACTAACGCCAGCTACCACGGGTATTTACTGTCCTCAAGATTACAGCACTCCACGTAAATTCTCTGAGCTGGACAGGTATGGAAGAACATGTCCTTGAAGAAATCTAATCAAAAACAGAAAGTCAAAAAGATACTCAAGTTCTTCATGGCTCTGTAAAGATCCTTGTGCAAAAAACATTACTGCAGAATGACCAAATAAAGACAAGCGTATGATTCAACTAACACTACCAGTTTTAGTTGCAAAAAAGAAAATTAAGGGCTCAAAATAATGAATAAAAACAGCCTCACTTTCTTTTACCTTATATATTTATATTGCTAATTTATTATTAATTAAAATTAGTATTTAATAACTTAATAACTTCAGTCCCCAAATAGTAATGCTAAATTTTTTTGTTGTTCTTTTTTTTTCATTATAAATAGAGGGTCTGATAAGCAATACTAAAACTTTGCTCATATAGTCAAAAATATCATTCAATGCCAGGTACTGCTTTAGGTATTTAAGATACAATCAGTAAAGAAAAAAAAGTTGTCCACTTTGGTGATGCTTACATTCTTGTGTGGAAACATCAGCAATAAACACCAACAAGAAGTAAATTGCATAGTAGGTTGGAAGTGATAAATGCCATAAAGAGCAGTGTTGGGAGTGGGGAGAAGGTTGCCATTTTAAACAGGACTATAAGTTGTCGAGGTACCATTTGGGCAAAACTTGAAGGAAGTGAGAAAGGCAGGAGAAAGTAGAGGAAAGCCTAATTGTTTTGGCCAGTGAATGATGCATGTAAATCTCTTCCATGTATTTACTATTTTTCTTTTTTCTTCCAGTTTCATTGATATATAATTGACATATAGCACTGTATAAGTTTATAGTGTAGAGCATAATGATTTGATTTACATGCATCATGAAATGATTACCACAATAAGATTAGTGAACCTCCATCATCTCATAGAGGTACAAAATAGAAATAAAAAAAATTTTTTTTTTCCTTATGATGAGAACTCTTAGGATTTACTCTCTTAATAACTTTCATAAATAACATACAGCAGTATTAATTATATTAATCATGTTGTGCATTACATTCCTAGTACTTATTTATCTTATAATCGGAAGTTTGTGCCTTTTGACACATCTTCAACCAGTCCCTCTTCCCTTTACCCACTGCCTCTGGTAACCACAAATCTGATCTTTTTTTCTATGAGTTTATTTGTTTTTGAAGTATAATTGACCTACAACACTATGTTAGTTCCTGGAGCACACCATAATGATTCGATACTTCTCTGTATTATAAAATGATCATCACCATAAGTCTAGTTTCCATCTGTCACCATACAAAGGTATTACATTACTACTGACTATATTTCCCATGCTGTACATTTCATACCCCTGACTCATTTATTTTGTAACTGGAAGTTTGTACGTCTTAATTTCCCTCATTTATTTCACACATCTCCTGACTCTCCTCCCCTCTGACAATCACCTGTTTGTTCTCTGTATCTATGACTCCATTTGTGTTTTGTTTGTTCATTTATTGTTTTTTAGATTACACATATGAGTGAAATCATATGGTATTTGTCTTTGTCTGACTTATTTCACTTAGCATAATACCCTCTAGGTCCACCTATGTTGTCACAAATGGCAAGATCTCATTCTTTTTAATGACTGAGTAATATTCTGTTATATATATACCACATGTTCTTTATCCATTATCTATTGATGGACACTTCGGTTGCTTCTATATCTTGTGCTACTGTAAATACTGCAGTGTGCATATATCTTTTCAAATTAGTGCTTTTGTTTTCTTTGGAATTGCTGAATTGTATGGTAGCTTTATTTTTAATATTTTTGAGGAAACTCCATACTGTTTTCCAAAGTGGCTGCAGCAATTTACATTTTGATTAACAGTGCATGAGGATTCCCTTTTCTCCAAATCCTTTCCAACACTTGTTATGTGTTGTCTTTTGCTTAATAGCCATTCTGACAGGTGTGAAGTGATATTTCATTGTGGTTTTAATTAGCTTTTCCCTGATGAGTAATGATGTTGAGCATCTTTTCATGTGTCTGTTGGCTATCTGTATGTCTTCTTTGGAAAAAGGTCTATACAAGTTCTCTGACCATTTTTAATCATGGTGTGTGTGTGTGTGTTTTGATGTTGAGATGTATGAGTTCTTTGTATATTTTGGATATTAACCTCTTATGAGATATATCATTTGCAAATATCTTCTCCCATTCACTAGGTGGCCTTTTCATTTTATTGATAGTCTCCTTCATTGTGCAAAAGCTTTTTAGTTTGATGTAATCCCATTTGTTTACTTTGCTTTTGTTTCCATTGCCTGAGGAGACATATCTGAAAAAAAAAAGTATTGCTAAGACAAAGAGTGTACTGCCTATGTTTTCTTCTAGGAGTTTTATGGTTTCAGGTCTTACATAAGTCTTTAATTCATTTTGAGTTTATTTTTATACATGGTGTGAGAAAGTAGTCCAGTTTGACTCTTTTGCATGGAGCTGTTCAGTTTTCCTAGCACCATTTGCTGAAGAGGCTGTCTTTCTTCATTGTATATTCTTGTCTCCTTTGTTGTGGATTTATTAATCATGTAAGTGTGGGTTTATTTCTGGATTCTCTATTCTGTTCCATTGATCTATGTGTCTGTTTTTGTGTCATTACCATACTGTTTTGATCATAGCAACTTTGTAGTATAGCTTGAAATCAGGGAACATGATACTTCAGCTTTGTTCTTCCTTCTCAAGATTATTTTGGTTATTCAGGGTGTTTTGTGTTTCCATACAAAGTTTAGAATTATTTGTTCTAGTTCTGTGAAAAATGCCATTAGTATTTTGACAGGGATTGCACTGAATCTGTAGACCGCCTTAGGTAGTATGGTCATTTTAACAATATTTATTATTACAATCCATGAGCATGGTATATCTTTTCGTTTGTTTGCGTGGCCTTCAATTTCTTTCATTGGTGTCTTATAGTTTTCCTAGTACAGGTGTTTTACCTCTGTAGTTAGATTTATTCTTAGGTATTTTATTCTTTTTGATGCAATTGTAAATGAATTGTTTTCTACACTTAAGAAAGAGCAAGGGAGGGAAGTGTTCTCCTAACTTGTAGTATGATTGCTGATCCACTGCTTTAGTGATAGTGTACAACCCCACTCTATAATTTTATATATCATCCTTTCTGGTGAGCCATACATTCAGCCAAGAGTGAACTCAGATTTTATTTTTCAGTAGCCCTTATTTTATATGTAATTACGTCTAGAAATTAAATACCTGACAATAACTTTATTATGTGCTTACTATGTACAAATTTTATCTTTTTCTAATCTTGGAAGAAGATATATTTTTAAAATTTTTTTAATTTAATTTTATTTATGTTTTTATACAGCAGGTTCTTATTAGTTATCCATTTTATACATATTAGTGTATATATGTCAATCCTAATCTCCCAATCCATCACACCACCACCCCTGCCCCCCACCACTTTCCCCCCTTGGTGTCCATATGTTTGTTCTCTACATCTGTGTCTCTATTTCTGCCCTGCAAACCAGTTCATCTGTACCATTTTTCTAGGTTTCACATATATGTGTTAATATACGATATTTGTTTTCTCTTCTGACTTATTTCACTCTGTATGACAGTCTCTAGATCCATCCACATCTCTACAAATGACCCAATTTCATTCCTTTTTATGGCTGAGTAATATCCCATTGTATATATGTACCACATCTTGGAAGAAGATACTTTTATCCTTATTTTAGAGATAAGAAAACACAGGGTCCGAGATAATGAGATGGCTCCTCTCAAAAACCAAAGTCACATTTTTTTTTACTAAGCCACACCCACAATTTGAGCTCAATGCATTATGTTAGACACCTCTAATCTCTAATTTTTTTACAAGTTTACTTATGGGATGGACTACACCAACTTCTTACTACAGACTTCATACAGTAGTAACGGACACAAAAAGAGTCCACACAGACAAGTAAATAAGTGTTTGATGGCAGCTCAATACTTAAACCAAAATAGAACTTCAAGGCCCTAAAATAGTCTTTATAATACAACCATTTATCAGTCTTTTTTATCTACAACCACTATCATTTTCCACACATATAGTTTTTTTCATTGACTGAATTCTTCCTATGAGTTGGAGACTATACCATGTATTCCAAATATATAATAGCATTTTATCTAAATGACATTATTTTATAGATGAGAAAACAGGCCCAGGAAGGTTAAGCAGGCTTGTGTCCTTAAGTTTCATGATGAATGGTGAGTCTTAGCTCCATATTTGGAGCTCTAGAAACTTCTATGTAAGGAACTGCTTAAGGTACTCAGTGCAGGGGTAAGAAATAGCCCATCAGAACATGGTAAATCTAGGGGTGGGTAAGGAGTAATTATCTTGGACTATGGGCAGGAAGTCAGGACAAAACACAAATCATGCCTCTAGGAAGAAGGTTCAGGAACCAACTACACTGCATATTAGTACAAATCTGCCATTTTTGCCCATCAAGGCCCCAGCAAAGGACCTAGACTCTCTAGGTGACATGACATATCTTTATAAATCTATCCTTGCTGGGAGGTGGGGGGCAAAAACCCTCTCAGGGTCTGAAATGACTCTTAGTGTCCCTGGTCATCATAAGCAGCTGGCAAACTGAGATGAAAAAGGAGACTAAAAAATCAAACAGCACTGTTTGTAGCTCTAAGTACAATAAGCTATTGATAACACAGATCCTGAGTCATCAAGAATATATTGAAGGAAACAGAGATGTGTGCAGTATATGACAGAAAGCTTTTCATTTAAAATTGTTAAACTGAAAGTCTAGGCACTTGATCTGGCAAGTTTTATGAGCCCTACTGGAGCATGCACTTTATGTGGAATTCTCATTTCCTGACAGCCCTGGATAGATCAGGCCGAGCTGTGATAATGCTCATCTCTGTGCATTATAATGAAGCTGCCATGGTAACTCTAGAAGTCACTTTTTAAATGTGCAGTTTTATAAGTTCATTTCTAAGAAAAAAAGATTAGCACAGCTGTAACACTCATAATAATCTAATGAGACTTGAAAGGAACATTTGGGCAAAGAAAAAAACATATAGACTGCTCAGATTTCACAATTGCACTGTCCTTCTGAGAATGACATGGTCCACCCATGACTTCCCTAATCAGTGAAACAAGGGGGGCATTAGATCAGAAACTTAATTAAATTTTGGTGCGTATAACCCAGCAGTAGAACTCATTAAACTCCTACTTAGCTCAGTATGCTTGCTAAGTAAGTCACAGAGTGCTTGAATGAAAAATTTTATGTACTTGTCATTTTCATAATTTAAGGAGCTAGGTATAATAAATGTTCCTAGCATTAGTTATTTAGGAAAGGTTGACTGTACCTTTTATGACTGGTCACAGAAATCATACTGGGAGGAAACAAATGTGACACATCGGAATTGGGTCCATTTCCAAAGTAAAACCCTCTATACTCAGCCCCACCCACCTCTGGCTTTTTGAGAAGGAAAAGGCATAAATCAACGCCCAAGGTCTCTGTACCTTGTTATGGAAAACATTTATCTTCTTTTCTAAGGGAGATTGTAACTTTTTAAAAGTTCATTGTTTTTTGGAGACTGAATCAGTGTCACTGATCTAGAGGTATGGCATGCTCAGGAAGCTCCCGTTATCTCTGGGACCTCATAAGCACCAGAAGCATACTTTCCTCGAGGCATGATGTGATGATTTCTTCGAGTGGCATGTTTAATTGGAATGTCTTTTCCAGTGTCTTCCTTGAAGGCTTACAATTTAGGACCAGGGCCCTGGCTGCAAATCCAAATAAGTCAAATTTAATAAATATTTATTAGCAGAAGGCTTTTATGGCCATCTGTTAATAGAAGAACCTTAATCTATATGTAGCATTCAATATTGCTCAGAAAACTGTCCTACAAAGTTCAAGTAGTTATTAACCTCACAATTGCCTTTTAAAGAAACTAAGCTACATCGTCCAGGAGTCACAGAATTCCACTTCCCCACTTAGCCTGGCTTTTGGGGCTAACATCCCACAGTGACTTGATCATCAATTTCACCAATTTAGTTAAAGAGAAGGACAACGAAACTGTTTGCTTGATACACCACCCCTGCTCTCTCTCTCTCTCACACACACACACACACACACACACTCACTCACGCAGTTCCTACCCCAGTCAGGTGAATTGATTGACATCGTGTGGAGAAAACAGTAGAAATATATTGAGTCATCTGTTTTGACTTCACCTCAAACCAGCCTTGCCATCAAAACATTATTTTGGCCCTCTCAATAATTTCTAAACATGCTGGTGGCAGTGGAATCAGGTAGAGGTGGAAGTTTCCTTGAAACTGATATTACATGCAGTGGAAAAGAAGTAGAAAATCAAATTAGGCCAGTCAGCCTGCTTAGTAGACTTCCATAATATTTGGTTGTCAAAGGACCAAGAAATGTTAGCTCAGACTTCTGCCCTGAGAACAGTGACAGGGCTCATTCTACCTCACACATGTTTAACTTGAATCTTTTATAAGAATTGTGGCTAGTTTCTTGGGGCACTTCACGACTCTCACAACTTGAAAATTTAGTGGCTGGAAAGTTCTATTCAGCAGGTAGGAGCAAACACCGGTGAACTGAGTCCCTGCCAGTTCTGTGCCCCATTTTATCCATAAGCTGACAATGGTTAGAGAAACTCCACTCTAATCATTTACATTAATAGCAGCTACCTTGTCCTGGATTGTGTTTTAAGCATTGGGCCACAGAGTGAAAATGACAGAATTCCTACTTTCAGGAAGTTTGCTCCAAAGTGAACAAACCACTGCTAGAGTGGGAAGAATGGACCCTCTTTCTACTCAGCCATTCACATTCGTCCATCCCCAGGCACCTCACTTCCCCTTTCCATCTGAAGGTTTTCCAAAGTTTTCACATATTCACCTTCAACCAAACCACTGCCTTCTTGATTCTATCAGGAGATCTAGCAACTTATTTTATCCAGCAGAAAAAGAGACATGCAAAATCATGGATTTCCTTGACTCCTGTCCCCTCTACCTCAAAATATATATCTTGGACTAACTGTCCCCAGTTCTTTTCCTGTGATGCTATCTTTATCCCTTGCAAGGCTATTACTCATTTTCTAAATATCCTCTATCATGCTGCCGCTCTTAGCTCCTCATAATCCATGGACACGGCTGGCTGTTTCATACCCCAGTGCCTCTCTGAACTCTTCCACTCAGCCTAGAGCATTCTTCCACAATTGCCCTGCAGGAACGCCATCACTCAGCTCTTACAACTCATCTTCCACCGCTCCCTTTTACACTCTGCGTGCTCCCTTATCTTTTCTTTCTTATATTTTTGACCTCTCTTTCTCCACTGAATCTATATCCCCTTAGCCTTCAAAGGGGTGTAAGTCATCCTAAAGAAAAATTGAGAAAAATCAATGCTTTTCTTAAATGTTACTCATCAAATTACTACAATCTTCTCTTCCCTCCATATCCCACAAGAAGGACATTCATTAGCTCTACTTTCTTTAAAAAGATTTGACTTGGATCTTTTAAATTATAAACTGGATGTAGAAAATTTGGAAAAAATGCTTAAGAGTTATAAGAAGAGAAATAAACACCCCTTGTAATCCCACCAGGTAGAGAAAAAGGCTAAGATGATGGAAGGCAGGATACTGTTGGCTTAAGTGAGCAGCTTCCAGAAATAGACTCAAGGTTTGAGTCCTGGCTCAGTCACACATCAGGCGTGTGACTTTGGCCAAGTGACCTCACCTCTGTTCGTTTCCCCTTGTGCAAAGTGTATAACAGCAGCCCTTCAGGGGATTTTTGTGAAAATTAAACAGGTTAATGTAAGCGCATGTAAAACCCTTATAATAACTGGCACTAGTAAATAAAGCAGTAAATACGTTAGTACTTTTTTATAGTTGATATGTATATTTCTAGTCTTTTCTTTGCACGTATACTTAAATAGATTTTTAATTGGGATCTTGCAATCCAAATTAACAACTTGATTTCTTACGTAACAGTATCGTGCATCTCCACTCCCTAAGTCTTTATTTACTCTTCATGTGATGGCAGCATGGCGTGGGCACCTGTGCAGCAATTCAGCCACTTGATCAGAGATAAACCGTGATCTCTAACAACATGTGAAGAGCTCATCCCTAATTCCCAATCTTGTTGAAGTTTTAATACTACTGAACTTCCCTTACTGAAACTCCTTTCTTAACTTCACTGACACTGTTCTCTCATTGTTGTTTTCCACGTGTCTTGGTCTCCTGTGAGACATTTGCCTTCTGCTGTTAAACTGCTAAACATTGTCAGTTCTTTTCCAGAGCACCAAATGCCTATTTCCTGCTTTGTGCTCTACTTCTTGCCTTGCATATATACATCACCTACTTTTCAAACTTAAGATTTTCAAAACTAACCCTATTTTCTTAAAAAAAAATCTTTATTTCATTGTTCATCCAACTACAGTTAATTGCATTACCACCATGCATCCAGCCATCTAAGTCACTGTAAAACTTTTGCTTTCCCCTTGAGGATAGCCTCACTCAAAGCACTTTACCTTGTGTGAAACTGAACTTTTATAAGTTCTCCACACCTCAGAACTCGTCTTTCAAATCTGTTCTTACTCATATAGTTCCTATCTCAACCACTGGTACCAAACTCCACCTGGTTTCCCCAGCCAGAAATATTGGAGTTGTCCTCAACTTCTAACTTCACTTCTTCTTCCGCTTCCTCCAAACATGACTTCCTGTCACTGTGACCTCCTTCCCACCGACCTCTTTATTTCCTCTCTTCTCCTTTATCTGGGATCCTCACACTCCTCTGCCTGTGTTATTGCAATCGCCTCTCGTGGTAGTTTGAATAGTGTTTCACAAAAATGCATGTCCCCCTGGAACCTCAGAATTTGCCTTTATTTGGAAATGGGGTCTTTGCAAATGTACTTGAAGTAAGAATCAAGATGAAGTAATTCTGGATTTGGGTGTGAATGTCTTATAAGAGACAGAAAAAGATACACAGAGATCCATACAGGGAAGCAGACCATGTGAAGATGGAGGCAGAGATCAGAGTGATGCTGCCGCAAGCCAAGGAATGCCAGGAGCCAGCAAAAGCTGGAAGAGGCAAGGAAGATTCTCCCCTAGAGCTTTCAGAGGGAGCGTAGCCCTGTTGATACCTAAATTAAATTCCTTAAGCCACAAAATTTGGGGTAATTTGTTATGGCAGCTCTAAGAAACTAATACAACTCTCAACTAGTTTTCCCCACAAATCCACCCTCTGTGCTTCTGCCAGAAATATGAGACCACACTATTTCTCTGATTAATGTCTTTCAATACAATACAAACAAAGCTCGTACCAACCTGGCTTTTCTTCCTTTTCTTATTCTCTTCCTGCATTCTTTATACTTCTGACCCTCTGTGACTCCTGGGCACAAGTTTCATTCACACCTAAGTGCATTTCTGGATTCTACCCCTTTGTTTGGAATTCTTTACCAGCCTTTCTTCTCATGCTATTAGCCATCTATCACAACCCAGCCTGGGTATAATCTTCTCTGTATGGTCCCTCTTAACTCTTCTCTCTCAAGTTCATTTCATGTTCATGTTTTACATTTTCTTCTATTATTATATTTATCACACACTGTAATTGTTTGTTTATATCCTCTTATTCATCTTTATAGTCCAATACATAGTAGGTACTCAACATATATTTGTTGAATGAAAGAATTCCTTTTCCCTTATAAATTACACATAATTAAATGTATATCAATTTTAATTCAAAAGGTCAGTTTTGAGTCTTTCCTCCCAGTTTGCTCCCCAATCTTGTTCTCTTGGTTCAAAAGTTCAACTCTCTCTCTTAAACGGTTTTCCTGCCTCCATAGCCCTGTTCTCCACTTTGTTTCTTCTTCCACCGTTAATAGGATCTTTCTGAAGCACATCTGGGATCATTCCCTCAGCTGGAAACTTCAACAGTTTCCCATTATCTTAAAGATAAAGCCCTAATTTTATACCATGACTTATAAAGTTGTTCCAATCTCTCTCCATCATGAATGCCATGCTCCAATTTCACTAGATTTCCTACAAATCCTTAAACCCTATCTCTATGTTTGTGTTTTCATATCTTTCTTCTTCAGCTTTCTCCTCCTGGTGGAGTCTTCTTCCTCCTCAGTGGGGCTCAAGTGTCTCCTCTTTGAGATTCTTCTCAGATCCTGGGGTGGGCATCAAGGAATCCATTACTCTTTCTCCCATCTTCTTGCAGAACGCTGTCACAACCTCTTCATTAAAACTCAGCACAGTGTAGCATAGTTGTTTGAATACATTACATATCTGTCTCTGTCTCCCTGAACTGTCCCACCCAGATTATGGAAATTTCTAAACTTGGGACCTTCGTTGTAGTTCGATATCCAGCAAAGACTAGGTGCTCAGTAAGTATTGTTTCAGAGTTGGCTAATTCTTCTTCTCTATTAAGGATTTTGCTAATTTGTTTTCAACCATAACATATAAATATATAAACACATACAAGTGTACAATTGCGATGGTTAACTTTATATGTCAACTTGGCTGGGCCACTGTACCCAGATAGATGTCTGTGAAGATATTTAAAGATGAGATTAACATTTAAATCGGTAGGCTTTGAATAAAGAAGATTATCCTTCATAATGAGGGTGGGCCACATCCAATCAGCAGAGGTCTTAATAGGAAAAAGATTCATGCTGCCTGAGGAAGAGAAAATTCTGCCAGAAGATAACCTTTGGACACGAGCTATAACTCTTCCCTGGATCCCCAGTCTGCTGACCTACTCTGAAGATTTTGGACTTGGCAGTCTCCACAATCTCAGGAGCCAATTCCTAAAATAAATCTCTCTCTATGTGCACATCCCATTGGTTCTGTTTCTCTGGAGAACCCTGATGAGTACAACAGTCAACACGTTCTTCTTATCACATGAAACATTTCATTGGTTCTCTCTCCACACAAAAGTTTCTAAAACACAGGAACACACAAATATTTATAAATAAACCTCATGAGTTTAGATTTGGAAATATTTGTTTGTGAAGGTGTGTTTGTGACCCAGTAGTCCCGAAGTCACTCTAAGTGTGAGTTTGAATCCTGGCTCTGGCAGCTGGGTGACCATGGTCAAGTTACTTGGTCTCTTGGTTTTCTGTGACTTTATTTTAGAATGAGGTCAAACTACCTACCTTATAGGATTGCTGTTGTGAGGATTACATGATTTACAATGAAAACATGTAAAGTGCTTAACACAGTGCCTGGCACATAGTAAGTGCTCAATGAACATTAACTGTCATGTTAATAAAGCCTGCTCTGTCTGCCTAATTGCTTCAGTTTATTCACTTCCCCTTGTTAATTTACCACTGGAAAAAAAAATAGGAATTATGTTTCTCTGCAGCTCCGACAGTTTAAAAATTAATGCACAATAATGTATTCATTATTATAAAATTCAACTATTAAATTTTTTTAGATGGCTTATATTTCTTGATGTAATGATATTATATGTGTATTCCTAGGGTATTTTTTGTTTGCTTATTGTTTAAACAAACATATCTACTTTGATTCTAGGACACAGGAAATGTGAAAAGTTCAAATATATAGGTAAAAATAAAACGTATCTTCATTTACTAAAGCTGTAATCAAGGCAGAGGCATTAATTAATTACTTAAGAGAATAAAAATGTTGTTTTTGAGTTTGCTAACTATTCTTCCCTGCAGAAGAGTTGCTAGCATTCTGTCTTGAGCTATAACATATGCAAATATATACGTAGTTAGAGCCAACTCTGGGTTTTCCTTGCTTATGAAAGAAAACAGTGGTTCAAAAAGATCTCAAAAGAAATTTTGTTTGGCCTGGAACTGGACCACATGATTTAGGGGGAATTAGTGGATTTATTTTGGAATATGTATGTATGTTTTAAGCCTTAATCTAAAACAAGACAAAAATCAATCTATTTCTTAGCACAGTCCTGCTTATTATTTAAGAATTTGTCTCAGAATTGTGTTAATAAGATAGGAGAGTCAATCAGGAAGAAAGGAATGAGAGTGTGTGAGTGTGTGTGTGTGTGTGTGTGTGTGTTTCACACATCATTTCCATAAGACATTGGTTTTTCCTCAGTACTTTCTGTTTTCCACTGATGGCACTGAATTCCTCTTGCCCTTTCTTGATAAAGCATCATGTCCCTAGGTATATACTAAATGCTGAAAGAAAACATTCTTTTTTTTCTTTTCCCCCTTTGAGTATGTGAAAGATTGATGATGAAGACACTTCCTATCTTCTCTCATGCAGTTCTCTCTTTAGATCATTACTAATAATTTGGCAATCAAATGCACTTGAAAGACGTAGATGAAATAATCTTCATTCTTTTTATCAGTGGCAAAAGAATTTCTGATTTACAAGTGGATCAAGAAACAGAAACACATTTCACTGAAATATATTAATAACTATATAAAAGACCTACAAGCAAATGATAAACTGAGCATAAAGCAATATAAAATAAAAATATAAATATAAAAGGGCCCATATTCCTGAAGTCACTTAAGTCATTTCTCATCTCCCAATCAGGCTTCATTAAATCAATACAGATTGATGAGTGTTTATCTCTTTCTTGTAAATTTCCAGGAAGAAAGATGCCTCATTTAAGGAGTAATTATTACCTATATATGTACATACATGCATATATATATATCATATGCTATTTTTAAAAATTCAAATTAAGTTTTAACTTGTAACCTTGCATTAAGCATTTGCTTCTTTTTGAATTCTGATAGGACAACCTCACTATAGTCTTATGAAATCAGAATTGTTATCTTGTTTGTAGAAAGAAAAAAATGAGGCACAGACTTTCCTTCATTCCACAGATAATTAATTTTTTAAAAAAGTGTTTTGCTTTTTTAAAAAATTTTAATACTAGGGTTCTTTGTTCAGTCCAAGTCATCTTTTAAAAAAGTCTAAACCATTTCTCACAAAAGTATTATGAATGGAGGGAAATCCTCAGTTGGCATAATTTTTCTCTCTCACACCTTACCTTTCCCACCCAAAATTTTCTTTCATGTTTAAATAAAAACCGCTTAGAAGCACACTCCATTGGTATACTATGGTAGATACAGATTAAACTAGCCCCTTATTGTCAATATTTCTGTATGTAAAAATCAGTTTGGTTTGAAATCTTTGTGTTTGGGTGTTTATTAGACTTGCTGACTAACACAGATGCATCTGGTGAATTTTCTCAGCTTCGAAAGGACTTGAGAAACAAACCCAGAAACCCTTTGAAAGACAGCCCACTAGATCCCAAGGTAGTTGTTTGATATCCATGGTCAGCTTAGTTTGGCTGATTTCCAGAGCCTGGAATGAGAAATGTTCCCTGATAGTTTCATCAAGCCCTTCTTATAAATGACCTGTGTCATATCTTTAATCAGACTCTTCATCCTTCATACCCCTTCCTTTTTCCCCCAACTGGACCCGACCTCAACTTTTCTCTCTTTTCTTCCAACCTAATATTAACACCGTGGGAGCTGAAACAGCATAATATTATCAAACCCATTTTCCTTTGACTGATAAGCAGAACCTTACTTCTATGTCTTTTAATGCCTAATTTCCAATCAGGCCTTTCCTCTAATCTCTCCTATGCTTCAGTTTCTCCTTCATTGCAAAAGGAGTTTTCCTTAATGCATTCAACAGATGCTCCTTCCCAATGCCATCTTTTCAGAGCACTGAAAAGTGCTCTATTGTGGAGCCTAGCGGATATGCTTGAATATACAAACACAGCAATACTTCTTTTCTTTATTGACTTGCACTGAAATCTGTGCCTCTACTAAATAAAACACTTCGCTATCCCAGTATCAGGCCGCCCATGTGCTGAGACATTTGTGTCTCCTTTAAATGCATCAAAACTTCCCAGGTTTGCCTCCAACAATATTTTAACAGATAACACACTGCCAAAACCCGATCAAACGCTTTCCAAATCTTCTCGACAGCATTATTGATGACAGATGCTTAGCCTCCACATTTCACCAAACCGTGGGACAGTATTAGAAATAAGATTGCCTCTATATGATTATGTAGGAAGACAGCATATGTAATTCCTGCTCAACTCTTGACCCCTGCAAGAACATAAACATTTAGAAGAGCTCCAAAGTACTAGAATAACTATAATTGCACATGGTTTTATGTGAACTGTTTACTTACAGATCCCCTTAGCTGAAGGGGAATTATTTATTTGCTTTTCTTTTCATAGGAATCATGTGTCATTCTACTATATTTATAATGCCCATTTTCAGAGCTTACCAAAGAAAGGCAACTAATTTTTCATGAGTGAAAAAGCTCTGAAAATAGATGTACTCAGGGCTTGAAAATGCAATTTCTCAGAAGTCTGTTGTTGTTTCCAGTTAGGAATTTTTGAACTAGAAATAAAATCATATATTGTTTTTTCTAATTACTGTTTGGTTCTCTGTGATGTTAATCCTCGATCTGTAAATATCAAAAAGGCCATTAATATTGCACAAAATGTGTTACTAATGTAGCTGCTTATGTAAAAATTTTAAAATTTGTAGGTAGTTATAATTTAAGTAAGTCTTTTGGGCACCAAAATATGCTATCATAATAAATAGCTTATCTTGGATGTGTGGAATGGTTGTCATGTTCCCAGCTTCTTAAATACTCCCAAATATTACCTTCCTAGATTATAAACTCCCTGAAGATGGGGATTATGTCTGTCCTGTTCACTTTTGTATACCCATTGACAAGCATAGAATCTACTGCCATAATTGCTACTCAATAAATATATGACTATCCAGATGAATAAATAGATGGATAAATGGATGGATGGATTTATCTAGCTAAAGCATATTACAACTTTCGTCTTTTTTTTTTTTTTTTTTTTAAAGAATTACACAGTGAGAGTTAGTATACACTATGGGTAAAAGCCTGGCTTTAGCTCTGGTTATACTTATCAGCTTTATAAAAGTGGAAGGTTCTTAAAATCTAGTGCAATTTCCCTATCTTTAAAATGGAAGTAGTAATACTTTCTACAACGTAAGAATATAGAGACAGTATTGTGATGGTGCTAAGCACATTGGTTCTGGGTATAGATTTTCTGTACTTGAATCTATGTCCTCCATGTAACAGCTATGTGTCTTTGCTCAAGGTTTTTATAAGAATTTGTAAGTTGATACTTATAAAGCTACAGCACCTAGGGCTTAGTAAACACTTAAAATAAATGTTAGTTATTTTCATTGTATGATACAATTTTTTTCTTTCTTGAACCAAATAAGCGTTTTTTGTTTCTTTGTTTCTCACTGTGATTAGTTTAAAGGAAAAAAATCAGTAATTGTAATTTAAGAGCTGTAAATATGAATTCATCAATCAAGTTGCAAATGTGAGATAAAAGGACTTTAGGGCTAGGAGTGGTGATGGAAAAATAACCCTTCAATGTAATAGGGCTTTACAGAAAAAGATTAACTTGTTTTCTGCTATCCATCTATTCACCTACTTCATTTATTCATTCAATCAATTATTTATTCAACAAATGTATTGAACCTTGGCTCTATGGAAGGCACTACTCTAAGTTAGTAAATATAGTTAGCAAATAAACAGAAATCACAGCCTTTGACAGTACTTAGGAACATGTATGTGTTGTGAGGTGTGTGTGTGTGTGTGTGTGTGTGTAGGAAACAACAGTAGGCAAAATAAGTAAATACATATTTTATCTAGTGCTAAAGTAGGTTAAATTCACGTAGGTAATTCATGTTAAGGAGAAAATAGCTCAGAAAGAGAGAATTTGGAGTTTTGGCAGCATAATTTTCCCAGAGTAGACAGGGGAATCTTCATTTACATCGTGGATTTAGAATAAAGATCTAACAGAGGTGAGGGAGTGAATCATGCTGGTGCCTTTGGAAAAGAAAGCCAGGCCGACTGAGAAGCAGTGGGAAAGACCCTGAAGAGGAAGAAGCCCAGCTAGTACATTCCAGAAACATCAAGGAGGCTGGACTTTTTGCAATGAAGTTCCATAAGGAAGAGAGTAGTAGGAGATGAAGTCAGAGAGGTAGGTGGGAGTGGGCTGGACTGTGTAGGGCCTTGTATGTCAAAGGAATAATTTGAAATTTCACTTGTGAATTTGAAGGTTTTTAGCAGGAGGATGAAATTATCTGATCAGCATTTTAACAGGATTATTTTAATTACTGTATTGAGAATATACAATAGGGAAGGTAAGGGTGGAAACAGAGTCAAGGAGACTTCCAAAAATCATAGTAGGAGATGATGTGCTTTTGGACCAGGATGTTATAATATGAAGATTGTACAAAGTGGACAAATTCAGAAGCTAGTTTGAAGTTAAAGCCAAGAAGACTTATTGGCAAATTAGATGTGAGAAAGGAAAGGACAGAGAGCCATTTTTAAAAGATCTGGAGCTACTGGAAAGATAAAGTTACCATTAACTATTTGGAAAAGCTGAAGGAGGTAAATGAAAATATATATATATATGTGGTATTTAAGCATAAATGGTTTTTACTGTACATATTGTTCTCCCACATAATTTTTCACTTGAAAGTATGTCTCAGAGAGTTCCATATGTTATATAGAATTCCTTTAATTGTTGCATGATATTTTATATAATACCCTCTTGATGAAACTTAGAGCATTCTCAGTTTTATTGCTATTATTAACAGCTATGTAACCAACATACTGGGCATGCCTCTTTGTGCATATAGGTGAGTGGTACTCTAGAGTCAATGTTTATAATCAAATATATGCACAATGAAAGTTTAACTGATACTTCACATTTTCCTCTAGTAAAATAGTTCTAGTTTATACTTTCACTAATAGAGTAAAAGTAAGAATAAAATTAAAGGTTTTTTTTTTTTAAATTAAGATAGAAAGAATTTGCAAAAGATAACTTCCTAGTGTTCTTTGCACATAAATAAAACACTGGCAATATGTTATGGGCTGATTAACAATTATTGATTTTTCCAAAAATACTTCCACATAGTAAGGACATATCCATGGGGAAGCTTGGCAAAGTTCCTGCTGTGATGAAGATAACACTCTAGGGGGTATAAATTTTGTGGACTCAGGGTTTTGTTTGGATTATCTAATATATTAAAGAGAATTTTATTTCTCTCATATTATCTAATTGCCATGTTCTCTTTGAGAAATTGAAAATGTATACCTAAAATAGTCTAAAAACTTTCTGCATTAAAAAACCAAATAAATAAAATGCAATAATTAATGACAAATCAGGAAAATATTTTTCAATTTATAAAACAAATATTAAAATTCCTTACAAAATTTCTTTAAAATGAGGAAAAAAATGCCTAATAATGGGCAACTCAATAAAAATAATGCAAATAGCCCCAAAACATATGAGATGCTTAAACTCTCACAATGACAGATTTACAAATGAAAACCACAGTGAGATAATATTTTTCACTCACCAGCATATCAAACATCAAGGACTTAAACCATTAACTTTTGGCAAGACTCTGGGGAAACAGGCACTTTCATTTACTGCTGGTGCATATGCAAAATGCCATTCTAAGGGAGTTTGGAAATAACCAGCAAAATATGTCTTTATTCATTTTTTTTTAAATTTTATTTTTTTATACAGCAGGTTATTATTAGTTATCTATTTTATACATATTAGTGTATATATGTCAGTCCTAATCTCCCAATTCATTCCCCCCCAGCCACCGCTTTCTCCCCTTGGTGTCTATACGCTTGTTCTCTACATCTGTGTCTCTATTTCTGCCTTGCAAACCAGATCATTTGTACCATTTTTCTAGATTCCACACATATGCATTAATATACGATATTTGTTTTTCTCTTTCTGACTACTTCACTCTGTATGACAGTCTCTAGGTCCATCCTAGAGACTCTACAAATGACCCAATTTTGTTCCTTTTTATGGCTGAGTAGTATTCCATTGTATATATGTACCATGTCTTCTTTATCCATTCGTCTGTTGATGGGCATTTAGGTTGCTTCCATGACCTGGCTATTGTAAATAGTGCTGCAATGAACATTGGGGTGCATGTGTCTTTTTGAATAATGGTTTTCTCTGGGTATACTGCCCAGTAGTGGCATTGTTGGGTCATATGATAATTCTATTTTTAGTTTTGTAAGGAACCTCCATACTGTTCTCCATAGCGGCTGTATCAATTTACATTCCCACCAACAGTGTAAGAGGGTTCCCTTTTCTCAACACCCTCTCCAGCATTTATTGTTTGTAGATTTTTTGATGATGGCCATTCTGACTGGTGTGAGGTGATACCTCATTGCAGTTTTGATTTGCATTTCTCTAATAATTAGTGATGTTGAGTAGCTTTTCATGTGCCATTGGTATGTCTTCTTTGGAGAAATGTTTATTTAGGTCTTCTGCCCATTTTTGGATTGGGTTGTTTGTTTTTTTATATTGAGCTGCATGAGCTGTTTATATATTTTGGAGATTAATCCTTTGTCCATTGATTCGTTTGCAAATATTTTCTCCCATTCTGAGGGTTGCCTTTTTGTCTTGTTTATAGTTTCCTTTGCTGTGCAAAAGCTTTTAAGTTTCATTAGGTCTCCTTTGTTTATTTTTGTTTTTATTTCCTTTACTCTAGGAGGTGGGTCAAAAAAGATCTTGCTGTAATTTATGTCAAAGAGTGTTCTTCCTATGTTTTCCTCTAACAGTTTTATAGTGTTGGTCTTACATTCAGGTCTTTAATCCATTTTGAGTTTTTGTGTATGCTGTTAGGGAGTGTTCTAATTTCATTCTTTTACATGTAGCTGTCCAGTTTTCCCAGCACCACTTATTGAAGAGACTGTCTTTTCTCCATTGTATATCCTTGCTTCCTTTGTCATAGATTAGTTGACCACAAGTGCGTGGGTTTATCTCTGGGCTTTCTATCCTGTTCCATTGATCTAGTTTCTGTTTTTGTGCCCGTACCATATTGCCTTGACTACTGAAGCTTTGTAGTATAGTCTGAAGTCAGGGGGTCTGATTCCACCAGCTCCGTTTTTTTCCCTCAAGATTGCTTCGGCTATTCGGGGTCTTTTGTGTCTCCAAACAAATTTTAAGATTTTTTGTTCTAGTTCTGTAAAAAATGCCATTGGTGATTTGATAGGGATTGCATTGAATCTGTAGATTGCTTTGGGTAGTATATTCATTTTCACAATATTGATTCTTCCAATCTAAGAACATGGTATATCTCTCCATCTGTTTGTGTCATCTTTGAGTTCTTTCATCAGTGTGTTATAGTTTTCTGAGTACAGGTCTTTTACCTCCTTAGGTAGGTTTATTCCTAGGTATTTTATTCTTTTTGTTGCAATGGTGAATGGGATTGTTTCCTTAATTTCTGTTTCTGATCTTTTGTTGTTAGTGTATAGGAATGCAAGAGATTTCTGTGCATTAATTTTGTATCCTGCAACTTTACCAAATTCACTGATTAGCTCTAGTACTTTTCTGGTAGCACCCTTAGGATTATCTACATATAGTATCATGTCATCTGCAAATAGTGACGGTTTTACGTCTTTTCCAATTTGTATTCCTTTAATTTCTTTTTTTTCCCTTATTGACGTGGCTAGGGCTTCCAAAACTACGTTGAATAATAGTGCTGAGAGTGGACATCCTTGTCTTGTTCCTGATCTTAGAGGAAATGCTTTCAGTTTTTCCCCATTGAGAATGATGTTTGCTGTGGGTTTGTCGTATATGGCCTTTATTATGTTGAGGTAGGTTCCCTCTATGCCCACTTTCTGGAGAGTTTTTATCATAAATGGGTGGTGAACTTTGTCAAAAACTTTTTCTGCATCTATTGAGATGATCATATGGTTTTTATTCTTCAGTTTGTTAATATGGTGTATCACATTGATTGATTTCCATATGTTGAAGAATCCTTGCATCCCTGGGATAAATCCCACTTGATCATGGTGTATGATCCTTTTAATGTGTTGTTGGATTCTGTTTGCTAGTATTTTGTTGAGGATTTTTACATCTATATTCATCAGTGATATTGGTCTGTAATTTTCTTTTTTTGTAATATCTTTGTCTGATTTTGGCATCAGGGTGATGGTGGCCTCATAGAATGAGTTTGGGAGTTTTCCTTCCTCTGCAATTTTTGGAAGAGTTTGAGAAGGATGGGTGTTAGCTCTTCTCTAAATGTTTCATAGAATTCACCTGTGAAGCCATCTGGTCCTGGACTTTTGTTTATTGTAAGATTTTTAATCACAGTTTCAATTTCATTACTTGTGATTGGTCTGTTCATACTTTCTATTTCTTCCTGGTTCAGTTCTTGAAAGGTTATACCTTTCTAAGAATTTGTCCATTTCTTCCAGGTTGTCCATTTTATTGGCATAGAGTTGCTTGTAGTAGTCTCTTATGATGCTTGGTATTTCTCCCTTTTCATTTCTAATTTTCCTGATTTGAGTCTTCTCCCTTTTCTTCTTGATGAGTCTGGCTATAGATTTATCAATCTTGTTTATCTTCTCAAAGAACCACCTTTTAGTTTTATTGATTTTTGCTATTGTTTTCTTTGTTTCTATTTCATTTATTTCTGCTCTGATCTTTATGATTTCTTTCCTTCTATTAACTTTGGGTTTTGTTTGTTCTTCTTTCTCTTGTTCCTTTAGGTGTAAGGTTAGATTGTTTATTTGAGATTTTTCTTTTTTTTTTTTTTTGCTATAAACTTCCCTCTTAGAACTGCTTTTGCTGCATCCCATAGGTTTTGGATTTTCGTGTTTCATTGTCATTTGTCTCTTGGTTTTTTAAAATTTCCTCTTTGATTTCTTCAGTGATCTCTTGGTTATTTAGTAATGTATTGCTTAGCCTCCATGTGTTTGTGTTTTTTACATTTTTTCCCCTGTAATTGATTTCTAATCTCACAGCATTGTGTTTAGAAAAAAGGCTTGATATGATTTCAATTTTCTTATATTTACCGAGGCTTTATTTGTGACCCAAGATGTGATCTATCCTGGAGAATGTTCCATGTGCACTTGAGAAGGAAGTGTAGTCTGCTGTTTTCAGATGGAATGTCCTATAAATATCAATTAAATCTCTCTGGTCTATTGTGTCAATTAACGCTTGTGTTTCCTTATTAATTTTCAGTCTGTATGATCTCTCCATTGGTGTAAGTGAGGTGTTAAAGTCCCTCACTATTATTGTGTTACTGTCGATTTCCTCTTTTATAGCTGTTAGCAGTTGTCTTATGTATTGACGTGCTCCTATGTTGGGTGCATATATATTTGTAATTGTTATATCTTCTTCTTGGATTGATCCCTTGATCATTATGTAGTGTCCTTCTTTGTTTCTTGTAATAGTCTTTATTTTAAAGTCTATTTTGTCTGATATGAGACTTGCTACTCCAGCTTTCTTTTGATTTCCGTTTGCATGGAATATCTTTTTCTATCCCCTCACTTTCAGTCTGTATGTGTTCTAGGTCTGAAGTGGGCCTCCTGTAGGCAGCATATATATGGATCTTGTTTTTGCATCCATTCAGTGAGCCTGTGTCTTTTGGTTGGAGCATTTATTCCATTCACATTTAAGGTAATTATCAATATGTATGCTCCTATTACCATTTTCTTAATTGTTTTGGGTTTGTTTTTGTAGGTCCCTTTCTTCTCTTGTGTTTCCCACTTAGAGAAGTTCCTTTAGCATTTGTTGTAGAGCTGGTTTGGTGGTGCTGAATTCTCTTAGCTTTTGCTTGTCTGTAAAGCTTTTGATTTCTCCGTGGAATCTGAATGAGATCCTTGCCGGGTAGAATAATCTTGGTTGTAGGTTCTTCCCTTTCATCAATTTAAATATATCCTGCCACTCCCTTCTGGCCTGCAGAGTTTCTGCTGAGAAATGAGCTGTTAACCTTATGGGAGTTCCCTTGTATGTTATTTGTTGTTTTTCCCTTGTTGCTTTTAATAATTTTTCTTTGCCCTTAATTTTTGTCAATTTGATTACCATGTGTCTCGGCATGTTTCTCCTTTGGTTTATCCTGCCTGGGACTCTCTGTGATTCCTGGACTTAGGTGGCTATTTCCTTTCCCATGTTAGGGAAGTTTTTGACTATAATCTCTTCAAATATTTTCTTGGGTCCTTTCTCTCTCTCTTCTCCTTCTGGGACCCCTATAATGTGAATGTTGGTGCGTTTAATGTTGTCCCAGAGGTCTCTTAGGCTGTTTTCATTTCTTTTCATTCTTTTTTCTTTACTCTGTTCCACAGCAGTGAATTCCACCATTCTGTCTTCCAGGTCACTTATCCGTTCTTCTCCCTCAGTTATTCTGCTATTGATTCCTTCTAGTGTATTTTTCATTTCAGTTATTGTATTGTTCATCTCTGTTTGTTTGTTCTTTAATTCTTCTAGGTGTTTGTTTTTTAATTCTTCTAGGTCTTTGTTAAACATTTCTTACATCTTCTTGATCTTTGCTTCCATTCTTTTTCCGAGGCCCTAGATCATCTTCACTATCATTATTCTGAGTTATTTTTCTGGAAGGTTGCCTATCTCTACTTCATTTAGTTGTTTTTCTGGGGTTTTACCTTGTTCCTACATCTGGTACATAGTCCTCTGCCTTTTCATTTTGTCTATCTTTCTGTGAATGTGGTTTTCATTCCACAGGCTGCAGGATTGTAGTTCTTCTTGCTTCTGCTGTCTGCCCTCTCTATGTCTTTATTCTGTATATATTCCTTCTGGGAATCTACTTGAAGATCCCCTTGCAAAAAATACAAAATGATATATGTACAAGATATTGATTTTGACAATATTTAAAATAGCAAGAGCCCAGAAACAACATATGTCCATTCCCAGTGAACTGGTTCAATAAATTATAATATGTCCACATAATACAGTACCAATCCTCTGTAAAATGCGATGAGGAAATCTCTGTATTCTGATATGAGGTGACTCCAGGGAGTTTAGTTAAGTGCAAAAAATGCAGAAAATGCAGGGGTAAAGGTGGCAGGACCAGGTTGGAAGCAAGACTTCTTTGGATATATATTGCAATATGTTTTTATTTTGAAATCATTTAATGTTTTATAAAATTTTAAAAATAAAATTAAATAAAAATAATCACTAAACATTGAATAAAGATTAAATATATGATCCTAATTTTATGTAATGTAGAGTATAACAGGAAAATGTTTATTTCATGTGATTTAAAATGCAATATTTTTGGGCTTCCCTGGTGGCACAGTGGTTGAGAATCCACCTGCCAATGCAGGGGACATGGGTTCGAGCCCTGGTCTGGGAAGATCCCACATGCCGTGGAGCAACTAGGCCCGTGAGCCACAACTACTGAGCCTGCGCACCTGGAGCCTGTGTTCCGCAACAAGAGAGGCCACGACAGTGAAAGGCCCGCGCACCGCGATGAACAGTGGCCCCCGCTTGCCGCAACTAGAGAAAGCCCTCGCACAGAAACGAAGACCCAACACAGCCAAAAAAAAAAAAAAAAAAAAAAAAAAAAAAAGCAACGAGTAAAAGAGTGTATATTAAAAAAAAAAAAAAAGTAAAATGCAATATTTTTACCATAGAACCCTAATAAGATGTATCCTCAAGACCAACTTCTATTTAAAAAAATATTTCACTGAATTCAGTAGACTTGTTTCTAGTAGTTCTGTTGTTATTTTGAATATTGTTAGTTTTTTAGGAATCTATATTTTCAGTATATGAAAAAAATTATAAAATCAAACATTAATTTAAAACCTGTAATTTGATATGTGAACTGGAAAACACTATAAAATCATTAATAATTTTTATTTTTTCCTAATATTTACCCCTGTCCACTAAAAAGACCTGGAAGCAATGACAACAACTGCTATGGACACTCCAATGCCAGATTGTGGTCTCTATAAAGTATCTTCTTTAAAAGCATTTAATTAAAGAGTTTACTCTTAAGACTGTGATATAAATTGCACATTTTTTTCCATTTTATTTACTTTTGTCTTTGCACTGATATTTTTGTCATGAAGATTTTTTTATTCCTACATATTTAAATTTATTATTTTTTCTATTAAGATTTCTGGATTTTCTTAAATTTACAATTAAATAGACTTTTCTTCCCCTAAAGTTATAAAGGAATTTATTTATGTTTTAGTCTAGTACTTCTATGGTTTTACTTCTGATATTTCATTTTTAAACATTTAGAGAGTATTCTGGTGTTTGATTAGAGGTATGGTTTGATTAGAGGTATGGTTTGATTAGAGGTATAGATCCAATTTTGTCTTTTTTCTAGCTGGCTGCCCAATTGCCTCAATACCATGCACTTTTATACTTCTATTTGAAGATGCTACCTTTACCATATGCTAAATTTTCATACATATTTGGATCTATTGGTAGACTTTATATTCTGTTTTGTTGATCTTTCTATTAGTAAATCTACTGTTTTATTATATAAGTTTGTAATACAATTTAATACTTGGTAGAGTTAGTACCAATAATATCTCTACCATTTTTTCATAACTTTCCAAAATATTTTTACTTTTTAATTTTTTCCTATGCATCTTTGAATCACTGTTCTTAGTTCCAAAACAAAACAAACTACAGCAACAATCAAGAAACAACATCCCTTCCCCCCCCCAAAAAAGTCCTAGAACAGGAAGAGCATGGCTTATCTCTCCCTTGATGAAGTATATTTTTGTGTCTTTCAGAACTGATTTAAAATTTTCCTTGCAAAGGATTTGAATATTTCCTATTAAGTACTTCAAACAGTTATTAATGCTGCAAAATCACTGAAACGTAGTGGTATAAAACAACCATTTTGTTATGCTCATAGATTCTATGCATCAGGAATTCAGAAAAAAAAGAATGGTGACAGATTGCTCCATATTCCATGATATCAACTGAAAAGAATCAAAGGCTGAGGTATCTCAATTGCTAGGGACAGGAATCATCTGGAGGCATCTTCATTCACAAATCTAGTAGTTGAGTCTGACTGTTGTCAGGAAATCTCAGCTGGGGCTGTCACCTGGAAACCTATATATGGCCTCCCTATGTCATCTGGGTTGACTCATGGCATGGTGGCCTTGGACATCTTACATGGTGCTCAGGGCTCCAAAGGCAAGTGTCTCAAGGGAACCAGATGGAAACTGTATCACCTTTGATAATCTATCTTTAGAAGTCATATAATATCACTTCTACCACAGTCACAAGCCCATCTAGTTTCAGGCAGAGGGACATGGATTCTACCTCTTTTGATAAGAGGAGTGTCTAAGTCATATTTTAAGAATATGTGGGATGAAAGATATTGCTGAAGTCATGTTTTGAAAATACAATGAGCCAGAGGATTTTTCTTTAACATTTTTTTCTGTTGCCTTTATAGATTGGGTCTTTTCTTTCATTTTATACCCTAACTGGGTGTTTATTATTTAATGAATGTTACTGATTTCTGTATATGACTTCTATACCCTACAACCTTATTGATTTCTGTCGCTTTCTTTTTTGTGTGCTTGATTCTTTTGGGTAATTAGTTATACAGTCAGATAATCAGCAAAAACAGTTTTATCACTTCTGTTCCAATTTTTGAGATTTTTTTACTCTAAACTTTTACTCTTGCAAATTGTGTTGGCTTTGAGCCAGTATAATGTTAAATGTAATGGTGACTGTGGATATCCTTGTCTTTTTCCTGACTGTAGAAGAAATGTCTCTTTGTTTCCATTAATTAAAATGCTACAATTGAAAAGACCATATTTTCTCCACAGTCTCCTTTTTTTTTTTTTTTAAATAATTCTCCATTATCATTTACTGGTTCAGGTCCTTTTTATTAATTAATTAATTTATTTTTGGCTGTGTTGGGTCTTCGTTTCTGTGCGAGGGCTTTCTCTAGTTGTGGCAAGCGCGGACCACTCTTCATCGTGGTGCGCGGGCCTCTCACTATCGCGGCCTCTCTTGTTGCGGAGCACAGGCTCCAGATGCGCAGGCTCAGTAGTTGTGGCTCACAGGCCTAGTTGCTCCGCGGCATGTGGGATCTTCCCAGACCAGGGCTCGAACCCGTGTCCCCTGCATTGGCAGGTGGATTCTCAACCACTGCGCCACCAGGGAAGCCCATCTCCTCCTTTTTTAAAGTTGTGCTATGGTATTTGATATATAGGTAATCATTACTTCACATTTTCATTTTGAATCACAATCCTAACTATTATAAAGTGTCTCTTTCTTTCTTCCTCCCTTCCTTCCTTCCTCCCTCCCTCTTTTCTTTCTTTCTTTTCTTTCTTTCTTTCTTTCTGTCTCTCTCCCTCTCTCTCTCCTCTCTCTCTCTCTTTCTTCACTTTTTGGTCTTATTTCTACCTGATCTGATATTAAGATCACCAACCCTGATTTTCTTTTATGGCTTATACTTTCTTTCCTTAAACACCTTGTAGGTGTTCCTCCACTGTCTTCTGGCATTAAAAGATACAGTTTGAAAAGTCTGATACTGTCTTAGCCTGTTTGGGCTGCTATAAAAAAAACACCAGAGACTGGAGTAGCCTGTAAATAACAGAAATTTATTTCTCAAAGTTCTGAAGACTGGAAATCTCAGATCAGGGTGCCAGCATGGGTGGGTGAGGGCCCTCTACTGGATTGCAGACTTCCTTGTTGTATCCTCCCATGCAGAAGAGGCTAGAAATCTCTCTAGAGCTGCTCTTATAAGGTCATTAATTTCATCTGTGAGGGCTCTGTCCTCATGATCTAATCACCGCAAAGGTCCCACCTCCTAATATGATAGTATACTGGACGATAGGATTTAACATATGAGTTTTCAGGGAGACACAAACATTTAGCCCAGAGCAGATACTAATCTTATTTTTTTCCTTTATAAGAGGGTTGATGTTTTTGTCTATCCAATGAAATTTTCTTTGCCTTTAAAGCCCAATACATTTATTAGGCTGTGTCTTGAGGCCAGTTTTTCTTGGTACACAGGTTCAATATATAGATTCACATCTTTTAGTTCAAACAATTTTTTAAAATATGTTTTAAAGTATTAATTCTCTCTCATTGTTTTTCTTCCTTGGAAGCTTCAGCTATGCACATACAAAATTTCCTTTACCTGTCTTCTATATCCATCATTTAAGATTTATTTGTTTCCATTTCATTTGTTTGTTTTCCTACCTCTATTTGTCAGACCCTTTACTAAACTTTCCATGTCACCATTTTCTTTCATTTTTGAAAGAACTTTGTCCTTTTCTTTTCCTGAGTTCTGTCAATTCCTTTTTTCCTTTTCTGGTTTTCTAGCCATTACCTCTTATAGTCTGACTGTTATTCCAGAACTCTTGTACTTCTGCTTTGTAATCTTTCCTTATAGGTGCAAATAATTCACTGTTATTTAAAAATTCTTATTGGAATATTGGATTGTAATTATTTGCTATATAGTACAGAAGTATTTTAGTGAATGTTGCTTTGTATTGGAAAATTTCTGTATAATTTTTCAAGTTTTTTCTTACACTATTTTCCTATTTTTTGGTTTTTTGGTTGTCATATATAGATTAGAGCAAAATGTTCCTGGATGTGAGTATGGAATGGAATGTGGTGAGAGCAGGAATAGCTTCCCTGATTCACAACTCCCACTAGAATGGTATGGACACTGGTATAATATGGAAACTGATCAGTAAGAATAGATATTTCAGGGGGAATTCCCTAGCAGTCCAGTGGTTAGGACACAGCACTTTCACTGCTGTGGGCCCGGGTTCAATCCCTGGTCGAGGAACTAAGATCAAAAAAAAAAAAAAAAAAAAAAGATACCTCAGCCAACCATTTCATTTTATAAAATTAAAAAAAAAAGTGTTCAGGAGTGAGTTTATATTGAAAATCAGCCCTGGCCTCAAAAATCTTTCCTTATAGTGTGCTACTTCTATGTCGGCATCCTTCCTTTGCCACTTGGAATCTAAGTTGGCTCTGGAGGGCTTCTTCCTCCAGCCCTGTATCTCCTCAGCTTATTCTCTCAGCTGCTGTTACTGAGGGACACAGGTCTTGTCCTTTGTAATCCACTCACTTTTAGAAAGTAGATTATTACTGATGTTTTCTAAATACACTCTCCTCTGCACTCATCTCTGGGCAATTTCAAGTCTTCCTTCTGTCCCCAGTGCTCATGTCCAAATGTCTTTCAATGCTGTGTTCAGAGCACTTGCGTACAGTTTGGGACCCTCACCTTTTGGAGAATAGATATGTATTTTGCTGTTGGTTTCTGGGATGGGCCTCTGCAGTGTCAGCACTCTCCAATCTTCCCAACTACTGAATCATGGCTGTGCTGGGGCCTTCCTGCCTGGCTCTGCTGGTCTCAGTTGCTTTTGGCAGCATGCACACATGATTTGAAATTTATGGGCTTTCTCTATCTCCTATTTTTAAGTGAAACTGGAGCTTGTGATTTTTTTGGTTCTTTTTATTTTCATTGTCTTGTTGCTCTATTTCCAAGAGAAGCAGAAAGATTCAGAATTGGGCTGCCACCATACTCTTCCAGAATCATAATTAATATAATTATTTTTGTCATAGTGAAGATATGAAGGATATTCTCACTTAAGTCAGGTAAAGAATGGACTTTTCATGTGGAAATATGAGATTCTCTACAAGATGGATTCCTGGGCAAAATATATTCCCCACTGGTGACTTTTCAAGATGTGCTCTGAACATAATTGAGAGAGCACAGCTCAATAAACTTATTAGGTAAGCAAATCTATGCAGAGAGTCTGTTACTCCCTGAGAAATAAAACTGGGTAGAGGAAAAAGATTCAGATTTACATGTTACAAAAATGCTGTTCTTTATTTTAATCGACAGAATTGAATTAGACTCCAGCATCAGCATGCATTTCCCATTGTTTTCTTTTTATATTAACTACAGGAGACTCATTAGAATTTCATGGATGTAATTGTTTCTGGGTTACATCCTCAATTAATGACTGTAATTGAAAGATCGGATAGGATTTGGATAACGTGACTGTAATTTAAGCGTAAGACAGACGTCTGGGCCTCTATTTACAATGCATTTGTTATTTTTTTTCTTCTACTGTGGAGGAGTATTTACGAGAGGCAGAAATAAATGCATTTCAAACAGCAATGTCTCAATCAAAACAATGTACATATTGTGTGCTGGGTACTGTTTTCCCGGGCTGTTTTGTGACTCTGCCGGCCTCAGCAGGATGCATGTGCATAAAAAGAGCTTGTGCTCAGATCTTCTGGGAAGACTTGGGGGAGGAGAACAATCTTCATCAAAGGGGAGGTGGAAGAGAAGGCTATCTCTGTCTTTCTTTATGTTCTGTTACAACACTGTTCAAAACCCAGCATCTCAGCCTGCACTTGCCAAGGATTCCCTAATCAGTTTTAGATTATGTCATGGGGAAAGAAAAAAGGACCACCCTCAAGCTCCTAATTATGGCTCTTCTCTGCTTTCCTCTCCTTATATTTTCCCCCAGAAGTAGATATTAACCTTATTAGCTTTTTTGAGCAGTGCATCACTGATTATCTATACACAGGCTTTGAGGCAGCTGCGAGGGGCAGCTGAACAATTACCCAGGGTTAGCCAGATTTGCTCCAGACTCTGGAAACACAGGAGTCTATAGACCAAAGCTCTTGGGTTCAAGGATGTCTGCTATTTCTTCATCCAAGGTCAAATGTGGACTGTGTAGCTCATTATGTGTCTTTTTCAATACTAATGACCTTTCTTTCTCTTGTGGATCTTTTGATCTGGACGGAATGGCAAAGACAGTATCAGGATTGAAGATGTGATAGATGAAATGGAGAGGTCAAGATGTGTGGCTGGACTAAACCACCATGGAAAGAAAAAAGAAAGTGGGACAATGAACAGTAGGAATAGAGAGTTAGGAAACAGAGAGGATGGGAAGGGAGGGGCCCCTGATTCAGAGATGATTTATCAACAATGATAACTTGACACCTATGGTACCTCTTGTTGTGGCTCTCATGCTCATATTGTGAGCTGAGGAGTACTTCCTAATATGTCATCTCTGCTTCAGAAACACAAAGGTGGGTGCTTGCTAGAAAGCAGATTATCAGACCCTACCACAGTCCTATAGGAATCAGAATTGCTGGGTATGGTTCCAGGATACTTCATCTTTCCAAGATCCTAGGTGATTCTGATAGACGTTGGAGTTGAGAGCAACTGGGGAGGAGGCAGTGGAAAGCAGAAGGAATGACATGATGGTGACGGGCCAGAGAAGGTGGCTGGGAGGGTGGGAACTGAGAGCAGACTCAACAGGCACATATTCAGCCCTTACAGAAGGGGGGCTGGTAATCAGAGGAGTTCAGTGTCTTCCTGTAAGTTATGCACCTGATAAGTGGCAGAGCCATAGTTTATACTTCTAAGTCCAAGGCTCTTTCTTTGTACAAAACCTAAGTCAATAGGATTAGGAAAGTGTTAGAATTTGGATGGCAGGTTACGGGAAGAAGGCAACATGTCTTGGATCCAGGTCTCAAATTTATCTGTTGAGATAGGGACAATTTCAGGAAAATAGTGTGGAGGCAAAATATGTTCTATTTTGTTTAACCTCATATTCTAAACTCTTTTTTTTTTTGCATCTTTCATGAATATTTTGGGGCATGGTTGTATATTAGATGTAAAGTTACACACTCAACTTACTCTTTTGTTAAATTGATGGCTTTTAAAATTTAGCATGGTTCTAACTCATAATATTGTAAAACCATCATTTGATATATTAATTAAGGTGTTTTAGTACATATTAGCAAATACCCAACTAATAACTTCTTTAAAACTCTATCTGTATAGTATTTAAAATCACCTTGCCAGCAGTACTACACAGAACTTTGGATGTAATGAATTTATCAATTTTATCGTCTGCTCCAGACAGATGCCTCTTTCCATTGCCTTCCTGAGCCTTGCCGTCTTTTGTGTCTGCATCATCTCAAATCATCATGTTTACCAGATCGGCTTGTTCAGCACTGCTTTCCCAGTGGCACAGCCTGGGTCACCCTCTCTCTTCAGTATCTTTTCTTGTTCTGCTCTGCATTTTGCCACTGAGCTGCTCCTCCAGCTTTCATTTCTGGCTGAACTTTACCCATGGAATTTGGATCTCTCTGCCTAGTGGTCATAACAAGCTCCCCTCCCTCTTCATCTATTGAATGTGGCCATCTTTATGAATAGTCTTCAATCATAATGCCCCTTATTGACATGGTGTCAGTAAAATGTTTGATTAATAAATAAATTAATAAATGATTTCAGACCACTAAGTAATTAGATGGCTTTTAAGTGCCCAAATGACAGGCATTAAAAATGAACAAATAAATATAATACCAATACTGATTTCCTCTATGAAGAAAGTAAAACAGAGTAAAGTATTAGAGAGACAAGAAGGTTTTTACTCTCTATGTGGGATGGATAGGGAAGATCTTCTTGAGAGAGGAAGACTTGAATAATGAGAAAAAGTTCATTTAATGGTAGAAGAGTGTACAAGGGAGAGGTGTGCAAAGGCCCTGAGATGGGGATGAATTTGAAGCTCCGGTGGGAACAGAGAATAAGCCCCCATAGAGCAATAATAGGAGAGATTAGAGAGGTAGGCAAAGGGAAGATTCTACTGACTTTTCTAGACCACAGCCAGGAGTATGATGTATATTCTAAGTGGAATGGAAGCCACTGGAGGGGGTTCCCAAGGGAGGACCCTGATCTAGCCTCCCCATCCAGGTTCTGGGGAGACTGAACCTCTTCAGAGAAGCATTCTAGACATTTAAGCTAACCTAGTCCTTCTTTCTACAGTTGTAAAATAGACATAGTCATTCTCTGATGATTGTCTTTTGTATTAGGGTTCTCCAGAGAAACAGAACCAACAGGATGTGTGTGTGTGGGGAGAGAGAGAGAGATTTATTTTCAGGAATTGGCTCAGGTTATTATGGAGGCTCACAAGTCTAAAATTTGCAGGGTGGGCTGTTAGTCTGGAGACCCCCAGAGTAGCCTAACCTACAGTTCAAGTCCAAAGGCCATCTGCTGCAGAATTCCCTCTTACTTGGGGGAGGTCAGTATTTTGTTCTATTCAGGTCTTCAACTGATTGAATGAAGTCCACCCACATTCGGGAGGGCAGTCTGCTTTATTCAAAGTCCTCTAGTTTAAATGTTAATCTCATTCAAAAAATCCTCAGAGAAACAGCCAGAATAACATTTGGCTACATATCTGGGCACTATGGCCCAGTCAGATTGGTACATAAAATTAATCATCATGCTTTTCTTATAGGACAAGACAAAGGAAGAAACATTTTCCATTTTAAGAAGTAGTTCTGGATTTCATCACAGGTATACATTTTTGGTGTTGCAGTAAATCAGCAACCATAGAATTAACAATCTCCTTCCAATAATGGTCATATTTATTAAAGGCTTTTCTGAAATAAATGTTAAAAGTATAGTAATCAGACTGGAAGACTGAAATAAAGAACAAAAGAACATAGGCTAGGTCAGGATAAGAAGAACAGAAAGGAAAAGATTCATAGGAATTTACTGATGAGATTCCTTAGTAAAAGAGAGTAGAGACAGCTAGTAGGAACCTAAGTTTTGTTGATGCAGAATAGGATGATGAATTTTTTTTTTCCAAGAGAAGCACTTCATGCAAATGAATAATGGAGGTTAGCCTTATCAGCATGCTGGAAGCTTCCAATTATTCAAATTACGCAAAGCCATCAAATATGTGAAAATCAAAACAGAAAGAACCATTAATTCCCATTCTGTCCCCTAGCCTTCTAGGGTTTTACCCACATTTGTGATAGAAAGATACTTCAACCTTGAAATTAAACAGAGAACACAGTGTGGTGATTTAGTTACACATTCACTATTTAATTGTTTTAAAGGTGATCTAGGCAAATGTACAACATTGAAGTATGCATGTTTTTAGTGTGCAGTCCAATTCAATTCATGTCTTGCATGATGGATTTGGAGTTTCAGATCATTCTAGTTAATAGAAAATGTGTTAATTAAGATCAGTTTAATAATGGTGTTTTTGGAGAATTAAAAAATGTTTAATTCAAGCACCACATTTCCATACTGGAAAGCTACAGTGCTTTGAAAATGAATATATTGGATATGAAATATGTCCTTCACAAATCATCCTTCACAAATTGGATTTCTGTATTTTCTAAGTTTGAATCCATCTGTCAATCCACAAAGGACCCCTCCCTTTCCTCTCTCCCAGCCGTCCCCTTCCTCTCCATACACCTGTGACATCAATAGCTTAAGACAGTGGCTGCCAACTAGAGTCCTGGAGACCCGTTGCAGAGAGAGGGCCCAGAAAATGTTGGCTTTTTGTTGAATTGGAGAAGAAATTCACAGCATAAAGGTCCCTCTGTTAGTTCCCATTGAGCTGAGTCCCAATTATAATGTGGCCACAGGGACCCCTTCCTGTGTGTCCTAACAATGTCTCTTTTAAAGATGTCAGGAAAATGGCCTAATGGTAAGTTCCATCAGAAAAGAAATATTAGACTAAGGGGATCTGATAGTCTGGAAAATCCACTGCCACTAGCAAGCATTTATGTTCTGGGGCGAGCTACCAATCTTGTTGCGCTGATATTCTTTCATCTGTAAAATGGATACAACTATTGTTTATTGAGGTTGTACTATGTACTTTCATACTTAATCTCTCTTAATCTTCATGATAACATTATGAAGTAGGCATGATTATACACTTACTCATCCCTCTGTAGAAGAGACAACTGATGCTTAGAGATGTCAGGTATTGACCAAGATTGCACAAGCATGGAGAAAAGATTTGAAAGCAAGCCCTCCTCAGTGCTTGATCTTAATTATCGCACTGATTTCCAGTATGCTACTTAGCACCTACCTCATAGTGTTGTTTCTGGGATGAATTTATTTAATGCATGTAAAACACATAGCACAAATACCTGAAAATAAAAGGTAGCTTCAGCATCCGGATACAACAGCAGCAACAACAAAGTCTTCTTAGGTAATCTTTTTACTAATCCCCTTCCAACATTCCCCTCACCTTTCTTCAGTGCTAATGAATTCAGAGACAGTACAATCTAATGGGTATCTGTTCATGTAATCAAGACGTTTTCACTATTCCCTAATTATTTTATGAAGACTATGTTTCTCTACAGTTCTGTTGTTTTATGTAGGGAGAGTCAAGGAGCAACAGGCTCTTGGTTAGAAGATCAGCATGGATTCTTAGCTCTTCACTGGACTTTGAGGAAAAAAATCTAAGTTCAGTTTTCTTATTTCTGAAAAGGGAATAATGATACCTGTTCTTTGCCTCTGTCAGCTCTAGAATAAAATTCAAATTAAAGCAAGCATAAGAAAGGCTTTATAAATGCCAATGTGCCATAGAAATATAAAGGTGTTAGCAAGGGTTATGACATCTTCTGCTTCCCTTTCATTCATCCATTTTTATGTGTCTATCAACATAAAAAGCAGTAATTTTTGACTTGCAAATTTTACTGTTAGACTGAACAGTTGAATGATACAATCAAAGGAGGATGCATTCACATTTTATTTTTATGTGAATAAATTAAGGACAATTGTTTTTCCCTTTTACTTTTTTTTCCCCCTTGTGGCAAATGAGCTCATCTGTTGATATTTAGACCAAAGATTCAAATTTCTTTCTGGAAAGTATTTAGGCTATAAAAGCTCATGTGAGCTAATCAACCTGTGTGAGGTTGGTTGGTTTGTTTCAGACGGTGTTAGAGGTTGGCCCCCCTGAAGAAGACTTTGACACAGAGATTTGAATATAAGAAGGCTATTAGGAAACACTCTTGGGTTCAAAACCTGGGGTGAAAGAGAAGGAAATAGGATTGGGCAAAGGGAAAAGGTTACTTTAATCAAACTCAGAAAAGGTCTCAGCTGACCCCGTGGGTAACTCTAATATGGGATGATCCTTCAGAGTTGCCCTGAACTGGGGAGGAGGGACTGAATCTTTGTACTCTCACAACAGCCAATCTTGGATGCAAGGCTTCCCCATGGAAGATGACATGGCTTAAGGTAAGTTGGCTTTCTTCAGACAAAAGCAATTCCCAGAAGAGACTGACAGCCAGGAGCACTTGCAGCTGCTGGGGGATCATGCCCTTTAGTTCTGAAAGGGACTCTGTGTAGCATATTACAGTATCTAATACAGATAGCAATGTACCCGCTTTACCAGATCTACTTAGGATTCTCATCAACATCCTCCTGGTGAATTATCATGCAGACTCAGGTAAGTCATTACCTTATGAGTATTTCTATCTAAGTTTAGACAGAAAATAATTCTTATTATATTATGCTGAACCTTATATTAAGCTGAAATCTGACACCAGATTCTTTAATCCTTGAAAAGAGAAGATTCTGAGGGAACTCTACTAAAGAGCTCGACTTAGCATTGGAACAAAGTGAGAATAGTACAATATTTGGAGCTCATAAATGTTTCCTGGAGGAATAAAATGTTGGGTGAAATGGGGAATTTATGTAGCTAATGGCTATAGCACCAATCTTTACTCACAGTCACAGTTTTCAGCCCCTGAGTAAGAATAATGCCTAATACTTTTTGAATATTCACTACATACTGGATACTGTTGTAAGTTCATTACATAAGTTAACTATATTAATATCATAATAACCCTATGGGATGGGCATTATAACCACATTTTACAAACGAGAAAACAGGCTCAGAGAGATTAAAATGTATATCTAAAGTCACATGACTAGTAAATAATGAAAACCAGAACACACTTACATCTCATAAAGGGAATGATAGTAAAGGAAATTTGCATCTCACATTTTAATCCTTATTCATTTTCCTAACCTTTTCTTTTTCTCTTTGCCATATGCATTAGTTTCCTACGGCTTCCCTAACAATGTAGCACAACTTGTGTGGCTTAAAACAACAGAAATTTATTCTCTCACTCTTCTGGAGGCCAGAAGTCTAAATTCAAGGTATTGGCAAAGTTGGTTTTTTTCTAGAGAGCTCTGAGGGAAAGTCTGTTCCATGCTCTTAGCTTCTGATGTTACCAACAATCCTTTGCGTGAAGACATACCACTCCAGTCTCTGTCTCCATCATCACATGGTATTCTACCTTTGTGTCTGTCTCTAATTGAATTAAGGCCACCTTAATAAAGAATGACCTAATCTTAATTACATCAGCAGAGGCATTGCTTCCAAATAAGATCACATTCACAGGTACCAGGGGTTGGGAATTCAACATATCTTTTTGGGGAATGCAATTCAACCTATAACAACACATAATTGTCAAGAAGATTAATTCTCAGAGAACACAATAATTCAACCAATGAATATTTCTTATGTGCCTAGAATGTGTCTGGTATCATGCTAGCCAATGAAGGGAGAGTGATTAACAAGCAAACTCTCTATCATTCAGTCAAAATATTTATTAAGCATCTATTATTTATCAGGCACAGGTCCAAGAAGAGAGAATACAGTAATTAACAGGATTAAGTCTCTATTCTGAAGGAGTTCATCTTCAAGTGAGATGAGATAGACAATAAACATATTAACAAATATGATCATTTATGATACCGAAATGTGTTATGAAAAAATTAAAGTAGGAAAATATGAGGAAGAGTGACTGGGGAAGGGTGGGCAACTGTATCTAAAGAGTCAAGGAAGATCTCCCTGGGAGGGTAACGTCTGAGTTGAGAGCTGAGTGACTAGAAGAAAGTGGGCATGCAAAGATCTTGGAGCAGAGAATCCAAGCAGAAGAGCAGCCAAGGGTAGACGCTGGTTGGGAATAATGTAGAATGCTCAAGAAAGAAAAGGAAAGCCATTTCTCTGAAGTGTATGAACTAGGGAAAAATGAAAAGAAACATGTTAGAGAAGTAAGTGGGTAAGGGGTTTGGCTTTTATCATCCTTTTCATAGGAAGTTACCTAGGGGCTTATTAAGGACAATATCTTAAATATAAGTTTTAGAAACAAAGCTCTGGCTGCATTCTGTAGGGTAGACTATAGAGGGATAAGAACAGAATCAGGAAGACCACTTAGGTGGCTACTAGATGAATCCAAACAAAAGATGGGAGGACCTTGGAGTAGGGTTGTAGCAGTGAAGTTGGTGAGAGAGTTTGAACAGAGATATATTTTACAACTAGAGAGGGTGGACCCTTCTCATGAATTAGATGCAGGGTCTGAATAAAAACATAAATCAGGGCTTCCCTGGTGGCGCAGTGGTTGAGAATCTGCCTGCCAATGCAGGGGACACGGGTTCGAGCCCTGGTCTGGGAAGATCCCACATGCCACGGAGCAACTAGGCCCATGAGCCACAATTACTGAGCCTGCGCGTCTGGAGCCTGTGCTCTGCAACAAGAGAGGCCGCAATAATGAGAGGCCTGCACACCGTGATGAAGAGTGGCCCCCACTTGCCGCAACTAGAGAAAGCCCTCGCACAGAAACGAAGACCCAACACAGCCATAAATAAATAAATAAATAAAAATTTAAAAAAACATAAATCAAGAATGATACCTCTTCATCAAAAAGCTTATGAGATAATCGGTGGCATCACAGAAAGGGATAATTTTAATTCGTTGTGATAATTGCAAGAATAAGCCCAGATGGAATCCCCAAAATCATCTGGGAAAACTTGAAGGGAAGCTAGAGTTCCCTCAAGAGTTGTGGGGATGTATCTTTCATAGCTGATGTTTTGTCCTATTCTCATTTCAAAGGCTGGCTTGCCTTTGAGAAACAGGTTACAGATGGTTTTCTGCACAGGGAGAACCCATATCAGAACACTATGTTTTGATGAAGACTTCCATTTCATGTCTCCTGAAATGTAAGTGAGTGTGTTTTACAGTATTGGGGAGCCATTTGATGAGTTGAGGGAGGGCTGGAACCAGAACATGAGATTGACCCTAGCTGTCTCTCTCTGACTCTAGGGGAACAAGACTTGAGGCAATGGGGTGTTGTTCTTGAAAAGAACCTCATGTGAGAACATAATGGGCAGACATATAATTTATTTAAGGCCAGTCTCTCAAGATACTGTGGGTCTTTAGCCAGCACAGTTCCTCTCAAATGTATAATGGGCTCCCTCAGAGAGCACAAGAACTCAGAGTGGAATTGGCATGACTTCATAAGCTCCCAAATCCCATTTCCCTAGACAGCATCATCCGTATCAATATAAAACAAAACTATCAGTAGTATAACCTTAATAATTACAATTGCTGTATATTAATTACATTAAGAGAGAAATATACTATTGCCAAACGGGTACAGAACTTCCTATATAATACCTAAGCAGGTTGTAACTTTACACATACACTGCTTTGTGCTTACCTCACTTTATCTTTCCAATATTGAAGTTTAGTTTGACATTGCCCCAGGCTGTTAGCTTATCTTGCTGCTCTTCTAGGCTTCTGACCATTCATTTATGGGTTGTTTCTCTTGAGGATCTATCCCTTTACTGTATCTTCCCCACCATTGACCATCCTGTTGATTTGCTGCTGGGGTTCTATTTATTTCACCCCATCTGCATGGTAAGCTATTCCAATGTACATTTGTTAGTCTCTGATTTAGTGGGTGGTTTCTGTGATATATTTGTCTGAAAATATGTTAAGTCTTTCAAACAAGCCGTGATCTCTTAGAACTCTGCTTGAAATACCAATCATTACTACCATTTGGAATAGTAAGTTAACCTCACTATTGTGCACTTTTCTATAAACATAGAACTTCTAAATAAAATATTCAGTGTAAATACTGACTAAAGTAAACTGTAAAGGAAATGTCTAAGAAAAAAAGATAAACTGGAGCAAGATTTAAGCAATTACAACTGGGTAAGCACCGATTAAAGCATTTACTCGACTCTCAACCATGTATATGTATTTGCATATATATCCACATATATGCATGTATATAAAATCAAACTTCTGATATTCTCTCAGAATTAATTTCTATATCCTGACTTTTACTCTTTAGGTTCATAAATCTTTCAGTGTTGTGCTAGAAGCTAGTGGTATTTGAAAGCTTAATGCATATCTACTTTGGGCAGGCTTTTGTATAGATACTCAATCCTTAATTGAGTAAAAAGTAGTTAGCAATTTCACTATCTTAGTTCTTTCATTAAGCTTTTCAACTGATTACCTAAGGCCATCCTATTTTCATTTGATAAGGGAAACAAAACCAAATCTTTTTGTATCATTTTCTTCTAAGGCATACTGAGAAAAGGAAATTAATATGTATTGATTTTCCTTTCTTTTCTTAGGACTGATTTAAGAAAATTCTGTGAATTCTCATATTTGCCCATTTTGCTAATTTCTGCTTTTATACTCTACTTCTGAAAAATGGTCATTGACTTTTCTATTACATGCTTAAACTGCTGCCACTTAATTTTAAAGATGCTGAACTCTGCTGCCATGAAAGTTTTAACACATCCTGAGCAAATCACACTGCAACTATTTTAAGTGAAACCAGAGAATGGCTTACCCCAAAACAGTAACTAGTTTTCCCGGTGGAGATAATTATTCCTTTCAGTATAGTTCAGAATAAAAATCAAGACCATCAGTTTAGAATATAAATAGAAATATACTCTAGGTTCTCTAGGTTGTCTTAAGCCTTGGTGAGTGCAAGAATGAAAAAACAATCAAAATTAAGTGAAAAGAAATTCTAGGCAATATATTTTTTTAAGATGTGATAAGAAAAAACCTAAAAGCCCACTCTGAGACCTTACAATTTCTAAAAGTGAAAGGAATGTCAAAACAGCATGTATAGGAATTTTTAAAAAATCTGAATACTCAAGACTTACCTCTGTGAAACAGCTACTGACTTGTAGAATCTTGGAGGTGATGGTAGCCAATCAGAATAACCAGATTTTTGTCAAATATCAGATTCCAACATTAAATACACAGTCAAAATCAAAATCAGGCATCAGCCCGCATGCCCCACATCTTTCCTGAAAAACAAAAGATATGAACAGAAAGGATGACAACATGTTACCATGGGGAGGTCATCCAAAGAAATCATAACTAATTAAGCAAACACCATCAAAAATAAATTATTGTATTGTCACTGTGAACTTTCCTGTTATATTAGCTCCTAGATATTTTATTATTTCTAATCTCTTTCTGCAGGTACTGATGCTTTTTGATAGCAAGTGAGAGCAAACCAAGAAAAAATGCACATTGTGCATTAAGTCATCTCGTAAGTCTTTCAAGAACATTACTTGAGAAATGTTGATTTCCACATTGCTATACCCTTTGGCACGCTGTGATGTAATAACTGGTGAGTAGTACATAAAATAAAACATCAACATTCTAAGTTTCATATTCATGACAGCTAATGAGGATTAACATAGTGGTCTTTTTTATAGATATAGGTTTTGGAAAATGTCTCTCTATATATCATTAGTGTATAATGGCATCATTTAGAAATTTAGAGAAAAACATAGCAATTTTATCTTAATTAAAATATTCTTCTGAAGGGATTCACTTTCAAGTAATTCAATGTTCCTGAGTGCTGGTGACATTATCTTTTCAATAATAATTAGACAAAAATGCAATCATTGTATCATGGAAAAATTTATTGCAAGTTGCATATACAATCATTTCCCTCTGTTGCAGATTTTATCTTTCCTTTGGAATTACTCTGAGGTGAACCATTACAAATGATTATTGAGGGATATAATTAAAGTTGTGCTGCCTTCTGATGTTTGGGGGCATTAAATACCCCTGGTTCTTTTGATGTTTTTTGTAACTTGTATTTCTTTCAAAACTTAGGTAGCTTAATTTATATGACTAGGTGACAGTGTACTTCTTCTTATATGATGATATTCAGGTATAAAGAAGTACTAGATAAAATGTAGAGTAATTGGGGAAAAGATTTATGTCTTGTGCCAGTCATATGAATTTTAAAAATAGCTTTACTTTTTAACATTGAAAAAGAGAATGTTTAATATCTATTTTCTTTCTTATATTTACCTGTACCATACGTCAGTACATGTGTGCATTCACTAAATGTGGGCTTTTATTTTGTAAATCAAGAAAATAGAAGCAGTTTCTATAGAGGAATAGAGAGGAAAATGAATGGAGGGGACCAGCATAGCTTTTGTTCCTTCAAACTCTCTGCTTTTGTTATTGTTTTTGATTACTTAGTGTTAGAGAAGCTATTTTGATGAGAGATTTTGGAAATTCCTGGATAGCATATTTTGTTTTGGGATCCAGATGACAAAAGCTAGCAAAAAATTTTGGAGAAGGCAATTCTTACCACCTATACCAAACATTCTACAATGTTATGGCTTCGATAACATTGACAGGTAGGCTTCTTTGTGCAAATGTTCTTGTAAGGGGTAGCAGCAATGAAAAGGCTCTTCAAGTGACTTGTTGTGTATCATTCTTCAAAAGGAAGATCCAGAGCAGAAGCAGAACATGATGGGTATCATGCATGTACTGTAGCTGATAGCTTGGGTTGCAAACACACTTATATGTTGGGGGAATGTCCTAGAAAACATGTGGGAATCATAAAGAGCCTGGTGGTTCTGCGTGAATAAGTGAGGGCATTTTATAGGAATATTGGTTTATTGATTTTATTGTAGGTTTATTTGTACTCATCAGATAAAGTGGCTTAATATTTGGGGGTTGTACATTTTAGCCTATCTTAGTTTTAAGCTCTGGATTAAAGTCAGAATAGAGCCTAGATCCCAAAATATTGTGTTAGGATACTTTGTGTTAGCTGTCTCAATGATGTGTGATTTTACTACCAAATACTCAAGTGATTTCCTAGATCTTTATTTACTTTTTTATTCTCCAGCAGTTTGATTGCAGCAGTTACCTTCTAGTTTGGCTCTCTTTACATGATACTTAAAAATTTGATAGATTTAGTCAACTAATGAGAATATTAAATTTACGTTTGTCATCATGTGACTAAAACAACAAATATTCACTGGATTAACATTTTGCTACTAAGTTCTCTTGGAATCAAGGACACATGGCTTGACCCAATTAATATACAAAACAAAGTTCTCTCTATCAAAACTTATTCCAATAGATGTGTTCAGTGGGGGGTATTAAGCAAGTCACCTGGTTCTTATTTAAATAATATTCTTCAGTTAAGCAAACCCAGGGTTATACACTTTATTATAAAGATTTCTTCAGCATGTAGAAGGGTGTACAGAGTATGTATATGTCTGTGTGTTGGCATATGTATTTGTGTGTATGGATTCTGATGCAAAACAAGATTTAAAATTAATTCGAGATGGGACACAATCAAATCTCCAATTCAGTTTTGTAGTGTTCCTGATCAGCCTTTTTCTTTTTTTTTTTTTTGACTCACAGCCTTACCTTTAGACTTTGTTCTGAAAGAATGTGGTCACTATCACTACTTTGTGACAATACAGATTTTCAGTCAACATGTTTGCAGTATGAACATTTTTTCTCATACTGTACTTATCTGCTTTGATGTTTCTGACTCTTTCCTTAGATAGGATTTCTTGTGTTATTTTCTTCTCCCAGATCAAAGAAATGTCGCAAAGCCCAGGGATTTCATATCTTAGTGTACAGAAAATTCAAGGGTATGAAGTTTAGGAAGATTTAAAAGAAACATCTGAGTAATGCAACTCTGATAGCCAGGTGTTCCTTGCAGCTTTATATTATCATATAGGGATGATAGAATTGAGATGAGGTCTGGGAATCACAATACATATTTTTTTGGTATAAAATACAGTTTACAAAGAACATTCATATATATCATATATATTCATATATATTTATATATATACATATAAAATATATAAATATATTCATACTTATTTACAGCAACTCTAAAGAAAGATGGAGCAGATATTATCTTAATTTTACCAACCATAAAATCAGGAGCCAAAGAATTTTTAAAAACTAATATTTTAGCAGTGGGACAATGATTAGAAACTATCTAATCTAGTGTATGTCAAACAATGCTAGTCCAAGTTTATACAGCTGGTAAGGGGTAAAACTAGGACTCTGGTATTCCCAGCCAAAGTTCTTGAGTAAGAATTGAGATTCAAAAGCTGGAGAAATCAGATATATGATGAGATCCAAAAGACTAGAGTGAGACCATAGGCAGGCAATGGAGCCAGTGGTCAGAGTGATTGAGTAATAAGACTAGAGTAGTTTGAACAGGCAGAAGACTCCTAGGTCATTATTGGAAAGTGATGGGGGGCTATGAATTGGGAGTGTGCTACATCAATCATCATGTTGGTATAAAAGCACAGAATCAGAAGAGACAATGTTGTCTCTATAGAATTTCTGGACTGTGAAAGAAAGAACTTGGTCATCAGATTCACTAGTCAAATCAATGTTTGATCCAGACTGACTCTGAAACTCTTAAAGATAAAAATTAGTATATTTAGCATTTGTATAGAAAGAGTCACAGGCACTGCTGAATCATAGACAAGATTTAATACCAACATGGCAACAGGCATTGACAGAGTGCTGGAACACTGGTCACTCAGGTGTGGCCTTAGGGAGTTGGCTTACACAGGGTGATTCTGAGATCAAGTGAGAATGTTGGACTAGGGAGGGACGGCATTAATAAAATATTTTGAGCTGTGAAGCCCTTTCTTCAAAGGATATCATGCATGATTACCTAGTCTGTAAGAGAAGCACACGTTGTTGAAGGTTGGTGGGGGACCCAGACTCCTGCTCTCTCCCACTCACCCCATAGTTAGCCCCTGAGGTACACTTCCGAATCCCTCATGATCTACAGAGCATTGTTTAAAAATCATTAGATTAGATGATTTATAATAATACTTTCACTGCTAAAAATACTAGGTGGCTGTGGTTCTAGATGCAGGCTTTTACATTTGTTAATGAAGGTAGAAGGGGTGTGTCATTGCTCTAACTTATGATGTTTGTCTATGACTTCTTGGATAAGTCTTGCAGGGAAGAAGATCCTAGCCCCCATCTGACTTTTACAGGACTCTTAAGTTTGGGGATATGATAGAGAATGAGAATTAAAGAAGCAAAAATATATGTCAAGGTTATAATTCCCACTTCGCAGGGTCAGGGGATTCATTGCCTTCTTGGGCGGGGGGGAATCAGTCCTTCCAGACAGCCTGAGGGATTGGACATTGGCAGCGTAAGTAGCATCTGCTGTCACATCAGGTATGGTTTTCTGAACATGGAAAAGCTGAGTCTGAGTAGAGTGGACAGTACTGCTTCGTTTTATTCCCATTTTGGCTATTTCCTGACTTAGGGATTTCGGATGTATATCACCTGACATAGCAGTAAGCATGGTATTTAGCACGCCACTTGGAGAGTTAAGAGACTAGAATCTGTAGCCCTGGTTTGCTAATCCTTAGTTTTTTGACCTTGGGCATGTTAGGGTGTTCGGAGGAGTAAATGAGCTAAGTGACAGTACTAACCATATAGCCAAGCAATATAAATAGTATCTATAAATGATAGGTACAACTAGCCCATTAGCAATCATAGTGGTAATATAATTTCTTCTCTGTGACTAGTCTTTTCAGCAGCAAAATTATAATAACAAAATACCTAATAAACCCTTTTCTGGGGGCTTCCCTAGTGGTGCAGTGGTTAAGAATCCACCTGCCAACACAGGGGACACAGGTTCGATCCCTGGTCCGGGAAGATCCCATATGCCACGGAGCAACTAAGGCCATGCACCACAACTACTGAGCCTGTGAGCCACAACTACTGAAGCCCGCACGCCTAGAGCCCATGCTCTACAGCAAGAGAAGCCACCACAATGAGAAGCCCGTGCACCACAACGAAGAGTAGCCCCCACTCGCCGCAACTAGAGAAAGCCTATGCGCAGCAACGAAGACCCAATGCAGCCAAAAATAAAATGAATAAAATCAATCAATCAATCAATCAATCAATCAATCCTTTTCTGGGGGGAAAGCATCTTTTATGTCTATCCAGGCAGCTTTGTGATCTTTCTAGAGGTGGAGTCACATTTTGGGGGGGATTTAGCAGCAGAGTCTCATGCGTCCTCTTAGGCCTGATCTCAAAGGGTTCTGCAGGAGTCACTTTGTCACCTATTTTTGTGTAAGTGGAATAAAGGGAACAGAGGTATGATTACTTGGTACATGCTTTAGGGACAGGTATGGGACAGCACCCTAACATTCTTAGAGACAAAATACTCTTACCTGAGGTGACAACATTTATTATCAAGGAAGTGTAGAGATCCTTCCTTTGTTGCTGGTATAATAAGCAGGTGACATCAGGCCACAGAGGACATACATTTTCATAGTGCATCAATATTTCCTTGATTTTGCTGTTACTGATAGGAGACGTATAATTGGCCTTTGCTCATTCAGGAATCCTTATCATTTGCATGATTTCAGATTTTAATAAGATATTTGATTGACAGAGGAAAACTAGACTTTGAGGGAACTACATAATAGACTATCCATAGTGTGGAATCTTAGAATATTTTCTAGCAAAATTTGATGGAATCCTTCTAAATAAGTTCAAACCAGGAAGAAACAATATTAAATAATACTAAACATTGCAATGGAGTTTGGGACACTAAGGTTGATTAGGCTATTTGTTTTGTGATGTTCCCCAGGGTTATTTTGTTGAGAGTTTGCCATTAAGTGGTCTAATTGTGTCAGTGGATGGGGGCCTTTTCAATTTGCATAATTTCCTCAGGGGACTGTAGCTGCTAATTTGGTGATTAATTATCCATATTACACATTGTTTATTTGACCATGCCTAGATTAATTTCTTTTTCCCAGCAAATCACATTTAGATATAAATTTGCATATCTTGATTACATTTTAATGCCTTGGCTATCATTGTCTCTTCCCTGGACACCTCATCAGATTATAGAAGAGTGCTCAAGCAGAGAATGATGGAATGTCTTAAATGACATTGCACATCAGTGGACAGATAATGCACATGACTTATTTTTAATGAAGAATGTGTTCTTTCATAATCAAGTGAGTTATGACATCTAATGTACAATATATTTTGTTTTTACCATTTCCATTTTACCATTATCAACCAATTAAAAAAAGTCTTAATTAACATTTTGAATATTGCTATATGTTTGTTTCTCTCTTTTTATGTCAAAATATTTTATTTCTATTCATTTGTAATCTTATATTTTGCTGTCAATTACTTGCAAGCTGGGTTAATATTTAAGTTCTCTAATTAGTTAATCTCCTACCTAATTTTTTCCAAGATTTAAAACCACCAGGATTCTGGTGGCACTACACCATAGGTTTCTTGTAGTCAAGGACTATGCCTCAATTCGTCTTTTAATTTATCTAATAGAGTGTCTTTACTGTTATCATTATTGCAAAAATACATAATAATTAATATTTATAGCTACACATTTTTGAGCACTATCTGGGTTCCATATAGTGTTAAGAGTTTTACTTGCATCACCTCCTTTAGTTGTCAAACCATCTTATGAGAAAAGTATTATTTTCCTTGCTTTACAGTGAGACAATGAGTTTTAGAGACAGACAGAAAGGAATTTGTTCAAGGTAAGATAACTAGGAAATCATGTAGCTAAAATTAGAAACTGTCTTCCTTCCTCCCTGCCTCCCTCCTTCCCCTTCTTTCTTTGCACCATCTCTTCACAAAGTCATGACCATGTATCACAACCAATCTCTTACTATCAATAGTCTCTTATTTAACAATTGTCTACCATTTTTACTCCACATCTTTAAAAAATGTTGGTTTATTTCTCAAATATCTTTTAACCATTCTCAGGCTGCAACCTGTTAGTCTCCCAAATATTCTTACCATTTATATTGGCTTCTACTCACCCTACAGGCATCCTAAGGCTCAGTTTCCCTACATCAACTCTGTGAATCCTTATTTTCCAGCACCCAGAGCTAACCAGCAGAGCTGAGGGTGTCACAGAACTCTGGTATATCCTGTATGATTATCTTAGTTTGTAACTTTACCTAAGCTTCATCGCTACTTAGAAATTTTTGTATACTCCTTGCTGCAAGAGTCACATGGCTATTTTAATTATCTTACAACTTCTTTATGCCATTTGTGTGGCATTTAGTATATTCTGCTTTATGTTGTATATATGTGTTTGTGTGTGTGTGTGTATGTGTGTAGTTCTAGCCCGTACTTCTTAGAGGTCAGTCCTCATTTTTAATAAATTTTTGTAGCGTCTATTATATCTATTAAATTTTTATTTATTTATTAACAAATATTTATTGAATGAATTCTATGTGTTAGAATGCTCTAAGCATAGGGAATTCTGCAGTATCCCAAATGAGAACATTTCCTGCTCTCATGAAACTTATATTCTATCAAGAGACAGACAAAAAATATATAAAGAGATAAATAATCAAAATAAAATAGATAATAATTAAGTTACTTATCCCCTACAAGGTTATTACCATTAATGACAATAAAAGTGGAAGGAATCCTTGGATAGGAGTCATGACACCTCAGGTCTAGTCACAACTTAGACATGAATTAGGTTGCATCAATTGTTCTCTCTTGGCCTCCATGTCCTCTGCTGTAAAATGAAGGAGCCAACCTGGATAATTACAAGGCACCCCCCCTTCCAGCTTACTACAGTATGTTTCTAAGATCTATGATGTTGCTATTCGTATCTAGAAGCCCCAATTGATGCATCAACGTATGCAGAATATCTTTGAAAAGATACTGTAAATGTCTTCTGGGAAGAGTTTCATTTTAATAACTATTATGACAACAGGAACACTGTGTCTTTTATTAAATTTGTTCTCTGGTGTTGATAGTATCTTCAGAATATAAACTGCACAATATAATATAATAAAGCACAGTTTAGAATTGTTTTCATAATAGTGCATGCCATAGTACTCGGCCGTAAACTAAGAACTGAAAGTACATCTTGTTCTGTAAACTCATAATTTTCAGCTGTCTAAAAACTGGGTGTAAAAAGGAAATTAATAAGAGAAAAACATTTCACAGCATGCATGCACAGCATAAAAAAAAGGTTATGATCTTTGTAGGAAAAAAAAAGCAGGGACGTCATTTTTCTGGAATTTGATAACCTAGAAAAATGTTTGTATTTTTTAATCTTTGTTTTTGCTAATAATTATCGCTGTCACATGTGTTTATTCATTGATTCTGTAATTCTCTTAACAAGCATTGGTTTAGCAGTTACCATGTACTCAGCTCTACTTCAAGATCAGCTAATGTGCAGATTCATTAGACATTAAAAGAAAAGGTGGCTCTGGAAGCTTGGAAGTTGTGAGATTTACATTAAGGATAAGTGAATATCTTATCCAGCTGATAAACATCAGCTGAAGTTGAATACCTTTAATTTGAGTTTGGCCAACCTGTAGGATTAGCTTAAAAGTGATTTTTTTCTAGTAGCATTGTTAAATTAACTTTGGGAGATCATTCGTTAACATGGGCATATGGTAAGTAAAAGTACAGATTGGATGCAAAGCTTGTTGTGGTAATGCAGTTTTGTTAATCAACTTTCTTGCCATTGGGACCAAACTTACGGTTTTGCTTTTTGTGGATCTGGAAAATATAATAATGGCATTAATAATATTATTATTTATTGTACACTTAACATATGTCATGGGCTTTATTCTTTCATTGTATAGGCATCATTTCACCATATTCTTGGGAGAAAATGGAAAAAAAACAGCAAAGTTACTGTCTTCGAAGTGCTAATTCAGGAAGCTCATAGTTACAAGAGCGTGTGATAAATGCTAAGGAGTGTATGGAAGCACGTGCTAATGGTAGCCAGCCTAGCCTTAGAAGGGTTAAGTGGACAAATTTACACATTGTGCGTGGTTTATTTTTGTGGTATTTTTAAAAATTCCTATTGAAGTATAGTTGATTTACAATGCTGTGCTAATTTCAGGTGTACAGCAAAGTGAATCAGTTACACACATACATATATCCACTCTTTTATAGATTCTTTTCCCATATAGGCCATTACAGAGTATTGAGTAGAGTTCCCTGTGCTATACAGTAGGTCGTTATTAGTTATCTATTTTATATATATTAGTGTGTATATGTCAATCCCAGTCTCCCAATTTATCCCTCTCCTCCCTTACAGAGTTTTGATTGTTTAAAATCTTAGGTAGATATGACAATCTACATTATACAGATAAAGAAATTGAGGCCAGAAATGATAAGTGACTAGACCAAGATCATGCAGGTAGAAATTTTGACAGCTGACGTTTTAACCCTTAGTTCCAAAGCACTTGCTCTATTTGCTACAGCAGAGGTTGCAATCCCTGTCTCTTTCCCAAATGCTTGCTTGCTGATGGCTGTGGGGAAGATGATTAAAGGAATGTGAGCAGAGCAATAGAAAGGCAGATAAACAATGACAACAACTACACATGAATATATACACATATACACACTATATACATAAATATATATGCAAACTAATAAATGCCCGTATTCACACATACACATACATATTCTACTTTTTTGAGTCAATGGACTCATCCTTCTGCAAAAAAATGGTATAAGAGGAAAAACTTGGCTTGTGGAGCCAAATGACAGTATTTAAATTCCATTTTCAACACATGCAAAGTGAAACTGCCTCCTTTAGAGGCTCTTGTTCCACATCTGTAAAATGACATTAATAATGATAATACTTACCATTCCCATATGTTGAATGTTACACCTTCAATAATGCACTTGTAAGCCATTGTAAATATTAAATGTTCTACATATATCAGTAGTTTATTTTAAAGGTGGTGATTTGCATGAAATTGTCAGATGCCAACGTTAATCTACCAGCCTCTCTGCTCAGAGTCCAGTCTAGGTGAATTTGAGGCAGCAGTAGATGTAATAAAGAATCACATGAATAATTACATTGCTCTTATCATGGTATTTTTGAAGATTCATTTTTATACTAACATGTGGAGTCATCTGGATCAATAACATTTTTTATGTAGAAGACAAACTGTGTTGCTAGGTTCAATGGTCTCAGTTCACCTATCCAGAACTATGACACACTGATAACTCTGCCAGAAAACACATTTGCTCCAGTTTCTACCTTTATAGACACTATTCTTCATCATCTCCCTGCCCTCTTAAAGCTGTAGTGTCCTTGGGATTAGGACATGGACTTCTTTCCTTCCCAATCTACATTCACTGCCTTGGTGATCTCATCCACTCTGATGACTTTTAATGCCATTTAGATCTTGAACATTTATTTTTTCAACACAAACTTTACCCCTGAGCTCCAAACTCATATACTCAGCAGCCTACTTGACATCTCCACTTGGATGTCAAAAACACATCTCAAATTTAACACGATCTACCCTGAACCAATGATATTAATACCATTCACTCTTACTTGTCCTTCAACTTTCTCTCATTTAACTTAACAAAATGTTATCTATTTTGTTGCTCAGATCAACAACTTTCATATAATCCTTGACCCATTTCTTACCCTCAAATGCCACATGTGGTCTATCACCATACTTGACTCTACTTGCATAATTTGACCCATTGTAGACTCCAGGGTTGCCATCAAAACTATTGTCACCTTGCATCTGGATTAGACAAGAACCTACCTGCTGTCCTTGCTTCTACCCTTGCCCTATTCTGTGGTCTATTCGACACAGCTGCCAAAGCAATTCTCTTTTTTTTTTTTATTTTATAGCTACTTTATTTATTTATTTATTTATTTTTGGCTGTGTTGGGTCTTCGGTTCGTGCGAGGGCTTTCTCTAGTTGCGGCAAGTGGGGGCCACTCTTCATCGCGGTGCGCGGGCCTTTCACTATCGCGGCCCCTCCCGTTGCGGGGCACAGGCTCCAGACGCGCAGGCTCAGTAGTTGTGGCTCACGGGCCCAGCTGCTCTGTGGCATGTGGGATCTTCCCAGACCAGGGCTCGAACCCGTGTCCCCCGCATTAGCAGGCAGATTCTCAACCACTGCGCCACCAGGGAAGCCCCCAAAGCAATTCTCTTAAAATGTAAGCCAGAGCACATCACTTCTTTGCTAGAAACTTTCCAATGATTTCCCATTCCACTTAAAACAAAAATCAAAGTCCTAACAACAATGTAGATGACCTTCAACATTTGCAGCACCCTCCCCCAATCTCTCCGACCTCCTCTTCTTTTGTCTCAATCTGCTCCAGCCTCACTAACTCCTTGCTGCCCCTTGAAGCCCCAGGCACCCTCTTTTGTTCCTTGGCAATCACTGTTTCCTCTGCCTAGAGTACTTTCCCCCAGATACCTGAACACAGCCCTCACCTCACTCTTGTGTTTACCAAAATACACCTCTGTGAAACATGCTCTGGTCATTCTCCCTAAAATTACACTATGCCTATGTTTCATATTACTTTTTCCTGCTCCACATTTCCTCCTTGACAGTTATCACCATCTAATGTACTTTATATTTTACTTATTTGTCTGTGTCTTATCTACATCCCCCCTTCATGGAAAATAAGTTGCAAAAGTATTTTTGTCTGTGTTCTTTGTCACACTACCCTTAGGACTATAACAATGCCCATAATATTATAGGTGCTCATAAGTATTTACTGAATTGATGAATTAATGAATTTTGTTACACACATACACACATATCAATAACATATATGTGAGATATGTGTGTAACATATATGTTACATAAAAACAAATCATACAAATGTGCCCTAAACTTGAACAATCTATATAAATATCTCAAACATCTATTCTATTTAATTGTATAGGCACAGTCTGAAGACAATTTGCATCAGAAAAAAGCCTGTATTCATTCCTTAAATAAAGGACTATTGGGAATGTTAGAGAGAAATTAGGACAATCTGAAGGCAAAATTAGTTGGGTAAGTTTGCAGGTATCATAGAAATATGCAGGCCTAATTAGCTTAAAAATTCTCCCCAAGACTACCCTACTCAGCTGGTGGGCAAAACAAAACATCATGAAATGTTATCATTGCCACAATGTGAGCCAGAATTTCAGCATAGATTATTTAGTTGCAGCTTCAAGTGCAGTTTGCCCAGTAGTCAAGAAATGCAGTAGCTCTGGGGAAAATATGGCACATTCTTTGTGTAGCAATTAAAGTCTGCATTTTTAAGTTGAAGTTAATAAAATGGATAGAGTTGCATTTTCACCCAGAAGTCGGTACCATCAGACACTGGTACTATCCTCATAAAAGGAAAACAGGAAATATTAAGTTTACCTAGAAATATATTAAAGACAATTGAATAAGAGGAAGTAAGTGAGAAAGCACTTAAGAAATTTTAAAATATACATTGGAAGGTCTTATTGTTATCTAATTCTATAGTACCATGTTGTATCTAATGTATGTTTGCCCTGCCTTCTTCTTTATTATAAGGTTATAGAGGGTAAAAATCATAAAGGCAGGTAATTGGTTACTTAGTGCCCACACTTAGTCACGTAGCATATTAGAGTAGCAAGTAGGGAGCAAATAACAAGCCAGAGCTGGAATAAAATTCCAGAAGCATGGTCTTCTCAAAATTATGTGGTGGCCTGAGGATTTCCCCAGGAATCTCCATTTAGTTGCTATAAAAGCCATCTGGTAATCCTGAGATAACCAGATTTAGGGTGCATTTCTGGAGTAATGTATTTATTCAACAAATGTTTTCTGAATTTCTAGTATGTTCCTGACATTATTCCAGGTGCTGGGGATACTGAGGTGAACAAAAAATTCCTTTCCTTATGAAACATATATTACAGAGTGATGGGTAGTCAATTAATAATATATAGCATTGCATAGTATCAGCATTGCATACTATTATAAGGTTAGATAGAAAACAATAAAGCAGAGATAGAGCAAAAGGGAGGGGTGATTTTTCTTTTCATTTTTTACGACTCGGAAAGAAATTGTGTCTCTGAAGAGGAGACTAGGGAAATTACGTGGTGGAATTGTCCATGGGACTATCCGGAAAAAAACTCTCCAGGTAGAGGGAACAACACAATTCTGGGAGTGGTGAGGGAGGGAGAGCATGTTTGGTGTGTTTGAAGGATATCAGGAAGCTGATGTGGTTGGCGCCCAGAGAGCTACATCGAGTAGAGTTTTGTAGGTCATGGTCAGATCTTTGGACTGAGTTTTGAATGAAACAGAAAGCCATGGGGGCTATGGTGAATAACAGAGTGTCTTTACATGATTCATGTTTTAAAGGATAATTATGGCTATCATGTGGCAAATGCACGATAAATGATGTGAAGTAGAATTGGGAAACCATTAGGAGGCTATTCCAGTGTGCAGAGGAGACATGACGGTGGCTTGTACCATGTATAGTGAAGAATGGGGAGTATTTTTTGATATAACATGAAGATAGAGCTGATATGATTTGATAGCAGACTGAATATGGAGACAGAAAGCACAGATCAAGAATGTCGGGGCTTCCCTGGTGGCGCAGTGGTTGGGAGTCTGCCTGCCGATGCAGGGGACATGGGTTCGAGTCCTGGTCTGGGAGGATCCCACGTGCCGCGGAGCAGCTGGGCCCGTGAGCCACAATTACTGAGCCTGTGCATCTGGAGCCTGTGCTCCGCAACAAGAGAGGCCGCAACATTGAGAGGCCCGCGCACCACAATGAGGAGTGGCCCCCGCTTGCCGCAACTAGAGAAGGCCCTTGCACAGAAGCGGAGACCCAACACAGCCATAAATAAATAAATAAATTAATTTAAAAAAAAAAAAGAATGTCACTTAGGTTTGAGTCATTTGCTGAGGTAGAAAACACCTGAGGAGGGTAAAGTTTGGGGGATGTTGAAACTCAAGAGTTCATTTTACAGATGTTAATTTTGATGTTTCCAGGGAGTAACGTTGAATAGGCAGTTGTACAGATGAGAGTGACGTTCAGAGGAGTGGACTATAGATAAAAAAAAATTGAAGATGTAAGTATATGGAGAGAAGAGAACAGCGAGATGCACCTACCAGACACCAGATCCGTTAGGAAAGTATAGCAAAAGCAAGAGCAGAAGATCTGTCAGGCATGGTGGATTTTAGGTTGGACACAACTTAATCCTCTTGAAGATTTATTGCATGATGTCCTTATCAGCACAAACACTCAGACACAAAGCATCAAGCTGTTTTCAGATCTTCTTCTTAGTCTTCACAACACCAGTGGTCCTTGGCTCAGGACTATGGATTTTTGCTAATAACACGACAGGGTTGGAGCAATCAGGTCTTTACAGAGCACCATGCACATGGAGGGTATACAGTCTGAATCAATTAATTAATGATAAGAACTTTTCCCCCTCAGAACTGAGATTCAATATTCCCAATGTCCTCTGAGTGTTTGAAAACATTAAGTCAAATCAGAAGGCCTGGGACTTACAACATAAATGGCTCCTGGACAGTGGATGCAAGTCCAACTTCGATGAGTGAAGGCATCACTTCTTTTGGTGCTTGCAGCTTATGTTGAAATCTTATCTTATGCCAATCCATTTCTTTTCTTAAGAAAACAAAATATCTTTGTCCTGAAAATAGTTTCCTTGGATGCCCCACTGTGTTACTGAACCAAACTTGGGCCCACTTGCTTGATGCAGAGCAAAGCTAATCTACTGACACCAGGTTGTGGTGAAGGAAAGTACAGCATTTATTTCAGGGTCAAGCAAGGAGAATAGGCAGTTCATGCTCAAAAGACTCAAAACTCCCTGATGGCTTTCAGGGAAGGATATTTAAAGACAGTGGGAGGGAAAGGATCACAGGGAGTATGATCAACTCATACATAATTCTCTGATTGGTTGATGGGGAGGTAACAGGGTGATGTTTCAGGAATCTCAATCATCAACCTTCTGGTTCCAACCAGTCTGGGGTCTACATGCTGGTGGTGAGCATGCAGTTAACTTCTTCCACATGGTGGGGGTTTTAGTATCTGCAAAACAACTCAAAGATATGGCTCAGGATATTATCTATAGCCCTTGAGGAGGAATCAAAGGTCCTTGACTTTGTTTTATGGCTAAACTCTTATTATTTTGTCTTGTTTGACTGCTTTTCTTTGTTTCTGCATTTTCTCACCTCTCTGATTAAATTTGCTCTTTGAAACTTGGAGAAGGCCTAGGAGGCTAAAGTTTTCTATAAACAAAGGTGGGGACAAGGCAGGGGGGAGGTGGTCTTCCCCTGGGAAGGCCCCACAGTGTCCTGATCTGTTTCAACTGGTCCTTTTCTTTAATATGTAAAATGTTTTAATGGGCTTATATCCACATGAATTCAATAGGTCTTATCCTGTGTTTATGCAATCAAAAGTTTCTCCAGTGTATGAATCATCCTTCCTCATTTTCTCATCACCTCTGGTTACTTTGACCCAGTGACTACTGGTTTAGTGTGATGTCAAGGTCAATTGGACTTCACTGTCATGGTGAGATTATACAACTATGAGTTTTGGTCACTACTGTAAGGGGAGCTTGTTTATGATAAGAAATGTTGGAAAAATGAGATGTCGCAAGTGGAGATATGATAAATTGACATGTCAGAGGTTGCCTTAACATTATATATAAATGTTAGTTATTTAATGTTATTCACTCCACATTATAAGCTTATGTTTAACCTATAATTTATTCATTCAACAACTAGTGAGCAGGCTTTAGTTAGACTCTGGATGTACAATGGTGTAAAAACAGACACTAGGTTTACCAATAAGCTTCCATGCAGACAATAAACAAGTAAGCACCCTGTAAAAATACAGCAAATTACAGCTTATGAGGGAAACAAACAGGGTGCAAAGAAAGATGGGACTTGCTTAGGTAGACAGACCAGTAATAGCATTTCAGAGGAAGTGACAATTATATTGAAACTTGAAGGATTTAAAAAAAAAATGAGTCAACTGTGTAAATACTGAGGGAGATGGGAACAGTGTATCAAATTCCTGAGACAGGTGCATTAGGGAAAGATTAAGACATTTGTGTTAAAGAGGGGAGACACAAGTAAGTGAAGGAAAAAATAGAACAGGTGAGGTTGGAAGGCAAATGAGATCTTTAAACCTTGGTAAGCTTGTTAGTATTTCATTTTGGAAGTAGACCAAATAGCAGCAAACACTAGCCTTACATGAATCAGTGCTTGCCTCTTCAGATCAGAGTCTTTTTACCCTTTAAAATTCCATACCAATTGATATGTTATGTAATAGCATATCCCCTATGGGCTTTATGATTCACTTTATCCTGGAGATTATTCATTTATTCCTGATTTCTACCATATTATTTTAAAAAAATCTTGAATCATAATAAGGACCTAATGTAGGTGTTAGAATCAAAGAGGCCTGGTAAGTATGTATGGGTAAGTAATTATCTGTGTGACTTAAGGCAATTAATCTGAGTCTTAGTTTTCCTTAGCAACAAAATGGTAATAAAAATATTTACATAATCAAGTTGTTGTAAGAATTAACTGAGATGATACATATAATGTGCAAGGTCTCAATAAACAGAAGATTATTGTTACTGTTATTGTCATTATTATATTATTATTATTATTATTATTATTATTATTATTATTATGGCAACAATTGCCCTTATGGCTGTTAGATAAAATCACTTTCTTTCTTGCTTTAGAATAAAATATAAGCTTAAATATTTATATTAAACAATGGCAAGTTCTGAGCAAAGTTTATTTTATATGCTATCTGAGGGGAATAACAGAATATAGAGTAGCCTCCCCAGAGGGATGGCCCAAGTGTATAAAGAGTTCTGAAGGTAGTTGTGGTTTCTTCCTAGATTGGAAATAGTTATTCAAAGATTTACAGAAATCCAGCTTACCACACACCTATGTACATGGTTTTTTTCTTCTTTGTGTCTTTGTGCTGTATATTAGAGGAAGTAAAACGGCAGAGAAATTACAAGATACTATGAAGCATTTCTTTCGATTAAGTTTCAGAAGCAGACTGTGAAACTCATTCTAGAGAAAGAGTGAAGAAACACATAAGTTGTCTCTAAAGGCTTGTCCTTACACTGCAGTGAGGCTTTGGAAATGAAGCTGACAGTATGAAGGTATGGAGGGCTTCTCTGGGATGTGAATGGAGGAATGACTGTATAATGTTACTTTGAAGAAGTTCTGTTTTGACTAGCGGTATTTTTAAATGGTGTATAACTCTAAAATTAAAAATAGATATTTTTATACATATGGTAAAGAGTTAATCCTAACATCTTAGTTAGGGAAAAACAAATTAGTGACTTGAGTATGTCAAAATGTCTTAAGAATTATCTACACAGGACTCAGTCATTGTAACTGGAGGGGGCAGACTGGTCACTTTATATGTGAGTAATGCAGAAAATATACAAGGAAAGTAATCCTGAGGAAGTTGTATACACAAGAGGTTTGGTTTGAGAGTCAAATCCCAATGGCAAAGGTCTCCAAAAATGTAAGCAGAATGGAGACTATAGGATTTGCTATTTTAAAACATTTCTAAATTCTATTTCAATATTATAAAATTTAGTGAAATTTATTATGTATGCACTACTTGTTAAACCAGAGGTGTACACAGATGAAAAAAATTGTACCTGTCCACGAGAGATGACACATAAATAAATGAGTGTAATACAATGAGAAGTAGGGTGTATAGATGACGGTCTAGAAAATGTCAATGGTTTAGCATTCTAAAACTTGGCACATAGCTGGATCTGGTTCTTTGTTACATTATAGTACATATGCACACACATGTGTGCAGTAAACATACATGTGTGTGCATTTATATGCATATGCATTATGGGTTTATGATGCTTAGTGATAATTAAGAAAGCTCCTCTAGAAATAGGACATCTGTGACCCTATAACCTGGTTCTAACACTTACCGGGAAAATTATTTAAACCCTCTAAGTTTTCATTTCTTCACATGTGAAACAGGAATATTTGTATCTATTCCATAGCCTTGTTAAGATTACATAAGATAGTGCTAGTTAAGCACTGGCCCAGTGCCTGACACAGGGGATTTCAAGAAATATTAGCTATTACTTTCATGTTGCTTTTGTCACTTTTAGTAGTAGTAGCAGCAGTTTTATAAAATCAAGGTAACTAAAAGAATAGTTTCTCAGTGACTATTATTCTCCTATCTATCTTAGAGGACACATATCAAGAAGATCTTTTCCAAACTTTCATTGTATCAAGAATAGAGGGACTTCCCTGGTGGCACAGTGGTTAAGAATCCGCCTGCCAATTCAGGGGACACGGGTTCGATCCTTGGTCCGGGAAGCTCCCACATGCTGTGGAGCAACTAAGCCCGTGTGCCACAACTACTGAGCCTGCGCTCTAGAACCCGTGAGCCACAACTACTGAGCCCGCATGCCACAACTATTGAAGCCCGCATGCCTAGAGCCCATGCTCCGCAACAAGAGAAGCCACTGCAATGAGAAGCCTGAGCACCACAACGAAGAGTAGCTCCCGCTCACCACAACTAGAGAAAGCCTGTGAGCAGCAACGAAGACACAACGAAGCCAAAAATAAATAAATAAACAAATTTAAAAAAATAAAATAAAAAGCGTTTTTTAAAAAAAAAGAATAGAAACATTTCTGTGACATTTACTAAGTGCCCAGAAGTGATCTAACCGCTATACAAGTATTAATTCATTTAATCAGCATAATAATGAGATAGCAATGATGATCATTATACTGTGTCACATTGTACTAACAGCGAAGCTTCTCTACTAACCACTGAATGGGAGGAAAGGCAATTTCCAGAAAATTAGTGCTGACAGGATAATCCCTTAAATACACTCTCTCCCTCTCTCTCTCATATTGGAAAATAGATCCAGATTATACTACAACTTTCCAACTTTCCTTCTAGTAATATGTCATGTACATCTTTCTATGGTATTACCCATAGATCCACCTCATCATTTTTTAAGTTTATTGAGTTTCAGTTTTGCAAGATGAAGAGTCCTTGGCACGGATGGCGGTGGTGGTTGCACAGCAACACGCGTGTTCTTAATCCCACTGAACTGTACACTTTAAAATGGTTAAGTAGTAAATTCTGTGTTATGTGTATTTTACCTCAATAAAACACTGGAGAAAAAGAAAGTCTATAGAATGCCAAGGCTGTACTAGATTTTGAATGATATATAGATTACTTCAAAATCTTTACTTTTATAAGCAGTGCTGCAATAAATATCACAATAATTTTCTTCAAACACTGATTTTCTGTAGAGTATGATAAGAAAATAACAATTATCATTTATTGAGTGTTTACTGTGTGCCAGGCACTACACTTTATACAGATAATCTCGTTTGAACCTCACAATAACCCTATAAAGTTGATACTCCTTGCCTACTCTTTCCAGATGATGCAGGATGTTCCTTGCACAGGAACACCTGTTTGAAGTGGCAAGTTGGGGCTGACATCCAGTTTGAACATCTTTTACCAGCAGTGGCTCTGAAGTTCCCTGCCCTGAGGTTTCCCCTAACTTGTATGATACAGAACCAGGGTTGAATTCAGGAAGTCTCACATGAGAACACACTGAATCACTGCACAAATGCCTCCTGTAGAACTAAATTCCCAGGAGCGTAATTGCTATGTCAGGGGGTAGACACGTTGAAGATGTTTCTTCCAAAAAGAGTTTCACTTTTTACTCTCCACCAATGGTTTTTGAGAGTGTCTGTTTCCTCAAGCCCTAGGTAATCTGGATATCACACTTCCTTTTTTTATTTGTTAGGTGTTTATTATCATAGTGCAAAAAGTTGCCAGACACTGCTATATTTTTTTTCCTGGAAAAAGTCATTGTGGTTCTTTTATCCAATCTATGGTAATTGACACTTTTCTGTTATTTGACTTTTTGTCAAAAGTAGATGTTTTAAAATCTTGGGAAATTGATGTTGTGATGGCATTGATTTTGCTGCCTGAGCAACTTGACTTGACACACACTGACACACTTGATAAAGGGATTTGGTTACACAAAGTCGCAGACTTCTTTTGGATGACATTTTGAAATTTTTGAGAGCAGACAGAGATACTAAAATGCCTTATTGTATTTTTAAAGGCTGTTTCATCCATTGCAAGGCCATTTCCCTTGGTATGAACAAAATCAATTTTATTAGAATATTTGCCAACCATAAGCTGTATTTATAGACAGCATATGTGCTTTATATTAAGCTACTTCAAAGCCTGTGTTAATAGAATCATCAAGGCCCTCCAGTCCAGGCCTACTTGTAAATTGCTAGTGTGTCCTTTTATCTTTTAAGATCTTCTGATGTGGAGAGTGGATAAAGGTTTGGAACAATTTTTAAAGACTCACGTAAAATTTCATCCATGCAAAAAGCATTTTACTCCAATGCTTTTTCTATTAGATGAGTGCAAACTTTACCTCTCATTTTAATCTAGTCCATGCATTCACATTTTTAATTCTGTTTACCATCTTTTCATGCCCAATAAACGTGTTGCCTCAAATAAAGAATTAGATCTCACTCTCGGTTCAACAGAATGACTCGGAAGAGTCTCTGATAACACACATATTCAGTTTGCCATTTCTTTAAAATAGGTATCATCATGGCAACCAAAATTTTAAAATTCAATAGTAAAAGCAGATTGTATGAAATCTCTCCATGTCTAAGACTTTTATTCTTAGGAGCCTTCCTTAGAGTCCCCGTAATACATCTGTATTTCTCTTGAGCCTCAAGCATGAGAGCAGTTGCTTCTTTTCATTTGGATACTGAGTTAAGGTGAGTATTAGGGCTAGATATGTCTAGTAATCATAAATAAGTTTTGCTCACAGTTATGTCAACTCATATGTTCTTTGTGATCTTTTTATATAAGATCAAGCAAATGAAACAGTAGGACATATGAATAGTTCCAACTCAGTTCTTATTTGGAACAACATCATTCCTGGCTACAAACAACAATGTGGTTCAGGTTGCATCCTGATTCAGACACAGAGATAATAAGTGGTCAGTTAGACCCCAATGACTGCAAGCAGTAGAAACTAATTCTAGCTAACTCATACAGAGAAAAATGGACATCAGTTAGCTGGATGATGAGAAGAGCAATGGGAAGGTGATTAGAAGGCTGATGAGAAGACTAAAGAGTCAAGTTACTTCTAGACTCAGAAGATCTGTGGGTTTAGATTACAATAACTACTCCAAATGAACATGCTTCACCTGATATTTTTCCTGCACCAGCATCATGCTTTTCAAGATTTAAAGTCTTCAAAGAGAGAATCTGATTAAACTTGCTTGGGTTAGGGGGTAAGCAGTAACACACTGAATAAGAGCCCTACCATGACTGTGCATAATAGAGGCAAGATAATTCCTTAAAGTACTAAAAGAAGAAGAGTGAGTGGATGCTAAGCAAACATAAATCAGAAAAAAAGTATATTACGGCAGAAAATGAATCATTCCTGGCAGACTCCATTATTTAGAAACATATTTTTATTTAAAAAATTATACACATTTTATAACAAGTTTTTTTTTAAAGTACTATCTGGATTTAATGTAGAAAGATATATAATAAAACTTACTGAATAAGCATTGTTTTTTAGTCATTTTTGGACATGGCAGAATAAACATTTATTTCATAATTCTGGCCTTGCCACTAACCAGCTGTGTGACTTTGGGTCAATAATATTATTTTTCTGGATAGCCAATGTTTTGCCTACTTAAAATGAATAAATTGGGCAAAGATCTCTCTAAGGTATCAACTATAGCATAAGCATGATCCCTGGATCCCACTTACTTTTTCAACCCTAACCCAAACTGGTAAGGTGAATAGTTTATGGCCATGCTTTCAAGCTTTGGCCATAATGAGCTGGATTAGCTTTTCTTGATTAACTTGTCTCGTTCCAATAAAAAAAGAAGTTCCATAATTATTCTCGGCAAGCATCCAAAAATATGCCTCACTATCCAGTTCCAATTAATAATGTGTGACTTGTTAAAAACAGATTTTGTTCATTTGAAGGTTTTAATAGCACCCAGTTTCAACTTAGTTCTCTTGGGAAAATATTTAGCATGCATTTAGCTAGCTTGACACACACAACTAATTAATTTGTCTAAAGCGAACTATTATATGAATCATAAACAAAGAACTGAGAATTGAAATAGTGCCAGAATTAAAGCTTGAGGTAGTTTATGCTTAATTAGCCTCAGGTTGTTTTTTTGGTTCCTATTTCTATTAAATAAGGTACACAGATTAATATTATATCATTTTTCAGGCAGAAAACTGAAAACTCACATAGAGTAATGGGTGCTTTTATGTATTTTGAGAAATTGAAAGAGCTTTCAGAAACCTGATTTTTAAGAAATATGTCTAAATGACACAGATCAACTGATGATGGACAGGGTGACAAACTAACATGAGCTGCTATGCCTCACTCCCTAGCTCAGTCCTAGAGATGCACAGAAGCGGGAGGGAGGTTGATGGATCTAAGTAGAATATTTACGTTACACACTTATTAAATGTTTAATACTTTCCATTTCTTGGTAGGAGTATTCATTTACTGTAAAAAATCTTGGGAAACAGAGTTGGTTATATTCTAGTGTAAGGGGGAAACAGTCCTCCAAAGTAGAAGAGAGCCAGGTGCAATGAGAGGGAGAGAGGTACAAAGACAAATCTTTAGTTGTGATGTCTCCCTGCTCCCTGTCTTCCACTGGTATTGCTTTGGAAAACCATTGTCCAGCCAGTAATTAATGCAAGATAGAAAAACAGCAGTGCTGTTTTAGCTTGGGCGTGGGATCGTATTATAATATCATCGAGCTGAGATGGGGTATAGATAACAAGAAATGTAAGTAGATTGGTTGGCCATTGCCATTTATTACTTCTTATCCCCACCTCTTTTATGAAACTGAAGGTGAGAAAATTATATCCCAGTAAGATAATATTGGTGGAGGTAAATTTGCCTGGTAAATAAATTTGCCTGGTGTGGAACAGTTTGTAAAGACTCTCTACCTTGAGACACTTCTATTCCCAAGTACTAAATTTATGGGTGGCTGCTAAGTAGGGCCTGGGCTACTTTAGCTACTTCTCCCCACACTCATCATCAGCCTCGTGGTTGATATGTCCAGGGGAAAGGTGACTGGAGGGAAGCATAGCAATTTATGTGAGGAAGACAATTGCTTCAGAAGACAGATATTTAACTTCTTGTATGAGAAGAAGCAGAATTTCTCGACCAGATGAAAAAAGGATTTTAAAAAAAGAAAAGAAGTTATATTCAAAAGATAAAAAAAAAAATTGGTATAATAGGAGTAAGTGGTTATAAAAAAGAATTAATTCAAAATACTGGGTATGAAATGTATAATAATTTGAACAGACAACTTAATGAATGGATGAAGAGCAGAAAGAAAACAACCAAAGCATGAATTAGTAAATTGAAAGATCAAATTTAGAAACTCTTTTCATATATCTTAGGAAAAGATCAGTAAGGGATAGAAAGAAGGAAAATTAAGAGTTAAGACATGTGAAGGCTAGAGGAATTCTCAGTAGATGTATAATGGATTTTCCATAAGACAGAGAAAAATAAACAATGAATAAATAGAAGGAAATACTTGAAGAAATAAATTACCCAAATTTCTCAGATAAAAAAAGAAAAGAAACTGTCATTTTAAAGGAACACATAGAATGCCAAACAAAAAATAATGAATAGAACAAAGTAAAACTAACCAAAAAAAAAAAAAAACCCTTAGAAACAATAAACTGAATCTCAAGAATATCAATAAAAGACAGGGGAAAGGGAGGCTCTAAAAACTTATAGAGAAAGAAATAGATTACTTCCATAGGTACAAAATTTGGATTGGTGTCAGACTTCTCAAAAACTTTAAAAACAAGGATGAAATAATATTTTCAAAGAAAAGAAACTCTAACATAGAATTTTATATTTGTCTAACTCTTTACACAAATGTGAGAGTAATACACAATCATTCCCAGGCATATAAGACCTCAGAAGTTTCATCAATTTAGTTTACTAATTTTAAAAGGAACCTCAGATGAACTATTTCATTAAAAACAAGAGCAAGTATTCTGGTAGGATGCGACAAGTTATATGAGGACTAAGGATGAGTAAATAATTTAGTAGAATTTAATATCTTCTTTAAAAGATCTGCCCCCAAAATGTGTATAAATGACAATCCAGAAGTAAAGTCCTATGGCACAAACATGAAGTAAGAGTAGGACATGTTACTAAGCACTTATCTTTTCCATGAAGAAGATATAAATAATAATACATTTAGAAAATTGAAATGAAATATTAAACATAAATGAGTCAAATAAATTAAGCCCAATTTTAAATGATATAAAAATATAATGCAAAACTTTCAAATAAACAAAAAGCATGAACAGAGAAAAAAGAAGTAGAGAATGTGGTAAATATGTAACATGAAATAAGATCGCTAAAACAGCCATAATACAGCTGTAATTGCAATAAATGTAAATAAGTTAAATTTATTGATCAAAAGAGCATCTCAGATTGGATGAAAATGATTTGTCACTCTCATAATTTTAGTTTACCAAGAAACAGACTTTTAGACAGTGATTTGTGTGCAAGAGGTTTATGGAGGTGCGTTCTTAAGAACAATAGTTGTAGGGAGTGAGGGAAGGAGGATTGAGCAGAGGAAGAAGTTGAACTGTGATAGAGTTTCAACAAAACACACAACTGATTCCACAGGGAGGTCTAAAGCTGGAATGGTCTTTCAGATATGTCCAAAACTGGGGAAAGGAGGTTGGAACTTTATGCCAACTCATTGACCAGGTAAATATTTGGTGTGGGCTAACACTAGGAGGTGACATAACCTTGAGTGAAGCAGTTCCCTTTGGCCAAGGGTAACCCCTAGACAAGGACTCATCTGTGAGTCATAGAGGGGTAATAATGCCAGTGACTGAGAGAATGAGTTTCTCAGTCCTGAAATGGAGACGGGTGGTGGGGACAGTTACAGTCCACACCTTGAGTCACTCAACTTCACTTGCTTCATGAAATATATTCACCCATCTATGAACTACTTCTATAAAACTCTAGCTGGTCTCTTCCTGGGAAAACTTCAAGAAAGATTAGTGGGGCAAACTATAGTCCCTGCCTCTGTAGTTAGTGTTGGGACCACAAATGATACTCATCATCTTCCTGTACTACTACTCATGCTAATCACACCTCAATTTCATCTGGTATCTCTGCTAGTCTTGGTGACACTAACATCTATATGAGGTCTGAGCCCCTAGTTCAGGATATGGCCACTACACTTTTCATTTACTACTGAGATTGATTAAGGCAGCACCAAGCAGCCACCATGGATAACTAAGTGTCACATACATTCTTTCTGCCTCCAGGTGTAATAGCAGCCCTACCTTCTCTTGATAATCAGGGTCAAATAGCTCCAACAGGATGGTGTCTCCTTCCCTGGTCTGCTGAGTTTTCAACATGAAGAGCCTGAAGTGACTAGGGGGTAGCCATGGCTTAAAATTTCATGGAAGTGAAAGTGCTTCCATCTGGGATCCAGAACCTCTATATCCATAGTGCTTGGAGTTGCAGGAATGGAAATCAAATATTTCCCAAGTGGATCAGTGAACACAACAATAACTCTTCTAGTTCTATCCCTGGGTTCTTGCACTCTATTTGTTGGGGTCACAGCACCCCGACATATATTGTTGATTTAGAGTATATACTATGACTGGAAGATGAGACCCTGTTCTTTCTGGGTATCAGAAACTGATGCCTCAGTTTGAGTGGTGCAGTATGTGGTAGGACCAGTGGATTCCAGGGTAATGTATCACTGCTGGACCTCCTTTGCTGTGAAAGGAATCCCTTGCACTGAAGTGATACTTTGTGGGATTCCTTGTTGATGGAACAAACTTTATAAACCTTCAGACAGTGATGTTAGCCACCAGTACTTGCCACCAGGTGCTGGTTGGTTTCACTGAGGCATGGTACCAAATCAGAAGCTCAGTTGCTGGAAAAGTAGACATTCTGCAGTGTCAGTACCTAGATCAGACTTAGTGATATATAATCAGAACCATCACTTCTGCATAATTTAGTTTTTTAAGGGAGGCACCAATCTCCACCAATACCCAGATAAAATATTGGTTTGCATTAACTATTTTAGCTAGGTTGATGAGGAGAGTTTTCAGAGTCTTCCTCTTGGCTTTCCCCCACTCTGATAGTCCTTATCCCAAAGACCAAGGAACTAATGTGTCAGTTCTGCTAACTAGCAAGTATATGTATTCTAATTATTTATTTGGTGGCTGGGGAAAGTGACCACTGGGTGAACCCTTGAGCTCAGTGAATCTACTGGTGAGCTGGACCTAGACCAGAGTTCTTTAGTTGATCTCCATATATCCTCATTCTAACAGGGGCACCATAATCATGTTTCAAGTTCCCAAATATCAGTATCAACTCAGATTTTGTGTCCAACATTTTCAAATATCTGTGCAGTTTGAGTATTCCCCTTTTCCCAGTGTAGTTACTTGCATCAATGATCATAGTTACATTTGGGGAAAGACTGAGGGAATCATTACAATAAATACTTGTAATTACTACAGAGTTCTCCTCCTAAGGACCTGGTATTTCTTTCAGTCATTGGGTTCTTGGTCTAAGGTGTGGCTCAGAGCTAGAAAGTGGCAAGGAGTCATGATTTTACTGGATTGGATATCCTCAGCTTCCTGATCATCCATCCTTGAATTATTTTGATTGTATAGACTGAGTAATAACCCTCTGTGTCGCTGATCCATCTTGCTTCTAGGGTACTGTGTTCTATCAGTATATAACCACCTTCATAGCTTTCTGTAGGTCAGCACCACCCCTGTTTTCTGGCTGCCATTGAGGTCTTTTTGCTTATTTCTATAATTGCAGCCACGTGCCTTCTCATAAATACCACCAGTTGGTCTCTATTATTTTGAGATCTTATCATGTCCCATTGTTATCAGTCTGTAACAGCATCTTCTACCACCAGATGGCAAGCTTCTCAGTGATGCTGGTGCCCCACTCAATAGTGCATTCCTTAGAACTTTGGAAAACCAAGTGTCTCTGGGCTTTCTCATGGAACATTGTTAGATGGTGGTTTTCCTAGTTGTTCTGGTTATCACTGAGGGGAGCTATAAGCCAAAGGGGACTAGTCGTGGATATAGGTTGAGAAGGAGCCAGGGGTTTTTAGTGGATGAAAACAGCAGAGGTGAAAACAACGATCTAGGTACAGTCCTTTGGAAACAGTAGACTTTATTCTGCTCAATAAATTAGTTCATCTTCTTTCCTTTACTTAATGTATACACAGCTGACTGTAGCCCAATGATGCTAACAAAAAATTGAAAAAATTAGAAAACACAATACTCAACCTTGGTTCAGAGTTCTTATTAATTCTAAACCCAAATATATCCAATGATTTATTTCTGTGAGTTATTAAAATCCATAAATTTATTCTCTTAGGAAAGAACTTATTGGCCCCATTTTAAACTTCACTAAAAAGTAAGAACCATGGATGCAGAGATGTTTTCCTTATTGTTTACTTAACCTAAAGTCACAAAGACATTTTCCTATATTTTCTTCTAGAGGTTTTATAGTTTTCAGTTTCATTTCTAGGTCTATGATATATTTTGAGTTAACTTTTGTATGTGGTGTGAGGTATAGATCAAATGTCTTTCTTTTTTTCCCCTTATGCATATGGAAATCCAATCATTCCAGTATCATCTACTGAAAAGACAATCCTTTTTTTCTACTGAATATTCTTCTCTCCTTTGTTAAATGACTATACATATGTGGGTCTATTTCTGGACTCTATTTTTTTCACATTGACTTATTTGCCTATCTTCACATTAACACCATACTCTTTTGAAGTTTTTCATTTTGGGGTGCTTTCACTTTTTTTCTTGCCTTATTGCTCTGGTTAGAACCTCCAGTACGATTTTGAATAGAAGTGGTTGTGAGTGGATATCCTTGCCTTGTTCTTGATCTTAGGAAGTAAGTTCAGTCTTTCACAATGAAGAATAATGTTAGATGTAAATTTATTATAGATCCCCTTTATTAAATTTTTTAAAAAGTGTCTGTTGCTAGTGTGCTGACAGTTTTTTAAGTAAGTAATGGGTGTTGGATTTTGTCAAATGATTTTTCTGTGTCTAGTGAGATGATGATATATTTTCTTCAGTCTGATAATACAGTGAATTGCATTGGTTTGTTTTCGAGTGTTAAACTAACCTCACACTCAAGATAAATCCCAATTTGTCATGATGTATTATTCTCTTAATACATTGTTGGATTCGATTTGCTAACATTTTATTAGGAATTTTTGTATCCTTCTTCATGAGAGATATTAGTCTGTAGTTTTCTTTTCCTATAATAACTTTGCCTGATTTTGATATTAGAATAATACTTTCCCCATAAATGAGTTGGAAAGATTTTTCTCTGCAATTTTCTGGCAGAATATGCATAGATTTGTGTTTTTTCTTTCTTACATGTTTGGTGGACTTAGTGAAGCTACACATTTTTGGAAGTTTTTAACTTGATATTCAATTTCCTCAATAAATATAGGACTATTCAGATTATCTGAGAAGACCCAAATTACTTTTTAATACTGTTTAACTGATAGCCTTGCTTCTGAAGAAAATTGGAAAAAAAAGAGAATTCTCTAGCATTAGTGACTTGTAAAGATTAGAGGAAAAAGAAGGTAAGAAAAATAGAATAAAACCAATTGCAAAAGAAGTTTTTAAAATTCATGTGAATTTTGACAGTGGAAAAAGAAGTATGTCAAGGGGTTTTCTTAATCTAAATACATCTAAGTTTGCAAGGTTTGTTCTTATCAGATATTATTAATTTATATATGCCACATAAAGTTTATGGAGATGGCTAGGTCATGATTAGTAATACATAATATTTCATATTAGTACTGATATAATCAAGATAATATAAATGTCAAGAAATAAAATTCCTTTATTCATGCATTTATTCACAAACTCACTTATATATTCATTGATTCAGTATCTTAACACATTCATGAACTTATTTATTCCCAAATGTCAATTACTGAAGATCTTTTATGTGCCAGACACTATTTGAGGCCCTAGAAATTTAGCTGTGAACAATAAAGACCAGCATAAGAAAACAAATAGGAAAACTTCCGATGACTATAAATACTGTAATAAAAATAAAGCCAAATGATGCAAAAGAGAATGATCTAGGGGCTGCTTTAGATTGAGGGATCAGAAGGGTATTAATAAGGAGATGGAATTCAAGCTGACCCCTCAATGACAAAAAGGAACTTGTCACAAACATATTTAGAGGACAAATAATTCATGCAAAGGAAACAACTCATGAATAAAAGAACATGATGGAATGAGCTGGGCCTATCTGAGGATCTCTGAGGCCAGTAAAGCTGGAGGAGACTGAGGGAAATGCAGACAGTGGGAGCTAAAGAGAAGTGGAGAGGATCTACATAAAAGGCACTTTAGGCCAAAGTGTAGTGTACTTTAGTTAGGAGAAATGGGAATTTCATGGACAGCAACAAGCCTAAAAGTGACATATGACTTATACTTTTAAAAGATCGTCCACATAGTTTTGGAAGTGTTAGCCACAGCAATCAGAGAAGAAAAAGAAATAAAAGGAATCCAAATCGGAAAAGAAGAAGTAAAGCTGTCACTGTTTGCAGATGACATGATACTATACATAGAGAATCCTAAAACTGCCACCAGAAAACTACTAGAGCTAATCAATGAATTTGGTAAAGTAGCAGGATACAAAATTAATGCACAGAAATCTCCTGCATTCCTATATACTAATGATGAAAAATCTGAAAGTGAAATTAAGAAAACACTCCCGTTTACCATTGCAACAAAAAGAATAAAATATCTAGGAATAAACCTACCTAAGGAGACAAAAGACCTGTATGCAGAAAATTATAGGACACTGATGAAAGAAATTAAAGATGATACAAATAGATGGAGAGATATACCACGTTCTTGGATTGGAAGAATCAACATTGTGAAAATGACTCTACTACCCAAAGCAATCTATGGATTCAATACAATCCCTATCAAACTACCACTGGCATTTTTCACAGAACTAGAACAAAAAATTTCACAATTTGTATGGAGACACAAAAGACCCCGAATAGCTAAAGCAATCTTGAGAACGAAAAATGGAGCTGGAGGAATCAGGCTCCCTGACTTCAGACTATATTACAAAGCTACAGTAATCAAGACAGTTTGGTACTGGCACAAAAACAGAAATATAGATCAATGGAACAGGATAGAAAGCCCAGAGATAAACCCACGCACATATGGTCACCTTATCTTTGATAAAGGAGGCAAGCATATACAATGGAGAAAAGACAGCCTCTTCAATAAGTGGTGCTGGGAAAACTGGACAGGTACATGTAAAAGTATGAAATTAGAACACTCCCTAACACCATACACAAAAATAAACTCAAAATGGATTAAAGACCTAAGTGTAAGGCCAGACACTATCAAACTCTTAGAGGAAAACATAGGCAGAACACTCTATGACATAAATCACAGCAAGATCCTTTTTGACCCAGTTCCTAGAGAAATGGAAATAAAAACACAAATAAACAAATGGGACCTAATGAAACTTAAAAGCTTTTGCACAGCAAAGGAAACCATAAACAAGACCAAAAGACAACCCTCAGAATGGGAGAAAATATTTGCAAATGAAGCAACTGACAAAGGATTAATCTCCAAGATTTACAAGCAGCTCATGCAGCTCAATAACAAAAAAACAAACAACCCAATCCAAAAATGGGCAGAAGACCTAAATAGACATTTCTCCAAAGAAGATATACAGATGGCCAACAGACACATGAAAGAATGCTCAACATCATTAATCATTAGAGAAATGCAAATCAAAACTACAGTGAGGTATCATCTCACACCGGTCAGAATGGCCATCATCAAAAAATCTACAAACAATAAATGCTGGAGAGGGTGTGGAGGAAAGGGAACCCTCTTGCACTGTTGGTGGGAATGTAAATTGATACAGCCACTATGGAGAACAGTATGGAGGTTCCTTAAAAATCTAAAAATAGAACTACCATACGACCCAGCAATCCCACTACTGGGCATATACCCTGAGAAAACCATAATTCAAAAAGAGTCATGTACCAAAATGTTCATTGCAGCTCTATTTACAATAGCCAGGACATGGAAGCAACCTAAGTGTCCATCATTGGATGAATGGATAAAGAAGATGTGGCACATATATACAATGGAATATTACTCAGCCATAAAAAGAAATGAAATGGAGGTATTTGTAATGAGGTGGATGGAGTTAGAGTCTGTCATACAGAGTGAAGTAAGTCAGAAAGAGAAAAACAAATACAGTATGCTAACACATATATATGGAATCTAAGGAAAAAAAAAAAAAGGTCATGAAGAACCTAGTGGCAAGATGGGAATAAAGACACAGACCTACTAAAGAATGGACTTAAGGATATGGGGAGGGGGAGGGGTGAGATGTGACAGGGTGAGAGAGTGTCATGGACATATATACACTACCAAATGTAAAATAGATAGCTAGTGGGAAGCAGCCGCATAGCTCAGGGAGATCAGCTCAGTGCTTTGTGACCACCCTGGGGCGGGGGGTGGGATGGGGAGGGTGGGAGGGAGGGAGATACAGGAGGGAGGAGATATGGGAACGTGTGTATATGTGTAGCTGATTCACTTTGTTATAAAGCAGAAACTAACACACCATTGTGAAGCAATTAGACTTCAATAAAGATGTTTAAAAACAAAAAAAAAAAAGATCGTCCAGATGCTATGTGGAGAATAGACTGGGGCAAGAGTAGAAATGAGGAGATCAGATGAAAGATTATGGTGGCTTGAACCAGGGTGATGGTAACAGATATGGAAATAAGTGAATAGATATGTGTTATACTTTGGACACAGACACGACATGCTGCTGGACTGGATTAAGGAGTTGGAGAATATTTCCCTCCAGCTGACTTGCACATTTTTGGCCTTAGTGGCTGCATGTGGTGTTATCATTTCCTGAGATAGATGGTACTGAATAAGAAGATTTGAAGGAATGCAAATTAATAGGTTTTTTGGGATATCTTAAGTTTGAGGTATCTAATGGATATTCCAGTGGAAATGTCAAATAGGCATTTGAATTATATAAATTCAGAGTTTAGGGTGATGTCACTCACTTACTCATTCACTCATTACACAAAAACTTACCAAGAGACTATTATATGTGAGGTAATTGTGACAGCAATGGGGATGTTAATATAAGGAAGAGGTAACGTCATCTTTTACTTCAAAAAAATTCACCTTCTAGAGAGGGAGACAGGCATATAAACGTATAATTACTATACAGTGGGGTAAGTAATATGATAAAGGAAGGAACAGATCAGCTGATCTGTTAAATATCAGCTGATGGCAAATCATTTCTGCTTGAGGGAATTGGTAAAGGAGCTGCTAAAACTTTGAAGTTGATAGTGTTTTACTTTTAGTGCAGAAATGATGTCAAATTACTAGAGTAAAATTTCTGAAAATAATCTTGTAAATGTGTATGAGATCTTTGAAAGTTAAGCTGAATATCTTCAGAAAGACACCATAGATCTCATACACATTTACAAGAGTATTTTCAGAAATTGTACAGACAAATAGAAGAATCAATGCACCACATGCACTGAAAGTAGAGCATTTCTCATGTATTGTATTTGGTCCAATTAGTTTTATCACCTTTTTTGGATAACGTATTATCCAATGAGTAATTCAATGGGCATCAATTTCCTTTTCATCTTCTTTAATATTGTCTAGGCAAGTGAGAATTTGTCAAGGTATATTTAAAAAATAGCAATAAGTGCCCACATCCTCCAGGCAGTTTCCTGGCAACACATATATACCAAATCTTATTTTCAAATGCTTGCTGCTGCTATCACCTACTCTATTTAATTAAGGACTTTGTGGACTTCTTGTCCTACTTCTGTCTGTTTCTGCTTCACATACAGCCTTGAAAGCAGCAAGTAAATTGCTTGAAACCAAAAGTTCAACTCCTTCTTGCATCCTCCTGGAAACTGTGAGTGTGGGGGAAGAGATGGGCGATTAGGTAGATAATTTGCCTCAGTTAGACAGGTTATGTATTCCCAGCAGAGTTAAGAAATAAGAATGCTCTAAATGGAGGAAGCAGTTTTCCTGTCAGTTTTCAGGTCCCTCTTCAGGTGTGTAGTGTAAGGCCTAAAATTAAGTCCCCATATTATGTGCTGTCTTGACATCTGGTGAAACCAGGAGGACCTCAAATAGCCTAACCACAAGCTCCCTTTCCAATTCTGCTTCTGTGAATAAAGTCTCCTGGCCAAGCAACCCTTCTTATCAAGAGGACCAACTGAAGTTTCCAGTTATGCCTGAGAAGTCAGTTTCAGTTCCCTCCCAGTCTATGGGATTATGCAAACAAGCCAATTATATCCTCCCACAGAACCAGGGGTCATCCCACCCTCTTGGTACTACAAAGCCCACCTCCCCTGGCTGTTCACTCTGTTTCTGAGTGCAGCCCCCATGTAGCCCTGCATTGAATGCAGTGTTTTACTCCTCTGGGCTGTGAGTATACGTGACTTAAACTGCTGTCAAGCTCATCTGTTTGATGTCAGGTGTTGTGCGTTTGGCCATCCCCATAATATTAGGGCAGGGATCTCTTCTTCATGAATGGGGTGACTAGGGGGTGGTTGAAACAGGTTGGTACTAGAATACACACAGCTTTTTGCCCTGGACAGGAACAGAACACTTTAAGAACAGGAGGGGTACACCTTCACCCCAAGAAGTGTGGGTTGATAGCAGCTAATTTCCAATGTAACCAAAAGAAATAACTTGCCTTCTTTGCCAACGTAAATTGTCCTGTTTTCTGAAACTTGATGTTATATATACACAGCTCTGCTTTCTTCCTGCCTCCTTGCCTTTTGATATGATCCTCTACCTGCACCAGTATCTTAATTCTCAGTTTGGCATAGATTAGTCCCTTTTCTAATTAAACTTTCTTTTCTGGGGGCCTTTCCAAGATACACAGCCTTCTCACACTGTGCTACAATGGGTGTTCAGAAGCAGGCGTTCTGTGAAAACAAATCCTTTCCATCCTCTCTTGGCCCTTGACTTCTACAATTATGATCCTTCAGGTTTTGATTGGAGTCTATTCTTTGCTCGTCAACTCCTGCCAAGTTCAGTAGTTAGGATGCTTGCATGTGGTCTCATTATTTTGTTTGGAGTATTATCCAGTTTTAGATCACCAGGCAATGTTCCTTCCAAAAATGTAAAAACTCCACCACAAACGATAGCTATTAGGGTTTCTTTCCTGCTCCTTGGATTAGCACTGTGAATTAAAGTTGACTAACATCTATTACCCACATGGGTATGTCTGTGAACATCTGACGCAGTAAGTTGTGACCCATTTGCAGTCGCCTTCAGTCTCCAAGCACACACAGTTTTCAGGAATAACTGTTGATGGTATCAGCTTTGTAGCTATTTTCATATACATAGGTAGCCACTCTGTAGTCACACATGTGCACGTACATACACACTCATGCATACTCCATTTTCATACATACAATAGATTACTTGTTTGTTCCCCATTCTCTCTCCTCTGCTGCAAAAATATTCCATTTCCATTTGATCCTAATGGAAAATGTTCTCCAGAGTGAAAGGGGTCACTTGGTTATCTAATAAACTGGAGCTGCAGTGATAACACATTCAGAGTTGTCAAGGAGGAGGAGATTGATTTCTGCAAATGGAATCAGATGGCAACCAAAAGTGATAGCTTCAAAACTATCTCCCCCTTCTGTTTGACATCGATCTTTTCTACATGTGCCAGCTCATTATCCGGTGGGCAAAGGGGAATTGCGACTTGACGTCATCCATGGCAGTTTTACAACGGAGGGTGGAAGGGCAGACTGTCTGGTACTGATTGACAGAGGTTTTTAGCCCACAAATGATGGCATGATATACTTATCTGGGAAGAAAAGTATTTATTTGTGGATCAAAGTTGCATTTAAATAGCTGGAGATCATGTTGTAAATGGTGAGAAAACCTACAATATGCAATTTCAGTCTACGCTAGTATTTTAAAAAATAGGCTTGTATTAATATGGCATTTCTCAGCTCATACTTTGGTCTGCTCTGCAAACTGAAGACAATTTAATTCTAGTTTGAGTCTTTGGAGCACTTTGGTGTATTTCCAAGGGCAGATTAAAGACAATTCATGGGCTGTGGAATGCATCACAGTTACCCAAGTTAGGACCTGGTAATTGATACAAATGAGTGAATACATTTACTATAGAAGGGTTCTGATATCAAGCAGGGCTAATGAAATTGTTTTAAATGGATTCTTTACCTTCTTTACCTTAAAAAAGAGTGTCTGTAACCCCATCAATTTACATTGAAAGGTCCTTTTGGCCTTCCAGGGAGATGTGTATATGCATTTATTTTTGATAATCAGTATATACATTTATTTTTGAGTTGTTGCTGCCCTCTATTACACGTGTGTCTGTCACAGTGTGCTCTCAGTGTCTGGGAATTGTGCATCACATACTTTTTGCATTAACACTGGAGATAATACAGCTTTAATGGAACTGGAATCCTGTGCCACATGGAACAAACAACTCCCTGCTTCTAGGCAGAGTGCACTAATAGTACATCAAAATACACTGCAGCATAGGCATTGAGTCCACATATTCAGTTTTTTTTTTCTCCTGGTCCCACACATTTTATTTTATTTATTTATTTGTTAACATCTTTATTGGAGTATAATTGCTTTACATTGTTGTGTTAGTTTCTGCTGTATAACAAAGTGAATCAGCTATATGTATACATATATCCCCGTATCCCCTCCCTCTTGCATCTCCCTCCCACCCTCCCTATCCCACCCCTCTAGGTGGTCACAAAGCACCGAGCTGATCTCCCTGTGCTATGCGGCTGCTTCCCACTAGCTATCTATTTTACATTTGGTAGTGTATATATGTCCATGACACTCTCTCACTTCGTCCCAGCTTAACCTTCCCCTACCCCATGTCCTCAAGTGCATTCTCTATGCCTGTGCCTTTATTCCTGTCCTGCCTCTAGGTTCTTCAGAACCATTTTTTTTTTATATTCCATATATATGTGTTAGCATACAGCATTTGTTTTTCTCTTTCTGACTTACTTCACTCTGTATGACAGACTCTAGGTCCATCCACCTTACAAATAACTCAATCTCGTTTCTTTTTATGGCTGAGTAATATTCATTGTATATATGTGCCACATCTTCTTTATCCATTCATCTGTCGATGGACACTTAGGTTGTTTCCATGTCCTGGCTATTGTAAATAGTGCTGCAATGAACATTGTGGTACATGTCTCTTTTTGAATTATGGTTTTCTCAGGGTATATGCCCAGTAGTGGGATTGCTGGGTCATATGCTAGTTCTATTTTTAGTTTTTTAAGGAACCTTCATACTGTTCTCCATAGTGGCTGTATCAATTTATATTCCCACCAACAGTGCAAGAGGGTTCCCTTTTCTCCACACCCTCTCCAGCATTTATCATTTGCAGATTTTTTGATGATGGCCATTCTGACTGGTGTGAGGTGATACCTCATTGGAAATAAACACAGAGTAATTCTCTTGTCATCTTGATGTAAATTTTACTTACCTTTTAAATCATAGCTCACATCCTCCCTTCAGTTCCCAGCCATTCTCTGACTTCTATGCTCCACTTCCGTGATCCTTACTCTCAACAGATAACTTCGTCCCTATGGTATGAAAAAGATAAAGGCCATCCATAATTAGTAGAAATCCTCACAAATTATCTCCTCTCTCTCTCTCAACAAAAACTTCTTGAAGAGGGGTTCATATCAATTCCACTTCCTCATCCTCTGCTTGTTCTTCACCTATGGCAATTCAGCTTTTAGCCACACTGTTCTATTAAAATAGGCTCCCAATAAAATCAAGGAGGACTTTCTAACTGGTAAATGAAATCACTGTATTCCTGCCTCTCTCCACACGATCTCTGTGACATTTGGCGTTTCAGTTCTATCTTCCTTTCCCTTCTTCTTCTTCTTCCTTCTCATCCAAAATCCCATTTTCCCTTGCTTTAACTTTTTAAAATGCAGATTGTTCCATTTCTGATTGCCCCAGGGACTCCTTTGCCTATGCTTGTTTGGAGTAGAGGTGAGGGAGGCTTATGCTTGGTTGTAGGTATTCTCAGGGAGGCTTATGCTTGGTTGTAGGTATTCTCAGAGTCACATGGCACCTGGGGCTGGAGGGCTCACCTCCACCCCCTTAACACTGACTGGCTCCTCTGCTTTGCTTTCTGTCATGCCTGGTATGCCCTCTGTGACCATTTCAACTCCAATTTTGTAGCCAGGCTTGGGGATAGAAAGTGCTTATGTCATTACTTGGTATACAGTAAGTGCTTAATTAAAGCCAGATAATTATGGATGGATTTAAGTGATTTAATATAAATATTTTAATATTTTTTATAATTTGCATTTGCCATTAACTCTCAATAATGCTTCCTCCTCTTTAAAATAATTTCATTTATAAACAAATTAAAATTATCCATGAATAATCCTGTCACTTCTTTCTTCATTCCTCTATATTAATCATTTCTTTTATTAAACTTGGGTCAATAGTTCTTTATATATATCATCAGAGTTCCAGTAAAGCCTTTTGATAATTTCCTCTATAATTAAAAAAAATATGTTTCACAGAGCAGGAATCGTAAAAAGAATTTTAAGGTAAAGTTAAAGGTATTTCTGAAATAAAATGGAAGTCATACATTTGCTTTGGATGAGCATTTAGTTGGACTAAAATTAGGAATTAACAATAGAAATCACCATGCAAAGCATTTTGGGCTTTAGTTTTTATCTTAAAGTTAGGATCTACCACCAAAGCCTTTGAAAAGACTGCTAATAGGCCAAACGACGTGTCATAACCTCTGGCTGGTGTAAAGAGGTGATGAACATGAAAAAAAAAAATAGAGAAATGGGGCAGTGAGGTTTAGTAGAAAGATACAGAGGACCTAGATTCAAGTTATACCTCCAGCACTCATAGCTCCGTGATAACTCAAACTCTCTAAATGGGACCCTCCACGTTGGGAAGAATTCCACCTACCTGTCTTCTAGTGCTGGAAATTTCTTCATGCATGGTAACTGCTATATACAATGTAAAGGATTATTTAGACTATCTTGCACCCAATAAATGTGTATTATCAGTTGGCTAAATTGAATTGTCTTTTTCCTAAAAGACAGTACTTTCATGGACCAGGCAGATCAATCCCATGCTGCCTGAGGCAAATCATTTTTATAATAGTAACTGTTACTTCTACATCCCCAAATTTTACTTTTTTCATCTATAAAATGGGACCATTAATAACACTTGTTTCATGGGAGAGTTGTAAGGATTCATTGAGATGATACACGTAACTGGTTGGCAAATAGTGAGCACTCACCATTTCTGCCTACCTTTCTAGTCTTATTTTTAATAATCGTTTCTCATGTACCTTAAGAACTCTTCATATTGCCCTGTGTTCATGTTCTGAAATGCCATCTTCTCTCACCTCTGCTAGGAACATTGTTCGTCCATCCTCCTTCCTGCCCACATTCTTCCCATAAAAAAAATGTACCTCTGTAAAGACAATTCACTTCTCCTTCTGGTGCTTGTCACTTCTGACCACCAGGCACGTTTTGAATCAACCTCTAGAATAATAACCTCCATTCCAAAACAACACCTCACTGTGTGAGCAGTATTTTCACTATGGCTTTAAAAATGATAGGCAAGGTAGAACATCAGGCAACATCTGCCACTACTTCCTCCCCGAGCCCCTACCGTTCTAGGACATTTTTTTATAATGCTAATATTTGAAAAATACATAGAAAAGTGCTGTTAGAAAAGAGTGATATTTTAAAATCATGGCTAGACGTACACTACTACAAAAATCCTAGGAAAGCAAAACTCCAGAAAAATGGAAGTCTGTTACCATGTGAAGTATTCAACTCTAAATTACTTTTTTATTTTTACCATATTAATCATTTTTAAAGTGTACAGTTCAACAGTGTTGAGTACATCCGTATTGCTGTGCAACCAACCTTCAAAACTCTTTTCACCTTGCAAAACTAAATCTCTGTACCCATTAAACAACAATTTCCCATTTCACTCTCCCCCCATCCCCTGGCCAACCACCATTCTATTTTCTGTCCTTATAAATTTGACTATTCCAGGTACCTTGGATAAGTGGAATTATCAATATTTCTCTTTTTGTGACTGACTTATTCCATTTAGCATAGTGTCCTCAAGTTTCATTCATGTTGTTGCATGTATCTGAATTTCCTTCCTTTCTAAGGCTGAATAACATTCCATTTTGTTTATCTATTTATCTGTTATTCAACTTAGGTTTTTTACATCTTTTGTCCATTGTGAATAATGTTGCTAAAAACATGGGTATACAAATGTCTCTTTGAGACCCTACTTTCAATTCCTTTGGGTGTATAACCAGAAGTGGAATTGCTATATCACATAGTAATTTATTTTTAATCTTTTGAAGAAACACCATATAGTTTTCACAGCAGCTACACCATGTTACATTTCCACCAATGCTGAATGAGGGTTCCAATTTCTCCACATCCTCACCAGCACTTGATGTTTGTTTGTTTGTTTTTATAGTATCCAGCCTAATGGGCATGCTTCACTACCCTTTTTGGGGTCTTCCATTGATCCTCTTTGTAGAATCTTTCTTCTAACACTGGCTCCCTAGCCACAAAGAGCAGATCCAAAAACACAAAGAGCCACAAAGAGCAGATCCCTGTGCTGGTGCAAGTTTCTAGGCCTCAAAAAAGCAGAGATTAGCAGATGTCTTTGACTTTTTGGCTATCAAACTCAAATTTCCAGATACATACGTTGCCTCCTCAGGATTTTTGTTCTGTCTTAATTTGGGTTTACACTAAGTTAATCCCTTAGACTCAAGACTGTTCAATTTTCCTGCCATTTGTAAAACACTGATTACCTCTTCAGGAAGAATTAATGTATCCTTTAACTTTTTTCCCAAGACTTTCTATATATTGCTTAAATTGATACATTACAGTAAAATTATTTGCTTATGTATTTCTCTGGAGCAGACCCAACAGACCCAATTACCATCCCCACTTTGTTTTGACTAAAAGAACTTTTTCTTTTGAATAGCCTATAACCAGCTAAAAACCTATATTCCACAGACTCTTTTACAGCCAAGGCTACCCACATGACACAGTTCTGATTAAGAGAATAACTGGAACATTGTTGGTGATTTCTGAATAAGTTCTGGTTTCCTAATGTAGGTATAACTTCCTTCTTTATAACTGGAATACAGATGAGAGGATAGACATGGAGCAGCCATTTTGGAGGTCTGTGGCAACCATGAAAATAAAAGCCATATGTGAAGGATGATGAAACAAAAACATAAAAAGAAGCTATAATGATGTAATGGAACTTCCGGTACCATGCTTAGCTGTGTACTATGGATTTTTTAAAAATATGATAAAATATCAACCTGTTTGGTAAAGCCACTGTTTCCCAGTATTTTTTTCACATCACAAAATATATAGAAAATGATAATATTTGATACTTACAAGGAAAAGGCAACTCATAGACAAAGTTGAATATTCAGAATGCTCTTTTTGCTCTCAAGTAGAAGTACCTTATCTTGTCACACCTATAACACATCGGCAAAACAGTAATGTACTGTGTAGCACGCCTGTTGAGAATCTCTGACTAAACCACAACAGTCATATTGTTTTTTCAAGGAGCTGAACATAATTTCTTACTAATAGAGTTTCTCTAGCTAGACAATGAGATTATTGAGAGCAAAACTATGCATTATTTATCTTGTTTCTCTCTTACCCAGTATGCTGCTAGAAACATAGTAATTACTCAACAAATATTTATTGAATAAATGAAAAGAAAAAATAATTCATTATTTCAGACTGACTGGTTTTCTCATAGTTCTGGATTGTGCTCCTTTCTGACTAAAAGGCGTTATTCATTTTCTCCCTGCCTGGAAAAACTTCCTAATTCCTCTCCATGTAGCCAAATCCTATTCATTCTTCAAAGTTCTTCTTAACTCTCATCTCTTCCATAAAACTCTTCTTAACATTTTGGCTCAGGTCATACCATTTTATTCCTTTCTCTGTACTCCTATAATTCATGCTGAAAGAAACGTTCACTGTGGCCTTAAAAATACAGGTGTCCTCCAACTAATGACCCAGCTTTTCCAGGTCATATGCTAGCCATATTTCCTAATGACAGAAGGCTGTACTTTGGATATTCCTTTTCTAAAAACATATTTCATTCCATGAAAATACAAACAATTGATGACAAAATAAAAAATTAATCAAGCAAACAATAAAAAAAAATAAGAATTACATTTTAAATGTTCTCCTTGGGGAAATGCTTTGTCTGAGATAAATCAGCTGCAGTTTCCTAAAGTATGAATCCAGTAAAGTTGGGCTAAGCACACCAAATTAGTCAGAATCTCCCTAGGTTAAACACTGAGATTTTTCAGCTCTTAGAACTGCATTTAGAGATATTATCATCTGTCCCAAAATTTCTACTGAAAATTTGATACAAGGTAGGCTTATAAAGGTCTTTGGATGGTAAACTAGAGTTGGGCCTTTTATTTCCTGCAACAATTCTCTTCTGTCTAATTCATCACCTTCAATATTGTGGAGAAAACTCACCTTTCTGGGCATAATTAGATGCTTTTGGATCAATGCTTAGAGCTTTCCCTTGAGCGCTAGGAATTCACTAGTATTCCTCTCACTACAATCAAATTATTCTTTCCTCACTCTAAAATATCTTTTATTTTTCACTTTTCCTGTTTTTCAGTATTTTGGAGAGATAATATTTTACCAGAATTTTTGCTCAGGTGTGTTTGATTGTACATTCATATCATCAAAAGTTATTGCATTTATATCCATGTATTTAGTGAACTGGACACTGATTAAACAGTCTGGTGTATCACCCTCCTACTGCTTTCTTTCAGCTGGCTTTGAAGAATTACTCAGGCCTCAGTTTGAGTCTACAATGAGGAACACTGCCATCTAACATAGTGCCTTTTTAGTATATCCAAAAGGGTACTACAATATTTTTGAATTTGATATATTTAATGTTTCTAGAATTTGCAGCCTATTAAGACCTTTATTCTTTGTTGGAATATCATATGTAGGTAACCCCTTTAAAATCTCTACTTATAAATATAGCAGGATTGGTTGAGATGTTGAAGAAGGGGCAAAGACTGAGAAATGTACACTAGCCTTAGACCAAAATTTTCTACTTTAGCTCTTAAAATTTTTGTGACTTCGGACAATAACTAAGTCACTGTAAGTCTTTGCTTTCTCATCTGGAAAATGAAGCTGGTTCCAAACTTACCACACAGAGTTGTTATAAAAAATCATTAACATATTCAACATGCTTTGTAAATTGAAAGCTTTATTTTGAAAATCCAACTACATATGTTAGTATCCAGTATTCACACATTGACCCACATTTTCCCTATGAAAGGGAATAATGTTTTTCGTATTATAGGACTATTTCACTATTTTGAGTTGTATTAATGTTCTTAATCATTTGGTTAATGTATCCCTTGGATATTTCTGGGTTGGTTTACTCCCAGTTTGCTACCAAACTGAAATATTACTGTACTGTACTCTGTGCTCACTGAGGGAAGAAATGCTTACCTGCTTGCTTAAAGTGATTTAAATCTGAAATAATGGCCTTTACACCTTCAAATTTTTTATATTCCTTGATAACTGGATGGGTAATAAATGTTCTAAATTTGTTGAGCATTAAACACTCATGGCTTATAAACAGACTTTATTTGGGGTTGTACTCTTTGCTTATCTTTTGGGTTTTCATATCAGATACCTTTCAGTCTTGAAGAAGAAGCAGTTACAATAAAATATCTTAGAGGGAATTCCCTGGCAGTCTACTGGTTAGGGGTCCATGCTTCCACTGCAGGGGGCATGGGTTTGATCCCTGGTCAGGGACTCAGATCCCACACACCACGTGGTGCAGCCAGAAATAAAATAAAATAAAATATCTTAGAACTGAGCAGTCACTTATCACTGGTTAGAGAGAATCCATGGCCCTGTAAAATGTGCCCATGGCCGGTTCTGGTAGTTTATTTTGAAAGGTTAGTTCACAGTACCAAAGAAGCCCTTTAACAGGAAGCTCATAGGGCCTGTTTACCAGGTAATTCTGCCACATGCATTCAACTTGCAACTGTTTTTAAATTCAGAGCCATAAGGCCTTCTGCAGGTATGGCTTTCAGTAGGTTGTAAAGTGTTTAAACAGATGGGACATTGTTATTAGCATGGATAATATATTTTCATCATATTAGAGTTGAAAGTGATTTTCCAGATAATGGCTTAGACAAATGTTTGTAGAATCTGTCTAGTTAATTCACCAAAAATGCAGCCTGGCTTTCAGGAGCAATTCTACTTTTATTGAATGTTTTTGATTAAACATCTAACTCCAGTGAATTTCTTACCACATTGTTAAAGAAACTCTATTACTTTGTTTTCTTCTTGGAGTCATTGTTATTGTATTATTTAACCTAATAGTGACTTCTGACTGATCCAGAAACCCATTTTAAGCTAAATAGCTACACATTTTACTATATATTAAGTGATTTATTTAAAAAATAATCTCAACAAAAGGTCTTTTTATATTCCCATAGGTATCATGGAGCACAGGGCAAAGTGTTGTTTGAACTTACTAGATGAGATACTGTAGCGGGGGTCCAAACCTGATGAACTGTGCACTCTTCAGCCTAAGAGTTAGCCACAGAACAGCTATGTCATCTATTTATTCCATCAGCAAATTAAGTGTATCATATGTAGCAGTCACTGGGCTAGGTGCTGGGGACACAAAAGATAAAAAAGAGTATCTTTTTTTTGTGAAGACAAGGAAATGACTGACATTTAAAAAGTACATTTGCAACTTGTTGTAATTAGGGCTCCGTGGGGACTTAATACTTATGAGCTGAGTGGCTGAGTTACGTAAATTGTTCTGTCTCAGCCCCAATTTCCCCATTAGGATGGAGGATATTAACCATATAGGCGTCCAGAGTTGCTGGAAGAGTTAAACGGGATATGGCTGGCCTGGTATAAATGGAAGCTGTATAGAGTGGGAAAAAAAAATAATGAAGATTTGAATAACTTAGAGTTCACAATATTTACACACCATTTATGTCCTTCCCTAAATTTCTCAGCTGATAAATATTCTAGCAACTATTTCAGTATTGCTTTGATTAGTTTTGAGGTTCTTTGAGTCTCTAAATTGCCAAGTTCCTGGTTATTGTTATAACCTATGTGAGACATAGAGAAGCCCTGATAGCAGCTCTTGGTTTGGCTGACTGACATTTTCTTTGTTTTTGGTTTCCTGACTCAGTTATAAAACCTGTATCACCAACACTAACACCCCTCCACCAACAAATAAAAAATAACTCATAAAAATAGCTGTGTTAGTTTCCTATTGCTGCTGTGATAAACTACCACAAATTTAGTGGCTTAAAGTACACCAATTGATTCACTTAGAGTTCTGGAGGACGCAAGTCTAAAATGTATCAGCAGAGATGCATTCCTTCTGGAGGCTCCGGGGCAAATCCATTTCCTTGCCTTTTCTAGCTTCTAGAGGCTGCCCACATTCCTTGGCTCATGGCTCCACATCACTCAAACCTCTGCTTCTGCTGTCACCTTGCTTCTCTGATTCTGACTCTACTACCCCCTATTACAAAGCCCCTGTAGTTACAATGAACTCACTGGCATAACCCAAGATATTCTCACACCTCAAGTTTCTTAATCACATCCACAAAGCTCCTTTTGCCATGTAAAGTAACATATTCACAGCTTCCAGGGATTAAGCCAGGGGCATCTTTGGGAAGCTATTATTTTTACCTACCACAAAGTATAAGAAGATGAAAAGAAATCTAAAACATATTTTATTTTTCAGGAATTAGCTGAGATGGCAGAAAATAGACAAAGAACAGGTGATGAAGAAATGTGACACTTTCTTTCAATGGACATAATCAATTCTGTTAGGACTAATTGAGGGAAAAGCCAAACGGTGGTGTGAATTATATAGTTTTGTTCATCAAAGCAGTACAGTGGCATTGACTAACAAAGAATAACTAGGACTGAGCTAATTGAAAATGACCTAGTAGGCATTGTTAAGAAATTTGTTTGGGGGAACAGATAGGAAGAGTTAGAAAATAGCATATGGATTTCATCATGAAATAATCATAGTTTGTTATTTTTTATGGTAGTATAGAGATCACAAAAAAGTTTCTTGGATATTATTTTCCTTTTAATACTGTGAGCACCCTTATAAGGTGTATGTGTTTTGAACCCTATATTTCTTTTTTTTTAAAACGTGATGATCCATTTATTTATTTATTTATTTATGTATTTATTTATGGCTGTGTTGGGTCTTCGTTTCTGTGCGAGGGCTTTCTCCAGTTACGGCAAGTGGAGGCCACTCTTCATCGCGGTGCGCGGGCCTCTCACCATCGCAGCCTCTCTTGTTGCGGAGCACAGGCTCCAGACGCGCAGGCTCGGTAGTTGTGGCTCACGGGCCTAGTTGCTCTGCGGCATGTGGGATCTTCCCAGACCAGGGCTCGAACCCGTGTCCCCTGCATTGGCAGGCAGACTCTCAACCACTGCGCCACCAGGGAAGCCCCTGAACCCTATATTTCTGATGAAGCATTGAGGCTCAGAGATATGAAATAGCTAGCTCAGGGTTCCAGACTGGAATGCCAGGTGAGGGACTAACTGGCAAAGATCAAATCTGTGAACTCTGATGCCTCAGGGTACCTGAAACCCATTAGATCCCAAAAGTAGCTGAAAATTTCCCTTTCAAGTCTTGTTTACACTATGAATTCCCCTTGATGTGCTAAATGATCACAGTTTAAGACCACAGAAAATTCTCTCAGTTAACAAATAACACCCTTTTTTTCTTATTTTCTTATTTCTAATATCACTGTTAATGCAATTCATCACATCCCTGAGGTGAGCTACTACTGCATTCAATAGTACACTCTTTATCTTACCTTCTTTCACAACCACCAGCAAAACTAAATGTTGTCTTTTATTTTCTGAACCATTTCTAATAAAGGACCAAGCATTTTTACCAGCTCTCAAAGATGACCTACCTACAATTGCTTTCACAAATTATTAATCCCTGTTTGGTAATGAACCACTTGCAGCTGTTCAACATTGGAGCACGCTTACTAGAACCTGCTCATGTGAGAAGCAACAAGCAAATTAAACCTGCATCTGCCTTTGTGACTCTCAACGTGAGACTCACAGCAGATAATGCCATGCCTTCAGCTGGGCTCCTACTGCAGCTCCTCTGGAGGACAGATACCTATGTTTTAGCGCTTCTTTTCCATGAAATTCATTTCGTGTTGACTAGAGAGCCAACATTTTAAGTCAGACAAACACAAGCATACTCTTATAATTTGGTGCAAAATCTGTCCTCAGTTTTAACTAATCTGGAGGATAACAACTTATCCCTTTGAACTATCCCCAAAGGATCCCAAAGTGACATTCCATCATTCTAAATTTTTTCTCTAAACGCAGGCAATTACCATCCAGATGTTTTCCTGGGGTGAAAGAAAATCTTGATTTTATGTAAAGGCAAGAGGTACTATTTATTTAAAGATATATAAACAACAACAAAAATGTGCCAAATAACTCTCTGGGCTCTCCAGCTTTATAGATCCCAAGATTCAAATTTGTGCCCAGCAAAACACATCACAGTATATTATAGGTCATCAGTTTCATTCTCACTCGGTCCACCTGTGCATTTTCCAAGCATCTTCTGAATTGATTTACTTAGCTAACTTCATATGTATTCATCATCAGGACCACAAATGGCTTACAGTGAACTGAATAATGTCAAGAAACCTTTAGTCTAGCCTCTGTGTGAATTACCAGAGGATCATCCTACTGCAATTAATGAAGTGCCAATCAGGGAGACTCCGTATATACTCAATTTCTGTACACACCTCACCCTTCACTACTTCCACAGTCATTATGCTTTCATCTTCTCACATCTAGCCTAGACAGCTGTTACATCTACTTTAAAATATTTTTTTCCTTAACAAATTCCTTGTTTTATGTTATTGTCCAGTGAGGCTTACAGACTAGAAGAAACAAGCCAACAAAACAAAACAGCAGGAACTCTATCATTTTGAAAGGTTCCAATTGCATAAGCCTTTATGACACAGGCTTCTGCTATATTTTGTATCAGCAGCTTGTCACATGGGTCCCAGTTCATAGTATGGGTCATTATTTTCCAAACTGAATTTGCTTATCTGCTCTTCCCTTTATGGGTAACACTACCTAGGACACCAAGCTCGCACTACTTTTGAGAGTGTTCTTTGGAAATCTTTTTCTCTCCGTTTTTGAACACTGTGCACTGGAATTAATAATGTAACATATGTATCTGGTAAAATGGCTCATTTTAATCAGGCTCTTCTGTTCCTGTGGTGTCTCAGACTTAAGGAAAAAACTTTGACTTTTGATTATTTTCTTCTATTTCACTTTTCAAACTCTCATTTTACCTAGTTCTGCCATAAAGCAATTTTTTGAAAAAGCACTGCTATCTGGTTTCTCGATTATTTAAAAAACCTGTGGTCTGAGATCCTCCTTCCTACTCAGCCCCACACTAAAGCAAGTGACCTTGTTTCAAGTTGAATATTGTTCTTTGCTTTGATGCTCACATCTCCACCATTTTGTATGCTCTTATTACTATTGTCGGCTCTTATTAGTGTGGACAGAGCCATCCCCAGGATAAAGCCCACCAGAGCAATGGCTTTATGCCCCAAACACTAGGTAGTTCACACTTTTGTCACTAGGCTGCAAGTCAGAGAGCTGCGGTGGGGGGCAGGCAAGGTAGGGAAATGGTGGGAGGAAAGTCCTTGATAGAGAATACTACAAAGAACCAGAGCTCACATTTTTCAATAATTTATCAACCTCCCTTTCTGCTTCATATCCCTACCCTCCTCCTTTTCTCTCACACTGCACCATCAAGCCCCTCATTCCCAAAAGAAACAGGCAATACTATTCCATCCATGTATTTACACATTCTCTGTATCAGTTTTGGTTTTAAACGATCATCACCAACTCGGCCTTCTTTACCTAAAGTGAAATTTACTGAACTGTTATGGGGCCTCACAATATTAATGGGAGGTAAGTGGAGAGAACTGATAAGACCCAAGAATAACTGAGGGATGGACAATAGAAATCATATAAAAACTAATGCTGCAGAATCGGTCTGATCCACAAGCTGCTACAGCTGAGGTGCATATGAGGGTGTCTTTAGAATGCAAAGCCCTGGGAGGAAGATCTGAATGACCACAGCTACTGTTAGTCCAAACTGAATTTTTGTATGAATTATTGTAGAATACGGCATCCCATCTGGGGAGACGCAGCCCCATAGGTGCCAGGCTTGGCAAGCAGACCTCAGCTGATTTTCAGTCCCCACTGACCATCTTGAAAGGGTGTTCTTATGAATAGGACACAACCTGCATAATCTTTCCCAGGACTCTAACGTTGGGCTGTGCCTGACTGAAACAGGAAGGGAAGGAGAGAAGGATCTGATTCACCTGATATTCTTAGTGGGAGGTGGGCACTGTATACGGTGGAGAATCCACCAAAAGGGAAAATGGAGGAGGAGAATTAAAAAGAAGTTTAAATATTGGAAAAATATTGAGAAAGACCCATTGCATGCCCAGGGATCTAAAGACATCATTTGTTACATCATTTCATTTTCATTTTCCCTTGAATGAAAGTACTTATAGGCTCTGAGGAGTGCCAAGGATGAAAGGACTTGCCCTCTTTATGATTTGTATGGGCTTCGACACCCCTAAATTCAGCCTCCTTAGACTTTACAAGATCACATGTAAGTGATATTATAAGAAAAGGATACATAGTCAATGTTAGACAACTAGGAAATCATTCTTCCCTTATTTAGTATAGCATTTTTAGGGAGAGAGAATTAAACAGATTATACAGTTTAGGAAATGTGGTCTTTAATAACATGAATGCTTAGACCAAATTTTGGTTTTGCTTAAATTAAGTGCATGTCTCGGTTAGTGATCATATGCCCTTGGTATATCTGGAATAAAGTAGTACACTATTCCTTAAATTTTTATTTTGTATGTTTGTAATGATTCCAGTAGCTTTCTGATTATACAAAGATTAAACACATGGTTTTCATTTCAGTTCTCTCCCCAAACCTCATTAAAGTGAAAGTAAAGGAATTAAAAATGGTAAAAACACAAAAAGAAAAAGAATGCAAGAAGAGACAATAATAGATTGAAATGGCAACTATTTGCAGTAAATGGAAAGTGAATGGAGGAGTCAGTATTGCTGAGAAAGCTGGATAAAAGTACTGGCTGGAGAGAAAGACACTTAGTTCTTTCTCCGGATCCCTGCACAGGCTCTGGGAAAGGGCGTTACAAAAAGCAGGGAAGGTATGGTGCTGCAATCAGGAAGGTGGTGGGAAGTCTCTCTAGAGACAGGTAAAGTCTTCTTCCCTGGTGTGTGCAGTCAACATATTCACCCATCTTGAGTCTGGCAGGAAACTGCAGGTTTATCCTGAATCGGAATAAGAGGCCCTCCTCTGTGACATGAATGGACCTTGAGGGCATCATGCTAAGTAAAATAGCCAGACAGAGAAAAACAAATACTGTAAGATATCACTTACATGTGGAATCTAAAAAAAAAAAAAAAAAAAAAATCATAGAAGAGTAGAATGGACTGGAGGGTGGGAAAAATGAGATGTTGGTCAAAGGGTACAAACTTCCAGTTATAAGATGAATAAGTTCTGGGAATCTAATGTACAGCATAGTGACTGTAGTTAACAATACTATATTATATACTTGAAAGTCCTTTAAAAGAGTAGATCTTAAATGTTCTCACCATACCGACACACAAAAAGGTAATTATATGAGGTGACAGATGTATTAACTAACTTTATTGTGGTAATAATTTCACAATACACACAGGTATCAAATCATCACATCATACACCTTAAACTTACACAATGTTATTTGTCAATTATATGTCAGCTGGAAAAATTTAAATAAAAAATCAATTGCATTTCTATACACTAGCAGTGGACACATGGAAAACAAGGCAAATGAATATGAAATGAAAAAGTTCCAAATAAATCACTCTTAAGGAGAAGTCTCTCAGCTGGAAGATTTCATGTTCTCACACAGACCTTCAGTTCAAGCTTCTGATGCCCCAATCTTAAAAATGAACTGATAACAAAAATCCCAGGCTATAGAGGAAAGCCCCACCCAAAAATAAAGACATCAAAGAGAAAAAAAGAACTCATAGAAAACAGGAATGCAGAGAACAGATGAAGACTATAGTTAAAACCATAATTTATGTTCTCAGATAAATAAGTCATTGCATCCAATAGGGCACTATAAAAGTGGAACTGTCAGTTAGCTAGATAGAGCTCTTAAACACTAGAAATATGAATATAGAAATAAAAAACTCATCCAAAGAGCTAGGTAATAAAACCAAGGTATCACAGAAAGCAGAACAAAATTAAATGAAAAATATGATAGACATAAAAAGATAAGATTATTAGTAGATCAGTCCAGGAGTTCCAAAGGCTGACCAAAAGGAGTTCCCCAAAGAAGATAACAGAAGGGAGGAAATTAGTAAATGAAGAATACAATAAAAAGTTCTAAAACTAAAGCAACGAAGTTTCCAAATAAACAGAGCCTAAAAAATGTCTAGCAGAACTATTAAGAAAATGATCAGACTAAGGCCCATCACTGTGAGACTTCAAAATACTGGCAATACTGAGAAGATGCAAAAATATTCAAGCAGCAAAATTTGAAAGTTCACATTTGAAAGAAAACAAATTTAGGATCAAATTGGACTCCTCAAGAGAAACATTCAAGGCAAGAAATCAAGGAAAAAATGGGGACAAACTTCTGGAGTCTCCAAAACCAGAAGAAGTCATTACAAGAAATAAAAACTAGAGACCAATATTGTTCATGAGTATAGATGCAACATCCTCAATCAAATATTAGCAATTCAAATCCAACAATATATTAAAAAATTATATAACATAACCATGTGGGATTTTTTTTCTGGATATACAAGGCTAGTTCGACACTTGAAAATCAAGTAATGCACTAAATCACAACAACAGGATAAAGAAGAAAATCATACGATCTTATCAATAGATGCAGAAAAAGCATTTGACAACATCTAACACTCATTCATGAGTAAAAACAAAAACAAACAAAAAACCAAAAACCCAAAACAAAACACTCAGTAATCTAAGAATAGAAGAGAAATTTCTCAACTTGATATAGAACATTTACAAAAAACCTACAGCTAACATTATACTTAATGGTGAGAAATGAGACTTTTTTCCCCCCTAAGATCAAGAACAAGGCAAGGATGTCCCTCTTACCATTCCTACTCAACATCATAGTAGAAGTCCTAGCTTTTGCAATAAGAAAAGGAAACAAAAGGTATACAAATAGGGAAGGAAAACAAAACAAAACAAAACTGTCTTTGTTCACAGATGAGATGGTTGCCTACAAAATTTCCCAAAGAATTAACAACAAAGAAAACAACAAAATTAAACTACCAAATGCTGGTGAGGATGTAGAAAAATAGGAACTCTTTATTTATTCATTGTTGGTGGGAATGCAGCATGCTACAGCCACATTGGAAGACAGTACGGCAGTTCCTTACAAAGCTAAATTTGGTTTTACTATATGATCCAGCAATTGTGCTTCCAGGTATTTACCCAAATGAGTTGAAAACTTTTGTCCTTACAAAAACCTGCATATGAATGCTTCAAGAGACTTTATTCATAATTGCCAAAATACTGGAAGCAACCGAAATGTTCTTCAAAAGATGAATGTATAAAGTGATACATTCATACAACAGAATATTATTCAACAATAAAGAGAAATGAGCTGCCAAGCCATTGAAAGACATGGAGGAAGCTTAAGTACATATTGTTAGTGGAAAAAGTCAGTCTGAAAAGGCTGCACACTGTATGATTCCAACTATATAACATTCTGGAAAAGGCAAAACTTATAGAGACAGTAAAAGATCAGTGGTTGCCAGAAGTTTGGGGAAAGGGAGGATGGATGAATTAAAAAAAAAGTTCTGGACCCTAATGACTGACAATTATCCCACATGGAGAATGAACTTACCCCTTCCCAAGACCTCCAAAAGTCTTATCCCACTACTCAGGCTCAAGTTCAGAATATTTCATCATTTAAATTAGTTTGAAGTAGAATCGGGTAAGAGGAGGCTTCTCAGGGGAAGTTTCCTCAGTCACAGCTTTTAAAGAATAATTTATATTGATTTGAAGGCTAGTGAACTGAGAGACGAGTTATTTGACACCTGCCCTTCCCTTCCCTTCATCCTTTGTATACATACACCCTTTGATTACATAATTGCAAAAAACAAAAAACAAAAAAACAAAAAGGTAAAGGGAGGCCCGGAGTAGTCACTAGTCAACAACAACTATGAAATCCAACGGGCACCTGCTTCCAGTCCTTGATTAGGGCTCAGTTCTCCTTTCTGCAAGAGGCTCTTCCTATCTCTTAGTGAGTCATCTTCCTTTTCTTTAGAAATGGCCTGTGTTTGCAGCTGAGTAGATTTCTCAGTCTGCTTCCTGTTCATTAAAGTGTGGGGGCCCAGAAGCCTCTTCCCAGAGATGTAAATGATTTCTGTTCAATTCATTCAAAGCTGTAGGTGCTTCCATAGTTATAGTTTCTTATAAATCTTATTGTAGTCGACTCCATTAGACAAAGCCACTCCCACAAGTCTCTTTGAGACGGACGTCATTCCACTTTGGGCCAAGCGTAAGGGTCTTTTGGACAAGGCCTTTAGGATTCTTAAAGCCTTTATCTAGCTAAGAGGGTCTCTGAGATATAACCTTAAATCTCTCTGAGGTTACAACTAGGAGTCTTGTAGCCTACTCTAATATGACCACCTAATCAAAAGTGTTCTTCCCCTTTCCCCTACTGTGTAGTCAACCATAGAACTTAATATTTCTTGATATTTTCTAGTTTATTTAAAAATTTTTTCATTTGATTGTTATCTGCCGCTGCTGATTAAAATGTAGGATCCATGGGATAAATAATTTCATTTTGTTTTCCATAGTGTACCCAGGGCCAAATCCAGTGTCTGTTACATAGTGGGTCATAAATATTTGTGACTGAAACAATAAGTAAGCATTACTGATAATAGTGGTATTGGTACTACTATTGTTATGGTTATTGATTTAATAATAACAGTTACAGTTGAAATGCATTTAGAGAGAAAGCCACATGTTTCCATTAAAAATGAATCTTGGCTTAATTATCGGGCCCTTGTGGCTATACCAAAAGTGGGGATACACCCCAAAGGATGCCATCACGCTCTCCCTTGGCCTACATCTGTATTAGATTTCCACATCAATGGAATTAACTATTCTTATTCCCAGTTTCCTACTTATCTCACAGGGCTGTTGGAAGAATTAAAAATAAATTCCTACATAGCACTTGACAGAAGAAGCACTCGATGTAGTGTAGCTTTTATTATTGTTAAGAGAGGGAAAGAATTTCCATCCTGGAGTGAATCTTTACATTTCATTCATCATCCTTACTTCAGTGACAAATTATTTGATCATGAAATATGTTTTAATAACTATTTTTTCATTATTAGACACTTTGACATGCTTCTATATATTTTTTTGAGGGTTATCTGCATCTTTCCTTTTTTTAAAAAAATTATTTTATTGAAGTATAGTTGATTTACAATGTTGTATTAATTTCTACTGTACAGCAAAGTGATTCAGTTATACATATGTATACATTCCTTTTCATATTCTTTTCCATTATGGTTTATCACAGGATATTGAATATAGTTGCTTCTATATATTAAATAGAGATTCCCATCCCATCATGAAATAGTCAATAATAGAGTAACAATAAAAATAATAACTAATAAAGTATTGTCTATGGCAAAATTTTACCTCTTATTAAAATGGATGCTGAATTGTTACTGGCAATTTATAATCCAGTTGCTATTAGGTTAGACCAGATTGACAAAATGGGGACATTTCCATTTTTCTACAAATATCTTCTGACACCAACATGCATTCTTGTAAATTGAAGGGAAGTGATAGTATGTTGGGATTATTTCCCAGTTTGTCTTTTTTTCTGTACTTGAGAGGTCTTCACACACAGCCCCATATTCATTTTCAGAAGCAGCATAAGCCCAGGGCTTCCTCACTCTAATTCCCTGCACTAAACACTTTATATAACATTCAATCCTAATGGTAACACCACAAGGTAGATATTACAGCAGGGTTAGATAAATATTTTCTATAAAGGGCCACAGATTAATTATCTTAGGCTCTGTGGGCCATGCAGTCCCTACTGTAACTTTCTGTCTGGTCACAAGAACGCAGCATAGAAAGCAAACCATACGTAAACAAATGAGCGTGGCTATCTTCCAATAAAGCTTTATCTATGGATCATGAAATTTAAATTTCATACTATGTTTGTATGTCACGAAACATTCTTCTTCCTTTGATTTTAATACTTAAAGATTTAAAAAATTAGCTTGCAAGTTGAGCCAAAACAGATGGCAAGCTACATTTGTCCCAGAGGTCCTAGCTTGCTGATCCCTGTCATGTACAGACTAGGAAACTGCTTTCAGAGAGGTCACAAAAACCCCCCAAAGTGACACTACCAGTGAGTGGGCGAGCCCAGACTCAAAAGTGGGTATCTCTGATTCTTAACTCATGTGGTATATTGCCTCTTGGACAGTGATCTTAACTCTTATCTTAAATTTTAAAACTCTAGTTTAAATAAACTAGAAATTCAGATCACTTTTGTTTAGCCTGGAAACCTGACCACTGCTTACAACATTTTATATATATAGAAAGATAGTTCCATTTCTAAGTCACATCATTACTTTGGGATTATTCTCTGCTCTGGGGACTACCTATAGGAGGTACATATGCACTTACATATGAAAACATTTGTTCCTTTCTTCTACAAGCATTTAAACAATAGTGTTATAATTTAATATATGATGATTAATTTGTACCAATGTGTAAACAGATGCATATTCAGCTAAAATTCAGTTTCCCTTGTGATCTATCCACAGTGCCAACAATTGCAAGACCCCTGCCCTCCACTCCCCCACCTCCCAGTTGGGGATAGAAAGAGGTTGGCTCACTAGCCAAACTGGAGACCGGATTTCTCCTGGGTAATATGGGATGATCATAATATTTGCACAAAGCTCTGCTCTGCCTCATGTTAGTATAACTATAACTATATAGTTGACTGAGCATCTGGGACAGTGCAGGATACGAAAAGATTTTCCCAGCCCTGACAAAAAAACAAGTCATGTACAAATGCTTATGTTTATATCCCCTCTCCCCGACGTTTTCACCCCTCAAATCTTTGCTCTCTGGGGGAGATTTGGGTCCAGTCTGTTTGTTGAGGGTCTACTTATTATCTTGAGCTCTAAAACTCTATCCTTTTATATTTGAATTCAAAAGGGAGCATTGTTCCAAATCATCCATTATTTTCAACGAGGGCAAAATAATACAAGCTGTCAAGAGCCCCCAGCACAGGTAATTTATTGCTCAGAAATTCTGGGTTGAATGTATTCTTCAGGAAAGCATTCTTCAAAACCAAATATCAGGCACCACCGTGTAGGAATCAGACTGTAAATGATTAAAAACACGATGGATCACTGGTCACTCGTTTGGTCTGTCTAGAATCATTATGCTTGGAAGAGAAGTTAAGAAGCTAGGAAAGGAAACCCTTTGAGGTCTGCTCCCTATAAAGAAAGAGGATTAAAAAGAAAGTCCAGTCCTCCTCCTCCCCCAACATCACAGACAGTGTATGTGTACATACATAGACACAGACAAACACACACACAGCCATAGATTGCTCAAACAGCCCAGGGCTAAAGGTTAAGAATTATAAGGTTAAGATTTAAAAGTGCAAGTTTGGGCAATGATTTAAAACAGACAAGGAAGAAGTCAAAGCAAAGAGCATTATTTAATCCTATAAATGTGCTAGCCTATGCTATACTTAAAGATGTAGGTAAAGGCATTTGTTTGCTTACTGTTGTGGCTAGAAGCCTAGGAAAATAAATTTATTCAGGCACGCCAGTCTGTCTGCAAAGACTTCCATTTTGCCTTTTATGGGAATTTTGAACAAAGAAGACGATCTTTGCTTCTGTCAGGAAAGCGGTTTCAATCAGACTGATGAATAAAAAGCACAGCTGCCAAAAATGATCCATGGCAGGGTAAAGTTTAGATGCCCAACTGCCCATTATGCTATTAAGAGGTGTCATTAATGTTGGCCTGGGCTAATAGAGCAGGGCAATGCAACATGCTAAATTGCTTCCCAATTTTAAAATATCAATTCTAGGAAGAATTACATAGGATAAAATATGGAACCTCAGTGTCACAAAACGGAGGCAGTTCAGTGAGACAAAGGTTTGGTTTTGCAGCCACCACAGATAGGTTTATGCTATTTACATATTTGGTAGCTCTGTGGTTACGCCTGTTTCCTGAGAATTGTGTTTGATAAATGAATATTCTGGGACAATCACATTTTTTATCTGAATTTAGTGAGCCTAATATCTCATTGGAAAGAAACAACATACATGACACTTTTAATTTTCTAAAATAGTTCTGAGGAGACCTTCAAGATGGCAGAGGACTAGGACGTGGAGATCACCTTCCTCCCCACAAATACATCAGAAACACATCTACATGTGGAACAACTCCTACAGAACACCTACTGAACGCTGGCAGAAGACCTCAGACCTCCCAAAAGGCAAGAAACCCCCCACGTATCTGGGTAGGGCAAAAGAAAAAAGAAAAAACAGAGACAAAAGAATAGGGACGGGACCTGCACCAGTGGGAGGGAGCTGTGAAGGAGGAAAGGTTTCCACACACTAGGAAGCCCCTTCGCGGGCGGACACTGCAGGTGGCGGAGGGGGGAAGCTTCGGAGCCACGGAGGAGAGCGCAGCCACAGGGGTGCGGAGGGCAAAGCGGAGAGATTCCCGCACAGAGGCTCGGCGCCGAGCAGCACTCACCAGCCCGAGAGAGGCTTGTCTGCTCCCCCGCCGGGGTGGGCGGGGCTGGGAGCTGAGGCTCGGGCTTCGGAGGTCGGATCTCAGGGAGAGGACTGGGGTTGGCGGCGTGAACACAGCCTGAAGGGGGCTAGTGCGCCACAGCTAGCCGGGAGGGAGTCCGGGAAAAAGTCTGAAGCTGCCAAAGAGGCAAGAGACCATTGTTTCGGGGTGCTCAAGGAGAGGGGATTCAGAGCGCTGCCTAAACGAGCTTCAGAGAGGGGTGCGAGCCGCGGCTATCAGCACAGACATCAGAGATGGGCATGAGACGCTAAGGCTGCTGCTGTGGCCACCAAGAAGCCTGTGTGCGAGCACAGGTCACTCTCCACACTGCCCCTCCCAGGAGCCTGTGCAGCCCGCCACTGCCAGGGTCCCGTGATCCAGGGACAGCTTCCCCGGGAGAATGCACGGCGCGCCTCAGGCTGCTGCAATGTCATGCTGGCCTCTGCCGCCGCAGGCTCGCCCCGCATCCATACCCCTCCATCCCCCCAGCCTGAGTGAGCCAGAGCCCCCGAATCAGCTGCTCCTTTAACCCCGTCCTGTCTGAGCGAAGAACAGACGCCCTCAGGCGACCTACACGCACAGGCGGGGCCAAATCCAAAGCTGAATGCCAGGACTTGTGTGAACAAAGAAGAGAAAGGGAAATCTCTCCCAGCAGCCTCAGGAGCAGCAGATTAAATCTCCACAGTCAACTTGATGTACCCTGCATCTGTGGAATACATGAATAGACAACGAGTCATACCAAATTGAGGAGGTGGACTTTGGGAGGAACTGTACACTTGGGGTTTGCTGTATGCGACTGACTGGTTTCTGGTTTTACATTTACCTTAGTTTAGTATTTAGAGTTTATTATCATTGGTAGATTTGTGTATTGACTTGGTTGCTCTCTCCCTTTTTTTAAAAATATATATAGATATATATATATTTTTTCTTTTTCTCTTTTTGTGAGTGTGTATGTCTATGCTTCTTTGTGTGATTTTGCCTGTATAGCTTTGCTTTTACCATTTGTCCTAGGAGTATGTCTGTCCATGTTTTTTTTTTTTTTGTATAATTTTTAGTGCTTGTTATCATTGGTGGATTTGTTTTTTGGTTTGGTTGCTCTCTTCTTTCTTTTTTTGATTTTTTTTTTACTTTTTAATTTTTTTTACTTTTAATAATTTTTTTATTTTAATAACTTTCATTTCTTAACTTCCTCCCTCCATCCCTCCCTCTCTCTCTGCCTCTCTCTCTCTCTCTCTTTCTTTCTTTCTTTTTCTCCCTTTTCTTCCAAGTCATGTGGCTGACACGGTCTTCGTGCTCCAGCCGGGTGTCAGGCCTGTGCCTCTGAGGTGGGAGGGCCGAGTTCAGGACATTGGTCCACCAGAGACCTCCCGGCTCCACGTAATATCAAATGGCGAAAGCTGTCCCAGAGATCTCCGTCTGAATGCTAAGAGCCAGCTCCACTCAACGACCAACAAGCTACAGTGCTGGACACCCTATGCCAAACCAGCAAGAGAGGAACACAATCCCACCCATTAGCAGAGAGGCTGCCTAAAATCATAATAAGGTCACAGACACCCCAAAACACACCACCAGACATGGTCATGCCCACCAGAAAGACAAGGTCCTGCCTCATCCACCAGAACACAGGCACCAGTCTGCTCCACCAGGAAGCCTACACAACCCACTGAACCAACCTTACCCACTGGGGGCAGACCCAAAAAACAATGGGAACTATGAACCTGCAGCCTGCGAAACAGAGACCCCAAACACAGTAAGTTAAGCAAAATGAGAAGACAGAGAAACACACAGCAGATGAAGGAGCAAGGTAAAAACCAAGCAGACCAAACAAATGAAGAGGAAATAGGCAGTCTACCTGAAAAAGGATTCAGGGTAATGATAGTAAAGATGATCCAAAATCTTGGAAATAGAATGGAGAAAATACAAGCAACATTTAACAAGGACCTAGAAGAACAAAAGAGCAAACAAACAATGATGAACAACACTATACATGAAATTAAAAATTCTCTAGAAGGAATCAATAGCAGAATAACTGAGGCAGAAGAACTGATAAGTGACTTGGAAAATAAAATAGTGGAAATAACTATGGCAGAGCAGAATAAAAAAAAAGAATGAAAAGAATTGAGGACGGTCTCAGAGACCTCTGGGAAAACATTAAACGCACCAACATTCGAATTACAGGGGTCCCAGAAGAAGAAGAGAAAAAGAAAGGGACTGAGAAAATATTTGAAGAGATTAGAGTGGAAAACTTCCCTAATATGGGAAAGGAAATAGTTAATCAAGTCCAGGAAGCACAGAGAGTCCCATACAGGATAAATCCAAGGAGAAACACGTCAAGATACATATTACTCAAACTATCAAAAACTAAATACAAAGAAAAAATATTGAGAGCAGCAAGGAGAAAACAAGTAACATACAAGGGAATGCCCATAAGATTAACACCTGATCTTTCAGCAGAAACTCTGCAAGCCAGAAGGGAGTGGCAGGACATATTTAAAGTGATGAAAGGGAAAAACCTACAACCAAGATTACTCTACCCAGCAAGGATCTCATTCAGATTCGACAGAGAAATTAAAACCTTTACAGACAAGCAAAAGCTAAGAGAATTCAGCACCACCAAACCAGATTTACAACAAATGCTAAAGGAACTTCTCTAGGCAGGAAACACAAGAGAAGGAAAAGACCTACAAAAACAAACCCAAAACAATTAACAAAATGGTAATAGGAACATACATATCGATAATTACCTTAAATGTAAATGGATTGAATGTTCCAACCAAAAGACATAGACTGGCTGAATGGATACAAAAACAAGACCTGTATATATGCTGTCTACAAGAGACCTACTTCAGACCTAGGGACACATACAGACTGAAAGTGAGGGGATGGAAAAAGATATTCCAAGCAAATGGAAATCAAAAGAAAGCTGGAGTAGCAATTCTCATATCAGAGAAAATAGACTTTAAAATAAAGACTATTATAAGCGACAAAAAAGGGCATTACTTAATGATAAAGGGATCAATCCAAGAAGAAGAAATAACAATTGTAAATATTTATGCGCCCGACATAGGAGCACCTCAATATATAAGGCAAATGCTAACAGCCATAAAAGGGGAAATCGACAGTAACACAATCATAGTAGGGGACTTTAACACCCCACTTTCACCAATGAACAGATCATCCAAAATGAAAATAAATAAGGAAACACAAGCTTTAAATGACACATTATACAAGATGGACTTAATTGACATTTATAGGACATTCCACCCCCAAAAAACAGAATACACTTTCTTCTCAAGTGCTCATGGAACATTCTCCAGGAGAGATCATATATTGGGTATGATCTATCTATGAAATTTACCAAATCAATCCTTGGTAAATTTAAGAAAATTGAAATTGTATCAAGCATCTTTTCCGACCACAACGCTATGAGACTAGATAGCCATTACAGGAAAAAGTCTGTAAAAAATACAAACACATGGAGGCTAAACAATACACTACTAAATGACTAAGAGATCACTGAAGAAATCAAAGAGGAAATAAAAAAATACCTAGAAACAAATGACAATGAAAACACGAAAACCCAAAGCCTATGGGATGCAGCAAAAGCAGTTCTAAGAGGGAAGTCTATAGCAATACAATCCTACCTCAAGAAACAAGAAACTTCTCAAATAAACAACCTAAACTTACACCTAAAGCAATTAGAGACAGAAGAACAAAAAAACCCCAAACTTAGCAGAGGAAAGAAATCATAAAGATCAGATCAGAAATAAATGAAAAAGAAATAAAGGAAACAATAGCAAAGATCAATAAAACTAAAAGCTGGTTCTTTGAGAAGATAAACAAAATTTATAAACCATTAGCCAGACTCATCAAGAATAAAAGGGAGAAGACTCAAGTCAATACACTTAGAAATGAAAAAGGAGAAGTAACAACTGACTCTGCAGAAATACAAAGGATCATGAGAGATTACTACAAGCAACTCTATGCCAATAAAATGGACAACCTTGAAGAAATGGACAAATTCTTAGAAAAGCACAACCTTCTGACACTGAACCAGGAAAAAATAGAAAATATAAACAGACCAATCACAAGCACTGAAATTCAGACTGTGGTTAAAAATCTTCCAACAAACAAAAGCCCAGAACCAGATGGCTTCACAGGTGAATTCTATCAAACATTTACAGAAGAGCTAACACCTATCCTTCTCAAACTCTTCCAAATTATAGCAGAGGGAGAAACACTCGCAAACTCATTCTATGAGAGCACCATCACCCTGATACTAAAACCAGACAAAGTTGTCACAAAAAAGAAAACTAAAGGCCAATATCACTGATGAACATAGATGCAAAAATCCTCAAGAAAATACTAGCAAACAGAATCCAACAGCACATTAAAAGGATCATACACCATGATCAAGTGTGGTTTATCTCAGGAATGCAAGGATTCTTCAATATATGCAAATCAATCAATGTGATGCACCATATTAACAAACTGAAGGATAAAAACCATATGATAATCTCAATAGAAGCAGAAAAAGCTTTCAACAAAATTCAACACCCATTTATGATAAAAAGCCTCCAGAAAGTAGGCACAGAGGGAACTTACCTCAACCTAATAAAGGCCATATATGACAAACCCACAGCCAGCATCATTCTCAATGGTGAAAAACTGAAACTATTTTCACTAAGATCAGGAACAAGACACAGTTGTCCTCTCTCACCACTATTATTCAACATAGTTTTGGAAGTTTTAGCCACAGCAATCAGAAAGAAAAAGAAATAAAAGGAATCCAAATTGGAAAAGAAGTAAAGCTGTCTCTGTTTGCAGATGACATGATACTATACATAGAGAATCCTAAAAATGCCACCAGAAATCTGCTGGAGCTAATCAATGAATTTGGTAAAGTAGAAGGATACAAAATTAATGCACAGATATCTCTTGCATTCCTATACACTAATGATGAAAAATCTGAAAGAGAAATTAAGGAAACACTCCCATTTACCATTGCAACAAAAAGAATAAAATACCCAGGAATAAACCTAAATGCAGAGATAAAAGACCTGTAAAACACTGATGAAAGAAATTAAAGATGATACAAACAGATGGAGAGATATACCATGTACTTGGATTGGAAGAATTAACATTGTGAAAATGACTATACTACCCAAAGCAATCTACAGATTCAATGCAATCCCTATCAAACTACCAATGCATTTTTCACAGAACTAGAGCAAAAAACTTCACAATGTGTATGGAAACACAAAAGACCCTGAATAGCCAAAGCAATCTTGAGAAAGAAAAACGGAGCTTGAGGAACCAGTCTCCCAGACTTCAGACTATACTACAAAGCTACAGTAATCAAGACAGTATGGTACTGACACAAAAACAGAAATATAGATCAATGGAACAGGATAGAAATCCCAGAGATAAACCCATGCACATATGGTCACCTTATTTTTGATAAAGGAGGCAAGAATATACAATGGAGAAAAGACCACCTCTTCAGTAAGTGGTACTGGGAAAACTGGACAGCTACAAGTAGAAGAATGAAATTAGAACACCCCCTAACACCATACACAAAAATAAACTCAAAATGGATTAAAGACCTAAATGTAAGGCCAGACACTATAAAACTTTTAGAGGACAACATAGGCAGAACACTCTATGACATAAACCACAGCAAGATCCTCTTTGACCCACCTCCTAGAGAAATGGAAGTAAAAACAAAAATAAACAAATGGGACCTAATGAAACTTAAAAGCTTATGCATAGCAAAGGAATACATAAACCAGATGAAAAGACAACCCTCAGAATGGGAGAAAATATTTGCAAATGAAACAACTGACAAAGGATTAATCTCCAACATTTACAAGCAGCTCATGCAGCTCAATATCAAAAAGACAAAGAACCCAATCCAAAAATGGGCAGAAGCCCTAAAGAGACATTTCTCCAAAGAAGATATAGATTGCCAATAAACACATGAAAGGATGCTGAACATCACTAATCATTGGAGAAATGCAAATCAAAACTACCATGAGGTATCACCTCACACTGGTCAGAATGGCCATCATCAAAAAATGTACAAAAAATGCTGGAGAGGGTGTGGAGAAAAGGGAACCTCTTGCACTGTTAGTGGGAATGCAAACTGATACAGTCACTATGGAGAACAGTATGGAGATTCCTTAAAAAACTAAAAATAGAACTACCATACTACCCAGCAATCTCACTACTGGGCATATACCCTGAGAAAACCATAATTCAAAAAGAGTCATGTACCACAATGTTCATTGCAGCTCTATTTACCATAGCCGGGACATGGAAGCAACCTAAGTGTTCATCGACAGATGAATGTATAGAGAAGATGTGGCACATATTTACAATGGAATATTACTCAGCCATAAAAAGGAACGAAGTTGAGTTATTTGTAGTGAGGTGGATGGACCTAGAGTCTGTCATACAGAATGCAGTAAGTCAGAAAGAGAAAAAGAAATACCATATGCTAACATATATAAGGAATCTAAAAAAAAAAAAAAGGTTCTGAATAATCTAGGGTAGGACAGGAATAAAGACGCAGACAGAGAAAATGGACTTGAGGACACGGGGAGGGGAAGGGTAAGCTGGGACAAAGTGAGAGTGGCATGGACATACATACACTACTAAATGTAAAATAGAGAGCTAGTTGGAAGCAGCTACATAGCACAGGGAGATCAGCTCAGTACTTTGTGACCACCTAGAGGGGTGGGATAGCGAGTGTGGGAGGGAGAGGCAAGAGGGAGGAGATATGGGGATATATGTATATGTATAGCTGATCACTTTGTTATAAAGCAGAAACTAAGAAAAAAAAAAGAAAAGTGGAAACCAAAGGTGTTCACTGCATTATTATGTTTTTAATATACATGTATGTTAAATATAAAAAAAATAAAAGAAAGATTCTACCTTGTTAAAAAAAAAAAAAAAAGTTCCAAGACCTTAGGAAGCTCCAGGAAGCTGAAACAGCATCTGCATTACCCTTTCATTTTACAAGTGAAAACACTTAGAAGAATTTCAAATTCTCTCAAACCATATGTCTGGATGTGGCAAAGCAGAAGCCAGAATCTTTAATTTCAAATCTATACTCTTTCTGCTCAAATTCTCAGTAGATAAAATTCAAGTTTGTGGCTCCTGAAAAATTTTCCCAGGAAGGGACAACTGATATTTTGATGACTACAAAGAACAAAGAGACAAAATAGCAGCAACCAAAAGATCACCAGCAGAGAGAAGTCCATCCTTATCGCTAATCTTTCCTGCTACAGGCATGTCCTGTCAAAGTTGTTCTTGGTGTATTTAAATGGCATTGATTCTAACCTCCTTCTACTGCCACATGACAATTACCCCATAGCTTAGTGGCTTAAGACAATAGCATTTATTTTTTCAAAGTTTCTTTGGGCCAGGATTCCAGCATGGCTTAGCTGCCTCAGGGTCTCTCTTGAGATTGCAGACAAGGCATGTGAAGGGGCTGCATCATCTGAAGATTGCGTGGGCCCGGAGGATCTGTTTTCACGAAGGCTCACTCATATGCTCCTGGAAGTTGGCAGAAGGCTTCGGTTTCTCCCTACATTGTCCTCTCCACGGACTGCTTGTATGTCATCACAGTATGGTGGCTGACTTCCTCCAGGATGATCACTCCAGGATAGCAAGGCAAGGCAGAATGCATTTAATGACCTACACACATCATCATTTCCTCACTATTCTATTCGTTATACACGTTGGCCCTATTGAGTGTGGTACTCCATAAGGGCATCCAAGAGGTGAGGATCATAGAGGGCCGCCTTGGAACTTGGCCTCACAACTGTCTTCACTTACACGTTTGCTGTGTCTCCATTGCGGATATTTGGTTAATTTGGCTAAATGTACTGGTCAATTCAAACCACCAAATTGCTAAGCATACTATCACCTTCTAAAGCACTGCTTTTCATTAACATCATGTGCATAATAATAGTGCCTAATGTAATCATAGCCCTATACAATTTATAAACATTTTTGCAAGCATTATCTCTTTAAATCTCAACTTTCATTTTATATTCGTATTTTAAATGATTATTTTATTTTAAATGATTTTAGGTTTAAGTAAGAGTTGTAAAGATAGTAAAGAGAATTCCCTTCATCCTTTTACCCAGCTTCCCCTAATATTGACGTCGTATGTAATTATAATGCTGTTGTCAAAACTAAGAAATTCACATTGATACACTACAGTTAACTAAACCATAGACTTTATTCATATTTTCCTAGTGTTTCCATTAATGTTCTTTTCCTGTTCTAGAATCCAATCCAGGATACCAAGATACCATTTAGTCACTATCCTTAGTTTCCTCTGATCTGTGACTATCCCTCAGTCTTTCATGACCTTGACACTTTTAAAGAGTGCTGGTCAGGTCATTTGTAGAGTTCCTCAATTTGGGTTTGTTTGATGTTTTCTCATTATTAGACTGAGATTATGGATATGGGGGAACAGCACCACTAATGTGACGTACCCTTTTCATGATATCAATATGCCTTATTATTACTGGTGATGTTAACTGTGATTTCTTGGTTAAGGTGCTTTCTAGAAGGATTTTCCACTGTAAAGTTACTTTTTACCCCTTTCCAAATTCTATTCTTAAAAGTGAGCTACTCAGTCCAGCCCTACTTAAATGGGAGGGAAATTAAGCTCCACCTCCTGGAGGGAAGTGTTTCAAAGATTTTGTGAACATAAGTTAAAACCATTACAGTAATTAGTAAACATTTGGGGTGAGATTCTTTGAGGCTATGCAAATATCCTGTTTCTCCTTAAAGGTTTATTCTTTAACAGCCATCAGTGGATCTTGCTTTGTTTAATAATAGTGACTTTCCATTCCTCTCATTCTTTCTACATTTATTAATTGGAATTCTTCTGTTAGGAAGATCTCTCCCTTCTCTGCCATTTAGTTACTTATTCAATCATATAAATATATAAATATAAATAAATATATATATATATCAACATGGGCTCATGGGTATTTATTTTATGTTTTGGGTTATAATCTAATAATATCATTATTTATTTTAATGTTCAAATTGTTCCAGGTTTGGCTATTGGAAGCTCTTTCAGGCTGTGGCCAATGTCCTTTCTGCATGGTCTCCTCACTCCCACTCCCACCCCTGTCTCTTTTTACCTACTTTCCTACGTTTTGGTATCACAAAATATTCCAGGCTTATCCTGAAATTTCCCTGCCTCAGCCCTAGAATTATTTCTTTTCCTCCAAGGAGCTCTGGTTCATTTTATTGGAGAATGATATTTAGAAACCAAGACCTGAGCGTTAGTTGTGCTCATTGGTTCTGGGGTGTCACTGCTTCTAGGCTCTCTCTGCAGACAGAGCCAGGAAATGTAAGAGTATATGTTGAACCAGGTTAGCTTTTATTTTTGAGTGTCTTCTATGTGTCACACACCATACTAGGCATTTTATATCCCTCATTTCATCTTGTCCTCACTGCAACTCTGTGAAGTAGGTTTTATTAACCTTATTTTTACAAGAAAAGTAATAGACTCCAAGTAAATGAGAACAAGGAGGAAAAAGAGCCAAAACTAGAAGTCAGGTTGGTGGACTCCAAATCATATCCCCTTTTCTTTAAATCAGCATAAATAGCTACCTATGTACTCTCCCTTTACATGTCCCTCTTTCAATCTTTCTCTCCTTATTTTTCCTTCCTATTTTGTTTTCCTCCCCTTATTTCCATCATAGCAATAGAGAAATAAGATGTATATTTAATGAGTTGAGTCATGATAGTGGAACTACTGTGGCCTTTAAAATATTTTTTTAGCTTAAATTTTTGCTTTCACAAGGATTTGGATATTTGGGATGGGATACACCAAGAGATTTCCTTCACAAAGTGTACAGCATTGCAATTTTTCATTCACCATTTCAACAAATATTATTATTATGATGTACCAGGATCAATTCTAGATGCTGGAATACAATGGTGAACAAAATAGATAAAAAGGTCTATTTTCATGGAGCTCTTTAGCCAGTGTGGAAGAAAAACAAATGAAAAATACAATAAAATAAGTAAATTCTATAGTTTATTTGAAAGTGATATGGAGAAATAAAGCAAGAAAAGGGATGAGAAGAGGTTGAATTTTGAAACAGGTTGATGGGCATGGGCTTCTCTGATGATGTGACAATTGATCAAAGACTTACGGGAGCTGTGAGGTCTACATGCATTTATGGGTAAAGTACATTCCAGGCTTCCAAAAGTCAATTCAAAGGCCCTGAACCAGAACTGTGCATGTTGTGTTTGAAGAACAAATACAACGTCACTGTGACTTGAGCCAAATGAGCACAGGAAAGCAGTAGAATAGGAGTAGGGTGTTGTGGCATGAAAGCATAGGTCATATAGAACTTTTTAGACCATTATAAGAGCTTTGGCTTTTCCTCTGAGTGGGATGGGAGACTTTAGAATGTTTTGAGCAGAGGAGTGACATTATATGACTTACTGACATTTCAAAAAGACCACTCTGTCTATTGTAGGGAAAATAGTAGCAACAAAGGTAGAAGCTGGGAGTACAGTTAGAGGGTGGTTCAGTGAGACTCAGTCATGGCTTGGATCTTCATGGAGATGGTGAAAGACTGTCAGATATTAGAGATATTTACAAGTTGAGCCAAGAGAATTTTCTTAGTCATTGGATAAGTAGTATGAAAGAAAGAGAGGAGTCAGTCAGGACTCCCAACATTTTAGTACGAGTGGCTGGAAAGAGGAAGTTGCCATTTCAGTGTGGGAAGAAGTGTAGGGTGTGTGCGATAATAGAAAATATATGCATTGGTCTCTGCCGCTGGTTACTGGCACAGAGGTCCTAAAACACTTGTAATTTCCTAAGTGATAAGAACATGAGGAGCATCTTTTGTTCTAATGAGGTGACTCTGAATGGGCTTCTGGATGGCTCCTGGATGGGGGCTGGTCACCAGGAGGACCAAACCATGATTAGAAGCTTGGAATTTTCAGTATCACCCCCATCCTCCAGAGAGGGGAGAGACACTAGAGGGGTTAAAAATTGATCATGCCTACATGAGGAAGCTTCCATAAGATCCCAATAGTATGAGGTTTGGGGAGCTTCCAGGCATGCACACTAGGAGGGTGACACACCCCCAACTCCATGGCACAGAAGCTCCTGTGCTCAGGATCCTGCCAGACTTTGCCCTAAGTGTCTCTTCATCTGTATCCTTTGTCATATCCTTTAATAAACTGGTAAACAAAAGTAAGTGCTTCCCTGGGTTTTGTGAGCCACTCTGGCAAATTAATCCTACCTGAGGAGGGGGTCATGGGAACCTCTGATGTGCGGCCATTGGGTCAGAAGCACAGGACTTGGCGACTGGTGTCTGAGGTGTATGCAGTGGTGTGGGGTCTCAGTCTTGTGGGACTGAACACTTAACTTGCGGGACCTGAGGCCATCTGCAGGTTGACAGTATCAGAATTGAGTTAACTTGTAGGACACTCAGCTTGGCAACACAGAGAACTGCTTGTTGTGGGGAAAAAAACCTTCCACATTTGGCGACCAGAAGTGTTGGAAGGGAAGGGTTCTGAGTGAATGATAAAAGAGACTCAGAGGGAAGAAAGTCGTAGTAGGGAAGAACTGGGTTTTTCCCTACTCGGGAAGGTGGAAAACTGAGTTTTTCTATTTTAGGGTGGAAGATCAGAAGTTCAACTTTGGACATGTTAGATTGTCTGTATGTTTGGAATGTCTATATATGATTTGCATGACGTAAGGTGAAATGAAGCTGGAGAAAATCTGAGCCTCCAGTAAACTAAGACATCTTCTAAGACTGAGCATAGCACAAAGGATCAGAGCCCTGATCTAGTCTCAGGGAAGCAAAGATATGGCATGGGAAGGCTGGGTTTCTTGGAAAAATAGCAATGTCAAGATCAGGGAATGTTTCCAAAATATTTACCAGCACTTGAAAATCCACACTGGATTCTTCAACTCTAAATTTATTTGTATCCTAAAAATGTAATTTTTATCTTCCCCCATTTCTGCTGTTTAAAAGAACACTTCTTTTATTTTTCTTAACAACAGAATTTGATGATAATTTCACATTCATTCTAAACCTACTTTGTTTTGATAAGCATTTGTCTTTTCAGACTGTAAAGGTATACATTTTATCATCTTTTTTTCCTATGATCAGCCTCACTGAAAGAATTTCCAAAAGAAATTTATTTTTTCAGAGGGTCAGATAAATAGCTATTTAAAGGAGCAAGTACAAAGCAAGATAGAACCTCAGGTATGCACACTGACAATGATTAAAAAAAGGAGAAAGTCTTAAAGGGGAGAAGGAATGAGTTTGTCAGAGACTGCTTCTTGAAGGTGTTAGCTTTCAAAGAAGTGACGGCTAACAAAGAAAGGTCCAGAAACAGAATAGGGTCCCTTTATAAGATTGTTTTGCCTGAATGCATGAGAAAAGTTCATATGTGTATTTTTTGAAGGCAAGGCTTTCTCTTTCATTTTCTTTTGCTTTCTATTTTCAAAGCACAATATTTCGAAGAGGCTCTTCCTACTTAACTCTCCTGTGGTTTAAAAATCTAACCTAGACATATGTTGTTAATACTTTTATATGTTAGGAGCCTGGAGGGTAGAAACAATTTTAAACTTAACTTTTTAATTTTGGTTTCCTGACAACACCTTTTTTTCTCAGCCTGAAGAATTTTGCAATGCCAAAAGTTATGAATCTTTCCAGATTTAACCAGTAACTTGGGTGACATGAAGCAAATGATCGATCACAAACAAAATGATGGAAAACAGAAAAGTGTCCCTATTTATTGACACAAATTTGTATATTCATCATCATATTGAAAAGGCTGATTACATATGAGATAAAAATTAAAATAAATAAAAATAAATAATTTAAAAACAGTACCAAAGGAAAAAAAGTGCAATAAGTCAATTATAGCAAGGATGTCCTTCTTCCCCCCAAAAAGAACCTAAAAGTTTGAGAAGAGGCAACATGTTATCTCCAACAGGGAGGTAGATGCATGAGGATAGTGGCCCAATAAATGCATTTAAATTGAATCATTATTACTCAAATTTTTCAGTTTTAAAAAATTAATTTTTAAAAATTTAATTCTGTAGTCTGAAAAAGATCAACTATATTTCTCTCATTTGGGAGTATTTTCAGATGACTGTTAAGTTTTTTTTTTTTCTTTTTCTTTTTTATTCAACTGCTGGAGAGTAACTAGAAACAAATCTGTTGCTTGGAATAAATGTTCAGTCCATATGTTATCTTTCATGGTAAGTGATGGAAGTGTGAAGTCCCCCTCAGTAAATTCTGCTTGAGGTCTTGCTGTCCCTTCCCCACCACCATATGTAACACATTTTGAGAGTGTGGAGAATTATTCCTTCATCATTGACTTTGTTGCTTGCATTTTTCCTCGAGTAACATAAAATTTTCAAAGAGAATCAGTGTTACTAATACGAAGCGTGGACAAACCAACCAAGCTACTCTGAAAGGCATTTGAGAGAGATGATGGGCAATGGAAAAAAAAAAAAAAAAAAAGACAAAAAAGACAGATGAACAGTAAGCATATTCTCCAATTCTCTGCACAGTGGGAGACAAAAGAATTATCAAGGACTTTGGAGACAAAGAAATCTGGGTTTGTTCCCAGCACCACCATCTACCTAGCAGATCTGGGCAAGTTTCTTAATCTGAATCTAAATTTTCCCATCTGGAGAACAGTGGTATGTGATACCTACTTCACAGTGTTGACAGAAAAATTTAAAGAGATAATCCAAGAAAAGTGACTGGAACATCATAGGTGTTTAATAAATATTAGTTTCCTTGTTAACAATAATGAAACATTTTTGTTTATGTTTCAGTGATTTATGGGCATTCAGCCAAGACCATAAGTGTGATCAAGTACATGTCTTATAGTAAAAGATTTACCAGAATTTTTTCTTTCATACTAGAAAGTCAGTCTTAATTGACTTCTCTTGTTAAAACTTTTAGTGTAGCCAGAAGACTTGGGAGTTTGAATACAGACCGATACTTTAGGAGAATTTAACCCCAGGCCAAATGCTTTATGCTGAAAAAACAGTCTTTGATGTTTGAATGGGTCTGAGTGTTGCCCAGAGCCAAATGTGTTGGGTAGGACCCCTTGTGAATTGAAACATCAAAAAAGATTTGCATTAATTCCCTGCAAACAAAACATATAGAGTTTCATGCAGCTCTAATTGAAATGTAATAAATATTTACAAATTTGAGTGCACTATCACCACAGAATAATTGCTTTTCCACACCAAGCAAGTGGGAGATGAAGTAAATGTGTCTAGAAGGGTTTGGAAGTTCAATAAAATGTTTCCAAAAAACACTGTTTTTAGTGGTGTCTTTTCCTCTCTCAAAGTTCAGTCAGAGCCTGACCTCTAGAGAGTCAAGTTACTGCTGGCCTTGGGTGTCAGAAGAGACCTTTATTACTCTGGCTTGGGTTCATTAAAACATGAAACTTCATTATCGCAAAAAGCTGCATTTTTGCAGCAACAAAAGTTACTTATTGTTGGTTTTTCATATGTTCTGCACAGTACTGGGCTCAACAAATCAGAGGCACCTTGGTTTTTTATGCAAACTAAGTATGTTGGCATCTCTGCAGAGGGCAGAAAGAAAGAATGAAAGGAAAAGTGGTAAACTTGAAAATTTCTAATGAATCCCACTGCGATTCGTTCATTGTGAAAATGCTCAAGAATCATTTACAATGGAATAATGACCAGCCTAGCTCAGAGCAACTGAAAATATAGTTTAAAAAATAAATAAGAACAAAACAGTATTTGGGAAATGATTTACTGAACACGATAAGCGAAAAAGTGGTTTCCTCCATCCCCAATCCCAAAGGCTTTAGAATATCTTTATAAGAGGCAAAATAAGCAGGGAAAGGGGGAGAGTTCTGCCTTTTGAGAATGTTAGAAAAATAATACTCCATCAGAGAAGGAATCTAGCTTTTTTGAGAGCTTATATAACAATCTCATGAGGCCTGTATTATTTCCTCCATTTTAAAGATAGGGAATCTAAAGCTCTGGGAAGTTAATTATTTTCCACATAGAGAAAAAATTGCAAAATACAAACTCAGATCCAATTCATGTTTTTTCCAAAGCCAGCGTTTTTTCCGGAATAACAAGTGGGCAATTTCAAAATTAAAAAAATGTATCTATCATAGGTTCAAAGAAAAACCACATTTTGATATAAAGGTCTGATGTGAAGTTTAATTATTTTCATGCATTATATGTTACTACTCAGAAAGTTATAAAATGGAAGCATGATTGAAATAAAGTTACTAGACCTTGGGTTCTTACTCTAAAAGATGGGATATATAATGTAAATTTTCCCAGGGGTAGTGTGAAGGATAAATTAAAAACAATACCTACAGGGTGGTTCAGAAATATTAGTGCCTTTTATGATGAAAACTTAGTGGTAACTGAAATCATCTTGTCCCATCACCTAATAGTGAGCAGACTTGAGGTGGAATGCCAGTTCCACTTGTGCAATAATGGGCAAGAACACTTGCTTTTCTAAAGCCTCAGTTTCTATGTTGGTAAAGTGGAATCATAATAGTGCATATCTCACACCATGAGAAAATGCATGTAAAGGGTATAATGCAGCAGTTAGCACATAGTAAGCATCCATTAATTATTTTTTTATTAATACATCAACTCCAGAAATATTGATACCTAACAGCTCAGAGCACAATAATACTTTTCGCAAATAAAAAGAGTCTTCTCCTAAATTATTCTAGTTCTTTGCTGATACATCTCACACCAATATTTTAAGAACTTCTCTTTTGAAAGGTATAAATACTGGCAAGGTACTTTTATAATGACCTTAACAGAGGGTTACAATATACTCTGTGTGAGATGGTACCTTTTCTAGAACAATGTCTTTTTTCACAAAAAAGCCTTAAGAATTTCCATGTTAGTTTTCTTCATCACCATATTTAAGGTTTTCATATTGCCTCCTTTAACATGAACTACACACTGTATGTATTCAAATTCTACCTGCCAACATGCACAATAAATAGAAAATACTAGGGCAGTTGTGTTGTGGTTGGCAAAGTACTGTCCATCAACCAAGATGTCCATTTCCTCCAAATATATTACCTTACATGACACTTTGCTCATGTGATTAAGTTAAGGATCTTGTGATGGGAAGATTATCCTGGATTATCTGGGTAGGTCCAATGTAATCACAAGAGTTGTTTATAAGAGTGAGGTGAGGGATCAGAGTCAGAAAAGGAAATGTGGTGAGGGAAGCAGAGTCAGAAGGATGACATTGCTGGAAAGAACCATGAGCCAAAACATGGAGGTAGTTTCTAGAAGCTGTAAAAGGCAAGGAACGGATTCTTCTCCAGAGTCTCCAGAATAAACACAGACCTCCTGACAACTTGCTTTCAGCCTATAAGATCCATTTTTAAACTTCTGACCTCCAGAAATATAAGAAAATAATCGTGTTGTTTTAATTCACTAAGTTTCTGGTAATTTGTTACAGCAGCAACAGGAAATTAATACAGGTGTATTTTTCATATTTAGTACCTATTATATTAGAGAACTGGAACGTTATTATCAAGAAAAAAACATTTTGTCAAAAATATATTTTGTCAAATATCAAACCTCTCTCTCTATATATATATATTTGTCAAGAGGTATATGCCATAATAAAATTGCTTTACATGTTATTTTACTTTAGAGAACTGTGTATGAAACTGTGTATACAATTATCTTAGAAAAAAATGAAATGGGAATATACATGATAGCATTACTCAAGCTTTAAATAAAAGTTTCTCTTTTTATCTTTATAAAAATCTTTACTGTGGGCTGTTCAAGAACCTTGACCACAATCTAAATATACTTGAGAAGCTGAGTTCACATATTTTTAAAGGAAAGTCTTTTCCTATAGAATTTTCTATAGATTTAGAGTTCTGCTACCCTATGATATATTTTGTTTGTCAGCCTTCATTTAAATATGTTTTCAATGCATGAGAGGAGACATGAAAGAATTAGAGGATTGTATTTATTCTTTTTATTCTTTAGATGAGTGTCTAAAAATGGTACATGGAGAATTTTAAATTTAATTTTTCTAAAGAAGTTACTAAAAACAAGTAAATGGATTTGTTTCATATTTTCTTTTCTTATGGTGATTATGGTTATAATAAACTTTAGAGAGCTTAACAAAATGGATTTAAATTGGCAAATCAATTGTTTTCATAGGTTGGATAAAATGAAGTCTAGAGAATAAAAATTTTTTCTCCTATTGTTATTGGTGAAATGACCACTGAAATGTGCCAGGTCTGTGCATTTGATTCCATTGTTCTCGCTATTATGTCAGTTGACCTCATGCTAGTCATTGAAGTGGTTGTTCCTCTATTGTTCCCTCAAACGAAACATGAGAAGGATATCAAATTGCTTATAAAAACAGCTGTAAAGGACCTGCTAAAATATCCCATGCATGTAAATTGCTCCATAGACTATATAACATACCCACAGAAGCTAATGAATTTAACAATGAGTTGTCATTAACTATGTGTCCTCAACATATGTTCTTATTGGCTCATAGAAGAAGACTGATGAATGGTCATAGCAGGGTTTTCATATCTTTAAATTTTAAAACAAATTCTTCAAAACGGTAAATCCTAAAACCAACTCCCACACTGATTTACCTATTTAATTTCTGATATATGTTGTGGGAAAATCCAAATAAGTATGCTTCATAGTCGTAAAATTCAGAGATTCATAGAATGTTAAAACTGGAATAGATCTTAGATATTATTTAGTCCGGCCCTCTAAATTTACTGCCTGAGACAGATGCCTAGATATTCTCGGTTATCCAACTAGGTGGGAGAAGGACTGAAATTAAAACTCAGTTTAAAGATTTATGAAGTGCAAATTTCACTACTTTCTTTATGAGGGTTTCCAGCAAATGTTCTGCCCAAAACATTACCACTCATCCCACTAGTATAAAACTCAATTCTTGTAGAGTTGTGAAAGTTGTTTGTTGCTTATAAGTTCCTATTGAATGGCAAACACTGCTAGCAGGGAATCTATAATTAACCTCCATTCCTCTCATGTTTGAGCCACCAGACAGCACCTACTCAGGGGTATACTACCACATAGTTAGGCTGGGGCTGGACAATGACCAAGAAGATAGTTATGTCAAGGGAAGAGGCTGGAGAGTGAGGAAGGTAAGAGAGACGCAGTGACCTAAAGGATAACCCCATTGTTATCCTTTCCTCAAATGCCAACAACTTCCTCTAACTTTTGCTATTAAATGATGAGGAATTCGAGATCAAGAATCAAGGCTTGGGACTTCTCTGGTGGCCCAGCGGTAAAGAAGCCACCTTCCAACACAGGGGACGCGGGTTTGATCCCTGGTCGGGAAACTAAGATCCCACATGCCGCGGGGCAACTAAGCACCAGCACTACAACTACTGAGCTCGTGTGCCTCAATGAGAGAGCCCATGTGCCACAAACTACAGAGCCCACGTGCCCTGGAGCCCGTACGCCATAACTAAAGAGAGAAAACCCGCATGCCACAACTAGAGAGAAGCCCGTGAGCCTCAACGAAAGATCCCACATGCCTCAATGACCCAACGCAGCCAAAAAAAAAAAAAAAAAAATCAAGCCTTATTTACTTTTTTCTTACTTTCCTTCTTCACATTCTACATGTTAAACTTGTAGTAAATTTTATTTGTTAAATGAATGAATGATTACAGCTCCCCTCTACAAAGTGCAACAGATCATCCATGTCTAAATCTGAGCTCTGAAAGATAACTCATTATTCATAATAGCCAAGGTGTGGAAACAACCTTAGTGTTCATTGACAGGTGAATGGATAAAGAGAATGTGGTATATTTGTACAATGGAATATTATTCAGCCTTAAAAAAAGAAGAAAATCCTGTCCTTTGGGACAACATGGATGAACTTGGAGGGCATTGTGCTAAGTGAAATAAGCCAAACAGAGAAAGATAAATACTGTATGGTATCAATTATAACGCTTGGGGGTGAGGGAAATAGAGAGAGGTTGGTAAAAATGCACAAAATTTCAGTTATAAGATGAATGAGGTCTGAGGATCTAATTACAACATGCTGACTAAAGTTGATAACACTGTACTGTATAATTGAAATTTTCTAAGAGAGTAGAAATAAAATGTTCTCACTAAAAAATAAAAAGATATATGAGATGATGAGTGTGTTAATTGACTTGATGGGGAGAATTCTTTCACAATATTATATTAAATCATCATGTTGCACACTTTAAAAAAAGAATCCAATTATATATTAAACAGAAAGTCTCAGAGATTTAAGAATATTTATTTTAAAATATTTCCATCTGCTTCCTGCCAAAAATAAAATGTGATTCAAAAGCCAAAATAAATAAATAAAAAATTAAAAAAAGATGCTTACTAGCTGTGCAACTTATTATTAACCCCTGTGCCATGATTTCCACATTTGTAACAAAGGGTTAATAACAATATTTACATTTAAGGTTGTTTTGAGGATTAAATAAATTGATACTTGTAAAATGCCTAAGCATTGCTTAGCATATAGGAAGTGCTCAATAAAGATCACTATTATTGGTGGTTCTCCAATGGGGAAGGGGGTTGATTTTGTCCCTTAGAGGACATTGGTCATTGTCTGGAGGTGGTTTTGGTTGTCACAACTGGGGGAATGCTACTGGAATCTAGTGAGTAGAGGCCAGACACACTGCTAAACACCCTTTAATGCACAGGGAAGCCCCATAACAAAGAAGTAGACCAGAATGTCAATAATGCTAAAGCAAAAAAACTAAACTCTTACTACTACTGCTACTGCTACTACCATTGCTACTAGTACTCTTCCTCCTCCTCCTGAGTAGTGTAATGTAGGTATAGTCTTTCCTTTTTCATTATTATTGTTGTTGTTGTTTATTTTTTAATTTGTCTATTTGTCTATTTTTATTTATTTGTGATTCCTTCTCAGATAATTATCAAAGCAACTCTCTGGAGTAAGGGGAATTTAATCAATGTCTACTACTTTAATATAAAAATCGCTTCCTATGGAGAGCATGTTTATTAAACTAATCTTCAATTCAGAACAAGGCAAAGTCAATTTTGTTAAGAATACCACCAAAGCTGGTCAGAATCTTAGGTATTAAAAACAAAAGTGCTATTCAATGGCCAATTCAGCATTAACATTCCCAAGGGTCAGGGACCCCATATTTCTAAACAGAAGCAAACATGTTCACTAGCTGGTGGATTAAAGATGATTTATTTGTGTAAAATTCAACTTCTTTGAAGTTATCGATACAACTGATGTTCTAAATATGAGGTTATATGTTTTTTTTTCTAATTTTTGAGTTCAGCTTGTGTATCTGTCTGATCTGGCTGCCATAACAAAATTCGACAGACTGAGGGGCTTAAACAACAGAAATTAATTTTGTCACAGTCCTGGAGGCTAAAAGTCCAAGATCAAAGTGTTGTTAGGGCTGGTTTCTGTTGAGAACTCTCTTCCTAACTTCTTAATATGTCTTCACATGGCCTTTCTTCTTAGAAGGACACAAGTCCTATTGGATTAGGGCCCCACCCTTATGATCTCATTTAACCTTAATTACCTCCTTAGAGGCCCTATCTCCAAATACAGTCACACTGAGAGTTAGGGCTTCTGCATGAATTTTGGAGGGTCACAATTCAGTCTATAACAAGCGTGCTCAAGGGATGAAAACAGAAAGATAGATGAAAGCAAGGAGTGAGAGAAGAAAATTGTATTCTACTCCATTGTAATTGCTTTCTCTCTTTGGGACTAATTAGAGTTGGGAATTTTATTGGGAAGCTGTTTTAAATTTTGTATGTTGTAGCTCATTAACTCTGGAGAAAATTCTTTAGGTTTACTTTTCTGTGCATAGTGTTATTCTTTTCTATTAGTCTGAGAGTTAGACATGCAGAGAAAAATGCTCACATTTAAAAATATGCGCAAATATATGCCATACCTACATTTTTTCATCGCAGAACACTGTTCATGTTATTAAGAAGAATGCATGTGAAGAAGTTTCTAGTATTTTGAAAGTCTAACACTTATTCTGATTTTAAGTATATTTTGAAAAAAGCAGCATTCACTACATAGTTTTGACATTTATGTCCTTAGCAAAACAAAGAATCTTAACTGAATTCCTATGATCTATTACTAGGAAAAAAATATTGTTAGGCTTTGAATGTGACTTTGGATAATCTTAAGAAATATTTTAAGTACGTAAAAGTTTAAAGTCCAGTTTCCTCTGATGTACTAATTTGTTGAAAAATATCAGGTCATTTATTTGCTTTCTAACTAGGTTACCAAAATTTCTGCCTTCATCTTTCTTCTCCCATCTTGCCTTCCTCCCATTCTTATTGGGATAAAGGTCTGCATTATCTGGATTTGGAAATACCCCAGAGAAAAAATTCTTTACTATAAATTATGGAAGAAAAGCTCTATACTATGTGATTCATGACAACATTATGGGAAGTCCCTCTTTTAAGCCTGAGGATTATCTCTTCAGTCTGATCCTTCATGATCTTTCATGGGTGATGGCAAAATTTTTGTAATGAACAAGATTCTCTTGGATACAATTCCACTGTTGCCTCCCTACCCCGACCCCCCTCAGTTAATTCTCCACTGAGACGTTTTCTCAAAGAGTAATTCAGATAAACACCTCCCCATGCCTACAACTCTTCAAAAGGTTTAGAACAAGATCCAAACTCTCATCATTATATGGTGCTTCCTTTCCGTCATGCTGGCCTTGACACAACTCTCATCTTTCCTGACAGTTGTTCCCTGACCACCTTGGTTAAAGTAGCACCCCAATCCCCATCAAGCCAATCTCTAACTCTTGCCCTATTTTATTTTTCTTTGTAGAACATGCCTCTCTTGAAAATCTATATATACATTTATTCTATTTTCTGTGTGTATTATCATATTGTCATTTTTACCCCATTATAATCTTAGGTCCATTAGGGTAGAGCTTTTCATCTGTCACGTACATCGTTTTACCTGTATGCATGGTTCAGCACTGGCATATAGGCAGTGCTTGCATTAGTTTTTTTTTATCCCTATGCAACAAAGAGCCACAGACAAATTGCAATAGAAATTAAAACAACTCAAATTTATTACCTCAGGGTTTTGAAGGTCAGAAGTCCAGGCCTGGCTAAGATAGATTCTCTCCTTAGAACTTCATCAGGCTGGAATCAAGCTATCACCTGGACTGTGTTGTTTTCTGAAGCTGGGGATCTTTTTACAAATTTACTTGGCTATTGGCAGAATTAAGTTTGATGTTGTTCTAGCACTGAGGTCCCTGGTTTTTAGGCTGGCTGTTGAACAGGGGCTGCTCTCAGCTCCTAGAGGCCCTACACAGTTCCTTGCCCCATGGCCCTCTCTATTGGACCTGTCATACTTTGAACTTCTCTGACTTCTTCTGTTGCTGACCACCATCCCCTGATTAGGTCAGGCCCACACACATACAATGGGAGAGTATTATGCAGGTTGTGCACCCCAGGAGGCGGGTATCTTGGGGGTTATATACTCAATAAATTCTGAATTTATAAAGTGGTGCCACTCCACATTTGCAACAAATTTCTGAAATCGCAAAAGTGAAGACATTAAAGAAGTATTTAATTAGTTTGTACTAAGAAGCATTGTTTGTTGTGGTTCCTTTGTTTTAATCTAAAGCCATATATATCTTCCCATAACTAAATTTTGAGCAGCCATCTTTGTTAGACTCATGAATGACTAACCAGAATTTGGTCACCAGTGTATAGACATGCTTGTTCATACCTAACTAGCCTTCAATTAGAAAACTGAAAATGTTTTTCCTCTTAAACTACTTTCTTAATCCAATGCTTATTTTATCTTTTCCTTCCAATGGTTTGTGGTTTTCTGATGAGAATAGAGAAGATATTAAATAGGTTGTCATCTTCTTGACATTTTGTTTTATCCTTTATCTAATGTTTTTTCTCCAAAATATATTAAAAAAACCCTTTATTCCTAATATTGATTATGAATGTGTCTTTATCATGATAGATAGTAAATAGGAAAGAGCAGCGTCTTTGGTCTTATCAGTCTCTGAATTTGGACTTCATTCTTTATATGTTGTACCATCATGAGGAATGTATCTTTCTTCCACCTCAGTTAGCCTGTCAATAAAATGTGGATAATAATATTTAACTCAAAAGACTGGTGTAAAGAGTAAAGAAATAAATTGTCTGTAAAAGCGGCACACAGTAGGCATTCAGTGAAAGTGAGATTGTTTTCCACAGGTAGAAAATATAGATATGGATAATATTTCCCTAAATACTTGTTTAAAAAGCAGATTCCTATGGTTTTCACCAGACCTATTAGGTTAGATACTCTAGAACAAGGATCCAGGAATTTACATTTTAAACAAATACCTCAAGTCATCAGTAGTACACTAATGTCTGAAAACCGAAGACAGGGAATTACATAAAGAATTCATTAGAAATTTAATATATTTAAATTATTGAAAAATAATTTTCTACTTTTAAAGATATAATAATTACATAAAAGGTCAAGCATACTTCCTGTCTTGTTAAATTCTGTGTATTCTATGTCAGCTCATATTGTATTGAAATATGTATTGCATAGTTTAAGAATCTTATTTTTGCTTTTTCTCCTGGTATGTTGCAAACTGAAATTACTTTATCCCTCCCACCCTCCAATGTCTTAGAGTCCTGTCTTTGTTTTCAAAGAACAATATTCAAGAAGGCAAATAATATTCACATTTTGATTCTTCATTTTCACATTATAAATATAGGCTTATTGCTATATATGTTTGGTCTTTCAATTAGAAGCAAAACGGCGTTGTTCACAAACCAGTATGTCTTATAGAAATATTTTTGGAACAAAAAATCAAGATGTGGTTAAAAATAGATGGAGACACCTGGAGAGAATATTTGACTATTTAAAACCAGTGTATCCTGGAAAATCAGCCACAATCCTGAGGTTCACTAAATGTCCACATGCCTAATTACACTCTTGGATAAAGGTAAAGCTTTTAGTTTTCTCTTTTAGGGTTTCACATTTCAACTGTTATCAGTTAAATTCAGAAAACTGCGTCTCTTCTCTTCAGGAACCCCACCCCCACCCGACCTTGAACTATCTCTAGCTCTTATTTTTGATTAGAACCATATGCAGTGATAGTCTTTACTGGGATGGGAGCAGATCATTGCAGTGCAGCATAACTGAAGCTCATAAAGAGCTTTATTGCCATTATCCTTTGAAACTGGAAGAGAATGTGTCCTGTCTTCCCACTGTATCTCATCAGCCCAGCAAATTATATCTTTTCCCCTTATGAGGAGCTGCATCACCCCCAGATGTGTTTCTAAAGCACAATTTGAAGATAATGAGACAAATACTGGACACAACATGCTTCTGACAGAGGCCACTGAGTATAAGCTTGTTGAAGAGAATTAATTTGGCCAGAGGCTGCAGCCTTGGTTTAGCTTCCCTCACTTCGTGACCTGGATCATCGGGCCTCTCAGATTTAGGAAATGCCAATACACAGATCAAAAATTATATTCCAAAATGAAAACAGCCATTTTAGAGCTTTGAGTGGCATGTGGCTTTGCTCATGAATGGCAGAACTGAGGGAGGCTAGTTATCAATACTTATGCCAGTTAAAGTGTTCAGACGCTTGCTGAAGGTTCAGATTTAAACTGTCTCACTCTTCATTGTCCCCCACACAAAGGATTGCTTCTTTGTAGTTTTAAATAACTAAAGGACTTCATACATTTCTTTAGATGCTGCGATTTTACATTTAACATTTTGTTGTGATATTAAAAAAAAAATCTTGCGTGGTAACAAATATGACAAAAGGTATGTAAAAAGCTCATACAAATAATAAAAATAACCTAAATTCATCACAAAAGGATAGAAAGCATGTAAAACTGCCTTAATGGTTATTATATGCCAGGCTCTCTACCGAGAGTACAGACTTTGGAGAAAGAATTTCTGGGTTCAAATTCTAGCTCTGGCAAGTTACTAGTTGCAGAACTTTACAGAAGTTACTTCAAGTCTCTGGGCCTTAGTTTCTTAAAATGAGTATAAAACCAATTACTTAGAGCTGCTGTTAAGAGCTAGTACATGTACAGTGCTTAGAATATTGTCTACACATCCTAAGTACTTAAAAAATAACTATTATCATCATTGACAACTATGCTACTAATAGCTATTATTTCTAATAACTCTTGGCATTAATAACTATTTTAATTATTATTAGTGATAACTTATAGTTACTGATAATTATGACTAATGATAATACATCATTTTTATTACTTTAAGCATTATCTTTTCTAATTTCACAAAAATCTTCTTAACGTGATTCGTTTCCCTTTATACAGATGATTTGTCATACAAAGCCCAAAAAGAAAAAAAAAAAAAAGCCTGATATTATATGATCAATAATTGGCAGTACTGGACAGAAGTTGTCTAACTCTAAAGTGTGAGGCATTACGTGTTTCTACCTCTGAAGGTAGGCACATAATTCAAAAACGAATTTAAAAAGGCAACCAGCATTTATTGAGTTTCTTCCCTGTTTCATTAGAGTCTCTGTCCTGTGTTGGGACGGTGCTTCCCCACTGAGCCATCTTGGAGCAGATTTTCACCTGGTTTCTTTTAGCATCACTTAATACATGCATATGTGTGGGCGGCAGGGGGGTGGGGTGGGGCTGGGGGGAGGGCGAGACTTTTCCTTTCAAACCTTCACTACCCCTCCAGCATCATTTTTTGCAATGCAAGTACTTGTGAGCAACCCAGGACACTGAAAATGGTAAGCCAGATAGGATCCAAGCAATGTTCAAAGACAAAGATCCATTCATTCATCCATTCATTACCAAACTGAGTGCCTATTATGTACCAGACAGTGCTCCAGACAAGAGGAACGGCACTGAAAAAGAAAAAAAAAGGTTTTCCGCTCTCATGGAGCTTACTACTGAATGGAGAAGACAGACAACAATCAAGCAGATGAATATATTATAAATATTTATTAGTGTAAGAGCTAGATTGTGTGTGATGAAGAATAACTGGGTGGTTACTTTAAATCTAGTACTAGGAAAGACCCCTTTGAACATTTAAGTTGAGATTTGAATGACAGAAAAAAAGTAGCTATGGAAAGATGAGAGAAAAGTACATTCTGGGAAGAGAGAAGAGTTAGAGAAAATACTCTAACATGGGATGGATTTGGAATTTTCAAGAAACTGAAAAAAAGAAAAACCAGTATGGCGGGGGCTAGTAGACAAGGAGGACAGAGGTAGGAAATACGTTCAGAGAAGTAGGTGGGGGCCAGATTAAAAAGAGCTTGATAAGCCAGGATAAGATAGTTAGATATTACTGAAGGAATGAAATGATCTGATTTATTTTTTGATTTTTTTTTTCAATTATCCTGGCTGCTATGTGAAATATAGAAGGTAGAAGGATAAGAGGAAAAACAGGTCCCTGGGAAACTAATTAGGAAGTTTTATAGGATTCCAGGTGAGATATGAGGGTGGATTGGGCAGAAGTAATTGTACTATAAGATGGAGAAAGGGGACATAAGTGGGGATGAGCTTGGGAGTTGGAGCTGATATTTTTACTGAATGCTTGTGTGTCGACATTCAGGGAAAGAGCAGAGTCAGGGGTGGCCATAACTCCCAATGATGAATATTCAAAGTCCACAGTTGAATCTAGATACCAATGGGAAGGCAGTCAAGGTGGGTCCTGAGCCCAAACACTTTTGGTGCCCGTTGGGAGTTTGCAGCATTTCCTCCACAGGGCTGCTGGGATATGAGGGTGGGCGAGGTAGTGCTCTCTCCACCTCTGGATGCTGATTTTGGTCCTGTTCATGTGGTCCCAGCAGTTCCTGTTGCCACATCCTGGGCACCACTGACCTCTCCATCCTCAGGCAGATTCTCTTCTGTCTCTCAACCTTCCTGTGAAACCAGAGATGTCTCTCTAGTTTTAGGAGAGGTGACTGTTCTCTTACACACTGCACATTCTCCCCGGTCTCTTGCCTAACCACCCACCTATGTCTCCCATTTCCTAGGCCTAAACTTTAGGCTTCTAAAACACAAGAGCTATAAATCTGTTCCCTTTTTGTTTTCTGCTATGTAATTTCCTCCCTTATTGAACACGTTGCTGACCAAATAGAGGGAAGAATCAGAGGGCAGAAGAAAACTCCAATAAAGTACACACACTTACACTACACATACACACACACACATATACACATATACTCACATCGATATTTCAAAATCTCTATACCTCTACACTTACCTTATTTAGTCTCAAATGTCACTACTCCCACTACTCACTGACTTTAAGCTTGTCCCTTGGCTTTTGTTTCAGTTTTATCACATATTAACTGAGAATAAATAATTTTCAAATCCTCTTTAGATCCAAGGTAACTATACTTCCATTCTAGATTCTGGGCAGAAACTAACATTCATTCGCTGCCTACAATCTCCCAGGAGTTTCAGGAAAATGCAGTGGGGGATGGTCACCCTAAATTGTATCTCTCACTTAGTTTCAAGGATTTTTGATAAGAAGATGGATCAAAGTTGCTAGGATTGTGTTTGAACTTGTTCACTAGATGACCTCTAGAAGAGAAGTCATCCTAAGAGTCCAGACACAAAACCTTAGTTGCACGTTGGGAACTGGGGGCTATTCTCAGAATAGCAGGGGCCGGCCTGGTGGCAGATAGAAACCTACTGGGAGCAGGTCATCTGCCAGTACTAAAGGCAACAACTGAGATTAGAGAGACAGAGGGACAGAAAGGAAGGCAAGGAAAGGCAAAGGAAGGCAAGTGAAGGGAAAGAACATAGAAGATACATGCAGTAGACTTATACATATTAAACATGTATCATGAAAAAACCATAAGTAGGACTAGATATCATGCAACAGAAGCTGGGGAACACAGTTTGCACTTCTAATCTGTTATTCCAGAAACTGAAGTTTTAAAAGTTTAAGTAACGTCACAAGGTTTTATATATGTAACTAGGAAAAGTAGAAAGGTATTAATTCATCATTCAAATATATTTGTTGATCACTATTTTAGACATGTGTTAGGTACCTTTTTAGACATTGAGAATATAGTAATATCAGATAGTAACAGCTGCACTAGATGTCTTCTAGAAGTTATCCTAAGAGCTGACCTCAGATAATATTGCTGACCTCACAGAACATACATAAGGAGTTAACAAATAAACAAGTAAATACATGGTATATGAGATGATGACAGATGGCGCAAAGAAAAAAATAGAACAGGGTTAGCAGGGTGGGACAAGCCATGCTATTTTCTATCAAGGAGGTTCTCAGTGTGAAAGGGACTGATAGATTTATCCAACCAAAGTCTGAAAAAATGTGGCTGGTGGATACTTGATCCTCTAGTGCCTGAGCATAGCATGTGTTTTTTACATATTTATGATTCCAAAGACAATGTAACCTTTTGATTACAACATTGCCTTATTCATGGTATATTCAACACAACATGTAAAATAATTTAAGTTGTGTATAAGATCAGGAAGAAAATTCTCTTCTAAATATTAAACTTCTAAATTGTACAATTCTTCCTCCTACTTGAATTGAATTATACTACCAAACATAATATTATAAACAGGGACCAGACAATGAGAGAAAAATTTAAGAACACAATATCAGAGGTAATCTAGAAATCTGGGATAGGTGATTGAAAGTCAGATAAGAAAGCTTCTATTTGCTCTTTAATCAGAGACATTCTGGTGCCAAAACACTGGTACTGACATTTCATTTTCCCAAACACTAAACGAGTCTTTTCAAATGTTTTCTTTAAAATAGTTAATTTTGGTTCTAGTTCTTCTTGAACTGATTAAAGAAAATCTTGTTTGAATTTGCTTTAACCTTGCAAGTCAAAATATCAACTGTGTTTTCATCCCAAAAAAGGAAAAGAGAGAAAGTGTATTGCCTGGTTTAGGGAACTGCTCATATTGTTGTCTCCTTGAAAATTCTTTAAGTTAGAAACCCAAGGAATTTGAGATTTCCTTAGATAAACAATGACTTGATGCTGGAATATTAGCAGGGAAATTGGTAATTGCCAGCCTCAAAAGTTTTGATGGAGTATTTTCTGTATCACTGCCACCCTCACCTGTAATTCAACCCTCTATCACCTTCCGTCCTGGTTACACGAAAGCTGAGACCCAAAGTACACCGTATATAGGAATCATATTTAATCATGTTAGATTTGAGAATCTAATTTTCTATGATGAACCTTCTAGTTCCTGCTGTGCCACTCCCTAGCTATAAAATCTTGAATTTATCTTCTCTAGATTATTGTTTCTTCATCTTTAAAAATGTTGTTAGTTACATATTTTAAAAATCTCTTTAAGCTCCAGTAGTCTTAGGTATTTACACAAACTGTAAGATGTTTTGCAGGTTGCAAAATATTTAAACATTTTCTGAGTCAGACAAATATGCATTTGGATCCCAATTCATCAACTTATTGGTTGGGTTATCTTAGGCTAGTAACTTAGACTGTTTGTGTCTCATTTTTTTTTCTTTAAAGTGGAGATTAAAAATAAGACATTCTTTGAATGGTAAATGAGGTAATGCATGGGAGGTACTCAGCTCAATGACCAGCACTTAAAAATTCAATCAATGTTCCCTTGTGTTCCCATGTGTCATGCTTCATATTTTCCCAAAGATTCCTGGTAGAATTTGCCCATAACCGCGCTCATCACATTGCCAAATAGGGTATGGTTTCTGCAGTTTTATTAGAAAAAAACAGCAATTACAGGTAGTAGTGGAAGAACAAGCTGTGCCTATATGTCAGTATTTTTAAGTTTAAAACAAACTTCCTCTTTGAATGGAATTGTTAGCTCTACCAGTATTGGCTAGGCATTTGGAAATTTCCTAAAAATATTGTATTTGTTAGCTTTTACTGTGTAACAAACTACTTCTAAACTTAGTGGCACAAAACAACAATCACGTTATGTAGCTCACAGTTCCCTGGGTGAGCTGGACAGTTTTTCTGGTCTAAGCAGGCTGCGCTGAGCTCTGTTAGGCTGCAACTACTGTTGAATTTATATATATATATATGTATGTGTGTGTGTGTGTGTGTGTGTATAGTACAATTACAAACATATATTCTTCAAATTAGAACATTTCTATTACTTATCCTTTAACTGACATTCTAATCTATGTGGAATTTAATTTGGGAAACTCCACTCATTTGAATCTCTAAGCTTTGTGATACTATATATTCCTTCATTTAAACTATTGTTTCTAAATAAAGACAGCACACTGTAAAAACGAAGAAACAGAACTTGAGTTAGCACAGATTAAAATCTTCTTTTCCTATATGGCCACTTTTTATTTGTTCTTAAAATTTACATCAGTGAAATAGAGGGCAAATTGCCAGGTGTAATATTTTTGGTTGGTAAGTGGAAAATTTAGTTTACAGAAAAAATATATATTTGTTGCATTTTGTGAATGTTACTGAAAATAATTTTGTCAAATGCGGGGGAAGGTGTTAAACAATTATTGCTCCAGGTGTCAAATATGCTAGGTATACCACTGATTAAAAGCACAATCAAAATGTATTTCTGGGCTTAAGGGCTATAAAATATAGTAAGTCAAATGGACATCAGAATAAGTAATAACAATACTGTACCAGATCTTAGCGATATGTATGCAACACTCTGTTGAAACAGAGAAAAGACAAAAACATAAATGTTGTTTCTTTAAAATTGTTCCAGACCCATGAATTGAGAGCTTAAAATTCTCAACAAATTTCTTGGAAGGAGGTTGTGAAATAATAGAAAATATATATTTTGGTCTCTGTCCCTAGTTCCCCATGCAGAGCTCCTAAAACAGTTATAATTTCCCCAGCGATAAGAATACTAGGAGCATCTTTTATTCTAAATTTGGTCTTTTACCCTGGTTCCTGACACAGAGTTCCAAAATCCTTGGAATTTCCTGGGTGATGATAGGAGAGTCTTTTGTTCTAATGAGATGACTCTTGGTGGGCTCCTGGATGGCGCTGGTCACCAGAAAAGACCAAGCTATGATTAGAAGCTTGGAAAGTTTATCTCTGCTCTCCAGAGAGGGTTGAGGGGCTGGAAATGGAGTTTATAATTGATCATGGCTACATGATGAAACTGCCATAAAATTCCCAGTAGTATGGGCTTTGTGTTGCAGAACTTGTGGAGGTGCTGGGAGGGTGGCACGCCTGGCAAGGGCATGTAACTCCAAGCCCTGTCACTATACCTTGCCCAATGCATCTTTTCCATTTGGATGTTCATCTGTATCCTTTATCATATTCTTTATTATATAATAAACCAGTAAGTGTTTTCCTGAGTTCTGTGAGTCATTCTAGCACTCAAGAAGGGGATTGTGGGAACTCTGACTTATAGCTGTTTGGTAAGAAATACAGGAGACAACCTAGGGCTTGCGTTTGGCCTCTGAAGTATTTGGGGGGTGGCACGAAGTCTTGTGGGACTGAGTACTTTTAACCTGTGGGATCTGATGCCATCTCCAAGTTGACAGTGTCCAAATTGAATTATATTGTAGGACACCCAGTTGGTATCACAGAGAATTGCTTGGTGTGGTCTGGTTTTAGAAGTGTTGTGAGCGTGGTAGTAGTGTGAGAATAAAGGAGAAACACAGAGGAAGTGGGGTTTTTTTCCCATACAGAAGCCATCCTGGAAATAGCCTTACGCTTCCTGCTATTATCTTCCAAAATACTGTGACCAAGAGGCAAGTTTTTCAAACTAGAATTATATATCTTAACTGTGTGATTGGATTTCCATTTCTGTGTTATCTTTACTACTCTCCCTTTTTCTATGTAATGAAATATATGGCTGCAGATAAAAAGAACACTGGTAATAATTGTTGATTTGGAAATATCTACTTCATAGGAATCCTGTTTCTGCCTGTGTTATGCACACATGTGCACTTATTTTCTGTTTCGAATAAACGTTTAAGGCTGCATACCAATCATTAGCATGTCCACAATGCCAGAAAAGATACTCTGTTAGGAAAAATATAAATGCTTCTATTTAAATAAATGATTTATAATATAATCAATGAACTCTAAATTGCATTTGCAAGTTCTCTTAAGTAATTACATTACTAACCTTTTTGAAATATGAGTAAAACAAATGTTAGACTTTTATTGCTTCATTCTAAATGATGTTTTAAACCAAAATAATGGATTTAAAAAATACTCTACATTACATCATACATATTAAGTAGAAAGAGGAAAAAGTCTTATGATATTACAAAAATTTATAAACATAACAGAATTAGATCTTTAATTATGAGGTATTCTCAAAAATTAGAACATAATGGGATACAAAAATAAGCAATATCTGGGATTGATTTCTTGTTTATTTTCTACTTCCTAAAAATATTATTTCAATAGAATAATCAGAGACAAGTGAAATATATAAAATCAGAGCCAAGTGATCGATCTATCTATCTATCTATCTATCTATCTACTATCTACTAGGGTGATCAATTTGAGGAACAAACCCCATAGGATAGAATCTACCCCCATAACCTATAGTATAAAGGAGATAAAAGTGATGATAATTAGGCAATATCACAATATTTTAATAATCCCTCTTCAGGAAATTTGTATTTCTTTGAAACTCAAGGATTTCAAAACGCAAAGCTTAGAACTCACAGGACATAGAAAAATATTGGATTATTCAAAATTGTAGATAGTAGGGAAGAATCTGTGCTTTTTAATATGCTAATAAAAATCTAAATAATGCTGCTCATGAGATGTGTTTTCTGTAATAAACAAGAACTAGACTTATAATAACATCAGAATTATATATATAAATTGAATTTGACTTCAGTGTAAAAATACAGAGAAAGCAACTAACTTGTGTTACCTTGCACAATAATTTTAATATCTAAGGTTTAAATTTATTTTGCCAACAATCTTTTTTTGTGTTTATAAACTCAAAAGAAATAAAAAAGACACTAGGAATACGTGGGTGTGCTTTATAAATAAGCAAAGTAAGGACATGATCTCTTTAAATTTCCAGTGGCAGAGTTAATTTTGTTTTATAGGAGTTCTAGCTACTAAGCTTAAAATAGCAGTTGTAAAGGACCCCTTGAGAAGTAAGAAGGCATTTTCTTTTTCAGTAGATGGGAATGTGTATAGATATTGATCTCATTTCTTCTCTTAAATATGTATAGGATCTACCTAAACACTCTAAGCAAATTTATCTCAAAATTATAAGATATAAATGTTTTCCTCACTAATATTTAATGAAAAATAAACTCTCGAGATAAAACATTTCATTAGGAAGGATGGTAATATAAACCTTGGGAAAAGCAGAATTTGCCAATAGAATTTTGTTCCTTGCCATACAGCCTTTAAAGACATCTCTATCAGATTGTTCAGAGTTCATGTTAAGACTTGATAATTCTGTAGAAGGATTAATTCTAATATTATGGCATTCATTTTACCTTATTAACATAGGTTCTCATATCTTTGCCACTGCTTTGTGTTTTGTTATACACAACATATAGCCCTCCTCAGACTTCCCAATCTTGTTAGTTAGCGTAAGTTATTCTGTTTGCTTGTTTGTTTTTAGTTATAAGGTAAAATGAAGCCAACAAGGATTCAAGAATTTAGTATTGTTCAGACTAAGCTTAATCTCATCTATTACACACACAATATGGGAGAGCTCAATCAAAGAAGGTAGGTTATTCTTCAACACCAGTTCTTTTCTGATGGTCAGAACCATCTGTGGCCACCTGGTGAAGCTCCATGGATTGCAAATACTTTTCATGACTTTTTCTGTGACATCTTAGGGATGCTATCCTCTCAGGCAAGTTGTTGTAACTCTCTGGAACTGATGAAATTAGGTATTAAATTAAAATGTCTCATAATGTAAATATTTAACAAAAAGAAATTAGGAGTTCTGGCTTACTGGCATTTGACTTTGTCTAAAGAACTTTGGTGTCTTTATTTGTGAAATATGGATTATGTGAAAGGCTGCAGTCGCTTTACCTTAAACAATGAGAGCAAGCCTCTCCGTCTCTCACCTTTTTTGCCCAGAATCTAAAAGTAACTAAAAGAAGTGAAAACAAGTGAGTCCTTGTCTGGCTATAGAAATTTGATCTCTCAGGACAACTTTAGGTCTAACCTGTTGCTCTATCATGTTGCTAGGATGGTACCCCATGAATGAAAAAAGCTACTATGGTTTGAGTTATTATTGTGTGCTAGACTTTGTGCTAAGAGCCTTACATATTTTGTTTCATTGAATTCTCACAGTAAATTATTCACTTTTTCAGACAAGAAGACTGAAGCTTAAGTATCAGTAACAGTTAAAAGGTGGTGTTTAAAAATGGAGGTGTGTAATTCCAAAGGTAAACAACTGAATTAAAGTGCATTTGTGCCCTTTTCTGTTCCAGTATAATACATTTGGGTGGTTAGGATACATCTTCACCACTACACTTAGGTTGTTTCCTCAGATTCTGTTTTGTATTTAGAGCATTGCTGTTTTTCATTCTATTAGTTAGGATGGGCTATATTATGCTGCAGTAACAAGCAATCCACAATCTCAATGGCTTAAAGCAATACAGCATTATTTCTTGTTCATGCTACATGTTCTTTGCTGGTTAGCTAGGGATTCTGCTCCACAGTATCTGTACTCCATGATGAAAGTCACTTTTCTGGTTAATCAATATAACGTGAGCATGTTCCATAGCATAAAATAATGTTATTTCATCTATTATGTAGATATGCCATAACTTTCTTAACAAAGCCCCAGCTGTTGCATCTAAGATGGTTTCATCATTTTAGTTAGCTGGTATTCCCATCCTCATAAGAAGCAATATTCTCTAGTGCATAAGAGCACAGTTCTGAGGAACCAGAACCTCCGGGTTCACAGCCTTGTATGCCAGTAGCTATGTGACCTTAGGTAAGCTACCTGAATTTTCCATGTCTCAGTTTCTTTACCTGAAAGAAATGTAATTGTGACCATTTCATAGGGTTGCTATGAGAATTAATTGAGGTTTTATTCCAAAGAGGAAATGCAGATGGCCAACAGGCACATGAAAGATGCTCAACATTGCTAATCATCAGGGAAATGCAAGTCAAAATCACGATGTCACCTCACACTTGTCAGAATGGTTATCAGCAAAAACAACACAAATAACAAATGTTGGTGAAGGCATGGAGAAAAGGGAACCCTTGTATACTGCTGGTGGGAATATAAATTGGTGTAGCTACTGTAGAAAACAGTATGGAGGTTTCTCAAAAAGCTAAAAATAGAACTACCATATGACCCAGCAATTTCACTTCTGGGTATATATCTGAAAAAAACGAAAGCACTAATTCAAAAAGATACATGCACCCCAATGTTCATAGCAGCATTATTTACAATTGCCAAGGTGTGGAAGCAACCTAAGTGTCCATCAACAGATGAATGGGTAAAGAAGATGTGGTATATATATGCAATGGAATACTACTCAGCCATTAAAAAAGAACAAAATTTCGCCAACTGCAGCAACATGGATAGACTTGAAGGGCAATATGCTAAGTGAAAGAAGTCAGACAAAGAAAGACAAATACTGTATGATATCACTTTTATGTGGAATCTAAAAAACACAACAAACTAGTGAATATAACAAAAAAGAAGCAGACTCACAGATATAGAGAGCCAACTAATGGTTACCAGTGGGGAGAGAGAAGGAGGGAGGGGCAATATAGAGGTAGGGGAGTAAGAGGTATAAACTATTAGATATAAAATAAGCTACAAGGATATATTATATAACATGGGGAATATAGCCAATATTTTATAATAACTATAAATGGAGTATGACCTTTAAAAATTGTGAACCACTATATTGTATACCTGTAACATATAATATTGTACAGCAACTATACTTCGATAAAATTTTTTTAAAAGAGAATTCATTGAGGTTTTAGATGTACATAAAGTGTGTAGACTTTGACTGACTCATGGTAAATACCATATATGTGTTAGCTAATAATTTATGAATAAAAATAATAATTACTAGGAGTAGAAATTTTGAGAAAAAGGTTATCTAAATATTAAGGCTTTAAATACACAAAGCAAAGATGGAATGTATTTTTAAAATTTAGGACCCTACAAATGTAATAAAGGGTTCCCTGAGAAGAACTAAAGTTACTCTATGGATAGGCTCTGCACAGTTTACTAATGAAGTATAGGGAACTGATGAAGCTCTAAGCTACATGTAGATAGGTTAGAATCTTTTGAGTAACATGTTCTTTGTAAATAGTCCCAAATCTACAATCTCCATAAATCAACTTCCCCTCTACACTCTGGCCTATGTCTGACACTGCACCATAGGAACATTTATTCTTTGTTACAAAGCTCACTTCTGAACCTCGGGCTAACCTCAATATAAAGCAGACTTGCCCATCAGCCCCAACCTTCAGACCTTTCATCATTTTACTGTATAAAGCTAAGCAAGAATGATTCAACTTAACAATCATCCATGACACAGGCATGTCTCAGTTCCCCGGTTCTTATACAGTAACTTTGTCTCCTCTCTTTTCTGTTTCTGGGCTCTGAGAAACATGATCTTCCCAGACATTTGATTATCTCCCATTAACATTTACATTTTTCATACATAAGGCTATACCATCCATCTAATTTTTACAGGAGGCAATGGAGTTTCCAAAAATGAAAAGTATTATTACAGTGTATTCTATATGTTGCTAAGATTATCATTGTACTTACTATTTGACTTATTTTTTTCCTGAAGAATTTTAAAGCCTTGTTTTATTACTTGCAACTCCATGTACGTACTGCATATTGCTTTTTATTGAAAGGATATGTACATTACAGAGAAATAAACAGAAAAATTTGCATTGAAATTTCCTAAGCAGGTAGATGAGTTGACTACTATAGTTTTACTAACAAAACATGAGGCTACATATCACTGTAATTTGAGAGTCCGGCAATCCCCATATTGATGGATGGAAAGACTCATATACCATTGACTTAAAAACTCAAAGTCCATTCAAAATACAGAGTCTAGACTTAGCTCTTTGTTCCTTGACACATCTGACTAGCATTTAGTTAATGTCAGTGTCTTGCTAATACTTTCGATGTAATCTCTTCCCCAGCATGATTAACTGTAATAGGGCTGCTGCTGAAAAGGTGTGCTTAATGTATTGTAAAGGGTCACAGATGGGGAGTATTAAGTCCAAGATGCCCAGCTAGCTAGACTATGAAAGATATAATCCGTATTTAATATCCTTTCCCATTAACGGTAACAATCACATGTAAGCGATTTCAGTTAAGAACTAATCTAAGGCAGTAACAAAGTTAGATGGCATCTCTAATTACAGAAGGTAGGGCCCCATTAGTTCCACCCACTACTGGCTGTCCACCAATGTTAGCAGAAATCAATGTGGGCTTTATGACAACAGGTAACTAAAGCAGATATTTGGTATATGGTTATTCAAGAAAAAAATTAAGAGGATCATGTTTATTCCACACCTTCAGCCTATTTCTTTTGAAAAACATGACTTAAAAAATCATCTAACTTAATATGCACTCATGGGGTCTTTTATTTTTCTTCTTTTCTAAAATTAATGGACACTGACAGGGCAATTTACTTATTCAGCATAAGTGAAACCTCTTTCAAAATATGCCTTTTTCTGGATCATCTGATTTTGTTTAGTGGGGTTAATTAAATTTACTCTATTTCCATCTGACAGACTCTCTTCTTTGGATAGTACACTATAAAAATGACATAATGCACTTACTAATTTGCAACCAGACCAATTAACATGAACTCACAGTCTAAAAAATATGATTATACTTAAAGAAAACATAGCATATTTAAGCTATATTGAAACTGTCAAGGTGCCCACAGCAGAAAAGTAGCCATGCTTGACTGTCTATCTTATCACTTCAGATTTAGTAGGAGTTTTCCATATGCGTTTGAGACTTTGTACCCACAGCCTCTGACAATTTTCCATTCCTTCTCCATATGGGATTATTAGCCCAGTACACGTTCATGACTGGGATTCATTCATTCAATCAGTTATTTATTACTCACTGTATCAGTCAATGTGCTAAGTGCTAGAGATACAGTTGTAAACAGAATAAACATAAACTCTAACCTTGTAATGCTAACCTTAATAATCTAGTAGGGAGACAAGTTGTTCAACAAACACAAACACAAAAATGTATATAAATTGTCATGAATTTATATAAGAATAGTGCATATAAATGCCTAATCAGGACTTTCTGTTATGAAGTCAGCAGTGCACTGGTTTAAATTGGGTGAAATGGAGAAAGTCTTTTAAAAGGAGTGTATTGAATGTGGGGCATAAAGGATGAATAAGAGTTAAGCAGACAGGCAGGGGGATGTTCCAGACAGGAAAGAGCACGTGCAAGTTCCTGGGTGGTTATGAGCTTGGTGCTATAAGGAAACTGAAAGACGGTCTGAGTGAGTTAAAAAATTGCCTTTTGCATGATTAATCTTGGGGAACAAATTATAAACAGGTGGTAAAGGATAAGTGCACACATCTTGTCACAGAATTTAGCTTGCTCTGGCTTAACACTGAAGTCTTATTTCATAGTTTTAGCTGGATTTGTGCCCAAGACAGGCTCTTTTTCTCAGCCCCAGGCCTTGGGAAAGAACAATGCCCAATCTACCCACTACAGTCTGGATCCAAATGGATTGATTCCAACAGCAATTGCCTCACATTGAGCTTTTTGCTGTTTTATTATGAATCTCTTGCCCAGAAGCTCTTTAAGCACCCTCTCTCTGTCTCAGTCAAATTGGACCTACTGCTGGATTTCTAGTCGTCTTACCTCAAAAGAATGTAAAGACTCCCAAACCCTTTCTTCATTATCTTCTGCAAGCACTTTCTGCTTGCTGTTTCACCCATCTCTTCAACTCTGGAGACAAACAATTGCTAAGCTTTCCAACTCATTATTCCTCATGTCCTGTCAACCAAATATCTTACATCCCTAAAACCAGTTTGCAAAGATCACAGTTAAGACAGGTAAGTTTTTTTTAATAGCATCTCTTATGGTTCATGTATTATATAAAACACATTAAGATATAATGGAGAGTAAAACAGACAAAGGTTTATAGTTAAGTAGTCAAATATATACATATATACAGATATAAATCATATATATATACAGAAACATAATTACAAATTATAATAAATAAATATATAAAAACCTAAATTAAATTTAAACCTGAAAGATGGGTATCTGTCAATCTGACAAAGAATGGGAAAGGCAATCATTTCAGAAAGAAATGAAAATGTATGTCAAGCCCTGGAATGAGAAAACACTATATAGTCAGTTAGGGCCAGAATATGTGTTGAGAAATAGACAATGGTGATGAATATAACCAAGGTATTGGGGTAAAGATGTTAATAGATAACGGATTTTTTTCAAACTTTTAGGCAATAAATCTTTGCTTCACAGCCTCCTGTAAATGTTTATGAAATTTTGTTTAAAAAATACTGTGAGACAAATAGAAGCAAATTAACAGATGGCAATTAAAAGTATATATCAGAAAAGGCTGCATGGCATGGATTTCTTTGTGGGGCACCCTGTGGCTATAACACTTACTAATTTGTGATATTAAGGAATTTGTTTTCATTCCTTGATGTGTGACTCCTAATACATGCTTCCCCATATTTGTACTATTTATGCAGGATGATGTTTTTGTTTTGTTTTGTTTTTAGGTATTACCTGGCATCAGGCAAACTGCAAATTCTTTTTTTTTTTTTTAATTTTTATAGGGGTATAATTGATTTACAATGTTGTGTTAGTGTCAGGTGTGCAGGAAAGTGAATAAGTTACACATATACATATATCCACTCTTTTTTAGATTCTTTTCCCATATAGGCCATTACAGAGTATTGGGTAGAGTTCCCTGTGGTATACAGTAGGTCCTTATTAGTTCTCTATCTTATACATAGTAGTGTGTATGTGTCAATCCCAATCTTCTAATTTATCCCTCCCCCTCTCTTACCCCTCAGTAACCATAAGTTTATTTTCTACATCTGTAACTCTATTTCAGTTTTGTAGGTAAGTTTACTTGTTGCCTTCTTTTCAGATTACACATATAAGTGATATTGTATGATATTTGTCTTTCTCTGTCATGACTTAGTATGAGAATCTCTTGAGAACTGTGCTTTCAGAATTTGCAGTTTAATGCCATTTGTAGCAAACTGCAAATTCTGAGTGCACAGTTCTCAAGACTCACTTCTGACAGCAACTACAAGTTTGATGGGATTCCCAAAACTCACCTTCAAGTTGGACAATTCATTAGAAGGACTCACAGAACTCACTGAAAACTATTATACTCATGGTTATGGTTCATTACAGGGAAAGGATACAAACTAGAACCAGCCAAAGGAAGACATGCATAAGGCAGAGTCTAGGAATGCTCCCCACATGAAGCTTCTATTGTTCTCAGGACACTTTACTCTCCTAGCTTCAACATTTGACAACATGCAAAGAGTATTGTTAATCTGGGAAGCTCATTCAAGCTTTGGTGTCCAGAGTTTTTATTGAAGCTTCCTTACACAGGCATAATTGACTGATTGATTGCCCATGTGATTGGGCTCAGTCTTCAGCCATCCCTTTCCTCAGAGGTCAGGCCGATATCAGCTGGCCAGAGTGCTTCACCATGAGTCACCTCCTTAGCACAAACTATCACATGTGGGTAGAGGGGCAAATCATGAATAACAAAGACACTCCAATCACACAGGAAATTTCAAGGGTTTACAGACTGCCTCCCAAGAGCTAAGGACAAATGCTAGACCTCTTTGGGTGAGGCCAAGTTCTTTACTATACAAATATTTAGAGGTATTTCCAATACAACTGTACTGCTCCAGTAATGACCAGAAAATGATGCAATTTATGCTCTGAGTAATTTGTCAGGTCCAAGCATAGCAAAAAAGTACAAAATAATTGAGAGAGGAGAATAAGTATAGGTGTTTATATCCATCTATTGTTATGCTGTGATCAGTGAATAATTCCTACCCATCACCTTGTAATTACAGTTGGGAAATAGGTCAGTCATATCATTTAACATATCAAAAGGTTTCCAATCATGAAAAACAAGTGGCCATGGTATTGAGTTAATTGTCATATACATGAAATGAAAACTAAAGCCCCAAGAGAAACCTTTGAAAATGCTGTGTAAGCATAACATTGTGGTTGAATTTTATATAAGTCAGGTAAGAAAAGTCCTGGGAAGTGTGGTTTCGGTAACAGGTACGGTAGATTTTCAGGGTTATAACCAATGCTGTATTACATAATTGAACAAACTAATTATGTGCTTCTTATCTGGCAGAAAGGAAGGGCAAGACTTTATATTTCTGTAACTAGAACATCTAGGAAGATGCTATTTGTGATGGTTAATTTTATGTTTTGACTTGACTTGCCCAGGTAGTTGGTTAAACATTATTTCTGGGTGTGTCTGTGAGGATGTCTCCGGATGCAATTAGCATTTTAATTGGTAGACTGAATAAAGCAGATTGCCCTCCCCTATGTAGGCTGACACCATTGAGGGCCTGAATAGAACAAAAAGGCAGAGTAAGGAAGAATTTGCTCTCTCTCAGCAATACTCTCTTTGAGCTGGGACTTTGGTCCTCTCCTGCCCTCAGACTGGAAGCACACCCCCAGCTCTCCTGGGTTTTCAGCTTGCCTACTGCAGATCGTGGGGACTTCTCAGCCTCCATAATTGTGTGTGCCAATTTCTTATAATAAATCTCTTTAAATCCCTCTATCTATCTATCTATCTATCTATCTACCTATCTATCTATCTCTATATAGATATATATCCTACTGGTTATGTTTCTCTGGAGAACACTAGCTAATACACTGTTCTAATTTCAACATATATGAAAACTCATGCTTTACAGTTAGCAATATTTTGATTTATGAATTACACTTGTATAAAGACTAAACTCAAAAATTTCTAATTCAGCTCTATCCAAGACAATAGGAAGAGAATTTCTAAACACCTTGGTCTTCAAAATGAATAAGCAGGAAGATGATACAGACAGAGAAATAAAGGCAACATTCACAGTTCAACATCTATGAGTAAGTCTTAAGTGAAATGAGATTGCAATTGATAATCAAAGGAAATAATTATGTCTTTTATGTCCTTTTAGATGGGAACTAAGAAGGACCCACAGGTGCATACTATATATCTGGCTCAGGTGGTAGAAGTGGCTCATTGAGGAAGAGAGATAAAACTTATCTAAACATTTGGTAGAAAATGTGGAAAAACACATACTTTAGGCTTTGCACACAGCAGGACGTAGGTGATAAAAAAGGTACTTCCTCCCTTTTTTTCTAATCATTATATTCTATCATCTCTTTTAGGTGTCTCTGAGAAGTCTTTCTTTATAAACACTAAAACACAAAACTGACACAAAAACAACAACAAATAGAAAATACTGCATTCTGAGTAGAAACTTGAAATCCCAGGAGATTGCACCCATGTACATAGCAAGTAATCTGCCTGTATTTGTTAGGTCTGTTTTGATTATGCTTAGTGGCATGTTAAGGACTGTGAAGCATAGAGAATAAAGAGATATTGATGGAGTCATTCGTTCAATCTATATTTATTCAGCATTTAGTAAGTATAAGGCACTGTGATAGATACTGGGGATAGAGCAATAAACAAGATGAAAGGAATCCCTGCCTTTGTCGGGTAGCTTATATTTTAGAAATAGAGATACGCAACATACACATCATTATGCAGATAATCAATTATAACTCTGATGTATCTGTGAAGGAGAATTGCAAGATGCTAAAGAATACTCCAGCAGAGGAATACAACTAAGAATGTGTGTGTGTGTGTCTGTGTGTCTCTGTGTGTGTGTGTGTGTGTGTGTGTGCGCTTCTGAATGTGCTTTGGGGGAAAGGAACAGTTAGGAAAGAATCCCCCAAGGAGGTAATACTGTGAGTCAAGACTAGCAAAATGAGTAGAAATCAACTAATAAAGAAGGAAGAGGTGGCAAGAGTAGCTGGTGGGCAGACCCTTGGTTGTACAGGGCCTCTATAGCTGTAACTCAGAAAGCAAGAGACATCAAGGCATGAAGTCAGGCTGCTAAGGTTGGTCTGGGCCAGATAATGCAGAACCTGATAATAATCTGGGTGTTTTGTGTTATCAATATATGGAAAGACGTTGAAGGGAAACCTGAGATGATCATGTTCTTAAAAGATCAATCTGCCTATAAGATAGAAAATGGCTAGGGCAGGATCAAAATGGGATACATGAAGGTCAGTTAGGAGTCTGTATCACTATAGCATCATGCAATAAAGGTAGCTTGGACAGCAGTTGCAGAGTGGATGTGGAGAGCAGTAGACAATTTGGGAAATGTTTCAGGAACTGACATTGACAAACTTTAATAATTTACAATATAAATGTGAGAAGGGGGAGTGTCAAAAATGATCTCTACATTTCTTGTCTCCTGTTTTGGAACTTAACATTTTGAAGAAAAACAAGAATTGATTGTAATTTCTTTAAGATTCGCAAATCTCTGACATAGAAATTCGCTGCTTTATTTTGATATTTTTGAAGATGCCCTTCAGTAGAATTAGATAGACATACTTTTGGTAGATAGTATTCTGATCTTTCTAAGTGCTCCATCAGATTCTTTTCTTTAAAATGGGTCATGGGGAGTAATGGTTCCTCAGAGGAAAAAAAAAAACATTAGAAAAGCAATGGTTAGGTGGCAGTGATAAAATGCGTTAGCAGAGCCTATACACTTGTCAGTTGTCAGTGACCTATATCATGGAGCCGTGCTACCATTTCTGACAGTTTCATTAGGCAAGTGAAGTTCAGAGTCGTCAGGAAGGCTAAACTCCCTTCTCAGTCTTAAAAACTGGTCCAAAAATTTATCTTGGTGCATGTGCAGAAGAGAGCCTGAGACTGCTATCCTTAGAAAGTTCTGGTTGCAAAGTTGTTCCTGGGCTGGTGTCTAGCAACTTGACTGGCAAATAACTCCCTACACTGACATAAAAATTTCCCTAAATGATAAGAGAGGCTCACTGTGCCTAAACTGTTCATATAAACAATATGGTTTACACTGAACACCTGCTTTCCTTTTGGGAGTCTGAAATTTTGGTACATGCTATGCAGAGGGTACACATGTGACCAGTCCCCAGTAAAATCCCGGGCACTGAGTGTCTAACAAGCTTCCCTAGTAGACAAAATTTCACACAGGTTGTTGGAAATTAAGAATGAGGAAAATTAAGCGCTTTGGATGAGGAAGTTAAGCGCTTGCATTCTTTGTGACTCCACTGGCAGACGGCTCTTGGTAGTTTGTGTCTGGTTTCCACTGAATTTCACCCCAAGTGCCTTCTCCTTTTGCTGAATTTTGCTTTCTATCCTTTTACTGTAATAAATCTTGACTGTAATAAATCTTCACGAGTGTGACTATAGGTTGAGTCCTACAAGTCCTTATAGGGAAACATCAAACCTGGGGTGGTCTTGGGAACCCTTGACACAGTAAATTATTGGGGAAAATTATCTTGTTATTACCTAAGTTATTTCTATGAAGAGACATTGGGCATGAATTATCGATATATTAACTCATGAGAGTAATGATTTTGTCATGTAATTTTGGCAGAGATTATTTAGAAAAATTTCAAGTATAAAGGAGTATTTTAGTGTTAGTATATCTTAGTATACTTAGCATAAATTTGCCAGATTCACCTGAAGATGACAATACAAGACATCATAATTTTGCATGCGAACATCTTCAGTAGTATGAAAATAAAAAAATCACTATCTTAAGTCCTACCTTGTTTTTATTAAAATTTCTTTGTTACTAGCATTTGTAGTTTTGATGTTATATTTAGACCACAAAGCTTTTCCATGAGAAGGCTCTAGTATTTAAAATGTTTTAAACACAAGGTTAAAACATCTCATGGAAATGATGGTGAAATGAACAAGATACAGGAAACTGCTATAAGCATCTTCATTTTAAAAGCTAAGACGCTTTTAACATGCTACAGAAGATGGAATGGCATCAATAACATTATCGACCATAAGTGACCCCCCAGATGTGAATTGTGATTGTGGAAATAGCAGTGTCCTTTCATTTAAGTAATTACTAAGGCTCTTAGAGCACCTGTGTGTGCAGGGTCCAAGATTCTTATTACCTTCTGAAGTCTTTATTAACCTGCACACATTTAGCATTCACTCTCTAATGCTCTGCCTTATCAAATTCTCATAAAATATCAATAACATGTCCTGAAGAAAGTTCTACTTTTTCTTTTTCCTCTGGAGTCATAACTGAGTTCTTTAATCTCTGGTTATAATTTTTAGGTTGAAACACACCAGGCTGCTCCTTAAGTGTATTCCTCACCCCACCTCACCCATGCCCCATGATTGGATTGACTCTATGTGTGTGTGTATTTTCCTACTAAGAGTGACCTTGGGTAAGGATAAAGACTAACTGTGAATATCACTTTAAATTTCACCTCACATAAATTTTTAACTCATTCTTAAGCTTTCCTAAGTTCTGAAAATGAAAGCTAAATATTTATTAAGGGCGTATTACTTGCCTGGTACTATTTTAAATCTATTTAACGTACTAACTCCTTTAAATCTCACAGTAGCTTATGAGGTAGGTGCTACTATTATCTTCATTATATTGTTGGGGAATCAAGACACAGAGGTGTTAAGCCACTTGTCCAAGGTCACACAGCTACTCAGGGACAGAGCCAGGGGAGAGGGAGGCAATCTGGTCCCGAAGCCTGAGCTCTTAATTTTTGCCATTTACTGCCCCTGAGCATGCCTTTGCTTTTCATATTCACTGCCTCAGTCATGACTGACTCCTTCTAACCATACTTTGTCCCTTTCTTCAGCTGTATGTTGGTCTACATTTTTGCCCTGATGTGACTTGTCCTATGCATACTTCATCCTATGATGCTCTTCTCTTATGCTCTCTCTTCTGGAAAAGCTTTCACAGTCTGATAGGCAGCCTGGGAAATGCTGTGCAGGCAGCACGGGAAAAATTTTTGCCCATAGGGCTCAGGCTGGGAACAAAGTGTGAAAGATTATTTCTGATTCCATTACTTACAACGATTTAGAATCTCTTTCCCTAGCGTGAAGAAGGGGAACTACCACAAAAATCTAGATTTCTAACATCAAACAATGTGGTTCTAGAAGAATTCTGACAGAACCGGACCCAGCTTTGCTTGCCTAGTGTTAAATCTATATTCAGACTTTAGAATGTGTCAGACAGTTTTAAATACAAGCCGTCAATTTTGAGTGGAAGGATTTAGAACATTTTCCCTTCCAGTGAAATCATGTAATCCTCATTAAAATGTTATCTTATGGTTCAAATGATTAGCAAACATTATATTCTCTGAATCCAAGAAGCCTGAAATTTTGTAGATGAATAAAATTCCACCAACGACTACATGTTTTCTTAACAAAAATCTCCCCAGCTTATCAGTATGGTATTATTCTTTTTATAGTTGTAGCCTTCTGGTTACTTCTCAGTCATTTCACACTTGCTCATTCCCAGCCTCCAGTTCTCAGTCTCAGAAATAAAATGTATTTCAAACCAAAGCACCAAGTGTTTATTGTACAGTGACATCAACGTTCTCATTCTCTCTTTTTCTGTCTCTCTATATGTACATCTATAATGTGAACCTTATGGCAAATCGTCTTTAGGTTTTCAAGCAGAGTCTTTTCTTCTTGTAAATGGCAATTATTTTTTAAAAATGACAATTATTTTTGAATTTTTTCTCTCCTTTTTCCCCAGCAGGTCTCAAAGTTTATTTTCTAAAATGTTAATCCTAAAGATAAATTAAAGAAAGCCTGACAGAAAGAAACAAATTTAAGCTAATAGTAAGACCACTAACCCTACACATTCTTCAGATAAATTAGTTTTTTAAAATGAAGTCCAGATTATGGCTATTTCTCAGTTGTTGTTCAACTATGGATTCTCTTGGAAATATTAAGAAAGATTTATACCTTACATTGTTGGCTTCAGATGTCATAAGGTTGAAGGATTACATGTAAAAACAAAATGGTGGAATCTGTATTTCATACAATTTTGTGATTCAGATTCCACTCACATTTACTGAATATCTATAATAACAAATAATTATATAGATAGGTGGTAAGAAGGTAAAATACTTAGAAAATATTATAGACAGATAGCTGGCTGGCTGGCTGGCTGGATTTAGTACTTGTTATATGTATATCAATGACTGTTGATTGTATTTCCAACTCTCATTTCTTACTCTGAGCCCTAGATTCATACAGGTATTTCCATTTGGATGGTTAAAAGGTGTCTCAAGCTTAACATGTCCAAAAAATTCTTTTTTTTAAAATTCTACTTGTTTATTTTCCTCCAGTCCCACCACCCTCCCAATTTACTTCTTCCCTAATATTCCAGGTAACAGTTAGCAACACTATTCAACCCATTAGTTTCCCAGTTCAACACAATTTCTCAGTATCCAATTAATCAGAAAATCCTGTCAACTCTACCTCCAAAATATACACCAAATCACACCACTTCTCACTATTTACATGGCCATACATTTAAATCCCTGGGCAATCTATAGTGGGACAAGATCATCCTAATTTGTTTCCCAGTTTCCACTCTCGCCTCCTACACCCAGTTCTAAAACAGCAGAAAATAGGATCTTAATACTTCAATCTTATTATGCCCCTGACTGAAATCCTTCAATGGTTTTCTACTGCAATCAGAATAAAATCCAAATTTCTTATTATCCTTCAATGTCTGGTCTCTGCTTACCTCTCCCATGTTATCTCTTACTTCTCATTGTCTTGCCCATCCTGCTCCAGGCAGACAATCTTACAGCACGCCAAGCTCTTTCTCTTAAGCCTTTCACTAGCTCTTCCTTACTCCAGAAAGCAGTTTCCCCAGACCTTTACCTGGCCAGCTTCTTTCCATCATCCACATCTCTATCCGAATGTTATCTACTCAGAGATGTCTTCTTTAACCATCCTAATTAAATTAGCTATCATCACCCCCTTTCCTTTACCCTGTTTTATTTTCATCAAATAACCTATTATCTGAAATTATCCTATTTATATATGTATTTATGTGTTTAATGTTTCTTCTGTCAATAAAATATAAGCTTCCTGAGGCAAGATCTGTCTGTTTGGGCTTCCCTGGTGGCTCAGTGGTTGAGAATCTGCCTGCCAATGCAGGGGACATGGGTTCGAGCCCTGGTCTGGGAAGATCCCACATGCCGCGGAGCGACTAGGCCCGTGAGCCACAACTACTGAGCCTGCGCGTCTGGAGCCTGTGCTCCGCAACAAGAGAGGCCGCGATAGTGAGAGGCCCGCGCACCGCGATGAAGAGTGGCCCCCGCTTGCCGCAGCTGGAGAGAGCCCTCACACAGAAACGAAGACCCAACACAGCCAAAAATAAATAAATAAATAAATAAATAAATAAATAAATAAATAAATAAATAAAGGAGTTCCTTTAAAAAAAAAAAAACCTTTAAAAGATCTGTCTGTTTTATTTACTTCTGTGTTCCCAGTGCCTAGCATGGGGATTGCTGCTTAGTAGGAGCTTGAATAATAATTGTTGAATGAATGAATGAATGAATGAGTGAATAGATCATATCATATAATTTGCACAACCACCTTGTAAGATGAGTGGCACAGTCACTGAAATTTCAGGGCTGTAAAATTATCTCTCTAAAATCATATCTGGTTAAACCCAGGACTCTTGACAATTTCTAGGTTCATACCTCTCAAAAGTTTCTCCACAGTGAGTAGACAGTTGGATTGATGTTCAAATTAAACTGTATCAATTGATACAGTCCTAACCTACGTTAAAAAGAAGTCAACTTTCCACATGCCTCAGAGATCAAACTACATGAGGACACAGACTTGAAGATTTATTACTGCCAATGCAGAATAAGAACAACATGAGAACTGTAAGTTAACTGGACGTAATTTCAGTTGTGCTGTTCTCCAGAGCCCTTTCCTAAATGAGAAAATAAATGAGAAGAAAATGTAAGTGAAAAGGAGAAGCCTTCATCTGGGACACACAGCAAGTGTAATCGAAAATGTAGGCAGATGCCAATCACTTCTGGAGAATTTCAGAGTCTGGAGACTATGGGCATTCAGGAAAGAAGTCATTAGTTGTTACTGCAAGAATAGAGAACTATGTTACGTAAGGGAAGGATGCTGTTACAGCTTTTGGATTCATACATGTTGTAGGTTATTCACTTCAGAAATTTTGATGAAACTTTATATCAATCTCTGAGTTAAAATCACAAAGAGGCATTCATTTAATTCACTATTTTAATGAATATCTGTGATCAAAATCTTGGCTTTAATTGATTTATTCCTATGGTTGTGAGAAAGCAAGGTTCTTGGTTCTCCTCATAATAATTGTTACTTGGTAGTATTACTCTGGTAAAGAAAGTAGGGACTTCATAAAGGAGAGGGTGATATGGCATGCCATAGACATCCAAAATCCCAATTCTGGTGAAAAACTGCATTTAAAGGTTAATGCTTAAGAAATCTTGATCACTATTAATAACTATTTACTCAGCACAAAATTTTGTGGAATGATTGAGGGTGCAAATAAATCTACAACACAATCTGTCAGGAATATTGTATTCTCTAACAAAAAAGCACACTATGTATGACTAACCTATTATTCATTCTTGCTTCCTGGTTTCTATCAGGAAATTCCTTTGGTGTGATGACATATCCAGGTACTTTATATCTCAATGAGCTGCCTGTCTGTTGTTATTTCTAAAGGTTTGTTGTTCAGTTTTTGTTAGGTCCCTGATGTTTTTAGCTTGTTACCTAGAGTCAGTTTCTGTTGTTTACAACCAAAGAACCCTAACTGATTTTTATACTAAGTCTTCCAGAGAGGTGTGGATTTAGTATTGAGGCTTCAGAATTAGAGCACACTTATTTTTTATCCATGGAGACCAATTTCACTTTAAAAAGTACTCAAAGATACAGAATAATGGAAAGATCTCGTCTGTATTTTTGTGCAGAAAATAAAGGCACATTAACCAAGAATCTTAGTATTATTAAAGATATAAATTAAGCACCTACAGTGAAACTTCCAGTATTCATTTTAAACTCCTGAAGTTGCCAAACGAATTCAAGAGCTTCCAGAAACCCCAAAAGTCCTGTAGAAGAACTTGGTTCTTTACATATCCATGAAAAAGAATGGGTAGAGAAAACAGCTATGGAAGCTTGAGGTGTAGCATTTCTTTCTCCTCACTTTCAACTAAAGAAGTTCTGCCTTTCTCCATGGGTCTGAGGACTCAGTGGGAAGCTTTCCAGTTGGGGGAGCAGCCAGATGTTTGCTGCAAGAATGCATGATCCACTGCAAATACTGAAATTGGTGGGGCGTGTGGTGAGATGACATCTTCCCATGAGGCTGACATAAAAGAAAAACCTCAGCAGAGAAGGCTGGCCAGACGACATTGTAATGAGGGAAATACAGGCATTAGTTTCTGTTTACATTGGCTAAGTCAGGGTCAGAAGTTAATGTATTTGTTATGATTGCCCTTGTGGTAAGTGGGCAATAACTTCTGTCCCACATCTAGCTATTAGAGTAATTCAGTCCTTCGAGTAAGCAATAATGTAGAATAACCACTATCAGAGACCTTAAGTAAACATCAGGCATCTCTCCATTTATAATCATTCAAAGACAGTTACTTACTATCTTGCCTTTGGGCACTTAGAATTCTTGATTCTTTTGACAATGGAAAGACCATAATTCTATGATTCCAATCTTGAGGACTGTAAGGAACTGAAGCCTCCCTTTGTATCATTTAGAACTTGGCAGGCAGCTGTGTTCATCTACACTGGGAATCACTTCCCTGGACCTTCTCTGATGCAGGTAATGGGCCTGTGTGATTAACACCTGGTGAACCAACCTTGATCCTCACTGTTGACAATGGCTTAGACCCACCATGTTCCTAATGAACCTTCTCCTATTTGCTTCATTACAGATACTGATAAGCAGTCTTTTACTCAACAACTCAAGTTCATGTCATAGCATTTTAATTATAAAATAATATATGTTAAGTAACAAATAGAGATTTGAGAACAAACACAACCCTAATATATTTTCTTTTTCCTTTGTCCCATTAGGTGCAACAAGTGCAAACTAATTATTCTGCTGCAATATTAAGACATTCAATTCTACTTTAGATATGAAATATTTGGGAAAAAATTCAATGAATCTTATATGTATCTTCTTATTTGAAAAATAGCAAGATATAATAAGATTTTCCTCTCTTATCCATAGCTAATTTCTTAAACTTTTCAGTTTGCCTCATTATTTGGACTTAGGGTACTGAAGGAGAGAGCAAAATTCAGTCAAAACTCAGTTTAAGAAAACATGAATATGCCAACTGCTTGATACGGGAGTACCTAGTTTTGAGAACCACAGAACCGTTTACTAGCATATCCTTATAATAATAAAATAATTACTTTACAACTGTATACTGATTTAGAGTTTACCAAGAGCTCTTATACTATTTAATCCTATACTCCATTTGGAAGGGAAGTGAATGCAGTCCTGTTTTTTGTTTTTTGGCATTTTTTTTTCTGTCATAATCAATACAAAATGGTTAAATATAGCAACAGAGTAAAAATATACCAACATATGGAAAATGGGTAGGTTTGTTTGTTTTGTTTCCTTAAATCACAGTTTACAAGCATTTCAGATTCACCACACATACACTCACATTTGTTAGTTGTTATTACAGTAGCTATTATGCTAATGGATAAACAGATGGGAACATAACATGGGGCTTTCTAAAACCTGCTTCCTTTGGTTGTTCCTTCTGTGATTCTAGCTGTGCTGAGTTTAAGCACTGAGAATGTTAGGAAACTATTTATTTCCCTGATACTGGGAAAAGGTAACTCATATTTATTGAGTGTCTATTTTGTAGCAAACAGTGCCCTGAAAATTTTCCATTTGCTATCTGATTAAATCTTCACAGCAATGTTGAGGTAGACATTATCTCTATGTTATCCCCAGGGAAACTGAGTCACAGAGGTCACCTAGCTTAGTGAAGGCCACTCCGCTATTCTCAGTGGCACCAGGTCCCAAATCCAAGTTTGACCTCATGCTCTCTCTACTGCTTGCTAAACATTTTTTTTTTAAATAAAGTATCCCTAAAGGCAGAGGAGAATGAATATATACCCCTAGGGAGTCTGGGGGTGTAGTTCAAAGGGAATCACAGCAAGTGTGAAATTTCTTTGAAGTTTCATCTTTTATCTTTAACATGCATATATATAGTCCACTCCTTAATATATATATATTTGTTTTAATATAAAATATGTTTGTTTTCCCAAATCTTTAAGTGAAACTCAAGCCCCAGAAATATGCATTGTGTTTATCCTGTGGCTTTCTAGATCCCTCCTGGGTATCCTGGTGTAAGAAGCACAGCCGTTCACAACATGACCTCTAAAAAATGAAGCGTACAATTCTAGCCCTATTCATTTTAATGTGAAATCTCACTTTCCCACATTGGTTTTTCAGAGGAAGCCACCTTTTCAAATGCCCTTTCGACACTTCCACAGTACTCTGTACTTCCCTTTCATAGCATTCATCGTATTTATAAATACTTGTTCAAAGTCTGTCTGCCCCATATAACTGTAAATTCCACAAAGTAGGGAATCTTTGTGTTGGTTACTTCTATATCCCTAGCATCTACCCCAGTACTTAGGAAACAGTGACACCAAATACACTTCTGTTAAATAAATAATCGGTACATTTTATCTGCAAAATCTTTTCATATAGAGTCAGAGTAAGGGATGGGGGAGGTGAGATAACTTTGATACATTGTTGTAGAACTCATACAGATTTGATATTAAGGTACATGCTGGAGGTTCAAGAGCTGTGACTTCTAACTCTGCTCACAGAACTGATTTATTCAGTGGTTCTAGATAAAGGATATAATAAAAATTAAGTAGTAACGAAAAGGTGATAAACTTCTCACGGTATTCACATCCTCATCTGGACTATATATATGACCAGATGTTAGTGTTTCAAAGCACAGGTGCTCACCCCTTGGTATACGTGCAAGTTCGCCCACCTCTGGATAGGTAGCTGCTGGCTTAACCACACAACCACACTTTCAAGAATCTAGAACCAGTATATGTCAAACTGGTTTAGCAGATGTCTAACTAGACTCAGGCAGTAACAGATCAGATTCTTTTGATTTTGTTTTTCTGCAAAGGTAGGAAGAGTCTTGTGTAGAGATTTTGCAGTAGTTGAGGGCAGATCTGGTTAGTAAGAGGTTTGCTGAGAGTCCAGAACACCGTGATCTTGATTTTGTGCCACAGTATTAGGTGACGTGTCTCTGGAAATTCTTTGTACGTTTCCCTGGTAAGTTAGGAGCTCCCTTCTCTACGTTCTATTAGGACTTTGTACAAACCCTATGAATGCATTTAATTATTTAAGACTCTGTTTATCCCACTGATAATTCTTTTAGTGAAGATCCCCTTGAAGACAAGTACTTAATTACTTTTGTTTCCATAGCCTAGAGACTGACACATGGAAACTGTTCAATGAATGTTTTTTGACTAACTGAATACGTGAGTAATGTCACCATTTTCTAGGACTTTTTAGTTCTCATATAGGTTATTGGGAGTGGGTAGAAATGCTCAGTTGTATTAAATCATTGCACAAATGCATTAACTAATTAAACAATGGCATCCCACGTGGCTACAGCTACCAAAAGGCGTTTGATGTTTGATACACCAAATATTCGAGTTTATGAGCTTCACGGGACTGGTAGTACTTTTCAGTTATATTGAACCTAGACGATTTTCTCTTTTTGATAAAAATGTCATCTCTCTGCTAAAGCTCATAGATGATGTAAGGACAGACCTGAGACCGCACAGAGAAAAAAGAATGCAATGAAATGGTGAGCTAGCGTGAGCTTCTGTCTATCCCTAAAAGCCAGCTCTGAAAGCTATTTGAGCTGGTGCTTTTTGAAGGTATAGGGGGAGGATGAGACACAATGGTAAAAGTGGAGGAGGAAAAGGAAGTTTCAGGCCACAGACAAAACTTTGGTTGGAGGATCTGCTTTTGCTTCTTGGTGTCTGACACAGGTGCCTGTCATGGATATTGACTACATCATAATCTTAGACCCCCGTGGACCACTCTGCTGCTGCTGGTGTACACAGGGTATATGGGCACTGCAAAGCCTTTCCAGGGCAAGGAGTTGATAAAAACAATTGCAAAATTAAAAACTGACCTAAGCATTTCCTTTTTTTTTTTTTTTAAAGACAATTTTTTTAAGCAGATATTCATTTTTAATTATTTAATTATTTATTTATTTATTTATTTTTGGCTGTGTTGGGTCTTCGTTTCTGTGCGAGGGCTTTCTCCAGCTGCAGCAAGCGGGGGCCACTCTTCATCGCAGTGCGCGGGCCTCTCACTATCGCGGCCTCTCTTGTTGCGGAGCACAGGCTCCAGACGCGCAGGCTCAGCAGTTGTGGCTCACGGGCCCAGTTGCTCCGCGGCATGTGGGATCTTCCCAGACCAGGGCTGAACCCGTGTCCCCTGCATCAGCAGGCAGACTCTCAACCACTGAGCCACCAGGGAAGCCCGAGCATTTCCTTTTATACTCCCTGTCTTCCAAACCTCCTAGGCTGATGGGGTATAACCTAGGGAGGTTTCATCTCCCCATACTACTTCTTCTAAAGTCTTTAAAGGTGAAGCTGAGGCTAGAGGATTTCCCTGGGAGAGTGGGTCTGTGGTGTTAGGAGCTCTCTGCACTAAGCTTCATCTTCCCTCATCTTTCTGAACTTACCGCCGTCATTATAGACTAAAGTCTGCTGAGTATTAGGCTTAGGTCCCTCCCCAACATTCAGGACCCCAAAAGAAAAGCTAAACGTGAAGTCATAGAACAAAATAAATGGAGTCTTGAGGAATAATATTATTATAAAAGAAAGGCAAAAACTGAACGACATATATTTCTAAACTATCTAAAATAGAATTAGCATACTTTCTGAAGCAGAGCTATTGAAATAGATGGACCAAAAATTTAAAATCGTTATGACAAATATATTGAAGAATATAAAGGATGATATTAGCAATATCAAGCAAGTAAAAAAATTATAAAAAAGTAAGTGCAAATGTTATGTTTGAACACTGTAATAGTTGAAATAGAGAAACCAGTAGACGAGACTTTAAGAAGAAGGTGAATCTAACCGGAGAAGGAAGTGGTGAGTTGGAATATTGAAGCACAGCAGGAAAGGATCAATGAAAACTAAAAAATATGGCTAGAAGGAATAGCAGTACCAACATTTTAAATAACAAGAATTGAAGGAGAGAAAAATAAAAATGAAGAGAAGGAAATATTTGGAAATACTGGAGATAAATTCAGAATTAATGAGATAAAAGATGTTAATTGAGAGAGTTCCTGGAGTGCTTAAGTAGAAAGGACAAATGACAAAACCTAAATCTAGATACATGAGAGTGACATTAGAGAATATCAAAGTCCAAAGAAAATCTATTAGCTTTCAGAGAGGAAAAGCAGACTGCCTGTGAAAGAATAAGAATTAGAGTTGATCAGATCTCTCCACAGAAACAATGAAACCTAGACAATAACGGAACAAGTTTAAGTTTTAAGGGAAAAGAAGCCAGGAACCAAATTTGTTACCACCAAAATTTTCCTTTCATTCCAAAGTGAAGGCACAAAAAAAATATTCTTAGGTATATAAGACCTCATAGGCTTTGCCAAAGACCCAAATCAAAACACTTTCTAGGGAAATTCTCATTAAGAAACCAGTCCAGGAGATGGTTTAGAGGTGTGTAAACTTGTAGTGGTACAGTTATTGCTAATTAAAATTCTAGGTAATATCGATATAATAGAAGAGGGGAAACCAAATTTATACTGCAGTATTCTAAAATACTTGTCTTGTTAGGAGCACACATAGATATTAGCAGGTTTAAGAAATAAATAGCGTTAAATAATTTTAAGTATAGATAGTAAGAGCAACCATTAAAAGGACAAAAATAGAATATGTCATTTTTAAGCAAACAAAAGTGTGCTCAATCTGTTTAATAAAAAATAAGAAGTGAGAAAAAAAGAGACAAAAACAAAGTACCATAAATGAATAATTTAAAATATGATAATAGAAATAATTTGATGTAACTCTAGATACAATACATTTAAATTTTTCTAACTACCCCTTAATGACAGACACTATCAGATTACATCTAAAAAACAGCCAGTGATGTGTATATAAAAAGAGACACACTCTTGGGGGCTTCCCTGGTGGCGCAGCGGTTGGGAATCTGCCTGCCAATGCAGGGGACACGGGTTCGAGCCCTGGCCTGGGAGGATCCCACATGCCGCGGAGCAACTAAGCCCGTGCACCACAACTACTGAGCCTGCACGTCTGGAGCCTGTGCTCCGCAACAAGAGAGGCCACGATAGTGAGAGGCCTGTGCACCGTGATGAAGAGTGGCCCCCGCTCGCCGCAACTGGAGAAAGCCCTCGCACAGAAACGAAGACCCAACACAGCCAAAGATAAATAAATTAAAAAAAAAAAAAAAAAAGAGACACACTCTTTTTTTTTTTTTTTTTTTTTTTTTTAAAGGATTTTTCTTATTTATTTATTTATTTATTTATTTACTTATTTTTGGCTGTGTTGGGTCTTCGGTTCGTGCGAGGGCTTTCTCCAGTTGCGGCAAGCGGGGGCCACTCTTCATCGCGGTGCGGGGACCGCTCTTCATCGCGGTGCGCGGGCCTTTCTCTATCGCGGCCCCTCCCGTCGCGGGGCACAGGCTCCAGACGCGCAGGCTCAGCAATTGTGGCTCACGGGCCCAGCTGCTCCGTGGCATGTGGGATCTTCCCAGACCAGGGCTCGAACCCGTGTCCCCTGCATTAGCAGGCAGATTCTCAACCACTGCGCCACCAGGGAAGCCCAGAGACACACTCTTAATGAAAAAAAAACAACACAGAAAGCTTTGTGTATTTGTTTTCTATTGCTTCATAACAAATTACCTCAAACTTAGTGGCTTAAAATATCACACATCTTTTATCTCACAGTTTATGTGGGTCAGGAGTCTGGGCATGTTTTAACTGGTTCCTCATATCAGGGTCTCACAAGCCTGCCTGGATGTTTGATCAAGGAAGATCCACTTCCAAGCTCAATCTGGCTGTTGAAAGAATTCATTTCCCTGTGACAGCATGACTGAGGGTTCTGGCTTCTTCCTGGCTGTGGCTAGAGCCACTCTCAGGTGCTAGGAGCCACCCACAGTTCCTTGCTGTGTGGACTTCTCCACAGGCAGTTCCCACCATGGTTGCTGCCTTATTCAAGGGCATCAGGAGAACCTCTTTCCAGTCGGACAATAACAATCATAGGGGTGACATCCTATCACCTTTGCCATATTCTGTTGAATAGAAGCAAGTCACAGGTTGCTCCTGCATCCGAGGGGAAAGAATCACACAAGACTGTGGATCATTGGGGGTCACCTTAGGATGTCTCTGCTACACTTGGAAATAAAAAATCACAAAGTCACAAGAACTACATGCAGATCAAAGGAAGCCATACTGAGGGAAACTTATGATTTATGAGAGAGCATACGAATGGAAAACAAAAATCATAGGCTATACACTTGATGAAGATGTAGTATTTAGTTAAACCTTTGCACAATACTCAAAGTGATAAGAATTATCCAGTCAATTAAAAAAAAACAGAAAAAAGTGGCAATTTCTAAAAAAAAATGACCATTTTAATTCATAAAGGGGGAAAATAATAAAAATAAAGAGTAGACTGGAGCCTCCAAATATTAAAAAAAAAGTAGACTTTAGTAGAGCCAGAGATACAGCTAAGGGGTTTACTGATTTTTATCTAGAAGAGGAACTGAAAATCAAAACCAAAACCAAAAATATGTAATTTTCTATCAGCCAAATATATATATTTAGAAAGCTGTTTAGTAAACTATATATAGTTCATATTTCAAAGTGTGGGCTTGTTCAGTTTTCAGTTAACCTTTTTGCTTTTTTTAAATAGCCAAACACATTCCAGGTGGTGTTAGACATAAACATAAACTTTTACCTGCAGAACAGAGCGTGGATTTTAGAGAAGGGAGATGCTTTGCGGAGTCCCGAGGGGCTCTATTTTTATCTGGAGCTGCCCACATACAATACATCCTTCCTCATTTTCCCTTCATAGCAAAATTCCCTGAAGGCTTATCTATACCTGCTATCTCCAATGCTTATCCCCTTTTTTCTTGAACCCACTTCACCCAGGCCTTTATTCCACGAATGCAAGCAAACTGTTCTGGTCCAAAATACTAATAACAACCTCTATTTTGCTAATCTAATGTCAGTCTTCAACTCATCTTACTAGACCTATCATCAGTATTCAACACCCTTGCTCACTCCCTCCTTCTCGAAACATGGGTGTCACTTGGTATCTAGGACACACATGATGGTTTCCTTCCCCCTACCGTACTGGTCACTCCTTCTCAGTCTCCTCTGCTGGATCCTCCCCCTTTAAGCAAATCTGCCCTGTTGGTGTGCCACGCAGGGCTTAATCCCTTGACCTTCCCTATATCTATACTCACTACTCTGATGAGCTCATTTATTCGGACATGCTGGTGACTCTTGAATTGAGACTTCCAGGCCCCAACAGTGGCCCCACTCCCTGATTCACATTTTAAATGACACTGATCCTCATCATTTAATTTCTTTTTTTTTTTTAACATCTTTATTGGAGTATAATTGCTTTACAATGTTGTGTTAGTTTCTGCTGTATAAGAAAGTGAATCAGCTATACGTATACATATATCCCCATATTCCCTCCCTCTTGCGTATCCCTCCCACCCTCCCTATCCCACCCCTCTAGGTGGTCACAAAGCACTGAGCTGATCTCCCTGTGCTATGCGGCTGCTTCCCACTAGCTAGCTATTTTACATTTGGTAGTGTATATATGTCCATGCCACTCTCTCACTGGGTAAGCTGGGTAAGGGTCCTGTGTCTTCAAGTCCATTCTCTATGTCTGTGTCTTTATTCCTGTCCTACCCCTAGGTTCTTCAGAAGCATTTTTTTTTTTAAGGTCTATGTCTTTATTCCTGTCTTACCCCTAGGTTCTTCAGAAGCTTTTTTTTTTTTTTAAGATTGCATATATATGTGTTAGCATACGGTATTTGTTTTTCTCTTCCTGACTTACTTCACTCTGTATGATAGACTCTAGGTCCATCCACCTCACTACAAATAACTCAATTTCGTTTCTTTTTATGGCTGAATAATATTCCATTGTATATATGTGCCACGTCTTCTTTATCCACTCATCTGTCGATGGACACTTAGGCTGCTTCCACGTCCTGGCTATTGTAAATAGTGCTGCAATGAACACTGTGGTACATGACTCCTTTTGAATTATGGTTTTCTCAGGGTATATGCCCAGTAGTGGGATTGCTGGGGCATATGGTAGTTCTATTTTTAGTTTTTTAAGGAACCTCCATACTGTTCTGCATAGCGGCTGTATCAATTTACATTCCCACCAACAGTGCAAGAGGGTTCCCTTTTCTCCACTCCCTCTCCAGCATTTATTGTTTGTAGATTTTTTGATGATTGTCGTTCTTACTGGTGTGAGGTGATACCTCATTGTAGTTTTGATTTGCATTTCTCTAATGATTGGTGATGTTGAGCATCCTTTCATGTGTTTGTTGGCGATCTGTATATTTTCTTTGGAGAAATGTCTATTTAGATTTTCCGCCCATTTTTGGATTGGGTTGTTTGTTTTTCTGATATTTAGCTGCATGAGCTGCTTGTATATTTTGGAGATTAATCCTTTGTCAGTTGCTTAATTTGCAAATATTTTCTCCCATTCTGAGGGTTGTCTTTTTATCTTGTTTATGTTTACCTTTTCTGTGCAAAAGCTTTTAAGTTTCATTAGGTCCCCTTTGTTTATTTTTGTTTTAATTTCCATTTCTCTAGGAGGTAGGTCAAAAAGGATCTTGCTGTGATTTATGTCAAAGGGTGTTCTTCCTATGTTTCCCTCTAAGAGTTTTATAGTGTCTGGCCTTACATTTAGGTCTTTAATCCATTTTGAGTTTATTTTTTGCGTGTGGTGTTAGGGAGTGTTCTAATTTCATTCTTTTACATGTAGCTGTCCAGTTTTCCCAGCACCACTTATTGAAGAGGCTGTCTTTTCTCCATTGTATATTCTTGCCTCCTTTATCAAAGATAAGGTGACCATATGTGTGTGGGTTTATCTCTGGGCTTTCTATCCTGTTCCACTGATCTATATTTCTATTTTTGTGCCAGTACCATACTGTCTTGATTACTGCAGCTTTGTAGTATAGTCTGAAGTCAGGGAGCCTCAGTCCTCCAGCTCTATTCTTCTTTCTCAAGATTGCTTTGGCTATTCGGGGTCTTTTGTGTTTCCATACAAATTGTGAAATTTTTTTGTTCTAGTTCTGTGAAAAATGCCATTGGTAATTTGATAGAGATTGCACTGAATCTTTAGATTGCTTTGGGTGGTATAGTCATTTTCACAATGTTGATTCTTCCAATCCAAGAACATGGTATATCTCTCCATCTGTTTGTATCATCTTTAATTTCTTTCATCAGTGTCTTATAATTTTCTGCATACAGGTCTTTTGTCTCCTTAGGCAGGTTTATTCCTAGGTATTTATTCTTTTTGTTGCAATGGTAAGTGGGAGCGTTTCCTTAATTTCTCTTTCAGATTTTTCATCATTAGTGTATAGGAATACAAGAGAGTTCTGTGCATTAATTTTGTGTCCTGCTACTTTACCAAATTCATTGATTAGCTCTAGTAGTTTTCTGGTAGCATCTTTTATGTATAGTACCATGTCATCTGCAAATACTGACAGTTTTACTTCTTCTTTTCTGATTTGGATTCAGTTTATTTCTTTTTCTTCTCTGATTGCTGTGGCTAAAACTTCCAAAACTATGTTGAATGATAGTGGTGAGAGTAGACATCCTTGCCTTGTTCCTGATTTTAGAGGAAATGGTTTCAGTTTTTCACCATTGAGAACGACGCTGGCTGTGGCTTTGTCATATATGGCCTTTATAATGTTGAGGCAGGCTCCCTCTATGCCTACTTTCTGGAGAGCTTTTATCATAAATGGGTGTTGAATTTTGTCGAAAGCTTTTTCTGCTTCTATTGAGATTATCATATGGTTTTTATCCTTCAGTTTGTTAATATGGTGCATCACATTGATTGATTTGCATATATTGAAGAATCCTTTCATTCCTGAATAAACCACACTTGATCATGGTGTATGATCCTTTTAATGTGCTGTTGGATTCTGTTTGCTAGGATTTTGTTGAGGATTTCTGCATCTATGTTCATCAGTGATATTGGTCTGTAGTTTTCTTTTTTTGTGACATCTTTGGTTTGGTATCAGGGTGATGGTGGCCTCATAGAATGAGTTTGGGAGTGTTCCTCCCTCTGCTATATTTTGGAAGAGTTTGAAAGGACAGTTGTTAGCTCTTCTCTAAATGTTTGATAGAATTCACCTGTGAAGCCATCTGGTCCTGGGCTTTTGTTTGTTGGAAGATTTTTAATCACAGTTTCAATTTCAGTGCTTGTGATTGGTCTGTTTATATTTTCTATTTCTTCCTGCTTCAGTCTCAGAAGGTAGTGCTTTTCTAAGAATTTGTCCATTGTATCCAAATTGTCTATTTTATTGGCATATAGTTGCTTGTAGTAATCCCTCATGATTCTTTGTATGTCTGCAGGATCAGCTGTTACTTCTCCTTTTTCATTTCTAATTCTGTTGATTTAAGTCTTCTCCCTTTTTTTTGGATGAGTCTGGCTAGTGGTTTATCAATTTTGTTTATCTTCTCAAAGAACCAGCTTTTACTTTTATTGATCTTTGCTATTGTTTCCTTCATTTCTTTTTCATTTATTTCTGATCTGATCTTTATGATTTCTTTCCTTCTGCTTACTTTGGGGTTTTTTGGTTGTTCTTTCTTTAATTGCTTTAGATGTAAGGTTAGGTTGTTTGAGATGTTTCTTGTTTCTTGAGGTAGGATTGTATTGCTATATACTTTCCCCTTAGAACTGCTTTTGATTCATCCCATAGATTTTGGGTGGTCGTGTTTTCACTGTCATTTGTTTCTAGGTATTTTTTGATTTCCTGTTTGATTTCTTCAGTGATCTCTTGGTTATTTAGTGGTGTATTGTTTAGCCTCCATGTGTTTGTATGTTTTACAGATTTTTTCCTGTAATTGGTATCTAGTCTCATAGCATGGTGGTCAGAAAAGATACCTGGTACAGTTTCAATTTTCTTTAATTTACCAAGGCTTGATTTATTACTCAAGATATGATCTATCCTGGAGAATGTTCCATGAGCACTTGAGAAGAAAGTGTATTCTGTTGTTTTTGGATTGAATGTCCTATAAATATCAATTAAGTCCATCTTGTTTACATGTGCCATTTAGAGCTTGTGTTTCCTTATTTATTTTCATTTTGGATGATCTGTCCATTGGTGAAAGTGGGGTGTTAAAGTCCCCTACTATGATTGTGGTACTGTCGATTTCCCCTTTTATGGCTGTTAGCATTTGCCTTATGTATTGAGGTGCTCCTATGTCGGGTGCATAAATATTTACAAGTGTTATATCTTCTTCTTGGATTGATCCCTTGATCGTTATGTAGTGTCCTTCTTTCTCTCTTGTAATAGTCTTTATTTTAAAGTCCATTTTGTCTGATACGAGAATTGCTACTCCAGCTTTCTTTTGATTTCCATTTGCAAGGAATATCTTTTTCCATCCCCTCACTTTCGGTCTGTATGTGTCCCTAGGTCTGAAGTGGGTCTCTTATAGACAGCATATATATGGGTCTTGTTTTTGCATCCATTCAGCCAGTCTATGTCTTTTGGTTGGAGCATTTAATCCATTCACTTTTAAGGTAACTATCAATATGTATGTTCCTATTACCATTTTCTTAATTGTTTTGGGTTTGTTTTTGTAGGTCTTTTCCTTCTCTTGTGTTTCCTGCCTAGAGAAGTTCCTTTAGCCTTTGTTGTAAAGCTGGTTTGGTAGTGCTGAGTTCTCTTAGCTTTTGCTTGTCTGTAAAGATTTTAATTTCTCTGTCGAATCTGAATGAGATCCTTGCTGGGTAGAGCAATCTTGCTGTAGGTTTTTCTCCTTCATCACTTTAAATATGTCCTGCCACTCCCTTCTGGCTTGCAGAATTTCTGCTGAAAGATCAGTTGTTAAACTTATGGGGATTCCCTCGTATGTTTTTTGTTGCTTTTCCTTTTCTGCTTTTAATATTTTTTTTTTGTATTTAATTTTTGATAGTGTGATTACTATGTGTCTTGGCATGTTTCTCCTTGGATTTATTCTGTATTGGACTCTCTGCACTTCCTGGACTTGACAATTTCCTTTCCCATATTAGGGAAGTTTTTAACTCTAATCTCTTCAAATATTTTCTCAGTCCCTTTCTTTTTCTCTTCTCCTGGGACCCTTATAATTCGAATGTTGGTGCATTTATTGTTTTCCCAGAGGTCTCTGAGACTGTCCTCAATTCTTTTCATTATTTTTTCTTTATTCTGCTCTGCAGTAGTTATTTCCACTATTTTATCTTCCAGGTCACTTATCCATTCTTCTGCCTCAGGTATTCTGCTATTGATTCTTTCTAGAGAATTTTTAACTTCATTTATTGTGTTGTTCTTCATTGTTCGTTTGCTCTTTAGTTTTTCTAGGTCCCTGTTAAACGTTTCTTGCATTTTCTCCATTCTATTTCCAAGATTTTGGATCATCTTTACTATCATTACTCTGAATTCTTTTTCAGGTAGACTGCCTGTTTCCTCTTCATTTCTTTGTTTCGGTGGGTTTTTACCTTGCTTCTTCATCTGTTGCATATTTCTGTCTTCCCATTTTGTTTAACTTAGTGTGTTTGGGGTCTCCTTTTCGCAGGCTGCAGGTTTGTAGTTCCCATAGTTTTTGGTGTCTACCCCCAGTGGGTAAGGTTGTTTCAGTGGCTTGTGTAGGCTTCCTGGTGGAGGGGACTGGTGCCTGTGTTCTGGTGGGTGGGGTTGGATCTTGTCCTTCTTTTGGGCAGGGCCGGGTCCAGTGGTGTGTTTTGGGGTGTCTGTGAACTTAGTATGACTTTAGGCAGCCTTTCTGCTAATCAGTGGGGTTGTGTTCCTGTCTTCCTAGCTTTTTGGCATGGGGCGTCCAGCACTGGAGCTCGCTGGCCATTGGGTGGAGATGGGTCTTAGCATTGAGGTGGAGATCTCTGGGAGATCTCTCACTGATTGATATTACGTGGGGCCGGGAGGTCTCTGGTGGTCCAATGTCCTGAACTCAGCTCTCCCACCTCGGAGGCTCAGGCCTGACACCAGGTTGGAGCACCAAGACCTTGTCAGCCACACGGCTCAGAAGGAAAGGGAGAAAAAAAGAAAGAAAAAAAATTTTTTAAATAAAATAATAAAATAATTAAAAAAAGAATTATTAAAATAAAAAAATTAAAAAGTAATAGAAAAAAAGAACAAAAAAAAAGCAACTAAACCAATAAAGAAATCCACCAATTATAGCAAGCACTAAAAACTATACTAAGATAAACATAAAAATCAGAAACAAGTCAGTCGCAGACAGCAAACCCCAAGTCTACAGTTGCTCCCAAAGTCCACTGCCTCAATTTTGGGTTGATTCGTTGACTATTCAGGTATTCCACAGATTCAGGGTATCTCAAGTTGATTGTGGGGATTTAATCTGCTGCTCCCGAGGCTGCACAGAGAAATTTCCCTTTCTCTTCTTTGTTCATGCATCACCTGAGGTTTTGGCCCCACCTCTGCATGTAGGTTGCCCTCAGGCTTCTGTTCCTGCCCAGACAGGACGGGGTTAAAGCAGCAGTTGATTAGGGGTCTCTGGCTCACTCAGGCCAGGGGGTGGGAGGGGTACGGAATGCAGGGCGAGCCTGTGGCGGTGGAGGCCAGCATGACATTGCAACAGCCTGAGGCGCACTGTGTGTTCTCCCAGGGAAGTTGTCCCTGGATCACAGGACCCTGGCAGTGGCGGGTTGCACAGGCTCCTGGTGGGAGGGAAGGCGGGCCATGTGGATAATGACCTGTGCTTGCATACAGGATTCTTGGGGGCTGCAGCAGCAGTGTTAGCGTTTCATGCCTGTCTCTGGGGTCCGAGCCGATAGCCGTGGCTCGCACCCATCTCTGGAGCTCATTTAGGCGGTGCTCTGCCTTCTGTGGGAAGACAAGGAAGGAATCCTCTGTCTTCATGCACCCTGAAACAATGGTCTCTTGCCTCTTAGACAGTTCCAGGCTTTTTCCCAGACTCCCTCCTGGCTAGCTGTGGCGCACTAGCCCCCTTCAGGCTGTGTTCACGCAGCCAACCCCAGTCCTATCCCTGGGATCTGACCTCCAAAGCCTGAGCCTCAGCTCCGAGCCCCTACCCGCCCCGGCAGGTGAGCAGACAAGCCTCTCAGGCTGGTGAGTGCTGTTCAGCACCAATCCTCTGTGAGGGAATCTCTCTACTTTGCCCTCTGCACCCCTGTTGCTGCGCTCTCCTCCATGGCTCTGAAGCTTCCCCCCTGGCCAGCCCCCGTCTCCTCCAGTGAAGGGGCTTCCTAGTGTTTGGAAACTTTTCCTCCTTCACAGCTCCCTCCCAGAGGTGCAGGTCCCATCCCTATTCTTTTGTCTCTGTTTTTCCTTTTTTTCTTTTGCCCTACCCAGGTACGTGGGGATTTTCTTGCCTTTTGGGAAGTCTGAGGTCTTCTGCCAGCGTTCAGTAGGTGTTCTGTAGGAGCTGTTCCACATGTAGACATATTTTTGATGTATTTGTGGGGAGAAAGGCGATCTCCATGTCTTACTCCTCTGCCATCTTGAAGTTCCCCACTCTCATCATTTAATTTCTTGCTCCCATATGTGCTTGCACTGTCCCCTCTACCTGAAAGGTCCTAACAATTTCCCTGACTAATGTATAGGACTGTTCCCTGGCTGTTTTCTCCACAGTGCCTTTCAGCCTCCTTTTGCCTTAGATGTCTTGCTATGGTCTGAATTCTGTCCCCTTAAAATTCTTTTGTTGAAACCCTATCTTGCAATAGGACTATATTTGGAGATAGGGTTTAAAGGAGGTAACAAAGTCATAGGGGTGAGGCCCTAATCCAATAGAATTGTAGTGCTTATAAGAAGAGGAAGAAAGACCAGAGGTCTCTCTCTCTCTCTCTCTACCATGTGAGGACATGGCAAGAAGGCAGCTGTCTGCAAGTCAGGAAGAGAATCTGAACCCTGCCAGAAACTTGATCTTGGATTTTCTAGCCTCTAGAGCTGTGAGAAACTTAATTTCTGTTGTTTAATCCATCCAGTCTATAGTATTTTGTTCACAGCAGTTTGAGTTGACTAACATATGCCTTTCCAGGGCTCTGATGGCATCCTTTCTTCTACTGTATCATAATCTTTAGCCGACTGCATTATAATTGTTTGTTTACTTCTCATTCTCCCCCAAATAAATTGTGACATATTTGAGTTCAGTCTGCATTTTATTCATTTTTGTTTTCCAGCAATCAGAGTAGCTAATATACTTTTGCCACTGAGTTGACTTTAAAACTAGACCTGGGAGAGGGGCAGTTTTGTTAAAGCTCAGGTCTGACTTAAGCCTTTCCCAGATAGAAAGTTAATTCCTAGATAGAAGTGGGCCTTCGCAGAACCAATGAGCAGGACAATTGACTCTTTTTTTTTTTTTTTTTTTTTGTATTTGCTGATAATTTCAATGAACTCCCAGTTAAGAACCTAGAAGTTTGGCCTGAAAAGAATAGAAAGGGAATTTTCTCTGGAAAAAAGGAAAGGGAAACTCTTACCAATTAATTAATTCCTGTGAAAGATATGATTTCAAATACGTAGGTATCCTAATGGCCCCTTTCAGAAGTAGGGGTTTCAAATTCTACTCACAGAGAAGAGTTCAGGTATTCATTTATTCTGCCATTCATTAATTTACCAGATAAGTACTATGTCCTAGACATGAGCTAAATTTTGAGAATGCAGTATTGAATAAAATGGACACAGCACCTACTCTCAAGGAACTCACAGTATTTGATCTGAATACATATTTATCTTTTATTTTGTTCACATGAGTTTTGGAGAATATTCAACAAATATGAGTTTTATTGTTAGCACAGTTGCTCTCAAAATGTCATTCTGGCAATAGCCAGCAGAGTTAATTTTCCTTAAAATGAGTTTAAGATAATAAATTACAAGTACCAGGATGAAGGCACATCTGCTGCATTCCTTAGTAGAGATCTGTCTTTTGATCCTTGTATTGCTACTACATATCACAGTGGCTGGTATATAGGCAGTGTTGATGCAGTCTTTGTTGAAATGAACTGTCATCCTATTTCTTATAGCTAGAGAATACACATTCAATTTATGTAACAGTGATGGCAATTTATATATAAATTGGAAAGAAATAGTTTTCAAACATAATAAGCGTATTTCCTATCTAGGAAAAAGTACCAATCAGAACACATATTTTAAATTTAAGTTAAAACACTTTCAAAGAGGTCACCTACTTAATGTGACTTTCCCACACTTGTTTTAACTGGCGTTAATGAGGGTTGCCATTGTCTAGTTCACACCTAACAGTCAATTACTATAATAACTATTTGTGGATTGACTAGTTAGTGATTTTAGCTTGGTGATTTTTCAGTATTATAGTTATTCAATTAAAGGCCGTTGACACTCAAAAGGCTTCATGCTGACTTCTGATATGTCAAGACTGAAAGTGTCTTGAATATTTCTTGAATCCATTCACTTCTTTTTTACATCACCTCTTCCCTGACCTAAGCCACTCTCTTTCTCCCAGAGACTAATGAGCTAACCTCCTCTGCCTTCCTTCCTATTCACCTTCAACAATACAGCCAAAGTGACCTTCCAAATAAGCACATATGATCTGGATACTCATCTCTATAAAATCTTCCTGGATTTCCATTGCTTAAAAGACAAATTCCCAATGCCTAACATTGTCCACAAAATACTCAGGATTTGCCCTCAATCTTCTCTACGATCTCATCTCTAACCCTCTGTTCCCCACTCATTACACTACATCAAATATTTTTCTTTTCCTTTAAATTTTCAACTGCTTTACTTCTTAGGAACTATGCAAATTTCATTTCCTTTCTGCAGAACACAGTCCCGTCCAGTTTCTGTTCAGCTAACATGTACTTTGCCTTTAACTTTGGTTCAAATATCATTTCTTTCAGAATGCCTTCCCTCACAGTTCCCCACCTCCCAAACTAAATTGGGTCTTGTTATGATATACTTTCATAGCCCCTTTATATTTCCTTCATAGAACTTAACCTTAGATTGTAATTATATAATTTCTTAATGTGTTTAATATTTATCTACTCTTCTAAATAGCTTGGGATCATATCTCTAGTTTCTAGCACAATACTATTCCATAGAAAAATTTACATATTTGGTATATGAATGGGGCAGCAAGAATCACTGGCAAAAAAATGAAAGTTACATCCAGGGAGTGGATGAGCCCCTCTAGAATATGACTACTGCAAAGAGAAAAGAGGTTGCTAAACCTAGAATATGCAATATTCAATATTCAATAAGCAAATATGAATTGATAATAGTAGGAAACACGTTCATTAGCCAGGAGAATCTTAACAATTCTATTTAAGATTTGTTTGTGATAAAATCTTTAAAACAACTAGACTTTGTGATACAAGAGAAATACATAATCATAGATGATATTTATTGCGAGCTTACTGTACTGAGTACTTAACATTCATAATTGCAGGAAATCCTTTCAATGACCCCGTGAGATAGGTACTGTTTGGCAGATGAACATAATAAAGAGCAGTTTAAGTGGCAGAGCTAGAGTTTCAAAACCTACCTAGACAGCCTAACTCCAGAGTAGGTGGAGCCACCATGATGTTGTGCTAATTTGAACACATAGAAAACCACAACTTAAATCCTCCGTAATTTATCAATTGCACAAATATATTTTGAGTATATACTATGAACCAGGTAGTCCTACAGGCCCTGAGGATTCAGCAGTGATCAAAAGAGACACCTTTACTGCCCTCATGTTGTTTATATTCTAGCAGGGAGAGCAGACGATAAACTCATAAACAAGTAAATATAATTTCGGATATTAATCTTTATAAATAAAATAGAGTTTTTCCAGTGTGTGATTGGAGCAGGGTATTGAGTTTTTTAGATTGGATGATCAAGGTAGGGATCTCTGAGATGAAGGCCTTTGAGCTGAGACTGGAATGACAAGAAGGGTCTACAAGTAAAGGTATGGGGAGAGGAGGGGTTTACAGAAGTTCTGGCAAACACAGAAAGACAGGGACGTTCAGAGCCATGAAGAATGCTAGTGTGGCCAGAGGAGAGTATGCAAGGGGAGGGTGCATAAGACAGCTGGTCTTAGAGCTAGGCAAGGACAAGCCTACAGAGGAACTTAAAGATTTTGGTAAGAAGTGTGGATCATATTCTAAATTTGATGGAAGATAATCCAGTTTAATGTAGAAAAGTCACAGGATCTGGTTTTTAATTTTGACTTCACTATCCAGTGATATAGTTTCCACTGGTAAAATTGTGTTGTGTTATAACTTTAAAAATATTAACTATAATTGTATCCATCTTCTACTTGAAGAGAAGTGAAACTGGCTATGAATTGATCGTTTCTAGGGTCCTTGGTCATTTGTGCCTGGAAGGACTTTTCCTGGGAGAAGATAAGTCCTTGGAAACCTGAAAAGATTCTGAGGATTGTGCCTAAAAATGTTAACAATTAACAATGCTGCAAATAGTGTGAAAAATAAGTGAGCACTAAAATCTAAGTAAATAACTCTATTTTGAACAAAATTATTTCCCTTCCACGTATAATGATTCTGCATTGATAAAAGTCCTGTGACTGTCCCAGGCTCTCAGCTACATACTCTGTTAAATTTTTATCCTAAACTATATCTGCTCTCCAGTCACAGAAGCTACCATTGTTAGAGACATTTTGATGGACTTTATAATAAAAGATAAATGTTCTACCATGGAAGGAAAAGTACCCTTTAATTTAGAAATAGTAGAAAAAAAGTATTCTCTAGATTTCTTATTTTACAGTTTCTTTCAGTTAATGAAAAAAAATGACAAATTCCCCATGAAGTTTTGAAACAGCTAAAAGTGGAAAGCAACATTAGCTAATGCAATAAAATATAATATATGATTAATTATTGAGCACACATTCCTGAATTAGACACTACTGGAGGTTAGAGACACGAGCAACTTCACTGAGGGAGAAAATTGAATTTACCAGGCATAATCTCCCTCCGGTGTCATGACTCAAACTTGACTATAATAATAATATAATAGCCATCATTTATTAAGTGCATACTATGTGTCCAGCCCTGGGAAGTGATTTGCATATATTATCGCATTTGTTCTTGGTAAGAGCCCTTTGAAGGAGATATTATTACCTTCATTTCGTAGATGAGGACACTGGGGTTCACCCAGGTTAGGTCATTTGCTCACATCCTCACACCTGGTGAGTAGCAGAGTTGAATTTAAACCTAGTCTGTGGGATTTGAAAGCATGTACACGCAACCACTGCACCTATTGCTTCCTTTCTATGATTGAATTTCTATTTCTTTTTCTTTTTCTTCTTCTTTTTTTTTTTTTTTTTGAAGCAGAAAAGGATAGCTTTATTACTTTGCCAGGCAAAGCGGGACACAGTGGGCTCTTGCCTCAAAAAACTATGTGTCCCCCCTTGGAGAGGACAGTGAGAAGTTTTATAGCAATGGTTCAAAGGGGACATGATCAGCTCCTGGACATTCTTCTGATGTGTTGATGGTGAGGTGAGTAGGAGTCAGCATCGTCAACCTTCAGGTTCCAACTGGTCTGGGGTCTACTGTGCTTGTGGCAACATACCCTCGTTAATCATTAACTTCTCCCACCTGGAAGGGGTTTCAGTATCTGCAAAACAGCTCAAAGATACTGTTGTGTGTATCAGTTGATGGGGAACCAGGACCTTGCCCCAAGGCCACACTATTGTTTCTCTTGACTGTTTCTCCCTGGTCTGGCATCCCCTCCCTTCCCTAATTAACAACTGCTTGAATCTGCCAGTTGGAACTCAGGGAAGGTCATGGCAGCTGAATGAAGGCTATTTCCTGTAATCAAAGAAATGGGGGACACAGAAAGGCTTTGTTCCCCAGAGCCCCACAGGGTCCTGCTTGGTATCTATTTCTATTTCTAATGTAACTTTTCCCTGGTCTATAGTTATTATTGAATTACTCTACATATTTCTGAAATTCAATATTTTTACCTATTTTGAGAAGAAACTCAAGCAAGCTTGGCCCTGTAAAGAATGACTATATAATTATCCATATGTCATTTATTTCAGAACTGAACTTCTTGATTTTGAATACCAGCTTCATTGATCATTTGTTCTGTGATCTTGGGCAAATTAGTTAACTCCTCCAGGCCTCAGTTTCCTCACCTTCAAAAATGGAGATAATATAGTATCTATATTACAAGGTTTTTATGAAACAAAAGAATGTATTTCACTAAAGGCCCTATTAATAGTTACTGGTATACCATAAGCTTCTATAAATGTTAGCTATTTATATAATTTACTGATGTAATTTTATTAATGGTCTGAAATCTAAGCACTAATAAAGTATTTCAGATATTTAGTATGAAAATCCTGAAGCTTCACTGGATATTTCATTAATGAAAACAAATACCTTAATTCATACTGGTGCATATTTTTAGCTTTTTCTAACGTTTCTTTTTTCATTTTTAACTTCTCCCTACTTTCTCCACTATACCCTTCTGAATTTAGACTCTGTTTTTTTTTTTTTTTAACAAGGTGACTCTAAAAGAAATTAAATGGAATAGGTATAATATTAAAGTCTTGTCCATAAGGTAAGGAATCTTCATTCTCTTCTCTGTTTCTCTCTGTGTCTCTATCACTCTCTGTCTCTGTCTCTCTCTCAGTCTTTCAACTCATGGGAAACCTATGAGTTGCAAATGTGAAAAATAATTAAAGGTTATATATGCTTGTCTGCTCAATACAAGTTAGCAGGCCGATCCTCTTGTCATAAAGATAATCTATTTTCTTCTGTGTTATTAGGATGATATTCAGCAATGGGAGGTGATAATCCCTGTCTACTTTCTGCTAGTCAATCTTCCCTGGTAAAATATTCTTCCAAAAACATGGACAAACTGGGGCAACCTGAGGAGAATTATCTGTCATGCAGATGAAAAAAACGAAATCTTGTATGAGAAAGAGAGAATCCTGGAGAGTTTGACATTGAAAGGGAAATACTTTGAATGTTTGAAGAGCTGTCATAAGCAAGAGGGATCAATTAGAACTTTCATGGTGGTTCCACAGGGCAAACTCAGGACAAAGGCATGGAGGGTATAAGGAGAGCATATTTCAGACCAACTTTCTGGCACTGTAACTTGCCTTAATACATGAGTGGACTGCTTTGTGAGAAAGTCACTTCATGGAAAGGTTCATTGTCAGTAAAGTTTTTCAAGGAGTCTCTCTGTGGGAGGTGTAATATAGGAGACTTCAGCATCTGACTGAAGACTGGGCTCTGTCAGTAATTTTTAACCTCTAATTTAGGATTCATGCCACTGTGTATCCAAAATGGAAACTAGAAAGGCAATGCATTTAATTTTATGTAAAAATAAATATTTTCTTTAAAAGGATATTCTTTAAGATTATATTTTTCTTTCTTTTTTAGTTGTATAGTATTATTATTATTTGGTGGTTAAAATTGTGATATAAAATTTCCCTGGGTTAAACCCTGGCCAGATGTCCTAGGATCTGTGCAGTCTTGGACAACTATACATTTTGAGCCTCAGTATTCTCAACTGTAAAATGAGGAGAATAATACTAACCATATAGTCTGTTCTAAGGATGGAAAGAGATGATGCCCGAAAAGTGCTCTGCAGACTGTTTGGTACACAGTAAGTGCTCATTAAATGCCTGCTTCTCCAGTAAAAATATTTCCTTTTAAGAAATGATAGTGGTAGTAGAAAGAACTTTGCACAGTTTATTCATTTACCTATTGAAGAGACCATACACTCATATGATCCAAGATTCAAACAGTTCCAAAAGGTCCCATCCTTGACACCAGTTGCCACCAAACTCTCTTTCCTGAAGGCATCCATATAGGTATGTATAATTCTGCTTCTCCTGTTTTTGCACAGCTGGTTGCAAACAATATCCACTGTTCTAGAACTTCTCTTTAAAATAATATATCCTGCTTGTCATTTCATAACAGTATACGAAGAGGTTCATCATTGTTTGTATGTATTCTATTGTATTCTATGTATTGCATTCTATTGATATCAAGTTACAGTAACTTATTAAGTCCTCTGGGTCTTTAGGTGTCTTTCAATATTTTGCTACAAAAATCAATATGCAGTAACCAACCTTGTACATAGGTCATTTTATACATATGTGATATTTATAGAAACATTTTCTAGAAGTAGAATTTCTGAATAAATAGACACCAATGCATGTAACTTTGATAGATTTTGCCATGTTACCTCTGCAGGTGTCATATCAATTATAACTCCTTCTAGCAATATATCCAAGTTCCTGCTACCCTTCTTCTTCATTAGTATGTTATACTATTTGACCTTTGCCTATGTAGTAGTGAAAAATTGTCTCAGTATATGCTTAATTTATATTTCCCTTATGAGTGAAATCGAGTGATTTTATTTTCATGTATGTATGTGTTAGGTAGAATTCTAAAGATGTCTCCCTAAAATTCTCATTCCTGTCATAAAGATAACCTTACTTTTGTGGATAGACTTTGCAGATATAATTAAAGTTACTAATCAATGGACTTTAAAAAAGGGAGATTGTCCTGGATTATCTGGGTGGGCCCAATTTAGTCACACAAGTCCTTGAAAAAGGAAGAGGAAGACAGAAGAATCCTCCAGAGAAATGCAGCCAAAGAGGCAGGATAAATGAAGGAGAAGAGGAGGTCAGAGAGAATCAAAGCACAAGAAGGACTTAACCCACCATTACTGGCTTTGGAGATGGAGAAAGAGGGCATGAGTCAAGTAATACAGATGGAATTTAGAAGCTGAGAAAAACCCTTAGCTCACAGCCAGCAAGGAAATGAGGACCTTGGTCCTACATCCACAAGGAGCTAAACTCTGACAACTACCT